>NC_072447.2:63536000-64222000 GCF_028878055.3 Symphalangus syndactylus | reverse complement strand
TGGATCTGGAGGCAGACAGAGTTAAACTGAAATTCTGTCGTTTATTTTCTATGCGACCCTGTGCAAGTTATTCACCCTCATTCTTCATCTGCGAATTGCAGATAGTGTTATTTATATGTAGATTTTCTGATGTGAATAGATAATCTAAGCCACTAAGCATTTAGTGCTGTGTTTGGCACACAGTAATGCTCAACACTACCTTGTATTATTATTATTAGATATTATCTAAATAAAAGGTTAAAATATACATATATATGTATAAAATGTGTATGTATAGTTGTATTTAGAAAGAACACAATAGGTAGGATTTTAACAAAGCCTAGAAAGTCGATTTTGATCGGCCCTACTTCAGGAAAGCAGCTTTTCTCTGGTACTAGGCTGCCAGGGGAAAGGTGCTGCTGCCCCTCGCTCCAGTGTTGGGGGCCTTGTTCCTTAGTTATGTAGGGCTGGCTCTGTTTAGCAGCCATTGAGTTGGAAGACTACAAGATTTGGAGTCACAGACATCTGGCTCAAAGGCTGGAAGTGCTCTTTCCTAGTCAGGTGCCCCTCAGCAATTTCTGGGAAGCAACTCCCTGTATCTCAGTTTCCTCACATGTCATAACGGCAATCATACTTAAGTCCCAGGGTTGTTGTAAGGAGAATTAAATGGAATGATGCCAGTATTTGGCCCATGGTTGAGTGCAAATTCTTTTCTTACTGGAATTTCCTCCTGGCTTTTGCCATACCACACCTTCCACTGCTTCTCTAGCTTTGGTTAAGCACCAGTTCCCTCATATGTCACACTGGGGGTGAGACTTTGGCTCTTAACAATATCCCCTTTTACTTGTCACCCAAGTCAGATGTTGGGCTCTTAACATGAGTATGTAAAAATGTCCTTTTCATCGGGCTATTTGGAATTTTACTTCCCAGACTCTGTTTCTTCAACATCCCCCTTACCTGCCCTTGTGAGCATGCCATTTCTTTCTCTTTGCTTGCCTCAGAGTGCCCCACCTCTTGGTCACTTGGGTGGGCGTTAAGGGCTTTCCATATCAAAGCCAAACATTCTTTCCAGCCTGTAGTTCTTATCCCAGTACTCTTCCTGGAAGCTGGACTGTCTACTGGTTAACCCTTCCCCCAGACCTCCCTCTTTGTATTCATGCCTAGGATTCTTCGCTCCTCAGTATGATCTTTGATCCAAACTGAGCCTGAGTCTGACCTGGCTTGCTGGGTGCTGATTATTTTTGTACCTCTGATCCATTAGGCATATGAGCTATAGTGGAAAGAGCCCTTTAGATACCATTGACTGTCCTACCCAGAGCCCAATATCAGCCATTTCTAAGAAGCTAGGCTGCTAGTTAAGGTAGTTGACGCTAACATAGCCCTAAAAATATTCTGGGCCCAAACTGATATCTGCTGTCTAAACTCAGCATTTTGGAGGTCCCAACCAAGTATCCAGAAACTTGGAACAGATCCAAAGCAGCAGCATCAGGAGGGTGTTGGCACCGCTTGCTCACAGGCCCTTCATCAGGAGTACTGGGAAGCAAGTGAGGAAAAACAAAAGGATTGTTCACATGGGGAGGGTGATTCAAGACATGAGGGTCAATTTAAGGAATGATTATATGACAAAAGTGTATTCTGGCAAAAGAATGTCAGAAATATCAGTTTTTGTGTTTTTAAAGTTTTTTTCCTTTTATAGTTTGCATGTAGAATCCAGTGCTTATAAATAGTTTGCCTCCTGATAAATTAGCTTGTTTCCTTTTATCAGATTAAGGTTCTGAAACCTATAGTGTTTGCCTTTGTGTCTTGGCTGCTGGGAAGCTCAGATCAAATTTGAACATTCGATGAACATATATATAAACAAAAGGTTTTCTTTTTAAATAAAATTATTTCATTTTCTGTTATTTTTTCTAAATCTTTCTTTTAATTTTATGACCCTGTGACATCAGAATTTTTTTGTAAGGTGCTTCAAATCTTTTTGGATATAAATGGCCACCTGGTGGGTGAGGATTATAATCCTTAATTTTTGGCCATCCTGAGAAGTAAGCAAAAGTATTTGAGAAACTCCCCAGTCTCCCTTGAACAGGACAACATGCCCTTTGGGGAGAAGTACCTCCGCAAGCTTAGTTTAGGTGGGATAGAGGGGACTGTTCATGGTCCTTGGCATTTTGCTTTTCAAGAGATGTATTCTCAAGTCCCAAGGTGTTTTTTTCTGAGATTAGATGTAGGTGGTTTAAGTGAAAAATAGCACATTTTGGACATGTCAACAAGAGTGTTGTTGTTGCCTAACACCATACTGAGACCCTAGAAAGGCTGGAGTGTCTTCTTCAGTGTGAACTCTGTAACCAATACATTTGTACATCTGATGAAAGGGAACCAGGCCCTACCTTCCTTTATCAACTCCAAAAATGTAGCCCTAAAGTCCTCAGTTTGGGAATTCAAGGAGACAAGTGATGTTCATGTGGATGCCTTAGCACCTTGGATACCTCCACCGCAAAAGTGGCTTATTTTGTAGGCTAGCCCTTCTTGCCTGTATTCAACCTCAAAAGAGAGATGACGTTGCCTCAGGGAAAAGGTGTCACCACCATCAGGTTAATTTTTCCAAAGCCCATTTTTTTTTTTTTTTTTTTTTTTTGAGACAGAGTCTCGCTCTTTCGCCCAGGCTGGAGTGCAGTGGCGTGATCTTGGCTCACTGCAAGCTCCGCCTCCCGGGTTCACGCCATTCTCCTGCCTCAGCCTCTCTGAGTAGCTGGGACTACAGGCGCCCGCCACCACCCCCGGCTAATTTTTTGTATTTTTTTAGTAGAGACGGGGTTTCACCGTGGTCTCGATCTCCTGACCTCGTGATCCGCCCGCCTCGGCCTCCCAAAGTGCTGGGATTACAAGCGTGAGCCACCGCGCCCAGCCCCAAAGCCCATGTTTGATAATGTCGTTTTTCTGTTCATCACTCTTCTTCGGATCTGCCTTCATGTTCATCTCCTCTGATCTATCTCACCGATGGTACCCTGGTCGTTGCTTTTAGCTCAAACATAATTCATTTGCCAAAAAGAAAGTACCTTTCATAAAGCTGTGCAAGAAGCATAGGCTTTAGTGTCAGTCAGACATGGTTTAAACCTTGGCTTTTTCACACTGAAGCAATGGGGGACAAACCTCTGTGAACTTGTTTCCTTACCTATACAATGGGTATTTCTCTGATATGATTATTGTTGAGATTAGTATATTAAGGCATCATTTATAATTTATTGGTCATATGCTGTTTATAGCATCATTATCTCATGTATTCTCTAAGTCATGTACTAAAATTAGCACATAAGACAAAAATCATGAATCATTGAAACTCTTCCTGGAAATCTTTTGTATTGCAGTAGAGTACTGTATCTGTGCATAGAAGTCTATACAATTCTGTAAGTTTGTTAACCTGTGAGCTGAACTAGAGAAATGAACAAATGGGAAGTATTTATGTAGGTGCCTGAATATTCAAACTATTCTACCTCTAAGATGACCTCATGGTGAATAAGGGAACAGTGGAGAATTCTAGACGCTTTGTTTGTTGATTTGTTTCATTTTGATTTCATATTAGGTAGGCCTCAACCTTAAGCCATGTTAATAGGTTTGTGGTCGTGAAAACTTACATTGTATGTAAAGCACTTAGCCTGGTTTCTGTCACTACCAGTGGGCATTTAATAAAATGTTAGTTGTTGTTTTTCGTAATGGTAGTATGAACAGTAGTAATAGTAGTACTCATAAGATATGTGACAGCACCTAACACAGAGCCTGGTACATAGTCATTGCTCCATAATATTTGCTAGATTTGGTTAATTGGATCTATATGCTTACTTTCCATATTCTTTGTAAGTGTAGTAAAGAAGAATTTGGCAACCTGTTTTCTGTCTTCTCAAGTTTCCTGCTGTGGCCCCTTGGTCATTGGTCACATCTCAACTTGGAGTTTGTTCTCAAGTAAGCCTCTCAGGTGAATGGGCCTGTGATGCACTAAGGATCAGATTGCACATTATCTGAAGGCAGGGAGTCTGCCTTATTCATCTTTGTATGCCCACAGTTCCTAGCATATGATAGGTATTCAATGAAGGAATGGATGGATGGAGGAAGAAAATGTTTGAATCAAACAAAGACTGTCTTTGCGTTTGTGAGATTTAAGGGATGAAGGTTCAATTTGAGCTACTGCTGATTTTGGTCACCTGGGTTTTTGGCATCAGGCTCTAATAGTGCTGCTTCCTTGAAACCCTGCTCTGAGCTAGAAACAGTGATGCTCTTAATGGGGTCTCTCTGGCATAAGTAATCAAAAGTATAATAACTGGCTTTGATACATTGTTTTGAGCACTTCAAGGGAGAAAGGCCCTTGAAGAGGAAGGTAGTAGAGCATCAAATAAGAGAATGAGATTTGGAGTCAACAGAAACCTCAGTCACATCCTAGTTTTGTCACTTTCTAGCTGTGTGTCCTTGGGAAGTCCCTTAAACTCTCTAAGCCTCAGTGTTTTCTCATCTCTAATATGGGGACAGTATTACATACCTCATAAGTACTGTTATGAGATCAAAATATAAGTGTACTTAAAACCAAGGTACATAGTAACTGCTCAGTAAATGTTAGCTACTATTATTGTTGTTACCACATGACATATTTTCTCTCCTTTCCAAAATGACTGTAGCTTTATTGTTTTCCACATCATCAAAAGCAATTATGTTTGTTGATTTAATATTAACTTAGAAAATACATAGAAGTTTAAAGAAGAAAATTAAAATTAGCCACATTCCTACCTCCTAGAGGTAACAGGCATTGATATTTAGGTATATGCATATCTCACACTTCATTCTTCCATGTTTATACACACACACGCACACACACAAACACACATAAAAAAAGGTCATATTATATGTAATGTTTTCTAGCCTATGTTTTTACAACTAAGAATACGTTGCACAAATCTTTTCAGATCTATAGAATCACTTTAATGGCATCACAGTATTACACTTTATGACTACATAAATACTACCAGTATTTTCACCGGTACCATATTAATTGACATTCAATTGCTCCTAACATTTTGCTAATATAAACAGTGCAACAGTGGCCATTTGTGTACGTACACCTTTGCACACTTATCTGATTATTTTACTAAGAGATATTTATAGAAAAAGCAGAATTGCTAGGTCAAAGGGAATTAGTCACACCACATAATGGATTAATCTTTATTAAATGGGATAATGAATGGGAGGATGCTGTGTAAACTGTCAAGTGCTATGTAAGTATGAGTTATTGCATTGCAACTGTTATTGCAGGAGGTGTGGCAGACCATGACCTTATGGGCTAGAAGAAGGCAGAAGGCTTGATTTCTCCCAGATTTCCATGAATACACCTAGATGAACACATACACACAAATGGGTGGTTACTGTTTATTCTAATGGATCTACATTTCCACTCCCTCTCCCAAACTGCCAAAATGAAGAAAGGTTCTTGCAATCTTGAAATTAAACAATTGTTTTAAACATGGCTGCTTCCAGCCAAATGTTCAGATCTGTTTTTTGCCAACCACACATTTTAGGAAAGCACTCGAATAGAGAAGCACAAGGTCTCCCAAGCTGCTTCTGCCTGAGTTGTCCTGCTACGCTCTAGAGAACCAAGATTGAAGGCCTGGCTACTTTCTTTGTGTGTGAAGGGAGGGTGGAGAAGGCAGATTTGGGGAGAAATACCTTTTTACTAAGACAAGGGTGGTTGGTTAGTTCCAGCTTAAGGATACCTTGGTCACACCTTCAGTGGAGGCATTCAACTTTCTAGTGAGCCTGACATTCCACAGAGTTCAGGCCAGTCTAGAGAGCCTAACTGACCTACCCACTTCTCTGGCTTCCTGTTTTTCTAGCAGCCAGAGTGCCTCTTGAGCATAACTTTATTGTAAGCATTGTTGAGTAGGGGGAAGTGTGTGTTGAGAAGTCTTGAATCTGGATCTCCTCATCTAACAGCCTGCATTCTCTGTGACTTCAAAGGCTGGGCATTCATCCAGGAATGATGCTCTTGGCCTCTGCTAGAAGGTGGGGCCAGGTGTGGAAATACAAACAGACTGGGGGCCTGTATGAGGGTGGAAGGCAGCAGGACACTATGTGACCATGGAGAGGAGCAGACGCCTGGTACTTGGCCAGGCTCCACCTTACAAAGGGTGCTCCTTGCAGGAATGTTTTCAATGATGTCTGTCAGGGAGCTAGGGCTATTTGAACCTCTAAGTCTGAATTGGGTGATGTTTGCCATAAGCAGCAATAAGCATGGAAATGATTTACTCTGGGACCTTGACTGCATTAGTATGAAATCACTGGCATACTGATGGGGTCTATTGATCCTCAAACTGTTTCCTGAATTCTCTCTGCAAATCCATTCTTTCCTGTCCCAGCAAATCAGTTGTCACGGCTGACTGTGTATGTATGCCGCTGCCTTGAAACACAGTATGTTGGACTTATTCATTCACCTTTCTACCCAGGTCTTCAGCTCACTGAGCTGTGAAATTTCCCCCTCCCAATCTGTTTACTTTTCTTCTGACTTTGTTTGTAAGCAAACCTGTGTACATACCTTTTCATGTGTTTACATGTATTTCTGGGAATGCATGCTGGCTCCCTGAGGCTATTTGTAAGTCTGTGGCGCTTTTATATAAAGGGATATATCTCCTCTGAGTGTACCTAGTCAGGCACTTCAATTGAGTGCAGTGGGGGTAGGCCTTGGGACAGGGGAGTTGCTGTGCTGGAAGAGTGATTGACCCTTCTCTTGGACAGGAAGGCTTTGGTAAGACCTTAATTGAATTATGACTCTGGAGAACAGGGAAGCTTATCCACCATAATTGGGGAAAAGATGGAAGCTTATACTGACTCTGGAAGTAAACGTCTTCTTCCCCCCCCAGAACATGTGGGATGAACTCAGATGACTAATGCAGTGTCTAGATTCAAAAGGGCCCTTCTGTTCAGGAAAGTCCAGGGCTTGAGATATGCAAGTGGGCTTAAGCAGAGGTTTTGAATGGTTCTTATGTTCCCCACCCTACCCCTAGACTCTTAAGCCCTTCAAGAGTACGTTGTTATTTTTGCATTTCCTCACTGGGCCTTGTACAACACAGACACTTAATAATTGGCGAATGGATTATTAAGGCAGAAGGGTAGACTGGTTGGCCTACTGAGACTATTGATGGCCCTACAGACTCCCACAGAACTCCACAGGAAGGAAGGCTTAAGCCCAGGAGGTCTTGTTTCCAGAGCAGGCCTCAGACAAGGGTCCCGCCCAACCCTACTCATGAAGTAATTGGCAGAATGGCTAGAACAAGTGAATGATTGTGCCATAATTAGTTTATGACCTGAGGGCATGCCAGTTTGTAGCCCTGCCAGTCTGCTAGCTGCCACCAGCACAGATACGCCTCATAAAAGCTCAAGCAACAAAGCTGTGGTCCTATTGGGCCTGCGACGCCTAATGATTCAGGCCTATGAACTGAGAGAAACTGAGCCAGTGTGTTAACATTTCCTGAACTGACCTTTTCTATTTTCATTTTATGCAAAAGTAACCTTTATATTTATTACAGCTGTTAATTCTTGCTTTAATTGTAATGCTTTTCTTTTTCCCTTTCTTTCCTTTTTTTCTTCTTTCCTTCCTCCCTCCCTCCTTCCCCTTTCTTCCCTCCCTCCCTTTCTTCACTCCTTCATTCCCTTCCTCCTCTCCCCTTCCTTTCCTCTTTTTTCCCCCTCTTTCCTTTCCTCTTTGTTTTGGAGCTGGGAGAATAGTTAGAATAGGGCAAGGGGGAGCATCTGGCCCATTGTGTGACAATAATTGAAATCATTTCCTTCGGATCTGCTCAGGAAATGGCTCAGCCAACATCTCCTTCAAGTCTCACCCTCCTGGCCTGCTGCTGGCATGATTGTTTTCCAAATATTCTCTTCTAGTTTCCTGAGAGTTCAAGAAACCCAACCTTGGTAATGAGAAATCTATCAACCTGCCAACCTAATTCCTATAAATGTATACAAGACCGTTGATGCCAGACCTCAGCAGATCTGGATTCTGAAACTAGGTTTTGCTTCTGAGGTTCCATGAGTTCCTCTTTCCTTTCCTGCCTATCAACCTGCATTATATTTTTACTTTAGATGCTCAGCATATGTAATCTTTGGACCCATTAAAGTTGAATTAATAATGTATACACTATTTGTTGCTGACAAAAGCACTAAGCAGCTCATGCTCATAGGTGGGGGAAAAGATTTACAGATTCATGAATACAGGTTTTACATATAAGAAATAAAGCAATTTACAGAATGACCAAACTCGTAGAATGGCCCCCCTTTGGTGATTTCTTTCAGAACTATAAGGATTATTGTTTCCAACATCATGCAAGCAGACTTAACGCCCTTAGCCCCGTCCAGGGAATAGACCTAAGGTGGGAAATTCTTCACTTTTTATATCTTCTCATCGCAGCCAAGTTTTCATAGCGTAAATTTCTTCTGAGTGTTTTGTTTTGTTGGTTGTGTGGCTCAAAATGAAGGTATCATTCTCTTTAACATTGCCAGCAATCACTTTACCCACCCAGAATGTTCTTATTTCAATTTATTTTGAAATGCCTTTAATGTGTCCACTGACTTCTTTGGTAGGAATGGTATCCACGTCTTTCACAAAAAGGCTCTAATATGTTTATATTAGCCTTTATATCTGGGGACTACTTTGATTTCATTTTTGAAGGCTAATCATGTATGGCCTTAAGTAAAACCTCCAACTTAGAACCAACAGTTTGTTTTTAAAAAGTAAGTTTGAGATTGAGTCCTTCATGAGAATTATGACTGTGTAATTTTCACATATTTGTGAGATTCAAGCACATTATTATTATGAAGCAGTAATAAGCTGTAATGAACCAAAAAGACCTCAGTTTTAAGAAATGTATTTTAGTTGACAGTAGGCATATTACCACGACTCTAATAGATGTATTTGTTATTACTTGTCCCCAGATTTCTTTTTAATCACAGCATGGCCAAATCTATTCACAGAACTTATAATTTATAAAGTTTAAGGCTATCTTTCTTGATCAAAGGTGTTTCCATGTTTCCATATGAAAATATTTCTATTATGGACTAGAGGAGTTTTGCTCAATACATAGCGTTCATGAAATGCAAACAGTTTTACTAAGAGCCTATAATTAAAGCAAAACCATTTTTTTTTAGCAATACCCCACTTATCCTGAAGCTCAGAGAACAGCCTGGACTCTGGTAATAAGTTTAAAAAGAAAAAACAAGCCTTTGAGATTTGTCAAACAGCTGCCAGAAAGCCCATGGTGCAGGAGAAGAGGCCCTCATGTCTTCACCTCAGAGAGACCCACTGGTCCTTAATTTAATGGGAGCCTGATATTTCCTCAGTTACAGCAGCAGATTAGGATTTGGGGTGGCAGGTTGGGTGGGTTTGAGGAGGTAGTTTACTCTAGAAATAGACACAGTGACAGCTGAGTAACAGACACCCAGGATGGAGAAATCATAAAAGCAAAGACCTGGCAATGTGGAATAGACAGATACTCTTACACATGAAAATATAAGATTGTGTGGTATTGACATGCCAGATTTTGCTTAGCCATTCTATTATTGGAGATTTAAGTTATTTTAAAATTTTCACTCTTATAAAAAGTGATGCTGTGAATGGTTCTGCACAAATTGCATTTCTTCTCTTTAGAGCTATTGCTTTCTGGTATCTTACCTGATGTGAAATAACGAGGCCAAAAGGTATGAGCTGTTTTATAGCTGCTGTTACATGTTGCCAGATTGTACTCCCAAAAGATTAAACCGTATAAGTGTGCCTATTTTCACAGATCCCTGCAGCACTGAATGTTATCATTTTTAACCTTTTTGCTAGTTTAGTAGGTATATAAGTATACCATCCATTTGTTTTAATTTTATTTAATGAGGCTTTTCATTTTTTAATGTCATAATTTGCTGTTTCCTCATTCATCTTCTTTCACCACTTCTCAAGTAAAATCTGGGTAATGACCTTATATATTTTTATCCATTCTCTATATTTTGGATAGTCAGCTTCATCATTTATATTTGTCACATATTTTTCCAATTTTATTGCTTTCATTTTTATGTATGCTTTATCATATTTCACTATGCAAAACTATTCCTTTTTACATTTATATATTCAAATCCATCCATCCTGTCTCTAATGTTTCTTTCATTTTTCAATATTCAGAAATTTACCACTCCTCAACAGCTGGGACAAATATGTGATTCTGTCTTCCCCACTCCCTCAGGGTGTTTTTTCTTTTTTGTGTTTAATTTTTGGGCCCATCTGGAATTTATTCAAGTGTATGGTATGAGGTATGGATCTAAAGTAAAATCTCTATACTGATATCCAAATGTTTTAGCAATTCAATTTGGCAAATATTTCTTGAACTCCTCCTATGTCTCCTATGTGATAAGCATTGTGTGAAGTTCCACAAGAAAGTTTTTTTTAAAATGAGGCAAAGTTCATGCTCTTTAAGACTGTGATCCTGTGTGTGTGTGTGTGTGTGTGTGTGTGTGTGTGTCTTTCTGTCTCTTGTTCTCCCTTTCTCTGAAGAGGGAAAAAGTAGTGGTGGCAGTAATAATATAGATATTTAAATAATTATAACAAAGCACAAGGAAAACTATGATAGGTATCATTAAAAAGGTTAGAAGCAAGAAGCTGTGGAAATTTGAACAAGTGAGAGACTCGACCCATTTGAGACCAGGAAAAGCGCCAAGGTTGAGGTGACATTTAAGGATTCAGACGGCAGAAATTCATTCATTAAAAACAAATGTACTGAATATTCTGACAGGCCTTGTGGTGGGTCCTAGGGGCAGAGATGGACAAAACACAATCCCTTCCCTTAAGGAACTCTCAGACTAGCAAGACAGGGTGATGAGGGTAAAGGAAACATACCAGATGAAGGTAGTAGAAAGGGAAATAAATGTGGTTGGAGAAAGTTACAAATTGGGGAACAGTGGAGATTCAGTCTGGAAAGAAAGGTTAGGGCTAAAGTAGACTTTAAATGTTAGGAGGAGGCATTGGTTCTTTCATCGTTTGGGCCTGCAGAAGGTTTAAGGGTATGACAGTGCCATGATCAGCATAGATTTCTAGGCCAATTCACGTCATTTGGAAGGCTGTCGTTTATCTGTTTGCCAGACAGTATACTGAAATGTGAATGAGGTAGATGTGTGCACCATTTGATATTTGGGATCCTTGGCAGTATCAATTCTACTCTTTACAGTGTCTATCAATGTGTCTGACTTCTCTCTATAATTGGCAAAGTTTGTGATATCTTTCATATATTGTAACTGGTTCCTTTTTAGCAATCCTTCATTCTCCCTTTCAAGTAGTTAGAATCATCTGCCCTTGTGTAAGTTACTAAGGAGATATTTTAGAGTGAGTCCATCAAGATGACTAAAATGAAATGTCTGATACTTGATGGAATAAAGTTTGGGTATCTTGGATGTTCAATTGTGGGAAAACAACTCATTCTTACTTTCTGCTGGAAAATGAGGAGGCTATATGCATGAGACACAAAATTAACTACAATGTAGCCACTCACATGAGCATACACCTAATGAATTTGTGAAATATTTTCTTTCTTGTTGTGGGCATTGTGTTTGTTGGTCTATATACATAAAGCCTACACTGCAGAAATTAAACCATTGGTAAGCAGATCCAACTCATCTGCAAATCTAAAATTGGATTGTGATAAGCTCTGGCTGTGTCCCCACCCAAATCTCATCTTGAATTGTAGCTCCCATAATTGCCATGTGTTATGGGAGGGACCTAGTGGGAGGTAGTTGAATCATGGGAGCTGGTTTTTCCTGTGCTGTTCTCGTGACAGTGAATAAGTCTCCTGAGGATCTGATGGTTTTATAAAGGGAAGTTCCCTTGCACATGCTCTCTTGCCTGCTGCCATATAAGTCATGCCTTTGCTTCTCCTTCGCCTTCTGCCATGATCGTGGGGCCTCCCCAGCCGTGTGGAACTGTGAGTCCATTAAACCTTTTTTTCTTATAAATTACCCAGTCTCATGTATTTCTTCATAGCAGTATGAAAATGGACTAATACAAGTTGGTTTCCAAAAGCCAAGAAAAGCATAATAAAAGGCTTAAAAATCAGTGGTTTAGGAGCAGGACTTCCAGAATGGCTGTGTGAGGAGCTAAACACATTCTCTCCCCATTGAAACAATCACTTAACTGGAGAAAATTATTGAAAACAACTACTTAAAGTCTCTGGAAATTGACCTCAGGGAATTCAGTATATTGAGATGAATTTATTCAAGAAAATCTACTAGGTCTCAATAAGAACAACGGAAGTCCAGCCAGCTGTCATCACCTCTCCCCAACCCAGCTCTTCGTCATGGAAGCTATACTTTGGGCAGGTATAGCCAAGAAGATGGGGCTTCCTTCGTGCCAAGCTCCTAGTCATAAGGCTACAGTTTCACCTGAAGAGAGACAAGCTGCCAGCGTCTTTTTCCCCCTACTTGCAGCTTCATGTTTTAGAAGCTCTATTTTGGGTTGGCGTAGTCAAGAAGACAGAGGTTCCTTCCCCACCCCAGATTCCACTTGTAGGGTAGAAGTTCCATACCAGGAGGGACAGATCAAAAAGATGGGGCTACCATCCCCATCCTCCAGCTCCTGCTTATAGGGTGATGTCACTTAGGTAGAATCAGACTACCACCATATCTTCATTCCAGTAAGGAAAGACAAAAATTCTGCTCAGGGTGTTAGGAAAGACTGGAAGTCTGGCAGATCAGCAGCGCTGTTGAGGGCTGACTTTATTTGGAACAGAGAATTGAAAAACTCACTCCTAAAAGGTGTTTTCAAAAACGGTAGAGATCTTTATGTTGAACAACTAGTAGGAAGATAATAGTTCATGTAACTAGAAGCAACGAATTAAATGCCAGACCAGCCAGAAGTCTAACAGACAGAATCAAGAGGAGAGACAGCTAAAAAGGGTCCTGTTAAGATCACTGGGGGTCAGGATGACATGCACATGTGCTATACTGCATTGACTCAAAAGCAACCAGAAAGTGTACTTGAGAGCTACTAGTCACCGCTTGAACATGGAGCCAATTTATAAGTTCCCCAAGCCACACAGAAATCCATCATCAGAGTTCTATATCATTAAGGCTTAAGGGGCATAAGCACAATTCTGACCAATCACTAGGTAAATATTAAGTTATACTCACCCAGGAGCTACTCTGAGGTAACAAAGAAACAAACCAAGGAGAAAAAACTGAGCAGTAACATTAGAGATTTCACAGTGCAGCGAAATTAGACTTCACAAGATTAGTCCAGGCAAACCACCAGACAGCAAGCCCCATGGTAGTAGTGGGAAAGCTAATCAGAATCTAGATTTGTTACAGTATGCCATCTAAAATGTCCAGTTCTCAAACAATTATGAAACATGCAAAGAAACATAATAGTGTGACCATTGTACAAAAAAAAAAAAGCAGGCAATATAAACAACGTGTGAGGGTGTAAGGGTAGGTAATATATCAGGCAGACACAAACACTTCAAAATAACGATTATAAATATGTTCAAAGAACTAAAGGAACCAGCCTAAAATGAGAAAATCACAAGTCAAAGAGATAATAAAGAGAAATTATAAAAGAACAATCAAATGAAAATTCTGGAGTTGTAAAGTACAACAATGGAAAGGAACAATTTACTAGAGGGGCTCTGCAGTAAATAAGGCTGGAAGAAGAAAGAATGAATTTGAAGATAGATAATTAGAGATTATACACTCTGAAGAACAGAAGAAAAGAATAAAGGAAATGAACAGAGCTCCAGAAATCTGAGACACCATTAAGTGCTTCAACACACACATGATAAAAGTACTGCAAAGAGAAGAGTATAAATGGGGCAGGAAAAAAATGAATGCCTAATAGCTGAAAATTTCCAAAACATGATGAAAAATGTTAATCTACATATGGAAAATCCTCAAGAAATTCCAAGAAGGATAAAGGCATACAGATATACACCTAAGTATATTATAGTTAAAATGTCAGAAGCCAAAGACAAAAGGAAAAGTCATAAGAGCAGCAAGAAAATAAATGACTCATCATGTACAAGTGAACTCCAAAAAGATAAATAGCCGACTTCTCATCAGAAAGAAAATGGAGACCAGAAGGCAAAGGGATGACATAATCAAAGTGCCTGAAGGATAAAGATATCAACCAAGAATCCTGTATCTGGCAAAACTACCTTTCAGAACTATAGGCAAAATAAAGACATTCTCAGATAAACAAAGATGGAGATAATTTGTTGATGTCAGACTTTCCTTACAAGAAATATCGAAGGAAGTTCTTCAGGCTGAAAGGAAGTGACATCACACAGTAATTCATATCCACATGAAAAAAAAACTAAGAGTGCTGATAAATGTAATTATGCAGTAACTATAAAAGACAGCATAATTACATATTCTTATCTTCCCTTAATTGATTTAAAAACAATAGCACAAAACAATAGCAGTATAATTGAATTGGGGGCCTGTAACATATAGAGATATACTTAACAATGACAGCACAGAGTAGGCTGAAGGGAAGGAAGCTGCAGTGGAGCAAGACAATGACATCAGATAGTCTCTCAAATGCATAGGAAGAAATAAAGAGTGCCAGAAATCATAAATAAGAAGCTCAACATAAAACTTTATAAGTATAGTTTTATTTCTTTTTGTTCCTTCAAACAGCATAAGATTATTTAAAGCAACAATTATAACACTGCACTGTTGAGTTTGTACTGTATATAGACAAAATATATATGAAAACAAAAACACAAAGGAAGAAGGAGGAAATGGAGCTATAGTGGAGCAAATTTGTAAATATCTTACTGTAATTAAGTTAGTGTAAAACTGAACTAGAGTATAAGATGTATATTGTAATTCCTAGAGCAATAAATAAGAATATAACTTTAAAAATAGAGTTTAAACAACTCCATTAAAAAGGAGGCAAAGGACATGAGCAGATACTTTTAAAAAGAAGACATACATGTGGGCCAGGCGCAGTGGCTCATGCCTGTAATCCCAGCACTTTGGGAGGCCAAGGCAGGTGGATTATCTGAGGTCAGGAGTTCAAGACTAGCCTGGCCAACATGGTGAAACCCCGTCTCTACTAAAAATACAAAAAAGTTAGCGAGGCGTGGTGGTGCAGGCCTGTAGTCCTAGCTACTTGGGAGGTTGAGGCAGGAGAATCGCTTGAACCCAGGAGGTGAAGGTTGCAGTAAGCCGAGGTCATGCCACTGCACTCCAGCTTGGGTGACAGAGCGAGACTCCATCTCAAAAAAAAAAGAAGAAGATATACATGTGGCCAACAAGCAAGCAGATGAATGAAAAGCTCAATATCACTGAGCATTAGAAAAATGCAAATCAAAACCACAATGATTCTGGATATTAGCCCTTTGTCAGATGAGTAGGTTGCAAAAACTTTCTCCCATTCTGTAGGTTGCCTGTTCACTCTGATGGTAGTTTCTTTTGCTGTGCAGAAGCTCTTTAGTTTAATTAGATCCCATTTGTCAATTTTGGCTTTTGTTGCCATTGCTTTTGGTGTTTTAGACATGAAGTCCTTGCCCATGCCTATGTCCTGAATGGTATTGCCTAGGTTTTCTTCTAGGGTTTTTATGGCTTTAGGTCTAACATGTAAGTCTTCAATCCATCTTGAATTAATTTTTGTATAAGGTGTAAGGAAGGGATCCAGTTTCAGCTTTCTACATATGGCTAGCCAGTTTTCACAGCACCATTTATCAAATAGGGAATCCTTTCTCCATTTCTTGTTTTTGTCAGGTTTGTCAAAGATCAGATAGTTGTAGATATGCAGCATTATTTCTGAGGGCTCTATTCTGTTCCATTGATCTATGTCTCTGTTGTGGTACCAGTACCATGCTGTTTTGGTTACTGTAGCCTAGTAGTATAGTTTGAAGTCAGGTAGCATGATGCCTCCAGCTTTGTTCTTTTGGCTTAGGATTGACTTGGCGATGTGGGCTCTTTTTTGGTTCCATATGAACTTTAAAGTAGTTTTTTCCAATTCTGTGAAGAAAGTCATTGGTAGCTTGATGGGGATGGCATTGAATCTATAAATTACCTTGCGCAGTATGGCCATTTTCACAATATTGATTCTTCCAACCCATGAGCATGGAATGTTCTTCCATTTGTTTGTGTCCTCTTTTATTTCACTGAGCAGTGGTTTGTAGTTCTCCTTGAAGAGGTCCTTCATGTCCCTTGTAAGTTGCATTCCTAGGTATTTTATTCTCTTTGAAGCAATTGTGAATGGGAGTTCACTCATGATTTGGCTCTCGGTTTGTCTGTTATTGGTGTATAAGAATGCTTGTGATTTTTGCACATTGATTTTGTATCCTGAGACTTTGCTGAAGTTGCTAATCAGCTTAAGGAGATTTTGGGCTGAGACAATGGGGTATTCTAGATATACAATCATGTCATCTGCAAAGAGGGACAATTTGACTTCCTCTTTTCCTAATTGAATACCCTTTATTTCCTTCTCCTGCCTGATTGCCCTGGCCAGAACTTCCAGCACTATGTTGAATAGGAGTGGTGAGAGAGGGCATCCCTGTCTTGTGGCAGTTTTCAGAGGGAATGCTTCCAGTTTTTGCCCATTCAGTATGATATTGGCTGTGGGTTTGTCATAGATAGCTCTTATTATTTTGAGATACGTCCCATCAATACCTAATTTATTGAGAGTTTTTATCATGAAGCATTGTTGAATTTTGTCAAAGGCCTTTTCTGCATCTATCGAGATAATCATAATGAACTCAAACAAATTTACAAGAAAAAAACAAACAACCCCATCAAAAAGTGGGCGAAGGACATGAACAGACACTTCTCGAAAGAAGACATTTATGCAGCCAAAAAACACATGAAAAAATGCTCATCATCACTGGCCATCAGAGAAATGCAAATCAAAACCACAATGAGATACCATCTCACACCAGTTAGAATGGCCATCATTAAAAAGTCAGGAAACAACAGGTGCTGGAGAGGATGTGAAGAAATAGGAACACTTTTACACTGTTGGTGGGACTGGAAACTAGTTCAACCATTGTGGAAGTCAGTGTGGCGATTCCTTAGGGATCTAGAACTAGAAATACCATTGACCCAGCCATCCCATTACTGGGTATATACCCAAAGGACTATAAATCATGCTGCTATAAAGACACATGCACACATATGTTTATTGCGGCACTATTCACAATAGCAAAGACTTGGAACCAACCCAAATGTCCAACAACGATAGACTGGATTAAGAAAATGTGGCACATATACATCATGGAATACTATGCAGCCATAAAAAATGATGAGTTCGTGTCCTTTGTAGGGACGTGGATGAAACTGGAAAACATCATTCTCAGTAAACTATCGCAAGGACAAAAAACCAATCACCACATGTTCTCACTCATAGGTGGGAATTGAACAATGAGAACTCATGGACACAGGAAGGGGAACATCACACTCCGGGGACTGTTGTGGGGTGGGGGGAGGGGGGAGGGACAGCATTAGGAGATATACCTAATGCTAAATGACGAGTTAATGGGTGCAGCAAACCAACATGGCACATGGATACATATGTAACAAACCTGCACATTGTGCACATGTACCCTAAAACCTAAAGTATAATAATAAAATAAAATAAAAAAGCTTATCCATGAGATATGAGATTATGAGTTATTTCTCTTTTTTTCCAACTTTTTCAACATGTGTGTGCATTTTTTAAATTAAAGAGTTCCTATCACAGGAAAAAAAAAACCCACAAGGAGATACCATCTTAACCAGTCAGAATGGCTATTATTAAAAAGTGAAAAACAGACGCTGGAAAGGTTGTAGAGAAAAGGGGACACCTATACACTGTTGGTGGGAGTGTGAATTAGTATCATAGCTTTTGAGGAAACATAGATGGAGCTGGAGGCTATTATCCTTAGCAAACTAACGCAGAAACAGAAAACCAAATACTGCATGTTCTCACTTGTAAGTGGGAGGTGAATGATGAGAACTCATGAACACAAGGGAACAACAGATACTGGGGTCTGCTTGAGGATGGAGGGTGAGAGGAGGGAAAGAAAAAGAAAAAATAACTATTGGGTACTAGGCTTAATACCTGAGTAATGAAATAATCTGTATAACAAACCCCCATGGCATGAGTTTACCTATATAACAAACCTTCACATGTATCCCTGAACCTAAAATAAAAGTTAAAAAAAAGGGTTTAAAATTTAATAAAGAAATTAAAATTCTACATTGGAAATTACCTATTTCATACAAAACAAGGCGGTAAAGAAGGGATAGAAAATATTTTGTAAAATATGACATATGGAAAACAAATAGCAAATGGCAGATATTAATTCAACTGTATTAATAATAATATTAATGTGAATGGAGTAAATAACCTGATAAAAAGGTAGAAATTCTCAGACTGGATAAAAAACTGAGGTCTAACTGTATGCTGTCAAAAACAGATGTACCTTCAATTCAAAGATACAAATAGGTTAAAACTAAAATAACAGAGAAAGATATACCATGTAAACTGCAACCATCGGACAGCTGGAGTAGCTATTTGGAGTTATCACACAAAATACATATTAAGACAAAAAAATGTTGTCAGGTGTACTTGTTCATGTCTGTAATCCCAGCTACTTGGAAGGCTGAGGCAGGAGGATTGCTTGAGGCCAGGAGTTCAAGACCAGTCTGAGCAATATAGTAAGACCCTATCCCTAAAGAAAGATAGAAAATTAGCTAGACATGGTGATGTGTACCTGTAGTCCCAGCTACTTGTGAGGCTGATGTAGGAGGATTGCTTGAGCCCAGGAGTTTGAGGCTGCAGTGAGCTATGATTGTGCCACTACACTCCATGCACTCTAGCCTGGGTGACAGAGACCTGTCTCTAAAAAAAAAAAAAAAAAAAAAAAAAGTTACTAGAGATAAAAAATAAATATTTTATAATGACAAAAGGGTCAATTAATCAGGAAAATATAACAAACATATTAAATATTTATATACTTAACAACAGGTCCCAAAAATACATGAAGCAAAAATTAACAGAATTGAAGATAAAATAGACAATTCAATAATAATAGTTGGAGATTTCAATACTCATTTTCAATAATGGATTAAATGATTAGAAGATCAACAAGAAAATAGAGGACTTGAACAACACAATAACTTAAATAGACCTAACAGATATTTGCAGACCACTCCACCCAACCACGGAAGGATATACATTCTTCTCAAGTGTATATGGAACAATCTCCAGGATAGACCCATATGCTAGGCCATAAAACAAGTCTCAACAAACTTAAAAGAATAGAAATCATATGCAGTAAATTTGCAGATCACAATATAATTAAATTAGAAATCAAAAACAGATGGAAATTTGGGAAATTCACAAATATGTGGGAATTAAACAATATACTCCTAAATAACCAGTGGGCCAAAGAATAAATCACAGGAGAAATAAGAAAATAAGATTAATGAAAATGAAAACACAATACATCAAAACTTACAGACTGCAGGAAAAATAGTAGTCACAGGGAAATTTGAAGCTGTAAGTGCCTATATTAAAAAGAAGAAAAAATGTAAAACCAATGACCTAATCTGCCTTAAGAAACTAGGAGATTCAGAAGGAATTTTGCAATGTAAATGCAAAACCAGTAGAAGGAAAGCAATAATATGATAATTATTAGAGTTGAAATAAATGAAATAGCAGAAAAACAACATAGAAAATCGATGAGACCAAAAGTTGGTTGTCTGAAAATATCAACAAAATTGATCGTTTGCTAGCACTGCCATAACAAACTACCACAGACTTGGTGGCTTAAATAACAGAAATCAATTTTCTCACATTTCTGGAGACTGAAAATATAAGATCAAGGTGTCAGTAAGTTTGGTTTCTCCTGAGGCCTCCTCTCTTTTTGGATTGCAGGTGGCTCACCTTTTCAGTGTTTTCACCTGGTCTTTCCTTTCTGCATGTGCATGTGTCTAGTGTCTCAATATGTGTCGTAATTTTCTGTTCTTATAAGGATACCTTTCAGATTGGATTAGAGCCCACTTTAACAGCCTCATTTTAACGTAACTATCTCTTTAAAGGATATATCTCCAAATTCATTCATATTCTGAGATACTCTTGAGTTAGGGCTTCAACATACAAAGTTTGGATGGACAGTTCAGCCCATAACAATCAACAAAATTTAAATATATTGACAAAGAGAAGACTCAAATTACAGATTTCAAGAATTGAGGAGAGAACGTCACTTCAGAACTTACAGAAAAATTAATTAAAAATTATAAAGGAGCACTCTAAACAACTGTATGCAAACAAATTAGATAACTTAGATAAAATGGATGCATTCCTGGAAAATGCAAATTATGAAAACTGCTCAAGAAATAATAGAAAACCTGAACAGACAAGTATGAAGATTGAATTAGTAGTTTAAAAGTCTTCCCATAAAGAAAAGCCCAGGTCCAAAGAGTTTTACTAATAATTTCTACCAAACATTAAAAGGAGTTAATACCAATACTTCACAAACTCTCCCAGAAAATAGAGGAAGAAATAAGCTTCAACTCATTCTACAAGAAAAGAAAACTATAGGCCAGTATTCCTTATGAAAATAGATGCAAAAATCTAGAACAAAATACTTGCAAACTGAATCTAACAATATGTAAAAATAGTTATACTCCATGACCAAGTGGAATTTACCCTAGGAATGCAAGGCTGTTTTAACATGCAAAAAATCAATGAATGTAAACATTGCATTAGTAGAATAAAGTACAAAAACAACATGATAAACTACATAGATGCAGAAAAATAATTTGACACAATCCATCACAATCCATCACCTTTTCATGACAAAAACCGTCAACAATTTAGGAATAGAAGGGAATTTCCTTAAGCTGATAAAGGGCATATACAAAAACCCTACAGGTAGGATCATACTTAATAGAGAAAGACTTAATTCTTTTGCTTTAAGATGAGAACAAGACAAAATGTCTGCACCTACCAGTTTTATTCAACATTGTATTACAGATTCTATCCAAGGCAATTAGACAAAAGAAAGCTAATTTGTCTTTATTCATAGATGATATGATATTTTATACAGGAAAACATAATCAATTTTTCATCATGTCTGTGGGATAAGACATCAACATAAAAAAATCAATTCTATGTCTTTATAGTAATAATCTGAAAATGAAATTAAGAAAACATTTTCATTCACAATAGCATCAAAAAATGGAATAATTAAGAATACATTTGACAAAAAAGTATTTTGTACACTGAAAACTATAAGACACCAGTGAAAGAAAAGAAAGACTTAAATAAGTAGAAAGACATCCCATGTTTGTGAATTAGAAGATATAATATTATTA
The DNA here is from genome assembly GCF_028878055.3 of Symphalangus syndactylus. Classification (NCBI taxonomy): domain Eukaryota; kingdom Metazoa; phylum Chordata; class Mammalia; order Primates; family Hylobatidae; genus Symphalangus; species Symphalangus syndactylus. The sequence goes on along the minus strand of NC_072447.2, from coordinate 64,200,658 downwards.
AAATGGCTGTACTTCCCAGATGGATCTACAAATTCAATACAATCCCTAGAAAAATCTCAGATGACTTTTTTTTTTTTGAGATAGAGTCTTGCTCTGTCACCCAGGCTGGAGTGCAGTGGCGTGACCTTGGCTCACTGCAACGTCCACCTCTCAGGTTCAAGCGATTCTCTTGCCTCAGCTTCCCGAGTAGCTGGGACTACAGGACTGTGCCACCACGCCTGGCTAATTTTTGTATTTTTAGTAGAGACTGGGTTTCACCATGTTGGCCAGGCTGATCTCGATCTCCTGACCTCAAGTGATCCACCCACCTTGGCCTCCCAAAGTGCTGGGATTACAGGCATGAGCCACTGCACCTGGCCTCAGATGAGATGACTTTTTTGTTTCAGAAAATTACAAGCTGATTCTAAAATACACAGAGAAATGCAAGAGACCCAGAGTAGCCAAAACAGTCTTTAAAAAGATCAAACTTGGAGACCTACAGTGGCCAATTTCAAAATTTATGACAAGGCCACAATAGTCAAGTCAGTGTGCTACTGGCATAAGGAAAGACATATAGATAATGGCAATCAGTTGAGATCCCAGACATAAGCCTTTACATGTGTGAACAACTGATTTTGGGCAAACTTGCCAAGAAAATTCAAAGAGAAAGAAATAGTTTTTTCAACAACTGATGTTCAGGCAGTAGAATATTCACATGCAAAATAATGAATTTCATCTTTGACTTCACACCATACACACAAATTAACTCAAAAGTGTATCATATACCTAAGTATAAGAGCTTAAACTATAAAACTTTTAGCAGAAAACGTAGGAGTAAATCTCTGTGATCTTGAGTTACACAAAGATTTCTAAGATACAACAACAAAACCACAAGTCATAAAAACATGATAAACTGGATTTAAGCTGGACTTAAAATTTAAAACCTTCACACTTTAAAGATACCATCAAGAAAGTGAAATAACACCTCAAAGACTGAGAGACTATACCTATAAATCATATATCTTATAAAGTCTTTAGATTCAGAAAATATAAAGCCTCTTACAACTCAGTAACAAGACAGATTATACATTAAAAAGCAGGATAAGAATTTGAATAGACATTTATCCAAAGAATATATATAAATGGCAAATAAACATGTGAATAGATACTCAACATCATTAGTCATTAGGGAAATGAAAATCAAAACCATGATGAGATAACATTTCTCATCCACTGGAATGGCTATTTATTAGACAAAAATAAGTGTTGTCAAGGATGTGGCATATCGGAACACTCTCATACAGTGCTGGTAGGAATGCAAAATGGTGTAGTTCTTTGGAAAACAGTTTAGCAGTTTCTAAAAATGTTAAACATACAGCTATCGTATGACTGAGAACTTTCACTCATAGGTATATACCCAAGATAAACGAAAACATATGTCTGCACAAAAAGTTGTATCTGAACAGTCATATCATAGCATCATGACTCAAGCCAAAAGGCAGAAACACCCCAAACATCCTCAACTGCTGAGTGGATAAATAATATGTGGTATAATCATACAATAGAATATTGTTCAGCAGGAAAAGAAATGAAGCAGTATTATATGCTACTATATGAATGAACCTCAAAAACATGCTTAGTGAAAGAAGACACATAAGGCCACATATTGTATGATTCCATTTATTGTATATGAAATGTTCAAAAAAGACAAATCTATGGAAGCAGAAAGTGATTAGTGGTTGCTTGGGGCTGGGTGTTAGGAATGGGGACTGAATATAAATTGCACAAGGTTTCTGTTTAGGATAATGGACATACTCTAAAATTAGATTGTGGTGATGGTTGGACAGCTCCGTAAATGCTAAAATTCATTATATTTTATGCTTTAGATGGGCGAATTTTATCATATGTAAATTATATATTTAAGTTGTTAAAATGCAGTGGTTTAAGAAGATAAAAATTTTGATAATTTTATAAAGAACATCTCCACACAAAACATTATAAAATTCCTTCCCAGATAAAGTATAGCTCATGAGTTTCTATCTCTATTTCAGGACATTGTTCCATTTGTCAGCTTCCCCCATGTACCTCTCCTGTACCCTACTACCATGGACCTATTTCTCTGGATTCTGTGTTCCAACTTTCCCTTGCCTTGAGCCTGTTCACCCTTCCGGAACTTTTTCATTCAGCATTCTGGCTTGTGCTTTCACCTCTATCCTAAAATTCTTTTCTCCTGAGTCTCCTTTCATTTTTTCAAACCACCGCTTCTATTTCATTGATGAAAAGTGGCAAATAATTTATCCTGGGCTTGTTTATGTATTTGACAGATGTTTACTGAGCACCTGCTGTGTACTTGGCCCTGTGATGATACTTGCCATGGCTTATGTTGCTGGCTTTTATATTTAGGGGGCAATAAGTATGTTTAATGTGCCACATAAAAGATTCTATAGAGAAGGACCAAGTAGCTATATTTCATGGCAATTTTTGCCCAGTCTGTAGAAGGGTCTCTGTTTCAAAATGACAAGTGTGTAATTGCCTTATCTTTGTCCCTGAGTTGTCCATGTGTCTTGGGGTTTAAGCTAGTGGAGTGCTGGCAAACCAGCTCTCCAGAAAAACAGTAAATAAGTAAAACCTAATTTGTAGCACTTGTGGTTTCTATAGCGGATATACTCCCACCATGGCCAGTTTCAAGTTGCTAACATGATATTACTGAATACTTCACTGGAAAGCTAGCCAGTGTGAGCCCTCCACTAAGAGGCAATTGCTTAGTCCTAATCCATACAAGAATAGCTTTCATGCTGTTTCTAAAATACCACCCAACTTGGAAGGAATATGGGAAGAAAACTAATGCTTCTGGAATACTAACTCTGTGCCAGGCACTGTGCCTGTTAGGTATTCATTCCCATAATCCTGTGAGGAAGATAGGCTTTTCACAGGACAGCAGATGAAGGAATGGAGAGTTAAAATGATCTGCCTGAAGTCACAGTGCACTGCAGAGCTAGGATTTGAATCCTGATCATTTTGGTGCCAAAGCCCATGCTACTTTCATTGCACCATGACACCTCCTAGGGCAAAACTGGTAGTGGAGACAGTGAGATAATGTACTTTTCTGGTGGTAGTGCTGTGGCTATTGTTTGCTTTCTGAGGGTTAGGCATGTCACTTGTAGCCCATTTGACATACTAGAGGATAGTGGGTTAATCTCTTTGTAGCAGCAGGTAAGAGATCAGTGAAGACTGATGCATGGTATGTGGAGGGAGCCTACAAACCTTTTGATTGATTTGAGCCTAAGGAGGGGACTGCATTGATTGGCTAGTAATTCTTGACTATTCTGCGGAGTGGCAGAGATGCTGGAGCAACACATACCTTACAGGCTTTAGGTGAGACCTAGAATGACCATTTGAGAGGTCAGTGCTGTCTCTGGAGAAAGTGGTTTCTGAATCAAGTTCCGAATATAAATGATTGGAGCGAGCTTTTGAAAACAAGTCTATGACTTATTTTTACCAGAAAGAAAAGTGTGTAAGGGCAGGAATCTTTGCCTGTTTTGTTTACTGTTATATTCCCATTGTCTATAGAACAGTGCTTGAGACTCAATAAATTAAGTGTTGAATGATTGGATAGATGAATAAATGGCAGAATGAATTCTTTGCCTCCAGTTCTGTAGCTCCTTCCTAAGCCTGGCTACTGCTTAAAACCAAGCATCATCTCAGAGATCCATGAGGATCTCTGAGGTGGGCTTCCTTGATTAGAGACTTAGAAATATGTTTCAAAGAGGGTCCTTGTAGAAGGTAAGTTTCCTTTTTTAACCTTTTAGCGTAGAAAGGAAAAGAGAGATGGGAGAGTAGTATTTTTCATGAAGAACCCCTCCCGGCAGCCCTTAAGCTGTATCAGGCATACCTTCAGTCTGACTGTAATGGCAATCTGACTAATGGAATTAATCATCTCAAAAGTAAGGCAGGTGACCATCTCAGATTGTGTTGTCTGCTTTCCCCAGAGATATGTGACTCTAAGCTAGTGCATCAAAAAAGAAGAAAATAGGCACATTCCTTAAGATTAAGATGTGGGTGAAACTTAACCTGTCTTCTCTGTCAGAATGGGAAGTGCTTATGGACCACATTTCCCAGAGGACTTAGTCTTCTGTTGAAGAACCATGTGCAGTCAGGAATGACTAAACCTGGCTTTAAAGCTGGAGGGAGATCAGGACAGGGAATCCTTATAATATTGGGCACAAAAAGCATGGAATAAAATGTTTCTTCTCTGTGTTTAGTCAAGATTTGGTTAACACCTGATCAGAAAATCCTGTACTGTATTATCAGATGTAGAGATGGTATAGAGGAAAGGGGAAAGTAACTTTCATTTACAGAAATGTGCCAGGCACTTTACATATTCTTAGGGCCATCCTGTAAGTCAAGATAGCATCTTACCCACTTTATACATGAGGGGACTAAAACTCACAGAACTTATGTAACTTACATAGCTAGTTGGGGAGTGGGGTTCGAACTTGGATATGTCTTACTCCAAAGTGTATTCTTCCCACTGCCCTATACTACTGTCTTAGATCTTACTGTTTAGCTAGAAACACATGACGTGTACTCTCAAGTAACAAAGAAATAACTGTATTAATTATAATTAAATACTGTTAATATGAAGTCAGGACAGAATGTATTTTGCATGATCAGGAACAGTTCTAAGGTCAGAGCAGATCTTGTATTTCCTTGATGGTGTTGGTCAGTGTCATGATGGATAGTAAGAAATGTAGACAAGGAGCTGTCAACGACACAGCCCCATGTTGCAAAATACCATTATTATGGAAACCTTCCCCCACAAAGGACCAAATATCTGACAATGAACTCCAGATCTTCCTGACGTACAGAATGTCATTAGCTCCTTAGCTAATATTTTTTTGCCATAGTGATAGAGAAACACCATTTTGACAAGGCTATGTCTGAGTTCTACTGGTAGGTGAAGAAATACTAGTCCTCTGTTGTTCCCCCCAGGAGCTATAGCTGAGAATTCAATGCCTTGATAGTTCTGGAAGATAAAGCTTCCATTGTTTTGTTGTTTTATTGTCACATCACCCTAGGAGCAATAATTTCACAGTTGACCAAAGTGGTAGTATCACATGGGTTCGTCTACATTGTGGACTCTCTTTGGCATAGACTCCATGATTTCTATTAGAGTGGTAGGATTCTATCATTGTTTCATAGCTCTTGACAAAACTAACTGTCCTAACAAAAAAGAATAAAGATAGGTGTAAGTTAATATTGCTTTTAAAAATGCATTTTCTATATGTATGTCTTTATGAAACCTTGAGTTAAAGATGGTGAAGGCAAACCTTGTAATTTCATCCCATTTTTTACTGAGCAAGACAAACTCCTATTGTTGAATATGGAGTGACATATTAAGTGATATGTTAATGTTTTGTCAAATCTTAATGGCCAGCATCTTTTAGTAGCCCATTTTAGGACAACCTTAATCAAGCTATGGTTAGAGAACTTTTATGAAGTGCCCAGCACTGTACTACTTTCTAGCATTTTCCACTCTGATCGTTTGCTTGAGGATGATGAAGGATGATAAATATTATAAATAAGATTTCTTCCCATATAGATCTTAAAATCAGCTGAGGTCAATGCAGATCTACTGCTAGAAATGATTTGGAGTTTTGACTGCTTCGGGAGAAGCATAGCAGCAGAAACAGGAGATCATTGAACCATTTTAAGAAGGAGGCTACCCGCAAATTCAGAAGTTCATCCCTTTAGGAAGGGTCTGTAATAATAGTAGGAAGGGACCAGGCACAGTAGCTCACGCCTGTAATCCCAGCACTTTGGGAGGCTGAGGCAAGTGGATCATCTGAGGTCAGGAGTTCGAGACCAGCCTGGCCAACATGGTGAAACCCCATCTCTACTAAAAATACAAAAATTAGCCAGGCGTGGTGGCAGTCGCCTGTAATCCCAGCTACTCGGGGGAGGCTGAGGCATGAGAATCACTTGAACCCAGGCAGCGAAGGTTGCAGTGAGCTGAGATTCCGCCACAGCACTCCAGCCTGGGCAACAGAGTGAGACTCCATAGCAAAAAAATAATAGGAGTAAGGATTCCTGACTGAAGCCCTTTGGACACTTCTTGCTGGAAACGCATGGGCCTTTAGTAACTGATGTTGGCCAGGTGAGCTGGCACATATGGCATTCCTTTGTGGTCTCAGGATTTCATGGCAAGAAGATCTGGGCATAGCTTATAGCAAAGACCTCCATATCAATCATTCCATTCCTAGAAGTGCCACTTGGAAGAGGCCAAGATAATGAGATGTCTCTCCTCTTGTGTTGGTGGCTATGGTCAAGTTGAGGTCCTCAAGAAGCTTCCCTGTTGTCCAATTCCAGTTCACTGTGGCTTTTGTAACCCTCAAGAGAGAGATAGTAGATGGAGATCTTCTAAAAACCAGATTTCTAGTGGCAAGTGCACAGCCCAGTCTGCGGTCATCAGTGGAAGCCAGTTCAGCGTATCAGCAGTTGGTAAGCTTGCTGAACATGCCATTTTAGAGAGAATCTCTCCATAGCAAGAATATGAAGAAATTGATTCACCACTTTCTCATACATCTTATGCCCTAGCCAACCCATACCTGACAAACTATCTTTCTTAAATATCCCAAGATCTTCCCTACCTCTTTTTCTTTGCACATGTTGTACCCTTTGCTAGAATGCACCCTTCCTCTTTCTACATGGTGAACTCTCATCTATTTTTTAAGGTCTAGCTCAAATGATATATTCTCTGTATAACCCTTCCTTCATTCCATCCCTACTACTTCTGTGGTTCCACAGCCTGTTGTATAGATCTCTATCCTCCCATTGCTCTATACAGGGAGTAAATTATCTATGAAGATATCTGTCTACTACTAAACTGTGACCCTTTTAAAGGTGGTAATTGTTTCTAACTTCTCTCTGTTATCTCCATTAGTCAGAACAAAGCCTGGCATATAATAAGATGAACCAGGGAAATTCTGATGAGTGATTGACTTATTTATTCTGATATGGCTAGGGTTACATTCTTTAGATTCCATCATCATTAGGCTTTATTTGGTATCATATTTTATAAGTGTGTATTTCAGCGGCCTCTTCTCATTTGTTTTTTTTTGTTTTTTTTTTGACGTAGGATCTCACTGTGGCACCCACGCTGAAGTGCAATGGTGTGATCATGGCTCACTGCAGCCTCCATCTCCTGGGCTCAAGCAATTCTCCCACTTCAGCCTCCCCAGTAGCTGGGACTACAGGTGTGCACCACCACACTCAGCTATTTTTTTGTATTTTTTATAGAGATGGAGTTTCACCATGTTGCCCAGGCTGGTCTTGAACTGCAGAGCTCAAGCAGTCCACCAGCCATGGTCTCCCAAAGTGCTGGGATTACAGGTGTGAGCCACTGCGCCCAGCATCTTCTTTAATGAAATGGCTAAACTTTTTGACTATGTTTATTTGTTTCTTTGAATAAAAGGTACATTTGTAGTCTTTAATTGGTCCAATATACAGATTCCAGTGGAACAGCAATGGCTCCCTCTTGTGAGGCAGTCTCAGAATTTCTCCTATAATTTCTTTAGAGATGTGTGGATAAGGTCCTCTTAGGGGAGTTAATTCTAATGGTCTGAATACTTTGGCTCCTAAGTATGGGGGACCAACTAGTTCTTTCTTGGAAAGTTTTAAGAACATCACTTGACAAGAGTAAAGAAGCCATCCTGGGAGTCCTAATCAACATAAAATCTGAACTTCCTGGAGTTGGAAAGGTTCCTGGAGGTCATCTTTACAACTGAATCTCACACAGCAACTCATGTCAGTTTTGAGTTGCTCTCTCTCTCTTAGAGTTTTATGTTTTTTAGTAGATTATTCCTTTTAAGAAACTAAAATCTCCCTCCAGCTGATCTAGGTCCTAGCCTTTGGAACCGCACAAAACGGTATGTACCTTCTTGATAATTAATTGCTCTTTAGATAGTTAAAAGACAATGTTAGGTTTCTCATGACATATTTTCTACATTCATTTTTTCCAACATGTATGAACACCTCCTTAGTGCCAGGCATCCTGGTCTAATCTTCTCCAAGTCTCTCAACTGTTTTCCATATGTCAGTTGTCCAATCCTCTGAACCACTTCTTGCAGATTATTTCCACCTTGTCACTGGCTCTGAAGTTTATAATTTTTACATGTTATCTTTGTTAAATGTTTTCCATTGTTCCAGCCAGCCTCGATCTTTCAAGATACCATCATATATGGGACCTGCCCTATCCTAGGAGAGTCTCCTCTTTCAGTTCATCAGTATAAGCTTCCAGATTTGACACTTTAGAATAAAACAGTACTTTTCAGGCAACAGCATGGTGTAGTTGAACTAGATGGCACCAGATCTGCGTTCAATTCATTTAACCTCTTTGAGGCTAAAATGGTGCTAATAATCCTTCCTTTATAGGGTAATTCTCTCATGATTCATGAGATACTGTCTGTAAAGCATTAAGCACTGTATCTGAGCACTTAGTAGGTACACCACAGAAATTAATGTTCCCCCCTTCTCCTCCTGCCAGCCTTGCCCTGCCCACCACTGCCCTCTACTGAGGAGAGTCGGTAACTGCTTTAAACTTGAATTCTTTCTTGTTTGAGCCAAGTAGCCCTATTCCATTTAATCTCTTTGTAGCCTTTTAATGAATGACAAACCTGCATGAGATGCAGCACAAACTGGAAGATGGCATACTGGCCTCAATTTTGTAAGATAGCCCTTGTAAAAATATTGCAGTAAGCATCTTCGCCAATTTCTGACACAGCATAACTGAGTTAGAGTTCTACATTCCATGGATAGCTATTTGTGAGAACTTTTTTTTAATATTACAAGATTCCAAGGTGCTAAACACAGATGCTTGGAATGTAATCCAGCATTTGTGGTTTGCTGTCACGTAAACAGTCAAAGTCACAGCCTGAATCTGAATTCATTCGTGGGTTTTCTGGATATTTCCCATGCTCTTTTTGAAGAGGAGCATTTATGTGAATTAGCACTTTTAATTCTTCTGACAGAGTGATGTAGGCTTGTATAAAAGCAATAAAAACACAGGGTCCCAGGTGGCATTTATTACCACACTGATGAAAAGCCATATAGTTGCAATTCTCCTCTTATAAGAGGGTTTTGGGATGTGGAGGGAAATCCCTAAGCTTAGCAATCTGACATTATAGTACAGTGGATAGAGGGTAACCTAAGTGTCAGATCTGAGTTTCAATTTCTCCTGTGCTAGTCACTATGAATATGATCTGGGACAAGTCCTTTCACCTCCTTTTACCTCAGCTTTCCCTTGCGTACAATGGGAAACAATTATACCAACTTTGTGGATTGGTTGTATTATAAATGAGATTAACAATTCTATACCACCTAACCCAGTGCTTGATATATGGTAGGCAAGCAATAAATGATTGCTCTTAGGATCAGTTCTAGTTGATAACAGCTAAGCCTGTTGGAGTTGCCATATCATTTTCCTGTTGAAGAGTGAAAGGAGTAATAGCATGTGAATAGTTTGGGGATTCAATTCCTGGGTCTCTGCAGAAACTGGACCACCCTGAGTCCCTCGGACTGTGCTGGGAGTTTATAATCATTCATGTGAAGGACAATGGGAAAACATTGGGTTGTTTAATAGCCCTTGGTGGTACATAAGCAAAGACAGTGAGAAGAACCCTGGTGACTTCTCAACCCTTCTCCACTGTAAGGGAAGAATCCTAAGGCTCTTCTTATGCTCTAGCCTATAACTCCTTAAATGCAAGGACTTGAATTTATCAACTCAAACAGGAGTGAAATGCTGTTGCCTTTTTTGGAGGTCTGGAAACATATATTTGGGAATCTGGTGAGCTGGTTACTAAAACTCCCTTTGTGGAGATGGTGGTGGCTGGATTCTTTGTTTTCTCTTGAGTAATTTTGACCTACAGGCAAAAAGAAAACCTCTAAAATGTTCTGCTCATAAGAAAAGAGCAATTGGGCTGAGGGTGGTCCCCTGGTAAAAGAGAAACTTCACCACCAATCAGCTTTGTAAATTAAAAACAGGTGCAAAAACTAATCTATAGTGACAGAAGCTAATTAATGGTTACCAGAGGGAGGGGGACAGGGAAAACTGGGTGGCAATACAAAGGGCAGAAGAAATCTTTTGGGATTAATGGGTAAGTTCACCATCTTGATTATAGTAATAGAATTTACATATGTCAAAGATAGTCAAATTGTATACTTTAAATATGTGCAGTTTAATGTATATAAACTATACATTAATAAATCTGTTAATTCAAACAAATCCAGTGTATATAACACCTAGTACATAGTAGGTGTGTGCTAAACGTGTGTTGAATTAACAATTGTGACAGACCAACTTCTAGTGTGAAGAGCTCAACAAACCCTCTCACCAGTAAAACAACCGTTAAAATGGTAGAATCTAAAACAACCATTCAAAGTTTCTGGAAACTGGCTTAAGGTCATGCAACAAATTGAGAATCATTTATTTAAGAAAAATCTATGGAACCTTGGTAAGAACAATTGGCATTTGAGCAAGGAACTGCTTCCATTCCGCCTCCCAACTTTATGTTGCAGAAGATTTATTCCAGGTGAGTACAACCGAGAAGACGGGGGTCTCTTTCTTACCAGCTGTTGATTATAGAGTTATAGTTTCATTCCAGAATGATCAGGCTGCTAGTGACTCCCATTCTTCCATCTCTAGTTCTCTGTTGTACAAGATTTATTCCTGGACACAAAAAAAACAGGAAGATTGGGGGTTTCCATTCCGTGCTCAGTTCCCACTCTTAAGATGAAGGCACTACCCTAGACAGGTGTAGCAAACTGTGAATGGCAATTGGAGAAGACCAGGGCTCCTATTTCCCCACTCCCACGTCGAGGGCCCAGTTTTTTTTTTTTTTTTTTTTTTGTCAGACAAGGACTTCAGGGGGCTCATAGAGCAGAGATGTCACTGTAGAAGAAGCAGGCTGCCATATCATTCTCTCCTCATCCAGCTCCAAATAGTAACACAGCCTATGGGGACTGACTGACTTTAGAACAGAGCATGAAGGAATTCATGCCTAAAGTTATTGTTGAAAACAGCAGAGATTAGAGTAGTGAACATTAGAGAATTACACATTAGTAGCAGCTAGAAGAAAACAGACCAGCCAGACATTTCAGAGAGAGACCTGTGGAAGGAGACAGTTTAAAAATGCCCTGCTAAGATCACATTCATCTATTGGTCTGGAAGGCTGTACACACACACTAGGCTAAACCTGTGTGGGAGCTGCCAGAGATATGATATTTATGAGCTGCTAAACCCTATTTGAATGCAGGATAAAATTAAAGACTTCCTGAAGTATGAAAGCATTCCCTGAGCCATACAAAGATACATTGGCAAAGGATAGAAGCTTTACTGGATCTAGGAACTTAAGAAAAACCTGTGACCTTTTGATATAAGATGACTCCTAGAAAGCCAGACTTAAAAGTAAAACAAGAAGAGAAATGAACATGACATCAGAGACTGTACATTACAGATGAAATAGACTTCAGAGAGAATTAGTCCAGGCAAGACACTGAAAAGAAATAGAGAAAAAACAGAAACAAAAGCAAAGCCCAGGTTATGGGGGTGGGATAGGTAAACAGAATTCGGAGTTACTACAATACATTATTTAAAATGTCAAATTTTCAACAAAAATTATGAGCATTGCCAAAAAATAAGTGTGACCATGGACAGGAAATAGGCAATAAAAATCACCTTTGAGGGAGCTCAGATGTTGTACGTGACTGACAAGGACTTTAAAGCAGCTATTATAAATATATCCAAAAAACTAAAGAAAACTGTGTTTTATGAACTAAAGGAAAGTGTGATGATAACAACTCATCAAATAAAGAATATCAATGAAGTGATAGAACTTATTTTTTAAAAAGAACCACATGCAAATTCTAGACTTGAAAATAAAATAAGCAAAACAAAAATTCTTAAGAGAAGGCCAACAATATTTTTTATCATGGCAGAAGAGGCAGAAGAGAGATTACTGAAGCAGAAGACAGATTAATAGAAAGATAAAGAAAAACAGAAGGAAGAAAAATGAACAGAGCTTCATATATGTGTGGGAAACAAGCATATCAACATATATGTAATGAGAGTACCAGAAGGGGAGAAGAGAAAAAGGCAGAAATGTAGTCACAGAAATTATGACTTAAAATCCCCAAATATGATGAAAGACATTAATCTAAACATCAAAGAAGATCAGTGAACTCCAAGTAAGATAAACTCAAACAGATCCATACCTAGACATATCATAGTCAAAATGCTGAAATTCAAAGCCAAAGGGAAAATCCTGAAAGCAGCCAGAGGAAAATTACTTATCACATACAAAGGAATCACAGTAATTTCAACAGCTGACTTCTCATCAGAAAAAGTGGGTAACAGGAGACAAGGGGAGGACATACTCAAAGTCATAAAAGAAAAAAAATGAATATGTCTGTATCTGGAAAAACTAATCATCAAAAATGTAGGTGAAATAAAGATGTTTCCAGATAAACAAAGATTAGGAGAATGTGTTGCTAGCACCTGCCTTACAAGAAAAACTAAAAGAAATATTTCAGGCAGTCAAGAAGATCGCTTGAGCCCAGGAGTTCCAGACCGGCCTGGGCAACATAGTGGGCCCCATCTCTACAAAAAATTTTAAAATTAGCTGGGTGTAGTGGCACGTGCCTATAGTCTCAGCTACTCAGGAAGCTGAGGTGGAGTGTGGGGGTCGCTTGAGCCCGGGTCAAGGCTGCAGTGAGCCATGATCACACCACTGCACTCTAGCCTGGGTGATAGAGTGAGGCCCTGTCTCAAAACATAAATAAATAAAAGCAGATCCTTCAAGCTGAAAGAAAGTGACAACAGACAATAATTTGAATCCATAAAGAGCCCTGGTAAAGGTAATTGTGTAGTGATTAAGACAGTGTAGTTACATATTCCTTCATCCTCTTCTCTTAGTTGATTTGAAAAACAAAACCATACTGAAGCAGCAGTGAACACAACTAGTGCCCAGAACTTGGATTCTAATACCATTTTTCAATGAAAGGAACCCCAGGGATCCTTGAAAAAATGGCTGGTTCTAGGATTGGATCAGGAACTACATGAGTCTGGAGAATCTTGTAGTGCCAGGAAGTAAGGAAGTACTAAAACACACACACACACACACACACACACACACACACACACTACTGAATGGGTTATGTCAAAAGGACACTGGAGTCAATTGAAAGAGGTCCCAATGGCCAAAGCTGGAACAACTTGAGAAAAAAACATCAATAAAGTACTAATAGATTATAATCCAAGATATTTATTTTATATCCATGAGTCCATATGGGTTAAATAAAGAAATAAATGGGGAGAACCAGACAAGCATTTTATGCAGAAGAATTCCAAATGATTTATGTTGCTACTCTGTCCTCAAGGACATAGAGCATAACTTCTCACTGTTTAAGTGGGGCCTGTGCATAGTGACTTCCTTGAAAGAATGCAGTATGGAAAGGAAAACATTGTAATTTAAGTGAAGAAAGCTAGCAAACACTACCTCAGCCAGAAAACCAAGGTTAACATCAATGAGATAAGTCATGTTGGTAGTGTGTTCCTTGATATGCTGTGATGAAAATGGTATTTCGCTTCTGTGATTGCCCCTCTGAAAAATCCATAACCCCACTCCAATTATGAAGAAACCAGCAGAGAAATACTAATAGAGGATTATTCTACAAAATATCTGACCATTACTACTGGAAACTGTCATGGTCATCAAAAACAAGGAAAGTCAAAAACTGTCACTGCAAAGAAGAGCCTAAAGAGATATGCCAACTAAATATAATGTCATATGCTGGTTGGGATCCTGGAACCAAAGAAAAAGAACATGAGGAAAAAACTAAGGAAAACTGAATGAAGTATGGAGTTTGGTTAATGATATCAGTGTATCAGTATTAGTTAATTAATTATTACAAATGTACCATACTAATATAAGTTGTTAATAACATATAGGGCATTGTGTGTGAGGTGTATGGTAAATCTCTGTAATATCTTTGAAATTTTTCTTAAATCTAAAACTATTTGAAAATATAAGCATATATTTAAAAAGCAACAGCATAAAACAGTATAATATTGACAATAATAGCACAAAGCATGGGGGAAGTGAAAGGAGGTATAATAGAGTAAGGAAATGAAACCAGAGAGTAACTTCATACACAAAAAGAATATTGGAAATGGCAAATAAGAATGTTTATAATTATATATATTTTTCTTAAAAATTATTATATGTATTTTTCTCCCATCTTTTAGCTTTTTCTAAAGACACTAGATTAGAAAGCAATCATTATAAAACTATGTTAGCATATAAAATATGTTTATAACATATAAATAGGATTGAAAGTTTGGTTTAACATTTAAAAATTAATGTAACACATTAATGGAATAAAAGGCAAAAACATGATCATTTCACTAGATGAAGTAATGTAAAAAACCTGGGAAACACTCATGTAACAACCTACAACAAAATAGGAAGATAAGAAAATTTCTTTGACATGATAAAGAGCATCTATTAAAATCCCACAGCTAGCATCCTACCAAAGGTGTTATACAAATGGCCAAAAGCACATGAAAAGGTGCTCAATATCATTAGTCATTAGGGAAATGCAAGTCAAAACCACAATGAGATACTATTTCACACTCTAAGAATGCCCCTAATTTTTATTTATTTTTAAATTAATATTTTTAATGACAAATCATAATTGTATACACTTACGGGATATAATGTGATGTTTTCATATATGTGGAATGATTAAATAAAACAAATTAACATATAACCTCATTTACCTATTATTTTTATCATGAGATATTTGAAATTTACTCTTAGTTATTTTGAAATATATAATATGATTATTGACTCTAGTCACCCTGCTGTGCATAGCTCTCAAAACTTACTTCTCCTATCTTAAACTTTGTATTATTTGTCGGAAAACACCCCATTGCCCCCTTCCCCGCTCTTCCCTTCCCCTTCTCAGCCTCTAGTAACCACCATTCTACTCTCTATTTCTATGAATTCAAGTTTTTAGATTCCACATATAAGTGACAGCTGGTATTATAAAGTGATTATAATCAAAACAGCATGGTACTGGCATAAAAACAGACACATGGACCAATTGTAGAGACATAAAGCCCAGAAATACACCCATACATTTACAATCAATTGATTTTCAACAAAGGCATCAAGGACACACAATGAAGAAAGGACAGTCTCTTCAATAAATGGTGTTGGGAAAACTGGTTGTCCACATACAGAAGAATGAAATTGGATTCTTACGTCCCACCATCTACAGAAATCAACTCAAAATAGATTAAAGACTTAAATATAAGATGTGAAACTATAAAATATAGGGGAAAAGCTGTACAACACTGATCTGGGTAACAATTTTTTGGATATGACCCCAAAAGAGCAGACAATAAAAGCAAAAAGTGTGCTTAATTTTGCATATTCGCATGTTTTCAAATGTCTTTGTTATTGTTTTCTCATTTAATTTCATTGTTGATACACATTTCTATAATTTCAATTGTTTTACATTTTTTCAGACTATTTTATAGCCTAACATAAGGCCTATCTTAGTGATGTTCCATGTGTGCTTCAGAAGAACGTATTCTATAGTTCTAGGCTAAGGTGCCCTATAAATGTCTGTTAGGTCTGATTGGTATAAGTCAAGACTGTTGTTCAAGTATCCTACATCTTTGTTAGTTTTCTGCCTGGTTATTCTGTCTTTTATTGAAAGTGGAGCGTTAGAGTCCTCTGCTATTATTGTTGAGTTTCCTATACTTCCTTTTAATTTTGTCAGTTTTTGCTTCATATCTTTTGTGGCTTTTTGTTTGGATGTTCATGTAATTAGTTTATCTTCCCAATTGATTGACTCTTTTATCATTATAAAATATGCTTATTTATCTCTCATAACAGTTTTTTTAATTATACTTTAAGTTCTAGGGTACATGTGCACAACATGCAGGTTTGTTACATAGGTATACATGTGCCATGTTGGTGTGCTGCACCCATTAAATCGTCATTTACATTAGGTATATCTCCTAATGCTGTCCCTCCCCCCTGCCCCCACCCCACAACAGGCCCTGGTGTGTGATGTTCCCCTTCCTGTGTCCAAGTGTTCTCATTGTTCAATTCCCACCTATGAGTGAGAACATGCAGTGTTTGGTTTTTTGTCCTTGCAACAGTTTGCTGAGAATGATGGTTTCCAGCTTCATCCATGTGCCTATGAAGGACAGGAACTCATCCTTTTTTATGGCTGCATAGTGTTTCATGGTGTATATGTGCCACATTTTCTTAATCCAGTCTATCATTGATGGAAAGTTGGGTTGGTTCCAAGTCTTTGCTATTGTGAATAGTGCCGCAATAAACATATGTGTGCATGTGTCTTTATAGCAGCATGATTTATAATCCTTTGGGTGTATACTCAGTAATGGGATGGCCGTGTCAAATGGTATTTCTAGTTCTAGATCCTTGAGGAATCGCCACACTGTCTTCCACAATGGTTGAACTAGTTTCCAGTCCCACCAACAGTGTAAAAGTGTTCCTATTTCTCCACATCCTCTCCAGCACCTGTTGTTTCCTGACTTTTTAATGATTGCCATTCTAACTGGTGTGAGATGGTATCTCATTGTGGTTTTGATTTGCATTTCTCTGATGGCCAGTGATGATGAGCATTTTTTCATGTGTTTGTTGGCTGCATAAATGTCTTCTTTTGAGAAGTGTCTGTTCATATCCTTCGCCCACATTTTGATGGGGTTGTTTGTTTTTTTCTTGTAAATTTGTTTGAGTTCATTGTAGATTCTGGATATTAGCCCTTTGGCAGATGAGTAGATTGTAAAAATTTTCTCCCATTCTGTAGGCTGCCTGTTCACTCTGATGGTAGTTTCTTTTGCTGTGCAGAAGCTCTTTAGTTTAATTAGATCCCATTTGTCAATTTTGGCTTTTGTTGCCATTGCTTTTGGTGTTTTAGACATGAAGTCCTTGCCCATGCCTATGTCCTGAATGGTATTGCCTAGGTTTTCTTCTAGGATTTTTATGGTTTTAAGTCTAACATTTAAGTCTTTAATTCATCTTGAATTAATTTTTGTATAAGGTGTAAGGAAGGGATCCAGTTTCAGTTTTCTCCATATGGCTAGCCAGTTTTCCCAGCACCATTTATTGAATAGGGAATCCTTTCCCCATTGCTTGTTTTTGTCAGGTTTGTCAAAGATCAGATGGTTGTAGATGTGTGGTATTATTTCTGAGGGCTCTGTTCTGTTCCATTGGTCTATATCTCTGTTTTGGTACCAGTACCACGCTGTTTTGGTTACTGTGGCCTTGCAGTATAGTTTGAAGTCAGGTAGGTAGTGTGATGCCTCCAGCTTTGTTCTTTTGGCTTAGGATTGACTTGGCAATGTGGGCTCTTTTTTTGGTTCCATATGAACTTTAAAGTAGTTTTTTCCAATTCTGTGAAGAAAGTCATTGGTAGCTTGATGGGGATGGCATTGAATCTATAAATTACCTTGGGCAGTATGGCCATTTTCATGATATTGATTCTTCCTATCCATGAGCATGGAATGTTCTTCCATTTGTTTGTGTCCTCTTTTATTTCACTGAGCAGTGGTTTGTAGTTCTCCTTGAAGAGGTCTTTCACATCCCTTGTAAGTTGGATTCCTAGGTGTTTGATTCTCTTTGAAGCAATTGTGAATGGGAGTTCACTCATGATTTGGCTCTCTGTCTGTGATTGGTGTATAAGAATGCTTGTGATTTTTGCACATTGATTTTGTATCCTGAGACTTTGCTGAAGTTGCTTATCAGTTTAAGGAGATTTTGGGCTGAGACAATGGGGTTTTCTAGATATACAATCATGTCATCTGTAAACAAGGACAATTTGACTTCCTCTTTTCCTAATTGAATACCCTTTATTTCTTTCTCCTGCCTGATTGCCCTGGCCAGAACTTCCAACACTATGTTGAATAGGAGTGGTGAGAGAGGGCATCCCTGTCTTGTGCCAGTTTTCAAAGGGAATGCTTCCAGTTTTTGCCCATTCAGCATGATATTGGCTGTGGGTTTGTCATAAATAGCTCTTACTATTTTGAGATACATCCCATCAATACTTAATTCATTGAGAGTTTTTAGCATGAAGGGCTGTTGAATTTTATCAAAGGCCTTTTCTGCATCTATTGAGATAATCGTGTGGTTTTTGTCTTTGGTTCTGTTTATATGCTGGATTACGTTTATTGATTTGCATATGTTGAACCAGCCTTGCATCCCAGGGATGAAGCCCACTTGATCATGGTGGATAAGCTTTTTGATGTGCTGCAGGATTCGGTTTGTCAGTATTTTATTGAGGACTTTTGCATCGATGTTCATCAGGGATATTGGTCTAAAATTCTCTTTTTTTGTTGTATCTCTGCCAGGCTTTGCTATCAGGAGGATGCTGGCCTCATAAAATGAGTTAGGGAGGATTCCCTCTTTTTCTGTTGATTGGAATAGTTTCAGAAGGAATGGTACCAGCTCCTCCTTGTACCTCTGGTAGAATTTGGCTGTGAATCCGTCTGGTCCTGGACTTTTTTTGGTTGGTAGGCTATTAATTATTGCCTCAATTTCAGAGCCTGTTATTGGTCTATTCAGGGATTCAACTTCTTCCTGGTTTAGTCTTGGGAGGGTGTACTCTCATAACAGTTTTTGTCGTAAAGTCCATTTTGTCTAATATTAGTATAGCCACTTCAACTCTCTTATGGTTACTCTGCATGGTATATCTTTCTCCATTTTTTAAACTTCCAATCTGTTTGTATTTAAATATATAAATATGTGTCTTGTAGATAGTATGCAGTTATATCTTGTTTTCTTATCCAATCTGACAATCTATGCCTTTTGACTGGGTTATTTAATCCACTTAAATTTAATGTCATTGATATGGTGGAATTTATTTTGTTGGTTTTTTTCTGTATGTGTCCTGACTACTTTGTTCTTCTGTACCTCCTTTACTATCCCCTTTTGTATTTAATGAATATTTTCTAGTGTACCATTTTAATTTTTCAATGATTTTCAACTATTTTCAAGTTATTCTCATGTGGTTGTTTTGGCACTTATGATATACATCATAAGTTATCAGAATATACTTGATATTTATAGTAAGTTCTTATATATTACATTTACTTTTATATAGTTCCATTCATTTCCCTGTTGTCTATTATTTTATACATATTATGTTTACATATGGTGCAAACACAACAAAATATTCTTTTGAAAATCCAAGATGCAACTTTAGTACATATTTCATTCCACAGAATACTTATACACTTAATCATTTTCCAAAGTACATTTTGCAAGACATACTGGTCTTCACCAGTAACTATTGTTACTTCCTCTTTTTAAAAAAGATTTATTGCTTTTATACTGTTGGTGGGAATGTAAACTAATTCAACCATTGTGGAAGACAGTGTGGCAATTCCTCAAAGACCTAAAAGCAGAAGTACCATTTGACCCAGCAATCCCATTACTGGGTATATACCCAAAGGAATGTAAATCATTCTACTATAGAGACATGCACATGAATGTTTATTGCAGCACTATTCATAATAGTGAAGACATAGAATCAACCTAAATGCCCATCAACGATAGACTGGATAAAGAAAATGTGGTAGGAATACTGTGCAGCCATAAAAAGAAATGACATCATGTCCTTTGCAGGGACATGGATGGAGCCGAAAGCCATTATCCTCAGCAAACTAATGCAGGAACAGAAATCCAAACACTGCATGTTCTCACTTATAAGTGGGAACTGAACAATGAGAACACATGGACACAGGGAGGGAAACAACACATATTGGGGCTTGTTGGGGGGTGTGCTGGGGGGATGGAGAGCATTAGGAAAAACAGCTAATGCCTGCTGGGCTTAATACCTAGGTGATGGGTTGATAGGTGCAGCAAACCACCATGGCACACGTTTACCTATGTAAGAAACCTGCGTATCCTGCACACGAACCCCAGAACTTAAAATAAAAATAAAAATAAAAATTAGACTGCTTTCCACAGTGGCTGGATTATTTTACGTTCCTAGCATGTATGGAGATATGGAGAAATAAAAACCCTGTGTGTGAGGGTTTTTATTTCTCCATATCTTCACTAATGCTTGTTGTTACCTGATTCTTTGATTCTAGCCATGAAGTGGCTATCTCATTGTGGTTTTGATAAGCATTTTTCCCTGATGGCTAATTATGTCAACCATCTTTTCTCTCTCTCTCTCTCTTTTTTTTTTTTTTTTTTTTTGAGACAGAGTCTCGTTCTGTCACCCAGGCTGGAGTGCAGTGGTGCGGTCTCAGCTCACTGCACCCTCCATCTCCTGGGTTCAAGCTATTCTCCTACCTCAGTCTCCCAAGGTTCCGGGACTACAGGCGCACACCACCACGCCCAGCTAATTTTTGTTATTTTTTAGTAGAGACAGCGTTTCACTATATTGGCCAGGCTGGTCTCAAACTCATGACCTCATGATCCGCCTACCTCAGCCTCCCAAAGTGTTGGGATTACAGGCGTGAGCCACTGCGCCCAGCCACGTTAACCATCTTTTCGTGTGTTTGTTGGCCGTTTATATATATTGTTTGGATAAATGTCTATTCATATCCTCTGTGTTTTTTTCATTGACTTGTTTTTCTCTTTATCATTGAGTTCTAATTTTCTTTACATATCCAGATACTATCCCTTATCAGATATATGGTTTTTAAATAAATTCTCCTGTTCTGTGGGTTGCCTTTTCACTTTATAGTGTCTTTTGAAGCTCAAAACTTTTGCATTTTATGCAGTCCAATTGATCTATTTTTTCTTTTGCTATTCATGCTTTTGGTATCATACCTAAGAATCCTTTACCAAATCGAAAGTCATTAAGGTTTACCTGCTTTTTCTTCTAGTAGTTTTATTGTTCAACATTTAAGTCTTTGATAACTTTGAGTGAATTTTTGTATACAGTGTGACATAGGGATCCAGTTTAAGTCTTTTTGCATATGGGTATCCTATTGTCCCTGCAACATTTGTTTAAAAGATGATTCATTTTCTATTGAATTGTCTTGGCACCCTTGTCAAACATCAGTTAAACATAGGTTTATCGGTCTATTTCTGAACTCTCAATGCCATTCCATTGCTCTGTGTGTCTGTCCTTGTGCCATTACCAGACTGTCTTGCTTTCTGTTGTTTTTAAATAAGTTTTAAATTGGGAAGTGTACTAGTCTGTTCTCACGCTGCTAATAAAAACATACCCAAGACTGGGTAATTTATAAAGGAAGGAGGTTTAATTGACTTACCATTTCACATAGCTGGGGAGGCTTCACAATCATGGCAGAAGATGAAGGAAGAGCAAAGGGACTCCTTACGTGGCGGCGTGGGTGGGCAAGAGAGAATGAGAGCCAAGAAAAACAGGAAACCTCCTATAAAACCATCAGATTTCATGAGACTTATTCACTACCAGGAGAACAGTATGGGGGAAACTGCCCCCATGATTCAGTTATCTCCCATGGGGTCCCTCCCACAACACATGGGAATTATGGGAGCTACAATTCAAGATGAGATCGGGGCCGGGCACAGTGGCTCATGCCTGTAATCCCAGCACTTTGGGAGGCTGAGGCAGGCAGATCGCTTGAGGTCAGAAGTTCGAGACCAGCCTGACCAATATGGTGAAACCCCGTCTGTAGTAAAAATTACAAAAATTAGCCAGGCGTGGTGGTGGGTACCTGTAGTCCCAGCTACTCGGGAGGCTGAGGCAAGAGAATCGCTTGAATCCAGGAGGCAGAGATTGCAGTGAGCCGAGATTACACCACTGCACTCCAGCCTGGGTGACAGAGCGAGACTCCATCTCAAAATAAATAAATAAGAAAAAAGAAAAAGAAAGATGAGATTGGGTGGGGACACAGCCAAACCATATCAAGAAGTGTGAGCCCTTGTACTTTATTCTTCTTTTTCTGGATTGTTTTCAGTATTCTGGGTCCCTTGTAATTCTGGGTCCCATATGAATTTTTGAATCAGCTTGTCAATTTGTACAAACAAGTCAGCTGAGATTCTAGTAGGAATTGTTTCGAATGTATAGCTCAGTTTGGGAAGTATTGCCATCTTAAAAATGTTAGGTCTTTCAGTTTATGAATGTAGTGTAGTTTTTCTTTATTTAGACCTTTAATTTCTTTCAACAATATTTAGTAGTTTTCAGAGTGTAAGTTTTGTACTTCATTTTTAAAAATTTATTCCAAAGTATGTTATTCTTTTTATGGTATTGGAAATAGAATTGTTATGCTCAATGTCATTTTCAGATTGTTTATTGCAAGCAGATAAAAATACAATTCATTTCAGTATATTGATCTTATACCTTGCAAACTTTTTGACCTTATTTATTATTTTAGTAGATTTTTAGTGGATTCCTTAGGATTTTCTATATCTAAGATCATGCCATTCTTGAAAAGAGAAAGTTTTATTTCTTCCTTTCCAATTTGGATGTCTTAAATTTCCTTTTCTTGGCTAATTTCTCTGGCTAGAATATCTAGTACAATGTTGAGTGGATTTGATGAAAGTGGACATTCTTATCGTTTTTCTAATCTTAAAAGGGAAGCTTGTAGTCTTTCATTATATGTATCATAGCCAGTTTTGTGTGACTATAACAGAATAGCAGAGACTAGGTAATTTATAATAAACAGAAATTTATTGGCTCACAGTTTCTGAGGCTGGGAAGTTCAAGATTGAGGGGCAACATCTGGTGAGGGCTTTCTTGCTGTATCATTCCATGGTGGAAGGGCAAAGAGACGGCATGCATGAAAGACAGCAAGAGTTGGATGAACTCATTCTTTTATAAGGACCTCAATCTAGTGATAACAGCATTAATTTATTCATAAGGGCAATGCCCTCATGGCCTAATCACTTCCTTTTAGGCCCCACATCTGAATACCTTGCATTGGGGTTAAGTTTCCAAAATGTAATGCTCTGGGGGTACACATTTAAATGATGGCAGTGTGGGTTTTTCATAGATCCCCTTATCAAATTGAGGAAGTTCTCTTCTCTTCCATGTTATTCAGGGTTTTATCATGAAGAAGTATTGGATTTTGTCAAATGCTCTTTCTGTGTTGATTAGGTGGTCATTGATTGTTTGGTTTTTATTCTATTGATATGATGTATTACATTAATTGATTTTCAGATGTTCAACCAACTCTGCATCTCTCAGATAAATACCACTTGCCATGTTTTATAATTGTATATGTTGCTACATTCAGTTTGCTAGAATTTTCTTGAAGGTTTTTGCATCCATATAAATAAGACGTTCCATAGGTTTCTTGTGATGTCTTTGTCTAGCTTTGGAGTCAGGGTAATACTGGCCTCATGAAATGATTTGGAAAGTATTTCTTCCTCATCTGCTTTTTTCTTGAAGAGTTTGTTAAGAATTTATATTAATTCCTCTTTGAATGTTTAGCAGAATTCAGCAGTGAAGATATCTGGGCCTAGGCTTATCTTTGTGGGTAGTCTTTTTATTACTTATTCAGTCTCTTCACTCGTTAAGGTTATCTATTACTTCTTGGGTCTGTGTTGGTAGTTTCTGTCTTCCTAGAAATTTGTCCATTTCATCTAAGTTATCTAATCTGTTGGCACATAATTGTCCTTAGTATTCCTTTATAAGATTTTTAGTTCTGTAAAGTCAGCAGTAATTCTCCCTTCAATTTTTGACTCTAGTAATTGAATCTTGCTTTTTTTCTGGTCAAACTAGCCAAAGAGTTGTCAGTTTTCTGATCTTTTCAAAGAACTACCTTTTGGTTTTATTGATTTTGTCTATTGTTTTTCCATTCTCTGTTTTATTAATTTCTGTTCTAATTTTTATTATTTCCTTCTTTCTACTTGATTTGAGTTTAGTGTGCTCTTGTTTTTTGGTACCAACTCTGGATACTAGCCCTTCCCTTCTGGAGCTTGTTATTGTTATTTGCTTATCCATTTAGTAATTGGCTGGATTATTTTAGTGAAGTATACCCCTCCAGCACACACACAGTCTTAAATCTTTGATGTTGCCCCTCATTTAGGCACAACTTTGGGTGTGCCCACAATCACCCTGAAATGACTATGGTGGTACTGGCAGGGCTGTTTTCCTCTTTCCTTGGCCACACCCAGCTGTTCAGTTCTACCAATTGAAGGCCAATTATTCTATTGTTTACAACAACTCCCTAGAACAAGAATTCTTCTACAAATTTATCTAATCAGAGTGTGGCTCTTTTCAGGAAATAGTTTCTGAGGTCAGTGCTTGATATTTTTTTCGGACCACAGGAAGGCTCCTACTAGCTGTCTTATTCTCCAGTTCTCTCCTGCAAACTAGCCAGCCTATAGTCTTGGCTGTATCTTCATTAGATTCGTGAGTCTACTCCCAATTTTCTTTATCATAACCTCCAATGTTTTTTTAGAGTGTTTTTAGGTTTACACTTATCCATGCTCTCTTGCAAATGAAGTCAGCCTCTCTGAAAAGAGATTAGTAGCTATCCATTTTTATAGGCTGCTTCTCCCCTTAGGTAAAATCTCTGGGCTCTGGTAGGGACAATGGCAATTGTAGGAGCTGACTTGACTTTGTGCATGACTTTCACAACTGTAGGAGCTGAGTGCTAGGTGGAGAGGTGTCAGTAGCCTGAGGTCCTCTTGGTTTGCCTTTTCTGGTGTAGAACTACAATCTCAGAACTGAGAGAAGGGCTATTGGAGCTCTGGTATTCATAACACACCATGACCACAGTAGATCCTCTCTTCCATGAGTGGGGATTGGATGGAAGACAGGATCCCCATCTCTTGACCTCAGTCACCTGGAACTTATTCTCAGCCACAGACAGCTTAGGGACAAATGAGAAATGCTGAAGTCCTGTTCCCTTCAGAAGAAAGCCTGCTGGCTGGGAGCTGAGGGGAGAAGGAGTTCTGTGTTCTTAGCTGCAGCACTGTGGAGTGGAGTCCCCAGATCACCAAGCTGGGTGGAAGAAGGAGAGAGGGAAAGAGGGGAGAGAGGGGGCAGTTTTTGTTCAGATACCACAGACTTGCTTTTTTTTTTTTAAACCAAATTTCTATAGATTTTCTTCAATAAATATTTCTTCATTTTCTGTTTTGCCCTTAGGACCATTTCCAGAGGCTTTAAATGGTTCACCTGTTTTAATGCGACAGAGTCAACAGAGCACCTCATATTGTAATGCCAGAACTCAATCTCCCAATAATATATTTTATAATTATTATTTTACATAACCTTATATCTTTTAAAGAAGAGAGGAAAAGAGAACATAAATATGGCTTTTAAAAAATAACCTTCTCATTTACCATTTTTTATACTTACCATTTCTTTCTGTGTACTTGAGTTACCATTGGGTATCGTTTTCTTACTCCAATACAGCTTCATTCTGACGCCCGTCCTATGTGGTGTTATTGTCATATGTATTAAATTTCTATATGTTATAGGCCCACCAATAAATTTTGTAGTTAATGTTCTTTTTTTTTTTTTTTTTTTTGAGACGGAGTCCTGCTTTATCACCCAGGCTGGAGTGCAGTGGCACGATCTCAGCTCACTGCAACCTCTGCCTCCTAGGTTCAAGCAATTCTCCTGCCTCAGCCTCCAGAGTGGCTGGGACTGCAGGTGTGCACCACCATGCCTGGCTAATTTTTGTATTTTTGTAGAGATAGAGTTTTGCCATGTTGGCCAGGCTGTTCTTGAACTCCTGACCTCAGGTGTTCCGCCCACCTTGGCCTCCCAAAATGCTGGGATTACAGGCTTGAGCCACTGTGCCAGGCCTGTAGTTAATGTTCTATGCAATTGCTTTTTATTTTTTTATTTGATTTATTTTATTATTATTATTTTGAGATGGAGTTTTGCTCTTGTTGCCCAGGCTGGAGTGTAATGGGGTGATCTCAGCTCACTGCAACCTCCACCTCCTGGGTTCAAGCAATTCTCCTGCCTCAGCCTCCCGAGTAGCTGGGATTACAGGCATGTGACATCACTCCTGGCTAACTTTGTATTTTTAGTAGAGATGGGGTTTCTCCATATTGGTCAGGCTGGTCTCGAACTCCCAACCTCAGGTGATCCGCCCGCCTCGGCCTCCCAAAGTGCTGAGATTATAGGCGTGAACCACTGCACCCAGCCTGCAATTGCTTTTTAAATCAGTTAAGAGATAAAAGGCAAAGAAATATATTCCTTGTCACTACCTACACAATTAACCTTTAACACAATGCTTTGTTTTTCATGAAAATTCAAATTACTCTCTGGTGTCACTTTGATTTAGCCTGAAGAATTTCCTTTAGATTTTCTTGTAAGTCAGGTCTATTAGCAATGAATTCTTTCGGGTTTTTATTATATGGGAACATCATTATTTTGCCTTCATTTTTGAAAGACAGTTACTGAATATATGATACTTGGTTGATGTATTTTTTTTCATTCAGCACTTTAAACTTGTTATCTCACTGATTTTGTTCTCCATATTTTTCTGTTGAGAAGTTCACTGTTAGTCTTATTGGGGTTTCCTTTAGATATGATTAGTAGTGTTTTGCTTGATGCTCTCAAGATTTTTTCTTTATCTTTAGTTTTAATATTTTAAATATGATGTGTCTGGGTGTGGATCATTGAGTTTCTTCTACTGCAGTTTGTTGAACGTTTTGGATTTGTAAGTTAGCCTTGTCCATCAAATATGAGAAGGTTGTTGTAATTATTATTCTAATTTTTTTGAGTCTCTTTATTTCCTCTCCTTATGGTACTTGTAATATATGTATGTTTGTGTGCTTAATGGTGTACCATATTTCTCTGACACTCTGTTTCTCTTTATTTTTTTTCTGTTCATTTTGTATAATCTCCATTCATCTGTATTCAAGTTTATTGATTCTTTCTTCTGCCAACTTAAATCTACTCTTGAATTGCTCTAGTGAATATTTCATTTGGGTTATTCTATTTTCAACTCCAGAATGCTATCTTGTTCTCTTTATAATTTCTGTCTCTTTTTCTATTCTCTATTTGATGAATTTTTATCATACTTTTCTTTCATTCTTCAAGCATGCTTTCTTTCAGTTGTTTAAACATATTTATAATAGCTGCTTTATAGTCTTGGGTAAGTCCAACATTTGGACTCTGTCAAAAGCAGTTTCTTTTGCCTGCTTTTCTTCCTATGTATGGGCTGTGCTTTCCTCCTTGTTTCATATATTGTAATTTCTTTTGAAAACTGGACATTTAAAATAATATGTGATCTCTTTTCCACGTCAATGATATGTGTAGCAGCTTTAAGTAATGACCGTCTCCCACCCCCACCCCCAATTTCTGGGACTTGTTGTTATTTGTTTGGTTGTCTGTTTATTTTTTGACTTGATAGTCTATTTCCACTAGTGTATGCAGCCTCTAATGTCCATGCCCCAATTTTTTTTCTTTTTTCTTATTTTTTATCCTGTCTTCTTAGGGGTCACCCTTGGGTACACGTGAACCATTTAATCACCAAAAATTGTGATTACTCCCCTTAGCCAGTTAGATTCTTTACTTTTGAATGTATGTGTAGCTTTGAGTTTGTTTTCACAGTTGAGGGTGTTTATGATTTTTTTTTTACATTTAGCCAGATGTTCTCTCTCTGGTCTTTTCTATGAGGGTGCAGCCTTGGGCATGCACACAATGTTCCAGACCACTAGGGATTAGTTTTACTTTGTTTTTAGACCTGAATTCCTAGAAGCAGCCCTTGGGTCAGAATAGCCTATTGTTCAGCCAGTGTTTCATCAGGAGTTGTGCAAAAGCCCCTTGATCTAATGGATCTGTGTGTGGCTTGGAGAATACTTTCAAGTCTGCCTTCCTTCTAACTCTGATTGCTTCTGAGTAGGTGTAGCCTAGCTTATGCACACAGGCTTTCAGACTTCCAGTGATGTTGGTGACCCCAGGAGGGCTCTGCTTGGCTATTTCTTCTTTTTCTTTGTTTTTTTTTTTTTTCTTTTTGAGATGGAGTCTTGCTCTGTCACCCAGGCTGGAGTGCAGTGGCGTGATCTCGGCTCACTGCAAGCTCTGCCTCCCGGGTTTACACCATTCTCCTGCCTCAGCCTCTCGAGTAGCTGGGACTACAGGTGCCTGCCACCATGCCTGGCTAATTTTTTGTATTTTTAGTAGAGACGGGGTTTCACCATGTTAGCCAGGATGGTCTCGATCTCCTGACTTCGTGATCCGCCCACCTCGGCCTCCCAAAGTGCTGGGATTTGGGCTGTCTATTTCTATGGCTCTGTCTTTGAAACTTCTGATCAGTTTGCATTTCACTAGTATCACAGAGCTACCAGCCTTCTTGAAATTGCTCACCAAGATCTCCATTGATTTAATAACATTGTCAGACATAAACTTCTCCATATTCTGTTCCAAATAAAGTCAATCCCCTCAGGCAGAACTGCTAAAGCCTTCTGTTTTTACTACCTGCCTCTCCCTCTGGGCAGAAGCTGTGGATCATTGCACTGGAGCTGAATGTAGCAAGAGCGGCCTGTTTCTTCTAGATTGACACTCCTATTATATGAGCAAGTCCTGGGTATAGGGTATATTCATTTTCACACTGCTATAAGGAACTACCTGAGACTGTGTAATTTATGAAGAAAAAGGGTTTAATTGACTCACAGTTTTGCATGGCTGGGGAGGCCTCAGGAAACTTACAATCATCCAGAAGGTGAAGGGAAAGCAAGGAACATCTTACGTGGCAGCAGAAGAGAGAGAGAAAGTGAGGAAGTGCTACACTTTAAAACCATGAGCTCTTGTGAGAACTCACTCACTATCATGAGAACAGCATGGGGGAAACTGCCCCCATGATTCAGTCACCTCCCACCAGGTCCCTCCCTCGACACATGGGGATTACAATTCAAGATGAGATTTGGGTGGGACATAGAGCAAAACCATATCATTCTGCCCCAGCCCCTCCCAAATCTCATGTCCTTTTCACATTTCAAAACCAATCATGCCTTCCTAACAATTCCCCAAAGTCTTAACTCATTCCAGCATTAACTCAAAAGCCCAATTCCAAAGTCCCATCTGAGACCAGGCAAGTTCCCTCTGCCTATGAGCCTGTAAAATCAAAAACAAGCTAGTTACTCTAAAGATACAATGGGGGTATGGGCATTGGGTAAATGTTCCCATTCCAAATAAGAGAAATTGGCCGAAACAAAGAGGCCACAGGCCCCATGCAAATCTGAAACCCAGAAGGGTATTCATTAAATCTTAAAGCTCCAAAACAATCTCCTTTGACTCCATGTGTCACATCCAGGACATAGTGATGCAGGAGGGGCTCCCAAGGCCTTGGGCAGCTCCACCCCTGTGGCTCTTTAGGGTACAGCCCCCACGGCTGCTTTCATGGGCTGGCATTGAATGCCTGTGGCTTTTCCAGGTTGTACAGTGCAAGCTGTCAGTGGATCTACCATTCTGGGGTCTGGATGATGGTGGCCCTCTTCTCACAGCTCCAATAGGCAGTGCCCCAATGGGGACTCTGTGTGGTAACTCTGACCCCACGTTTCCCTTCCACACTGCCCTAGTAGAGGTTCTCCATGAGGGCTCTGCCCTGCAGCAGAATTCTGCCTGGACATTCAGGCATTTCCATACATCCTCTGAAATCTAGGCAGAGGTTCCAAAACCTCAGCTCTTATCTGCTGTGCACCTATAGGCCCAACATCATGTGAAAGCCACCAAGGTTTGAGGCTTGCACCCTCTGAAGCAATGGCCTGAGCTGTACATGTTTCCCTTTTAGCCGTGGCTGGAGCTGGAGTGGCTGGGATGCAGGGCACCATGTCCTGAGGCTGCACAATGCAGTGGGGCCTTGGGCCCGGCCCATGAAGCCATTTTTCCCTCCTAGGCCTCCAGACTTGTGATGGGAGGGGCTGCCATGAAGATCTTTGAAATGCCTTGGAGACATTTTCCCCATTGTCTTGGTGATTAGCATTTGGCTCCTCGTTACTTACGCAAATTTCTATAGCAGGCTTGAATTTCTCCCCAGAAAATGGGTTTTTCTTTTCTACTGAATGCTCAGGCTGCAAATTTTCCAAACTTTTATGCTCTGCTTCCCTTTTAAACATAAGTTCCAATTTCAAATCATCTCTTTGTGAATGCATATACTGTACGCTTTTAGAAAAAGCCAGGTCACTTCTTTAACACTTTGCTGCTCAGAAGTTTCTTCTGCCAGATACACTAAATCATCTCTTAAGTTCAAAGTTCCACAGACCTCTGGGGCAGGGGCAATGCCACCAGTCTCTTCACTAAAGCATAGCAAGAGTGACCTTTGCTCCAGTTCCCAATAAGTTCTTCATTTTATCTGAGACCACTGCAGTGTGGACTTCATTGTCCATAACACCATCAATCAGCATGTTGATCAAAACAATTCAACAAGTCTCTAGGAATTTCCAAACTTTCCCACATCTTCCTGTCTCTTCTGAGCCCTCCAAACTGTTCCAACCTCTGCCTGTTACCCAGTTCCAAAGTCACTTCCACATTTTCAGGTTATCTTTATAGCAGTGCCCCACTCCCAGTACCAATTTTCTATATTAGTCTGTTTTCACACTGCTATAAAGAACTACCTGAGACTGGGTAATTTATGAAGAAGAAAGGTTTAATTGATTCACAGTTCCACATGGCTGGGTAGGCCTCAGGAAACTTACAATTATGGCAGAAGGTGAAGGAAAAGCAAGGCACATCTTACATAGCAGCAGGAAAGAGAGAGCAGAAGTGCCCCACTTTAAAACTGTCAGCTCTTGTGAGAACTCACTCCCTATCACAAGAACAGCATGGGAGAGACTGCCCTCATGGTCCAATTACCTCCCACCGGGTCCCTCCCTTAACACGTGGGGATTACAATTTGAGATGAGATTTGGGTGGCAACACAGAGCCAAACCATATCAGATGGAGATATGGCCCTGATACTCTCTGCTTGCACCTCCCACCATGGAACCTATGCCCTATGAGCAAGTTGTGGTGAGGTGATTGGGGCCTTAGTATTCTTGGCCTGCTTTGCCAGAGCAGAGCCCTTGGCTTATGAGTGGAGCGAGGTGGGGGAAAGAGACCCAGTCCACTCAGCTGCACCTTCCTAGAACAGCACTTTCATAATAAGGGCCTACTGAGGATAAAAGATGCTAGTGGATTTCCCCTTCTGGGGTGAAATCCTAGAATAACCTTAGCCTGGGTCTTAGCCTTGACTATGAGCTGGGGATAAAGGGAGCCTTCCTCTTTTCTTAGCCACATCTGCCTTGTGTCCATAAAACTGGGATAGAGATGGGTTAGGAACAGGTCATGTCTCAAATGCCACTGACTCCTATTGTTCTTACCAAAATTCATTAAGTTTACTTGAATAAACATTTCTTCACTTTCCATAAGCCATTAGGACAATTTCCAGAGACTTTAAATGGGAGAGAATCCACCGAGCTCCTCATATCCCTATTCTGGAAGTTCTATCAGCAGTGATTTCTTATATACAATACCAAAGGCATAAGTGATGAAAAGATGGATAAATATTGGACTTAGTCAAAATTAGAAACTTTTGTTCTTTAAAAGACACTGTCTAGAAACTGAAAGGGGGCCGGGCACGGTGGCTCATGCCTGTAACCCCCACCCTTTGGGAGGCTGAAGCAGGTGGATCACCTGAGGTCGGGAGTTCGAGACCAGCCTGACCAACATGGAGAAACCCCATCTCTACTAAAAATACAAAAAAAAAATTAGCCAGGTGTGATGGCGCATGCCTGTCATCCCAGCTACTCGGGAGGCTGAGGCAGGAGAATCACTTGGACCCAGGAGGCGGCGGTTGCAGTGAGCCAAGACCGCGCCATTGCACTCCAGCCTGGGCAACAAGAGTGAAACTCTGTCTAGAAAAAAAGAAAGAAACTGAAAGGACAATTTATATTAGTTTTCTATTGCTGTTGTAGTAAATTACCACAAACTTAGTAGCTTAAAACAATACAAATTTATCATTTTACAGTTCTGTACATTAGAAATATGACATGGGTCTCACTGGGCTAAAACCAATGTGTCAGCAGGGCTCATTTTTTCTGGAGGCTCAAAGAGAGAACTTCCTTGCCTTTTTTAGCTTCTAGAGGTTGCCCATATTCCTTGGCTCCTGGTTCTCTTCTTCCATCTTCAAGGAGAGTTTATAGGCTTTAAAAGGCCATGCTGTAACAGGCAAGTGGTAACAGGCTTTAGTGCTGTGGGATGGGATATTGGCGTTGAGCGGGGTAAGGGTGATTAGGTTTTAATGGGATGGTAAGGGGTGCATCATCCATCACCAAGGAGGGAGTAGAGGTGTCCTATACTTGCGGATTAAGGTGAGGGAGATACAAGGAGAGGATGTGAAGGAGGCTTTGAACTGGGGGAAAAGGTGGCAATGAGGTGTGGCTGTAACCTAGGAATAGTCAGGGAAGCAGATAATTTAGTTAAAATGTCTCGACCTAATAAGGGAACTGGGCAGGGGGGATAACTAAAAAGGAGTGCATAAAAGAATGTTGTCCAATTTGGCACCAGAGTTGGGGAGTTTTAAGAGGTTTAGAAGCCTGGCCGTCAATACCCACAACAGTTATGGAGGCAAGGGAAACAGGCCCTTGAAAAGAAGGTAATGTGGAGTGGGTAGCCTCTGTATTGATTAAGAAGGGGACAGACTTAGCCTCCACTGTAAGAGTTACCATGGGCTCAGAGGCCTGACAGGAACATGGACTGACTGTATATGAGCTCAAAGCTCTGATCATCAGCACCTGCTATAGCCCCAGCATACCCTCAAGGTGTGGACTCTCCCCTCTAACCAAGGAAATTAAAGCATCAGAATGAACCAAAAGCATTTAATGGGTAAAAGCAGCCGTCAGTACACTCATAGGAAGCCCATACTCCTAAAGAACAGGAGGGTCGGCCGGGCGCGGTGGCTCACGCTTGTAATCCCAGCACTTTGGGAGGCCGAGGTGGGCGGATCATGAGGTCAGGAGATGGAGACCATGGTGAAACCCCGTCTCTACTAAAAAATACAAAAAATTAGCCGGGCGTGGTGGTGGGCGCCTGTAGTCCCAGCTACTGGGAGAGGCTGAGGCAGGAGAATGGTGTGAACCCGGGAGGTGGAGCTTGCAGTGAGCCGAGATCGCGCCACTGCACTCCAGCCTGGGCGACAGAGCGAGACTCCGTCTCAAAAAAAAAAAACAGGAGGGTCTTGCAAAAACCTCCCAGGCTTGTTTGTTTTTCCCTCTGTTTCTCTCTCTCTCTCTCTCTCCCCCTCCCTCGCTCCCTCCCTCCCTCCTTCCTTCCCTCCTTCCCCCTCTCCCCCTCCTCCCCCCCCTACATTTCTGAAATAGAGCCCAGATGACAAACCTGCTCATGTGTATGTCTGTCCCATTTAAGAATAGTAGATTCTGACTTATGGGAAATTTCATTCCTGAAATTCCAATTGCAGAAAAAAGATTAGCAGAACAGGTTTTATTTCATTTTCTATCCACCTCCCTTTCCATCATTTCCCTTGAGATCACATATGTCAATAAGTAGCATGTACAGAAGCACTGATCATTTCTTAATTAATACCTTTACAGTTTCTTTTTGAGGACAATGGAAATGTTCTAAAATTAGGTTGTGGTGATGGTTGTACAACTCTTTAAATATACTAAAAAATCATTGCATTTCACTTAAATGGATGAATTTTATGTTATGGTAATTTTATTGTGTGTAAATTATATCTCAATAAAGCTATAAATTAAGAAACAATCAGTGCTTCCCTACATGCTACTTATTGATGTATTCTATCTCAAGGGAAATGATGGAAAGGGAGGATAGAAAATAAAATAAAACCTGCTCTCCTAATCTTTTTTCTGCAATTGAGATTTCCGGAATGAAACTGCCCATGAGTCAGATGGGACAGACATACACATGAACAGGTTTTTCATCTGGGTTCTATTTCAGAAATTCATGGAGAGAGAGAGAGAGAGAGAGAGATGAAAGGAAGGATGGACGGAAGGAAGGAAGGAGGCCTGGAAGGCTTTTGCAAGACCCTCCTGTTATTTAGGAGTGTGGAATTCCCATGAGTGTATTGCTGGCTGCCTTTACCCATTAAATGCTTTTGATTCATTTTAATGCTTTAATTTCCTTGGTTAAAGGGAGAGTCCACACCTTAGGGCTGTGCTGGGGTTTTAGCAAGTACTGATGACCAGAGGAAAATCTACTGAGTGCTAAATGCAAACAAGTCAAGGACTGAAGCTGGCCTGAGAGTCAGGGGCCCCTTCCCTTAGGTAGGTTTTTGCCTAACTTCTATACATTTGCTTTAGCCGAAGCCCCACCCCCAGCAGCTACATTCCCTGGCCTTCCCAGAACATTGCTGTGGGCCCCCATACTAGATTTCCCTCCTTCCTCTGGACTTCTCTAGAAACATCTTTTCTGCATTGCTGCAAACTTTCATTTTAACTCCCTCTCTGCTATTACTTAACTCAAGGACAGAGGAAATAGCTGCAGTCCAGAAACAGAATAAAACAAAGAAGAAAGAAAGAGAAGAAGCCCCAAACTCCTCCCACATCTTTAAGAAAACAATCCTGTAGGATTTGGTTGGGAATTGCCATGCAATGTGGGGAATGTAAAACATGTGCTAATCATGGCCCTTTCTGCTTGGATCCTACCTGACTTCTCTCCACCACCCCCAGCCAGCTGGGCTAGGCTAGGCCCAGGGGAGCCACAAAGCCGCCAGCTTAGAAAATGGAGACAAATGAGGAGGACCCAGAGGACAAAGCCAGACTTGTTACTAGTTTTGAGGCCAAAGCAACACATACAGTATTTAAGGGCTATGGGGGTAGATGCTGCAAAGCCTGGAATCCTAGCTTTGAGCTTAAAGATTGAGGCTGATTTGCAGTGACTGTGTCAGAGGTGTTTGAACCAGAGCAACTCCATCTTGAATAGAAGCTGGGTAAAATGAGGCAGAGACCTGCTGGGCTGCATTCCCAGGAGGTTAAGGCATTCTTAGTCACAGGATGAGGCAGGAGGTCAGCACAAGATACAGGTCCTAAAGACCTTGCTGATAAAACAAAGAAGCCAGCTAAAACCCACCAAAACCAAGATGGCGACCAGAGTGACCTCTGGTTGTCCTCACTATTACACTCCCACCAGCACTATGACAGTTTACAAATGCCATGGCAACATCAGGACATTACCCTATATGGTCTAAAAAGGGGAGGCATGAATAATCCACCCCTTGTTGAGCATATCATCAAGAAATAACCATAAAAATGGGCAACCAGCAGCCCTTGGGGCTGCTCTGCCTACAGATTAGCCATTCCTTATTCCGTTACTTCCTTAATAAACTTGCTTTCACTTTACAGACTCACTCTGAATTCTTTCTTGTGTAAGATCCAAGAACCCTCTCTTGGGGTCTGGATCCAGACCCCTTTCTGGTAACGACTGTTCTGGAGTCAGTAGTTTCTGAGCTAGGCCTCACTTGGTTCACCACCGTGACTCTTGCCTTGATTATTGCCAGATTTTCCTGGCTCAGTGTCCCTGCATGCAGTCAGTGCCACAGTGATCTTTTCAAAACAGAGATCGGAGATCTGATATCAGTACTCCCTCTCTTCCAGTCTATCTCATCTTCAGGAGAAAACCCACATTCCCTAACATGGCATATGAAATGAAACCCTTTATAATCTGGCCTTAGTTGCTCTTGCTTCATATTCTATCACCTGTCCTCACCCTCAGGTGATCCCACAAAACTATTTATATTTTCTTGAACATTTTTTTTTCTTCCCCACGTCAGTGCCTTTCCATTTGCTATTCCTTCAGCCAGGAATGAATGTGCTTTTCATCTTTTTCTCCATTAGGCTATAATCCCACTCTTCATTTAAGACTAAGTGCCTCTATGAAACCTTAGGCTTGCTAGGGAGGGGTTTTCAGCTTTCTTCTTGTTGCCAGATCTCACTGAACATACCTTGGGAAGGCAGAGTTGTGCAATGGACAGAACCTACATGATAGAGTCAGACAGTCTATGGGATGATGAGTAAAAGACTTAATCTCTCGGTTTCTTCATCTGTAAAATGGGAGTATGAATCACCACAAGGCAAAAAGGTTTATATTGGTAAGTGCCAAGCACAGTACTTAATACATAGTAGGTACTTGGGCAATATTGTATGTTGTAGAAGAAATAGAAAAATGATTCCTTTACTCTCAGTTGGGGACTCTAAGGAGGAGTTTCTCACCAGACAACCAAGTGGATGGTGTTCCCTGGGGCCTGTTTACCTGTCTTCTTGGGGTTCACCTGCCTTTGGCCACCCTCAAGTCTAAATGATATTTTGCAATTATCCTGCCTTGTTGGGAGCAGCCATCAGCTGCTTTCCCATTCATGTCCCTTAAAAGTCTGTGTGAGCAGAGCAATGTGAGGGGGTGGAGCCAAGATGGCCGAATAGGAACAGCTCCGGTCTCCAGCTCCCAGCCCCAGCGACACAGAAGACGGGTGATTTCTGCATTTCTGCTTGAGGTACCGGTTTCATCTCACTAGGGAGTGCCTAACAGTGGGTGCAGGACAGTCGGTGAAGTGCACTGTGCGCGAGCTGAAGCAGGGCGAGGCATTGCCTCACTCGGGAAGCGCAAGGGGTCAGGGAGTTCCCTTTCCTAGTCAAAGAAAGGGGAAACAGACGGCACCTGGAATATCGGGTCAGTCCCATCCTAATACTGCGCTTTTCCAACGGGCCTGGAAAATGGCACGCTAGGAGATTGTGTCCCGCACCTGGCTCGGAGGGTCCTATGCCCACGGAGTCTCGCTGATTGCTAGCACAGCAGTCTGAGATCAAGCTGCAAGGCGGCAGCGAGGCTGGGGGAGGGGCGCCCGCCATTGCCCAGGCTTGCTTAGGTAAACAAAGCAGCCAGGAAGCTCGAACTGGGTGGAGCCCACCACAGCTCAAGGAGGCCTGCCTGCCTCTGTAGGCTCCACCTCTGGGGGCAGGGCACAGACAAACAAAAACTCAGCAAGAACCTCCACAGACTTAAATGTCCCTGTCTGACTGACAGCTTTGAAGAGAGTAGTGGTTCTCCCAGCACACAGCTGGAGATCTGAGAACGGACAGACTGCCTCCTAAAGTGGGTCCCTCACCCCTGAGCAGCCTAACTGGGAGGCATCGCCCCAGTAGGGAAAGACTGACACCTCATTCAACCGGGTACTCCTCTGAGACAAAACTTTCAGAGAAACTATCAGACAGCTGAATTTGTGGTCTCATGAAAATCCGCTGTTCTGCAGCCACCGCTGCTGACACCCAGCCAAACAGGGTCTGGAGTGGACCTCTAGTAAACTCCAACAGACCTGCAGCTGAGGGTCCTGTCTGGTAGAAGGAAAACTAACAAACAGAAAGGACATCCACACCAAAAACCCATCTGTACATCACCATCATCAAAGACAAAAAGTAGATAAAACCACAAAGATGGGGAAAAAACAGAGCAAAAAAACTGGAAACTCTAAAAAACAGAGCACCTCTCCTCCTCCAAAGGAACGCAGTTCCTCACCAGCAACGGATCAAAGCTGGATGGAGGATGACTTTGATGAGTTGAGAGAAGAAGGCTTCAGATGATCAAACTACTCTGAGCTATGAGAGGAAATTCAAAACAATAGCAAAGAAGTTAAAAACTTTGAAAAAAAATTAGAAGAATGGATAACTAGAATAACCAATGGAGAGAAGGGCTTAAAGGAGCTGATGGAGCTGAAAGCCAAGTTTCGAGAACTACGCGAAGAATGCAGAAGCCTCAGTAGCAGATGCGATCAACTGGAAGAAAGGGTATCGCTGATGGAAGATGAAATGAATGAAATGAAGAGAGAAGGGAAGTTTAGAGAAAAAAGAATAAAAAGAAATGAACAAAGCCTCCAAGAAATTTGGGACTATGTGAAAAGACCAAACCTACGTCTGATTGGTGTACCTGAAAATGATGGGGAGAATGGAACCAAGTTGGAAAACACTCTGCAAGATATTATCCAGGAGAACTTCCCCAATCTAGCAAGGCAGGCCAGCATTCAGATTCAGGAAATACAGAGAACGCCACAAAGATACTCCTTGAGAAGGGCAACTCCAAGACACATAATTGTCAGATTCACCAAAGTTGAAATGAAGGAAAAAATGTTAAGGGCAGCCAGAGAGAAAGGTCGGGTTACCCACAAAGGGAAGCCCATCAGACTAATGGCTGATCTCTCAGCAGAAACTCTACAAGCCAGAAGAGAGTGGGGGCCGATATTCAACATTCTTAAAGAAAAGAATTTTCAACCCAGAATTTCCTATCCCGCCAAACTAAGCTTCATAAGTGAAGGAGAAATAAAATACTTTACAGACAAGCAAACGCTGAGTGATTTTGTCACCACCAGGCCTGCCCTAAAAGAGCTCCTGAAGGAAGCACTAAACATGGAAAGGAACAACCGGTACCAGCCACTGCAAAAACATGCCAAATTGTAAAGACCATCGAGGCTAGGAAGAAACTATAGCAACTAACGAGCAAAATAACCAACTAACATCATAATGACAGGATCAGATTCACACATAACAATATTAACGTTAAATGTAAATGGGCTAAATGCTCCAATCAAAAGACACAGACTGGCAAACTGGATAAGGAGTCAGGACCCATCAGTGTGCTGTATTCAGGAAACCCATCTCACATGCAGAGACACACATAGACTCAAAATAAAGGGATGGAGGAAGATCTATCAAGCAACTGGAAAACAAAAAAAGGCAGGGGTTGCAATCCTAGTCTCTGATAAAATAGACTTTAAATCAACAAAGATCAAAAGAGACAAAGAAGGCCATTACATAATGGTAAAGGGATCAATTCAACAAGAAGAGCTAACTATCCTAAATATATATGCACCCAACACAGGAGCACCCAGATTCATAAAGCAAGTCCTCAGTGACCTACAAAGGGACTTAAACTCCCACACAATAATAATGGGAGATTTTAACACCCCACTGTCAGCTTTAGACAGATCAACGAGACAGAAAGTTAACAAGGATATCCAGGAATTGAACTCAGCTCTACATAAAGTGGACCTAATAGACATCTACAGAACTCTACACCCCAAGTCAACAGAATATACATTTTTTTCAGCACCACACCACACCTATTCCAAAATTGACCACGTAGTTGGAAGTAAAGCTCTCCTCAGCAAATGTAAAAGAACAGAAATTATAACAAACTGTCTCTCAGACCACAGTGCAATCAAACTAGAACTCAGGATTAAGAAACTCACTCAAAACCGCTCAACTACATGGAAACTGAACAACCTGCTCCTGAATGACTAGTGGGTACATAATGAAATGAAGGCAGAAATAAAGATGTTCTTTGAAACCAACGAGAACAAAGACACAACATACCAGAATCTCTGGGACACATTCAAAGCAGTGTGTAGAGGGAAATTTATAGCACAAAATGCCCACAAGAGAAAGCAGGAAAGATCCAAAATTGACACCCTAACATCACAATTAAAAGAACTAGAAAAGCAAGAGCAAACACATTCAAAAGCTAGCAGAAGGCTAGAAATAACTAAAATCAGAGTAGAACTGAAGGAAATAGAGACACAAAAAACCCTTCAAAAAATTAATGAATCCAGGAGCTGGTTTTTTGAAAAGATCAACAAAATTGATGGACCGCTAGCAAGACTAATAAAGAAGAAAAGAGAGAAGAATCAAATAGATGCAATAAAAAACGAAAAAGGGGATATCACCACCGATCCCACAGAAATACAATCTACCATCAGAGAATACTACAAACACCTCTATGCAAATAAACTAGAAAATCTAGAAGAAATGGATAAATTCCTCGACAAATACACCCTCCCAAGACTAAACCAGGAAGAAGTTGAATCTCTGAATAGACCAATAACAGGTTCTGAAATTGTGGCAATAATCAATAGCTTACCAACCAAAAAGAGTCCAGGACCTGATGGATTCACAGCTGAATTCTACCAGAGGTACAAGGAGGAACTGGTACCATTCCTTCTGAAACTATTCCAATTGATAGAAAAAGAGGGAATCCTCCCTAACACATTTTATGAAGCCAGCATCGTCCTGATACCAAAACCTGGCAGAGACATAACCAAAAAAGAGAAGTTCAGACCAATACCCTTGATGAACATTGATGCAAAAATCCTCAATAAAATACTGGCAAACCGAATCCAGCAGCACATCAAAAAGCTTATCCACCATGATCAAGTGGGCTTCATCCCTGGGATGCAAGGCTGGTTCAACATACGCAAATCAATAAATGTAATCCAGCATATAAACAGAACCAAAGACAAAAACCATATGATTATCTCAATAGATGCAGAAAAGGCCTTTGACAAAATTCAACAACCCTTAATGCTAAAAACTCTCAATAAATTAGGTATTGATGGGACGTATCTCAAAATAATAAGAGCTATCTACGACAAACCCACAGCCAATATCATACTGAATGGGCAAAAACTGGAAGCATTCCCTCTGAAAACTGGCACAAGACAAGGATGCCCTCTCTCACCGCTCTTATTCAACATAGTGCTGGAAGTTCTGGCCAGAGCAATCAGGCAGGAGAAGGAAATAAAGGGTATTCAATTAGGAAAAGAGGAAGTTGAATTGTCCCTCTTTGCAGATGACATGATTGTATATCTAGAAAACCCCATTGTCTCAGCCCAAAATCTCCTTAAGCTGATTAGCAACTTCAGCAAAGTCTCAGGATCCAAAATTAATTTACAAAAATTACAAGCATTCTTGTACACCAATAACAGACAAACAGAGAGCCAAATCATGAGTGAACTCCCATTCACAATTGCTTCAAAGAGAATAAAATACCTAGGAATCCAACTGACAAGGGATGTGAAGGACCTCTTCAAGGAGAACTACAAACCACTGCTCAATGAAATAAAAGAGGATACAAACAAATGGAAGAACATTCCATGCTCATGGGTTGGAAGAATCAATATTGTGAAAATGGCCATACTGCCCAAGGTAATTTATAGATTCAATGCCATCCCCATCAAGCTACCAATGACTTTCTTCACAGAATTGGAAAAAACTACTTTAAAGTTCATATGGAACCAAAAAAGAGCCCGCATTGCCAAGTCAATCCTA
Source organism: Symphalangus syndactylus (assembly GCF_028878055.3). Classification (NCBI taxonomy): domain Eukaryota; kingdom Metazoa; phylum Chordata; class Mammalia; order Primates; family Hylobatidae; genus Symphalangus; species Symphalangus syndactylus. The sequence goes on along the minus strand of NC_072447.2, from coordinate 64,159,631 downwards.
AGCCAAAAGAAGAAAGCTGGAGGCATCACGCTACCTGACTTTAAACTATACTACAAGGCTACAGTAACCAAAACAGCATGGTACTGGTACCACAACAGAGACATAGATCAATGGAACAGAACAGAGCCCTCAGAAATGATGCCGCATAGCTACAACTATCTGATCTTTGACAAACCTGACAAAAACAAGAAATGGGGAAAGGATTCCCTATTTAATAAATGGTGCTGGGAAAACTGGCTAGCCATATGTAGAAAGCTGCAACTGGATCCCTTCCTTACACCTTATACAAAAATTAATTCAAGATGGATTAAAGACTTATATGTTAGACCTAAAACCATTAAAATCCTACAAGAAAACCTAGGCAATACCATTCAGGACATAGGCGTGGGCAAGGACTTCATGTCTAAAACACCAAAAGCAATGGCAACAAAAGCCAAAGTCGACAAATGGGATCTCATTAAACTAAAGAGCTTCTGCACAGCAAAAGAAACTATCATCAGAGTGAACAGGCAACCTACAGAATTGGAGAAAATTTTTGCAACCTACTCATCTGACAAAGGGCTAATATCCAGAATCTACAATGAACTCAAACAAATTTACAAGAAAAAAACAAAGAACCCCATCAAAAAGTGGGCAGAGGACATGAACAGACACTTCTCAAAAGAAGACATTTATGCAGCCAAAAAACACATGAAGAAATGCTCATCATCACTGGCCATCAGAGAAATGCAAATCAAAACCACAGTGAGATACCATCTCACACCAGTTAGAATGGCCATCATTAAAAAATCTGGAAACAACAGGTGCTGGAGAGGATGTGGAGAAATAGGAACACTTTTACACTGTTGGTGGGACTGTAAACTAGTTCAACCATTGTGGAAGTCAGTGTGGCGATTCCTCAGGGATCTCGAACTAGAAATACCATTTGACCCAGCCATCCCATTACTGGGTATACACCCAAAGGACTATAAATCATGCTGCTATAAAGACACATGCACACGTATGTTTATTGCGGCACTATTCACAATAGCAAAGAGTTGGAACCAACTCAAATGTCCAACAACGATAGACTGGATTAAGAAAATGTGGCACATATACACCATGGAATACTATGCAGCCATAAAAAATGATGAGTTCGTGTCCTTTGTAGGGACATGGATGAAACTGGAAAACATCATTCTCAGTAAACTATCGCAAGGACAAAAAACCAAACACCGCATGTTCTCACTCATAGGTGGGAATTGAACAATGAGAACTCATGGACACAGGAAGGGGAACATCACGCTCCGGGGACTGTTGTGGGGTGGGGGGAGGGGGGAGGGACAGCATTAGGAGATACACCTAATGCTAAATGACGAGTTAATGGGTGCAGGAAATCAACATGGCACATGGATACATATGTAACAAACCTGCACATTGTGCACATGTACCCTAAAACCCTAAAGTATAATAAAAAAAAAAAAAAGTCTGTGTGAGCAATCATTAGAGGAGAGGGAAGAAATTTTCACATCCCCTTCTTTTCTTCCCCATGTCCTTGTCTTGCTCTCAAGCCTCAGATTGTCTAGCAGTCACTTCATGTCAGCCTTACCCCTTCCTGCAAACATGCTCCCCCTAGTCTTTTTTCTGCAATTGAAATTTCAGAAACGAAATTGCCTATGAGTGGGAATCTACTGTTCTCAGATTGGAATGGACATACAAATTAGCTGGTTTTTCATCTGGACTCTATTTCAGAAATGTACACAAGATGTCAAAAATATACCACTTGGAACCAGAGCAATATTTATTTTGAAAAAATTAGGGAGAAAAGTTTCCTTGCTTCAATTCCTACTGGAATGTAAAATAACTATGTGCTGATGCTGCATTTTGACAGCATTGAGTTAGTTACCCTCAGGGTCACTAGATGAGTGGTGCACAGACACACCCGCACACACATGTGTGCACACACACAAACACATATATTCAGAGTGCTTTGTTGTTGACTGGAAATTGCAGGCAGCCTGATGCCAGAGTTAGGCTTTAATGGATCAAGCCATACATTAACAACACTTTAGTAAGTGTTCCCTTATGTGCCAAATCTTGTGCTAGGCGGGGAGAAGAAAAGGACAAGTCACAGATGGAGTAATCTGAACACAACACGAGAGCATAAAGCACTAACACATTAATACTGAGAGTAAATATTTAAAGAAGAAGGGGTTGAGGTTACTGAACTATAGTTACCAGGGAAAATTTCCTGGAGGGAATGGTGAGACCTGAGCAAGGACTTGGAAGACAAAATTGGCGACTCTGATTTATCCACAGAATTCTCTTAGAAATGACTGTGAGAATAGATAGAATGAATATTAGTTTGCAGGAGGTGGAAACAAAAATGACCTGAAATGGTATCTGAAGGAGGTTATATGGAAGATTGAGAGGAACATGGGACCAAGAAGTAGAAGGCATCTTAGTCCTAGAGTCACTACTGACTCATTGTGAATGACCTTAGGCAAGTCCTTTCTCTTTGAAGGACTTCTCCCGTCTCTACATTGGAGCTAAATAGTATCAGCCTCACTGACCTCCTAGGACTATTGTTAAGAGAACAAATGAGATAATTGTGTGACTGTGCTTGGAAAAATAGAGAAGACTATCCAAAAATATAGTTTGGGTTTATGAAGGCAGAGTTTATACCGTAGCCACTCTCTTGCAGCTGGGAATAGGATGACCTCAGTATTTGAATGAATTTTTCTTGGCAGGCCTCTTGCCTGCCATAATTACAGCCTGCCAGCCACTAGTTGAGTATACATATTGAAGCAGGATCTGCACACAAGCATGCATGTGTGTGTGTAAGTTTGCATTGGGCTAGGAGATTGTAGCCATGAGAATAAAAAGACGGGAGAATTCTTAGGAACCAAGGAGATCTATAGAAATGGAGATTTATGTAATCATCTTTGGGCCTGCCACTTCAGTAATTCAGGACATCATCCATCTTCCTTGGTATATTACAAAGCCTTCCTACTTATCTGCCTGACTTCATGCTGCCCCAATCTAGCCCATCTTCCACACTGCTGCTAAAGTGTGTTTCCAATCCAATGACATTTTGGGGCTCCTGGATGACCACAAGGTAGCACTCATGCTCATTCACATGTAGAAAGCTGCAACTGGATCCCTTCCTTACACCTTATACAAAAATTAATTCAAGATGGATTAAAGACTTATATGTTAGACCTAAAACCATTAAAATCCTACAAGAAAACCTAGGCAATACCATTCAGGACATAGGCGTGGGCAAGGACTTCATGTCTAAAACACCAAAAGCAATGGCAACAAAAGCCAAAGTCGACAAATGGGATCTCATTAAACTAAAGAGCTTCTGCACAGCAAAAGAAACTATCATCAGAGTGAACAGGCAACCTACAGAATTGGAGAAAATTTTTGCAACCTACTCATCTGACAAAGGGCTAATATCCAGAATCTACAATGAACTCAAACAAATTTACAAGAAAAAAACAAAGAACCCCATCAAAAAGTGGGCAGAGGACATGAACAGACACTTCTCAAAAGAAGACATTTATGCAGCCAAAAAACACATGAAGAAATGCTCATCATCACTGGCCATCAGAGAAATGCAAATCAAAACCACAGTGAGATACCATCTCACACCAGTTAGAATGGCCATCATTAAAAAATCAGGAAACAACAGGGCTGTATTTAACTAGTATTCACTGATATGACCACACTTCTTGTTAAAATTATGGGATCCTTTGATACCAGCTGCTTCTTTGAGCCTCTTCAAGACCCCTCCTGCTGCCCCAGCTGCCCCTCCCAACTCTTCGACCCAGCCACTAAAGGGTTAGTGCCCAGCACAGCAAGGGACCTGGAGGACATTGTTCCATGCACTGACCTGCATCTATTCTGCTTTGTTGGTGCTGCTGCTGCTGTACTGGTTTTTATATATGTTTAGGATTACTTTTGCATTCATGATTCATCTCATCCCAGCACGTTTCCAGCTTATCTCTCACAACTTTTCCACACAGATATCAGCAACATTGAAATTATCATATTCCATATCTGGATTTATACACCTGTCGCTACCACAATACTGGGAACCCTTTGAGAGTAGGGACAAGTGGCTTCCTCACCAATGTAGCCCCAAAGCCAAGCTCTGGACCCAGTACACAGTGGACACTCTGTATGTTTGTTGCTTATCATGGAGGATGTTGGTAGATGGAGTCATTCTGTTTGTAATCCTTTAAAAACCTCCAGGATCTAGGCCTGAACCTGGTGCAGGGCGCTTTCTTGGTCTTCATGCAGACCTCATGAATGTTATTCACATTTCCAGTGTCCTTGGAAGGGAGGGAAAGAGCAAGTATTATTTCCATTCTATTACTGGGGAAATGGAAGTATTCCAAGAGTACATCTCAGCCACACAATGAATGTTTAATGGAACTGAGACATAAAGTCATCTCTCTGGAACTTTTCCTTACCCACAGTGCTGGAAAGCCTTTTGGGATTTGGGGTGAAAACTGCTGCCCTAATGTGAGTAATTGAAGACTGCTGCCTTCTGGGGAGATGATGGCTTGCAGTCTTTTTAAGTGGGCTAAAGGACTATCTGGTGGAAGTGATGTAAATGTTCTTGCCCCTTCTCCCCCAGCACTGCCAAGAGAGACACTGGTGTGTGGGGTTGACGTGGAGAATACATTAAATCTCTTCTGATTTGGTTGTTTGGCTTCTGCTGCAACCAATTAACATGGCTTCAAGCCAGGTATGGTAGTTCATGTCTGTAATCCCAGCACTTTGGGAGGCCGAGGTGGGCGGATCACGAGGTCAAGAGATAGATCGAGACCATCCTGGCTAACATGGTAAAACCCCGTCTCTACTAAAAATACAAAAATTTAGCTGGATGTGGTGGCGGGTGCCTGTAGTCCAGCTACTGGGGAGGCTGAGGTAGGAGAATCACTTGAACCCGGGAGGCGGAGCTTGCAGTGAGCCGAGATCACACCAATGCACTCCAGCCTGGTGATGGAGCAAGACTCCATCTCAAACAAACAAACAAACCATGGCTTTACAACTGGTGGTCCCTACAGCAACAAGTTAACTTTCATTTCAGGAAATCCTCTGGCACACTTTCTCTGAGACGGATCCTCCTTTACCCCTACAAGAATAGTCCCTTGCAGTGAGCCAGCCTGGAAGTGCTGTAGAGAAGCCCAGACTAGAATGACTGGAGCCCTATCTTTAAGAAATTTAGTCTTCCTGGGAAGCAGGCATCATACATCAGGTATGACAGGCTGCAAGTAACTGAAACCCAAACTCTAACTGGCTTAAACAATTAGGAAATGTATTATCTCACATAACAAGAATTCTAGGGAAGAGGCAGGCTTTAAGATTGGTTGATTCAGCTGTTCATAATGACTGTCAGCGGGTATCAAGGTAAATCATTACTTTGTTCTCCAGCTGAAGTGAGAGGAACCTAACAACAAGTTAAGTCTGGGAAACCATATAGGTGTCAAAGTTTCTCAGTTCTATCTTTATAAAAAGGAGAGAAACATGGGCACTGGAAAACAATAGGGTAGATTCAAAGTATCCACTGAGTTCATATTAGCTGTGTGGCCTTGGACAGTCAGTTAGTTGCTCCAAGCCAATTCCCTTATGTGTCAAATGGCAGTTGTTATAATATTTGACTTGCCTCTAAACAGGCTGCTGGTAGGGGTCATGTGAAATAATGTGAAGACATTTGGTAAGTCATATAAGGTGCCATATACCTTTGAAACCTTTGTAAAAAAATTATTTTTAATTGACATAAAAATTATATATATTTATGGTGTACAACAGGATGTACTGAAATATGTAAACACTGTGGAATGGCTAAATTGAGTGAATTAAAATATACATTACCTCACATACCTGTCATTTTTGTGGTGAGAACACTTAATTTAAAATCTCTGTGATTTTCAAGAATATGATACATTGTTCTAACTATAGTCACTATGTTGCACAATACATCTCTTGAACTTATTCCTCCTAACTGAAATTTTGTATCCTTTGACCAATATCTTCCCCAAACCCCCTTCCCCCTGCTTATCTGCCTGCACCCCTGGCAAACACCATTCTACTCTTTGATTCTAATAGTTCTAATCAGCTCTCACATATGAGTGAAATCATGCAGTATTTGTCTTTCTGTGCCTGGCTTATTTCACCTAACATAATGTCCTCCAGGTTCATCTATGTTGCCACAAATGATGGGATTTCCTTCATTTTTAAGGTTGAATAGTGTTTCATTGTATATATCTACCACATTTTCTTTATCCATTCATCCATTGATGAACACTTAGTATCTTGGCTATTGTGAGTAATGCTACCATGAACATGGTTGTGCAGATATTTCTTCAAGATACTGATTTCCTTTTTTTTTTTTTTGGAATATATACCCAGAAGTAGGATGATTGGATCATAGGGTAGTTTTATTTTAATTTTTTGAGGAACCTTGATACCGTTTTTCATAATGGCTGTACTAATTTACATTCCCACCACCGCTGTGCAAGCCTCACCACAGCACCTCACCACCACCTTTCCTCCACAGCCTCACCAACACTTCACTCTTGTTTTTTTGATAATAGTCATCCTAACAGGTATGAAGTGATATCTCGTTGTGATTTTTATTTGTATTTCCCTGATGATTGGTGATGTTGAGCATATTTTTATATGCCTGCTGGCCATTTGCCATGTCTTCTTTTGAGGAATGTTTTGGCAGGTCTTCTGCCCATTTTTAATCAGGTTATTTGTTTTCTAAGGCCTTTTAAAAATTACTATCATCAGACATAACACCTACTGTGTAAAAGGCACTGTTAGATTGAAAGTTTAAAATAAAACCTAGGTACTAACCTTAAGTTTCCCCAAACAGTGCAACACACATCTACTAAGCACCCATAGGTGTTGGGGACACAGGTATGAGAGAGACCCCCTGCCCAGTAGAGCAGGGGAGACAGACTTAGGAACAGACAACTTCAGTACAACTTGGTAAGTGAACACAAGAGTAGAGGTGTGTGCAGAGTGCTCTGGGAGCGCACAGGCCTTACTAACCTAACCAGGCTTCACAGGGAAGGGGTAGGCAGAATGTCAGAGCGTATCAAGCAATAAGAGGGATATGAAAAAACCCGTATAACATAGAAACATATATAAGCAAAGCCCCCAAACAGCCTTCTTATTTTGTATTTTAGGGACACACTAAGGGGTAGAGTCTATAGAAAACAATGAGTAAACAACAGTGCAATGAACTTTTTTCTCCCTCCTCTCCATCTGTTGTGGTTAACTGGCACATGTTCCCTAGAGCTTCTAATCAACAGTCTGAAAATTAAGCCTCTCTATGTAACAGGGTCTCAAAATGTCACTGAACATGGACCTTCACTGGCAGAACAGTATTCTCTGACGCTTCATGATCTTCTGTAGCATATCCTCTGGGAATTGCAGAAGATTGAGCCTCTAATAACTGGTTGGGCAGGTGTATCAACTTTTTCAGGAAGGATTATTTGACTACAGAGTCTCATATATCCTATCATTAAAAGTTGCATTCTCCTATCCTGTGTTGCTATCTTAACATACTGTAAATTAAAGTTATAATTTAAAAGGGTTGAAGTGCATTTTAAAAACAGTAAATGTTATTTAAATATAAAGGAATCTCCCACCCCATTGTCCAGTTTTTTCCTTTTTTTCTTTTATTGATACATAATATTCTACATATTTAAGAGGTACATGTGAATATTTGTTGCATGCATATAATGTGTAATGATCAAGTCAGTGTATTTGGGGTATCCATACCTTAAGTATTTATTATTTCTCTGTTGGTAACATCTCAAGTCCTTTCTTCTAGATACTTTGAAATATATAATATATTGTCCATTGTTGGATGAATAGTTTGCAAATATTTTTCACAGAATTGGAAAAAATAATCCTAAAGTTTGTATGAAAGCAAAAAAGAGCCCAAATAGCTAAAACAATGCTTAGCAAAAAGAGCAAAGCTGCACGCATCACCTCCTGACTTCAAAATATACTACAAGGCTATATTACAAAACAGCATGCTGTCGGTATGAAAACAGACACATAGGCCAATGGAAAAGAATAGAGAACCCAGAAATAAAGCCATGTAAATAAATAAATAAATAAAGCCAACAGATTTTTGACAAAGGCACCAACAGCATACAGTGGGGAAAGGACACCCTTTTCAATATATGGTGCTGGGAAAACTCAATAAGCATATGCAGAAGAATGAAATGATTTTTGTATCTCTCACCATATAAAAAAAATCAAATCAAGATGAATTAAAGACTTAAACATAAGACCTGAAACTATAAAATAACTGGAGAAAAATCTAGGGAAAACTCTTCAGGACATTGGTCTGGGCAACGATTTTATGGCTGAGACCTCAAAAGTACAGGCAACAAAAACAACAATAGACAAATGGGACCATACTAAATTTAAAAGCTTCTGCACAACAAAGGAAGCGGTAAACAGTGAAGAGACAAGACGTTGAATGGAAGAAAATAAGCAATCTTTTCATTTTTTCAAGTGCTACTTTCATCAATCCCATCAGTACTGTGGGTGGCACTGTGAGGACAGGGTGAACCTTAGGGTTATTTTCAAATTTATTTTTACTTTTGTTTTTTGAGACAAGTCACCCAGGTGGGAGTGCAGTGGTGCAATCATGGCTTACTGCAGCTTCAACCTCCTAGGTAGGTGCAAGCAATCCTTCCACCTCAGCCTCCTGAGTAGCTGGGACCATAGGCACATGACACCATGCCCAGCTAATTTAAAAAAAAAAAATTTAGAGACAGGGCCTCCCTATGTTGCCCAGGCTGGTCTCAAACTCCTGGGCTCATGCGATATCCCCACCTGGGCCTCCCAAAGTGCTGTGATTACAGGCATGAGCTACTGTGACTGCCCTGAATCTTTGGGCTAGATGTTGAGTCCCAGTGACAAATAATTGCTTGACATCACTCTCTTGTGTAGACATCATTGCTGCCAAGGACTTTTTGCCTCCTAAAATGCCTTAATTATAGCCTGATTAGGTCTGACCACTATAAAGTCTGCTGCACTTTGGGTGCATGATTTCCTGTGCTACATAGAGCTCTGCTGTTAAACAGGCTCATAAAGAACCCTCCTGGACAGCTTCTCAGGCCCAAGTTTCTTTTCTGCTGTGCTTTATTATCTCCTGGGGTGGATACCCACCTGCCTGCTCTCAAGTTGCTTCCTCAGACCCAGAGTTTGGCAGTGCTTTCGGCAGAACAGTCAACCTTCCTGTTGCCTCAAACAAGGTAGGGGACTCAGAGAAGCCAGACGCAACCCCTTGCAGAGGAGCATAAACCTACCCTTGAAAAGCAGACTGTTTCACCTCTCTCATACCAATTAGTGAATGATGGGATATGCATCAAGGGGAGGAGTGCTGAGAGAATCCTCTCAGGAAGTGAACTGAAAAGGAAACTAACAAGGGTTGAGCATGTTTTCCAAATGACAGGATCCCGTTTTGTGGGGAGTCATCCCAGAGCTGGAAAAGATGTCAGAACGATGAGAGAAGGTAAGCAAGAGAGTGAGTTCATGATCAAGTGTTTTGACCATGGGTTCAAATGAATGTAGGCAGAACTACCTTAGACCACACTCCAGCTTTAATCTCTTGCTTAAATTTTGCTTCACACTCCTTTCAGAAAGTTTCTATTTTTAATTAATTTTGGGGTACATAATAGGTGTTTATGTGTTACATGAGATGTTTTGATACAGGCATGCAATGTGAAATAATCACATCATGGAGAATGGGGTAGCGATCCTTTCAAGCATTTATCCTTTGAGTTACAAATAATCCAATTACACTCTTTTAGTTATTTTAACATTTACAATGAAGTTAACTATTTACTATAGTCACCCTGTTGTAGAAGGATGGTTACCAGAGGCTGTGAAGGGTAATCTTTCTTATTTTTCTGTTTGCAAAGGGGAGTTTGAAAACCAAAACTCAATTGAATGTCAGGGAGTCAGTTGAAACATATGAACACTATATACCCACCATAATATAAGGTCGTGGCCCAGGCTGCAATTTTCAAGAAACAAAAAGTGCTCAGCAATCAAGCTGAAGCTGACACAAAAGAATTTCCATAGTTGAGACTCTACAGATCCCACAGGGGAGAGGAACAAGTAGCACTTAATTGAGAGTTCCCTACTCAATATAGCTCTCATTAGGTGGTCAGCAATTGAAGTGTAATTTCAACAATAACCACCCTGTGAGGTAGGTGTTATTATTCTCACCATTAAACAAATAAGGAAACAGGTTTCAGAGAGGTGAAGTGACTTGCCCAAGGTCACACTGTCACTAAATGGCAGAACCAGGATTTGAACTAATGCCTTGCACATAGTACGATTTCAGTTCATGCATTTTGGAATGCATACATCAATGAAAGGTCTGTGGGACAATAAAAATCCAAATTTTTTACTTGTTTTTGTGTGTTTCTGACATTTTATAACAGAATGTTTTAAATTTACAGAAAAGCTGAATTTTACATTAAACACTTATATATACCCATCACCTAGATTCTACTAATCTATTCCTGCTATACTTGTTTCATACCTATTCATGTATTGATTTTCTCTATTCACTCATCAATATTATTTTCTGATACATTTCCAAGTAAATTGAGGACATCAGTGCAGGTCCCCCTAAAATTTCAGCATGTGTATTATTTACTAGAGTTCAATGTTTGTTTACAGGTGTTCTTTTCCTTTTGAGGTAAAATTTACAGACAATGAAATACAAAATCTGACGTGGGTGAGTTTTGACATCCCACGCACTTGTGTATCCAAAATCTCTATTAATGTATAGAACACTACCATCACCCCAGAAATTCCCCTCATGTGTGTTGGTTTTAACCATGCTGTGTAACTTCCTTACCTGAACCAGCATCTCTGTTGGTGGTTAGAAGTCAATGATTCTAACTGGGAGGCTGTGTTGAGATCTCTTTTCTTTCCTTGACTGATGCTTTGGGAGAAAACCAGGTGGCATACAATAAGATTTGGTCCTCAGTGCACTTCACTTTGATAAGTTTCACCTGGAAGCATTTCTTTTCCTTTTAAGCAAATGTTTGTGAAAGGTTGCCCATTGATTGCAGCAGTCAACTTTGTCGGTTTAAACTGAGGTGAAACAATGACTATTTGTTGTAATTTATTTTAATTTAATGTTACTAAGATATAAGGGCTAGCATTAAGTGGTGGTTCTTTTCAGCAGGGACTCTTTCATCTATGTTTGTTTAAAAGTAAAAATAAGGCTGGTAAACATAAAATGTTCGTGGCTTGGTCCTCAGAGTGAGCTCTAGTCAGTTCCTTGAGACTTAGATCAAGGCTAAGGGCGAAAATAGTCACAGAATACTCAAAGGAGTGTGTGTGCCTGAGTAGGATTTAGATGAAAAACCCAAAGGGACTTTGGCTTATTTCAAAGAATCTTATCAAAGCAGACAGACTGAATTACCTTTGAAACCCAGGCTTCAAGGAATTGGGTATGTAGTAAGATTCAGACTATTCCATGACCCAGGGATTGTGAGATATTTTTTATTTATTTTTTATATGTGTATACATTTTTAAAAATAATTCCAACTTTTTAGATTCAGGCGGTACATGTGCAGGTTTGTTACGTGGGTGTATTTCGTGATGCTGACGTTCAGGGTACAATTGATCCTGTCACCTAGGTACTAAGCATAGTACCCCCCAATAGTTAGTTTTTCAACCCTCGTCCCTCTCCCTCTCCTCTCTGGTAGTCCCCAGTGTTTGTTACTGCCATTTTTATGTCCATGAGTACCCATTGTTTAGCTCCCACTTATAAGTGAGAATATGTGGTATTTGGTTTTCTGTTCCTGCATTAATTTGCTTAGGATAATGACTTCCAGCTGCATCCATGTTGCTACAAAGGACATGATCTCATTCTTTTTGTGGCTGCGTAGTATTCCATGGTATATATGTATCACTTTTTCTTTATCTGATCCACCATTGATGGGCGCTTAGGTGGTTTCCATGTCTTAGCTATTGTGAATAGTGCTGCAATGGACATACAAGTGTGTCTTTTGGTAGATCAATTTATTTTCTTTTGGATACTCAGTAGTAGGATTTCTGGGTCGAATGGTAGTTTTAAGTTGTTTGAGAAATCTGTGAGAGTTATTATAGGCTAAATTAGCAGAGATACTGATGGGCTAGTGCCTGCCCCTACCAAACACGCCTGTGACTTTGATTTTTTTGGTTAATATTATTGTTGCTGGTTGGCAGTGTGAGCATCACCAGGAGGACTTCTAATTCAGAGATTTTTACACTGTAGCATTCGTCAGCATCACCTGGAGGGATTAAAACAGATTACTGGCCTCACCCACAGAGTCTGTGATTCATTTGACCTAGGGTGGGTCCTGAATGTCTAACAAGCTCCCAGGAGATGCTGATGCTACTGGTCCAGGTACCACACTTTGAGAACCACTGCTCTGAGGACTGAATGAATGAATGTATAAATAGGATCCCTTGTGCCAGAAACATTTCTTCCCCTCTATAAATATGGCATTATTTATGATTCAGTGAGAACAGGCATGCCCCTTACTCCAGCTACATTTTAGAGTGAAGAGATTCTAGGAAAGACACATAGACTACCCCTTTCTCCAACCTGCAGAGCAAGAATTTCAGTTTGTACTCGACTTATTATGACCCTATCTTTTCACAGTCCTAACTGATCTTGCTGCATACAGGGAAAGAATCTAGGCCCCCAACCACATGGCATAGTTTTAATTAACTCCCTTCTGTGTTGGGACCCTCAGAAGAGATAATATGTGGCTATGGAGACCATACACCCAGATTTCCTGGGACAGCTCTGATTTCACATATTCTATCCTTTTGTCCTCATAAATATAATTGTCAGACCATGTTCTGCTTTTGGGTTCAGAAAATATTGTTCCCATATGCATGGCCTAGGGGCCCTGTGGAGCCAAAAGCAAGTCTTTGCTTTCTTTCTTGGGATTGTGGGGGCCAGGGCAAAAGCTTGGCTCATTGTGAGGGATAGAAAGTTGGGGAGAGTCAAAATGTTTGAGATCGCCAGCAAGCTTCTCGTTGCTTCTTTCTTTTCAAGTGTCCCAGTGACCGTGTTACAGATCCTGGAATGTTGCAAATAAGAGATTCTGAGTGCTGAAAGGGACTAAATTGGACCTCTGGCTGCCTCTTTTTCCTCCGTCCCCCACCCCTCTGGAAGGACCACACAGAAATAGCAAAGAGAGAAGAGCCACTCCAAAGAAGGAAATTCCACAACCTTAAGTGACTGACCACTCAGTCTAATATTTACCTATTTTGCCTGGCAGGAAGTTCTTCCTCCTTGCTAATATCAGTCCTTCTCATTGCAATGTCAGTTTCTTTTCCTTTGCTCTGCTTTCAATCAAAATTGAGAACAGCTGGTCCTTCCCTCTAAATTTTTTTTATGTGCTTAGAAGTCATATTAAACCATTCTTCCTGGGTCCAGGTTTAACCATCCTTGGAGCTCCTTTATCCTTCCTGCATGTATCTGACTTGCCAACCATTTAATCATTTTGCCATAGGAAAGCAGCTTAGGCAGCCTGGGCGAACAGTACAGCAAAAGCCTAAAGCTTTATGGCTTGTGCTAATGGGTGTGCTAAATGTTTAGTAGAGACTATTTTTGAGCACGCAATTGTGAACAATTTAAAGTGGACTGTACATGGAACCCATTTCCTCTCCTGGCTCCCCCAACAGGGCCTCCCCTTAGCAGCTGAAATGAGTTAGTGGCAATCAGCGCAAAGTAGGAATCCTGTGGTTTCTGCCCTTCCCTCCTGCTGCTTCTATGGCAGCTAGTCTCTTAAAATGAGCATTCTCTCTAGAATAGCCAGTAAATGTGACATTGGAATCAGTTGGACAAAGGGTCTAGGAGTCACTTTAGCTAAATAGCAGGAGGTGCTAGTGCTGAAGCACCACTGGAGGTTTTAGGAGAGGTTGAGGGGACAGGGTTGAACAGCGATTGATGAAAGAGTTTGGACCCAGAATAGTTGCTATCCACAGAACGGTTGTACCTCAGAGTTGTACATGCCTTTTTTGCAAGTTTGTAGAGGACGTTTCTGGCCTTTGTTCACTTGGCCTTTGTCCACTGTCTCAACTATGCGAAAATGATGCCAGGAATCTGTGGCAGAATCCCAGCTTCAGGGCCAGTTGGGTTCCTAAAAGAGAGGAGGGTAACTTGCCATGCGTGGGATTCTTCTGTCAGGCAGGCTACCTGCCTTTGATGGGATATGTTCTTCGATTACTCAAGTGATTTGGGAGGGCTGCTGCCTTAAGTTGGCCTGCAGGGTGGGTCCAGGGCCCATGTTAGGGTGAATTGGATATATCTGATGGCACTGCAGAGAAAAGGGATATTGTCCTGTTCTCATCTTCTGACTGTTGGCTCCTCTGTTTTAATCAAACCTTAAAAGCTCTTCTCTTTATAAACACCAGCCAGGCAGTTTGTCTCAGCAAAGCTACAGGAGCACTTAATATATGCAGTCATAAAGAAGAAGGAAGAGAAAGAGACGGAGAAAAAAAAACCCTTTGGCATTTGTATGAGAGTGTCACTGAAGGCTTCATCACAGATACACTCAAGACTTAGAAACTGAAATTGTCTTGGGATGGGGGTGGGGAGAGCAGTTTGATTGAAGCCAAAGGCAAATTGCCTTAAACTCTGTGTAATTTCATATAACTCACAGCAGCCACAGGTAATCTGAATCAGACCTGACAAAACTTCACTATCACTTATTGTCCATTAGCACTGAATGCACGCTACAGATATTAAACTTTTTAAAGCCATATCATGGTGGCCATAGTTTCTAAATCCCAATCACAAAACCTGGCTTGACAAAGGATTTATTTTCTGACTTGTGAATTTGTTTATATGAAAAGCCTCACAAAAGGTATAATCACTAACTCACAGAGGTATAAAATACTAAACCCACTGAACAAATGGTTTTTAAGGAAAGAACTATAGTCGCATGAAATTGGGTCAGGGCAAACTCATTTGGACATTGATGAGGGTTCCCCCCACCCCACACATACTTTTTGGGGGTCTGAGGGCACTGGTTAACGAAGTACTAAATCAAATTAGAATCTGGTTTATGCCCATCATCTGGATTTGCTCTTAAATTTTTCAGGGATGGTGAACTGAAAGAGCCTGTTGTAATGTCTGTACACACGAAGGTGGAGTCGATGTTACTTTGAATTCCCAGATGCTGGGAGTAGTTAAATATCCCACTGTTCATGGTCTGTTTGTGAGGGCTTGTGTGTGTTTTAAATTAACTTCCTAAGGCAGAGAATGTTAAAAACTGAGGAGAATCATATCTGGATACAAGTTATTATTGCCATACACCTCAGTTTCCTTAAAGGCTCCATTCCTTCCACTAAATTCAGAGTCTAACATTCACCCTGGGGCACCTCGTGACAAATAGGATATTTAGCTCAAAGGATAATTATTCTGGAATATTCTGAGCCAATAATAATAATGCTTTTTACAAAGTTTAAAGTGTCTCTTTAGTAAGAACTCTTTGTATTGCTAGTTAAGGATCATGAATAGCAATATACCCGTGAAAACCAAAAGGTTTTGTCACAACCTTGCAGAAAAAAGTATCTTAAACCTAATAGACGCTCTATCCCGGGCAAGTCATATAATATCCCTGAACCTCAGTTATATGAAAAACAAAGTGAAAATATTGTTCCTTCTCCAGAATCAGTCAAATGAATAGGGTGATATCCTGAGATCCCTTTTAATTCTAATTTCAACAAATATTTATTGAGCAACTACAATGTGTTCAATACAGACATTTATTTTCCTAGGTGCCAGTGACAGAGCTGTATAAAGGCATTGACTATCTCCCACACTATAATGTAGCTTGACAGCAAGTAAACATACATAGAAATAAGTGAGATCATGTAAGATGGTGGTAAATTCTATGAAGACAATAAAACAGGTAATGTGATAGAGAGTGATGAGATGTGGGTAGAGAAGAGAAGGAACATTCTTTATGTGGGTGGTCAGGAAAGGCCTCTCTGAGGAGGCAAGATCTGAGCTGACACCTGAATGATAAAAGGAGATATGTAGGATCTAGAAGAAGAATGTTCTCAACAGATAGAACAGTAAGTACAAAGATCTTGAGATAGGGATGGGCTTGACCTCTCTGAAGAACAGAAAGTTTGGTATGATGTGTGTGTGTGTGTGTGTGTAGAGGATGAGAGGTTGTGGGAAATAAGGTCAAAAAGGCATGCATGGCCAGATCATGTAGAGCTTCTGATCTGTTGCTATTTACATTGTAAAAATCATTATTTGGTCTGTCTGATTTAATTAATGAATGTTAGTACCAGATGTTAATGACAGGAGGGCTTGAAGTTTGCCCATAGGGAACCCAAGGAGAGGGTCTGGGTGTGGAGTAGGGGGGCAGAAGGGGAAGATGAAGTAGAGAAGGCGAGCTCAAATGCCTTGTTGGCAGGGCAGGGAGAGGTGGGAGTGGAAAAGAGAATGTGTAGGGAGGGTTGGAAAAAGTTTGAGGGAGGAGGAAAAGCACCAGAGTGACCTTGGCTGTGAGGAACACCCTCAGTGCCAAGGTTGTGGAGTCTGCTATCAGAAGGGGTCAACCTTTATAGGAGAAGGGGCAGGACTGTACTCTTGTTTAAAGTTAGAAGAGTGAGAATGAGCAGGAACTGAAGCTAAAAATCTGGTCGTCTCTTTTTATCCAGCCTTAACTTAAAAAGCTGGTCAGATATCAGAGAGAATGGCATTCACATTGCTTGCCTTATTTATTTTCCAGGTCGTGAACTCAAATGCCTATCACTTCCTCCTTCATTTTCTTCTCAACCTAATCCTGTCATTGCAAAAGGAAATAATCTCTGATGCAAGAGTCTCTTCCCGCCACTAACACATAAGCAATTGAGTGCATTTTTTTCTCTCTTTTTTTTCAGTTGTGGAAACTCAGTTTTGTTTTATGTTATTTGGCACGTTTTGTTGAGTAGGAAAGAGATGGTGTGTCATTTCTCAGTCATGATGTGAACAGGACAGTAGCTTGGAACAGACTGTGTGATGGCTCACTTATTCCCAGATTTGTAGCGCTATGTGAACGCAGCAGCAAGTGTGCTGATTTAATATAAAATGGGATCTATCCTAGGCTTAGTAAAGGATGTTATTATTATTGCTTTTGCAACATACATGTATGCCTTGGTAGGTTATTTATTTGGGAGCTGTTTGCTTTGGTAGCAGTTATTCATAAGGGTAAGAGGAAGTTAAATCTCTTTTCTCCTCCTCCATCTCCCACTGGTCAGAGGTCTAAGTGGAGACCAGAGATTAAAATTCCTGCCAAGGAAAGGGGGCCTGGGCAGGGTCAAACAATGTTCTGGGAGTGGCATGCAGGTGCCCACCTCCGGGAAGTAGAAAGCAAACCCCCTCTCTCTTCGTTCACATCTGCTGGAGGGTATATAGGCTCCTAGTAAGCTGGACAAGTGGTTTTCAGGCAGCAAAGCAGGCCTAGTAGTTTCCAGAGGCAGCCTTTTGTCCCTACCCTGATGGGTGTTTAGTCCCTGGGTCCTTTTCCAGTCAGAAATGACTAATGTTGGCTATGTGTACTCTTTAGAAACTGTCTTTGGCTTTTTGCATAATGGATTATAAATAAATGGCTTCAGGGAACCAGCAGTGAGTTATTGAGTGAACCTGGCTTTGGGATGGTTCAGATTCCAGATAGTTAATCACATCCTCTTGGGTTAGAAGACTGTATCTAACTCATTCACATTCAGTAGGCAAGTTAAAAAGGCATTTTTGATCAACTTGAAAAATAGTTTTCACATCAACAATGGCTTGTTACTGAAGAAATGAAGATTATATTAATCCAAGTAGAATTATTCCCATCACTCTCTAACAGTCTGGTGGAATTTAACACACCTCTTGTTTTAATTTGGCCATTTCTTACAAGTATTAATGCACAGTTTGAAAATGACAATGAATTGATATGTCCTCTTTGTAGTGTTTTTATATTAGGCGGTAGGTAAAAGACTGTTGGTCTTTTCAGCCTCCTAAGGCTCACCTGCTAGATTTGTACACAGTGCTCTCTTAATGCTGGAGGACATTATGGACTTTCTGGTTTGCCCTAGACTGTTTTAATGCTATACAAGGGTAAACTCTGTTGCTGACAACTGCTTCTGGAAATCAGGAGCAAATTCGCTTGCACTCTACCATATTCATTCCTCCAGTTTGTTCCACTCTGGTTCTCCCTGAACTCTCTCCACCACATCAGCTTTGCAAGGTTCTCTGATCATTTGTATCACTGAAAGTCATATCTTATTACAGTCAAGAAACATAGGCAATCTAACAAAGAGACTGCATTAGTCCATTCTCACGCTGCTGTAAAGATACTACCTGAGACTGGGTAATTTATAAACAAAAAAGGTTTAATTGACTCACAGTTCCACATGGCTGGCTGGGGAGGCCTCAGGAAACTTACAATCATGGCAGAAGGTGAAGTGGAAGCAAGGCACGTCTTACATGGCATCAGGTGAGAGAGAGAGAGAGAGAGTGTGTGAGGAAGTGCCACACTTAAAACCATCAGCTCTCGTGAGAATTCCCTCACTATCACAAGAACAGCATTGGGGAAACTGCCTCCATAATCCAATCACCTCCCACCAGGTCACTCCCTCCACATGTGGGGATTACAATTCAACATGAGATTTGGGTGGGAACACAGAGCCTAACCATATCAGGGACAGTAATGGTGCCTGAGGAAAGGCTAGTTGCCTGTGTGACAACAGCCTGATGAAGTTCAGCTTCTAGGAGTAGGTGTCACGAACTCTGGACACCATAAGAAAGAAACATATCTGAGATTGACCTGAACTCTGGGGACCATAAGAAAGAAACATATCTGAGATTGACAAGAGTAGTAGCAGTAGATGGCTCCAACATTGGATGAGGAATTGATTCTATTTTTATAATATGTCAAGACAAAAATTGGCTGGAGATTAAAAATGGAATCAAATCATTAAGACTTTTCACCTTTACCTGTCATCTGGTAAAATAAAGTGTTGGTCTTTGTTTTCATTTTTTACTGAAATCCTCTACCTTCTAAGAGGTAGGGAGGATGAATACTATCTCAAAGCAGACAGGAACAATGGGTAGATTCATAGAGTATAGCCCTATTGTGAAGGCTGACGTTTTAGGAGAAATGTTTTGCCTTGATTAAAACTATGAGTATGTGAAAATAATGCTGGAGTCTTGGTGCCTACCTCAGAAATATAAGCTGAATAGTCTAGAATTAAAGACTAAAGAATAAAGAATAAACCATCAGCTCTCATGAGAATTCCCTCACTATCACAAGAACAGCATTGGGGAAACTGCCCCCATAATCTACCCTCTTTTTCCTTGTTGGTATCTCTTAGAATCTGATCTAATTATTCTTTTAATTCTTTCTTAAATTAAGGAATAATTTACATATAGTAAAATGCACAAATCTTAATGAAAGTTTAGTTATGTATATTCCCATATGATCTGCAGCCAGATAACTATGTAGAACATTTCTAGCACCCCCCAAAAATTATGCTCATCTGCCTTTACAATCAGTAGTACAGAGTTAACCATTTTTTCAAATTATCACCTCTCTTCTTTACCTTTATGTAAAATGAAATCATACAGTATGTATTGTTTTTGTCTGGTCTCTTTCATGCAACATAATCTTTTAGACATTCATTTTATTACATATATTTTTTTTGGACTGCTGTATAGCATGTCATTTTTTGTATGCGTATGTTTTGAAGGACATTTGGGTTGTTCCTACTTTCTATTATTAATAAAGCTGCTGTGAACAATCAAATCTTTTTATGGACACGTGCACTTATTTCTCTTCGGGGTCTCTAGGTATGGAATTGCTGGATCTGAGAGTAGGCATACAGATTTCCAAAATGGTTGTACAGTTTTATACTCCTGCCAGCAATGTAGAGAGATCAAATTGCTGTATATTCTCACCAATACTTAAGTCTTTTCAATTTTAGCCATGCTGGTGGATATGTAGTGACATTTTACTATAATTTTAAATCACATTTCCCTAATGAAGAATTATATTGAGCACCTTTTCAGATGCTTATTGGGTATTTGGCTATCTTTTTTAGTGAAGTGCTTGTTCAAGCCTTGCCAATTGTTAATTGGCTATTTGCCTTTTTCTTATTGATTTGTAGTTCTTTTAATATTCTGGATATAAGTCATTTGTCAGGTATTATGTATTATGAATGTTTTCCTAGTCTGTGGCTTGTCTTTTCCCTTTTTTAGAACTGAAGATTTTTTTTATTTTGAAGAACTCTAATGTATCACTCTTTCCTTTATGATTACTACCTTTTGCATCGTGCTTAAAAAATCTTTGCCCACCTCAAGGTCACAAAGATATGCTCCATGTTTTTCTCTAAAAGCCTTGTGATTTTAGTCCTCTCATTGGGTCTGTAATCCAGCTAACATTTTTAGTACAAATGTACATCAGTAAATATGTTTTGAGTATGTGTCCCCAGTATACACAATTTTATTTATGGATGATCTAGTTTATTATCACCAATATTAAATATTAATAAAGCTTGATTTTTAAATTTTTTAGATATATAAACAGAAGTTCCAGTGGATCATCTTGTACACAGCCTGGGATGCATGTACCCCATTCTGAACACTATTGTTCTATACCACCAAAGACTAACATTTGTGACAAACACTGATAGCATTAATGTCAGAAGAACACTTCGGTGTAAACAAATGGCTAGAGTTGACAGAGCCCCAGTGAGCATATCTGCTAGCAATGTAAGAAACCCTCAGTTTACTCTTGTGCCGTCACGTTTGTCACCCCTTACCGGACTTATAGAGACAGCAGGACGATCTGACTTGGTAGGAGCAAAGACAAATTTGCCTTTGGTTGCTGACATAGGGGACAGTGCTCTTGAGTCTTCTTCTCCTGTCCTCATCACCAAATTCCTAGAGCTGAGCTTGGCACTGGGCTGAGTTTTGGCAAAGATGCTTAGAATTTGACTGGAGCTAATCCCCAGGGAAATTTAATGATTTGGAGCTTAGACAGCCTTTGTTGTGAGGATTAGTAAACTAGATGGTGATTAAGCAGCTGGGGAGGAAGAAGCTGTCTGTTGGGCTAGGTCATGCTGTGGGGCACAGCGTAGTTCTGTTGGCTCAAGGTCAGGGGAGCCCTTGGGCCTGATTCACAGAGCTTTACACTCTGGGGCAGCTCCTTGTAGGATTTGGGCGTCTGCTTATTAGCTGGTAGAGGGAAAGAATGGCTTCTCCCTTGGTGTCCACCTCTTCCCTCTGTCCACATATAGGGATTACTCCTTTGAATCAGGTCTACTTACATCTTTTTAATTGGTTATTGTTTTTCAATTCTCATTGAAGAGAAAAGTTTTTGTTGTCTGTTTTGCCTTTTGGAAAACTGGTGTAAAGTACGAAAGATGAAATTAGGAACAGAGTTTCTTGGTTTTCTAATCTAGACTGCTTCGGAAATTTGAGAGCAGTTTTTAAGGGAAGAAGTTGCTGAGAGAGACAATTTAGGAATTGAAAGCCATGGCAAGAAGACTGCCGAGGTTTGAAAGCCTGTATCTCCCATGTCCAGGGAACCCTGATTAATTTCTCCTAGCATGATCAGATTCTAAGAGATACCAACAAGGAAAAAGAGGGTAGATTAGAAACAACCCCCAACCTGTGGTTTGCTTAAGATTTCAAACTAAGTTTCAGAATGAGCAAGGACTTTATTCATTCTTTGATGCTCCTACTTCTTAATAGTTAAACTTCCCAAAGCCAGCTTAACCCTAGCTCTACGTTTTTCTATTCATTTCCCAGAAAAGGCCAAATTGATGAACGGATGCCTGGAGTGTTACTAAAAACTTGAAAATCTTTCTACGATGCTAAAAAGATATTCAGAGGGTATATTCTTTCTTTAAATAACTGGACTACAGTATTCTGAGTGGATCTTTTCTGTCCGTTTGCAAAAACAATAAAACAAAAACAAAAAAACAAACACATCAATTTAAACAGTTATATTGTTTGCCTTCTTTAGATGATAGACAAGCTGGTGGAGGTAGCAGTATGGGCTGGTAATTTGGCCAGAAGCTCTTGGAACTGACCAAGAAAGTTTCAGTTGATGCCCATTTTTTCCAATAAGTTTCCTGTAGCAGGCAGAGGTGTTCACAATCATGTCATTGATTTTTAATGCTGCTCTTACACTACTGTAATAGGTGTTCAGTACCCATCAGTTATTGTTGCAGATGGTGTTTCTCCTCTGAATGCATTTTTAAAGTATAAACCTGATGCAACAGTTCTTTTGTTCCCTTTTTCATCTTCTAAATGTATTCAAAAGACCCAAGCAAGTATCTGTTAGTATCTGACTAAATAAAAGCTACTGGAAAGCCAGCAAGTGCTGTTAAGTCAATTGTTGTTTGCTTTACTCTCAAGGGGCCAACTTGTCACTTTGTTGACAGCTATCAGAGTACTTCATGCTTCATTGAAGACCCATCAAAAATTTCCAAATTGCTAGCTCATTAGCACAAAATAGGGCTTCAGGAATCTCTTTCTCTCAGTGTCCTGACCGGGCCTTATTAAGTGTTCCAACCTTGGTGGACCACTCTGAAACAGTGGATGAAGACCAGGGGAATTGAAAGATGGATGTTAATTAGTCAACTTTGAAGGAGTGAAACAGGGGTGAAGGCAGAGTACAATGGGACAAAAAGCTGAGATTATCTGTGTCAGCAGAAGGATAATGCATGACTTTGCTAACTGTTCACAGGTCACTGAATGTCAGAGCTGAAAAGGCTCAGAGCTGTCAGAGCCCCAGGAGATCATCTAGTCAGGCCCTCTTACACATTTTACCAGTAAGAGAAGAGAGGCTGCAAGAAGGGAAAGGGACTTGTCCAAAGTCAATCAGCTCTTCCTAGCTTTCCAGGCACCACCTGGCTTTTGGTTATATGACCTCTATGTAATCAATTTTCAAT
Organism: Symphalangus syndactylus; assembly: GCF_028878055.3. Classification (NCBI taxonomy): domain Eukaryota; kingdom Metazoa; phylum Chordata; class Mammalia; order Primates; family Hylobatidae; genus Symphalangus; species Symphalangus syndactylus. Next base: position 64,136,636 of record NC_072447.2, on the reverse strand, counting down.
TACTTGGGCCACTCACTACTAGCCCAGCAATCACTTGGGTAATCCAAAATGACACATAAGTTAACCATCGTTTACATTGAGCTTTGTGATGTGTGTTTATACCGACATTCCAATGCATCTGGGTCTAATCTGAGAATTCACAACACTTCAACTGAAACAAGAAAGCCACCCTGAAGGTCTGATTCAGGAAGAGCTGGAAAGCTTACTGAATGGATAGCATCATATATTGTTATACAGACCCTCAAACAGGGTATTTTAATTTCAACAAGTTTGTTGATTCACACCTTTCCAGGGCCCCAGCCAGAGTTAGGAGGAGGGAGGTGGGAAGGGGAAAACAAAACCTTTTACAGAAGAATATACGTATCATCTTTCGCCCCCCATCCCCCTTCTCCCTTCCTCTCATTCATTTTTCCTTCCTTCCTTTCCTTTTTTTATTGATAGAAACATGAACATCTGCTTTGTCTTCCATATAAACAAATATGTGGCTGAGACATTGACCTATAGAACTGGCTGTAAGGAGGCCAAACAATAAATAGAAGACATGCTAGATCTCAGAAATCTAGAGGTAGAGTGGGGAGGAGAAAGACCAGTGAGCAGTAATTTAAAAAGGACCAAAAAGTCTGAAAGAGTATAGAGTCCATTGCACAGCTCAGTAAATACCCTGGGTCTGGAAAAGGGCTAGTCTGGGGTATAGTTGAAGGGATCTTCAACCAAATGGAGTCTTACTTCCTGATCTGGACCCTTCTGAACTCTTGGATTATGCTTGGGGACCCAAAATTTGCTGGGTTTTTGTCTGAGCATCTTCAGACTTGTACTAAAGTAGGATTATTTCACTTAACATATCTCTTAAGGAGGAGGATGCTGGTGACTGAGAAGGGGCATGGAACAGAAAAAAGGGGTATGAACAGTTGGCCTGATGCTGTAGTCCAAGAAGGAGTCTGTGCAAGGACTCAGATAGTGGCAGCTGAAGGAGCAGTAAGGAATGCCAAATGCCTGAGCTTTTGCTACAGCAATAATTAAGCATTTTAGTTTAAAAGGTTTCCCCCTTTTATCTTTTGGTCTAGAATAAACAGAGATCTTGCTGCTGTAACAGAGTGTTTAATTAACGAAAGATGGTACTTAATACATATTGAGGGGAAGACTTGCTATGGGTAACAGTAATATGCATAATTAAGTTGTATGAATTAAAAATAATGGGTAGAGTGAATTAAGACTAATGTACATCAACAGGGAAAATCTATTAGCATTCATTAGTTAGACTTCTGTTTGTGGTTCTTTGTTAGCCTCAGGAAACTCTTTCAAATGGCTGATCCCTGTTGAAAGTTCTGACCGGTGCTAAGGGCCTTCTATGGATGCCAAAGGAATGAGTCATTCAAATAGAACTTCTGAAATTCAAGTACAGCACTTTCCTTTTCTCTCTCTCTCTCTCTTTTTCTTGGCAGCAGGCAGCAGTGACTGTGAAGTAATAATGATAATGACAATGGAAATAAGAGTGTAATCCTGATTAATTTGCTGAGAGTTGTTCCCCATTTACCAATATTGGCTTGTTTGGTGTTGAGTGTGGCCTGGGTACCAGAACAAAGGTATATATATTCAATGTCACTTGGCTAACCTATGATTTGTCAGACAAAGGTTAATTTTTTAAAAAAAAGTTGGGTTAGCAGCAATAAATGTAATAACATTCTGTGATTTAACTCAGAAGTTCAATTTATTTGACGGAGTTTAAAAAATCCTGAACTTAAATTTTTCTCTGCACTCAGGAGGTCTCATCTGCCAAATTGCACATGATCTGGCCAACCTAAAGCTCAACAATATTATAACTTCCATGGTGTGGGGAAAGATGGAGGGGACATTATGAAAGACTGAGAGAGAGATTGGAACAAGAGTAGAAGTGTAAAAATACCTCCAGTGAATACCAGCCCTTAATTGCCCCATTTAGAATCTGCCATCCCCTAAGGACTATACAATTTAATTATCCTTACGTTCCCTTTCCCTGGAAACAAACAAAAACAACTCCTGATTACATCAGTGAGTTGGAGCCTTTTTTACCTGACCGTCTCAGTTGATAAATAAGCTGTAGACAGCGAATTTCTGCCCCTGAGGCTAGAAATTAGGAGCCTTGTTCATTTTTGTATCTCTAGCATGTAGCATGTTGTCCTGTGCATAATAGAAATGTGATTCAGTACTTAAGGAATGATTGATTAATGGATGGATGAGATGACTCCTTTCATGGATTATCATGGATGGAATTGATGTTCTAATAGGTAGAACTCACCTTCATGGTAAAATGAATGTAATAAAAATGAATGTATAAAATTAGCCATAAGCAAGGACCCCCAGGGACATTCTGCTTTGCTTTGCTTTTGCCTGCCCCAGTGGCTATTATTTCTGCCTTTGCTTTCAATACCCCTCAGTCTGACAATCTTCTTCCCCAGATTGCCCTGGTTAGTGGAAATTCTATAGGCTGTGTTGGAACAGTAAATACCCATATTTCCAGCTTTCTCTGAATGCTCACTGTGTGTCAGACACTAGAAGCACTGTGCTGGGCACATGTTGAAGAGACACAGATAAAGAAGCAGCTACATTGTACCTACTTGTATCTTTTGAATTTGCCATTCCACTCACAGAATGTTGAGCTGTAAGCCACTTTCCAGGTCTTCAGAGTCAACTCCCTTGTTATAATAATCAGAGCTCATATTAATTAAGGACTTACTGTTCTCAGATATTTACTATACTAACAACCCTGTGAGGTAGCTAGTCTTGTTATCTACATGTCACATAGGAGGAAATTGAGACACAGATGTTAAGTAACTTCCTAAGGGTCACACAGCTAGGAAGTAGCAGAGCTAGGATTCAAACTTAACGTTTGTCAGACTTCAAAGCCTGCCCAAAGATAGTAAAGAGCTTACCAAAGGTCATTTTGATGGAGCCTAGCTCTTCTGGCTCTAATTTGTCTGCAGGTTTTGGTAGGCCACGCTGCTGCTTTAGCCACACAGTAGGGTTCCTTCCAAGCATCAGTTTCTTATTTAGAAGTTCTAGTCTTCCCAGTTGGACTGCTCATTCCCCCAGTCAGGGATTGCATTATTTCCATGTTGCCTCCTTCCTCAAAGGTTTGCCCAAGCTTTGCCTTCAGTAAATAATGACGTGTGATCAGCACCTAAGCTACTCCCAGGAGCTGCCTAGAACCATTCCCCAGTACTACTTGTGGCTCCAGGGTTGGAAGAAACAAGAAGAATTTTGGGGAGAAAGTCACCTCACTACCTGCTTTCTGTTTTGTTCTCTACAACACAGATTGAAGATGGAGGCAAGGCAGCTTTGTCCCAGAAGATGAGGACTGGTGATGAGCTGGTGAATATCAATGGCACTCCATTATATGGCTCCCGCCAAGAGGCCCTCATTCTCATCAAAGGCTCCTTCCGGATTCTCAAGCTGATTGTCAGGAGGTAAGGTACAGGGAGATTCTCCGTAAGGTGCAGAGGCCACTGAAACTTGGCTGGTAATAAAGCTCAATTGAGTCATGTCTCTGTCAATATCATAAAGGAAAGAGGTGTTACACTCGAATAGAATTTTGCAGACAACTGAAGCAGAATGGCACAGGAGAAAGAGCCTTTGGTTCAAATCCTGGCACTGCCACATAGACACATAATCTTGGATAAATTTATTTGTCCTCTGCAAGACTGTTTCCTTATTTGCTATAAAGAGGACTAAATTACTCATTATATACCAAAGGGCTACCTAATCCAGTGTTTTTCAATCTCCTTCTTCATAATACACTATCATTCCTGAACCACATATCAATGGAGACTTAAAGAGCCCCTACTACAGCCATGAAGGCTGTAGCAAACTCTTAGAAACCCTTTCCTTGAGGATTGTACAGTCTAGCAGGGGACAAAATATACACATGTGACTAAGTAGCAGATATTTTTAAAGAAGGCAATAAAGGCTTGTGTGTGATTATCAAATGGATCGTTCAGACAGAAATTGCTATTAGAGAAAGAGATCACTGCAGAAGGGATTGGTAGGGTAAGACTTCATAGAGGAAGTGGAATTTAAGCTAAAGGGTAAGTATAATTTGAAAAATAAACCATCAGAAGAGGAAGGCATTGCAGGTAAGTGCAGTGGCATAGGCAGAAGGAAGGGAAGGACATATTTGGGCACAGCCATTCTGCTACCACCAAAAGCATCTGCCTATTGGTGAACTTTCCACATGGCTTTTCTTTCATTTTGCTGCTGCGTCTTTGCTTTGTATTATTGGAGCTCAGCCTTCTCCCTTTCTATTGTTTTTTTTTTTTCCTTTATCGTATATACACACCTAAGTTTTTCCATCTTGCATCTTCCCACAATCTCACTTCTCCCTCTGGCTCCTGCCCCGTCTTTCTCCTTTTGTTCATACTCAGTCTCAAAGGAAGAGTCTATAGTCACTATCCCCACTTCTCCACCTGCCATTTAGCTTTCTACCCTCTGCAGCCAGAATTTGACCTCAGAACTCCACTGAAACTACTCTGTCAAAAGCTACAAATTAACGCCTAATTGTCAAAGTCAATGGGTTATTTTTCGTATTCATCATGTATGGCATTTAACATTATAGCTCTAGATTTTGCCCCCGCCTTCCTTTATGAAACTCAATACCAAAAATCTCACACAGCAACTCAATAGCAAAAACAACAACAACAACAACAACAACAACAACAACAACAACAAAAATCCAACTTAAAAATGGGCAAAGACCTGAATTGACGTTTCTTAAAAGAAGACACACAAATGGCCAACAGCCATGTGAAAAAATGCTCAACATCACTAATCTTCAGGGAAATGAAAAAAAAAAAAACCACAATGAGATAGTATCTCACCCCAGTTAAAATGGCTTTTATAAAAAAAAAAAAATGCTGGTAAGGATGTGGGAAAATGGGGAATCCTGGTACACTGTTGGTAGGAATGTGAAATAGTACAGCCACCACAGAAAACAGTATGGAGGTTTGGCAAAAAAACTGAAAATAGAATTATCATATGACCTAGCAGTCCCCCTGCTGGGTACGTATTCAAAAGAAAGGAAATCAGCATATAAAAGAGATACCTGTACTCCCATGTTTATTGCAGCACTATTCACAATAAACAAGATATGGAATCAACCTAATCCATCAGTAGATGAATGGATAAGGAAAATGGGGAATACATATACAATGGAATATGATTCATCCATAAAAAGAATGAAATCCTGTCATTTACAGCAACACAGATGGAACTGGAGGTCATTAAGTAAAATAAGGCAGGCCCAGAAAGACAAATATTACATGTTTTCACTCATATGTAAAGGCTGAAAAGAGGGATCTCATGGAGATAGAGAATAGACTGGTGGTTGCTAGAGGCTGGGAAGTGGGGTGGTTGAAGAGAAGTTGATTGATGGGTATAAAAATACAGTTAGATAGAATGAATAAGATCTAGTGTTCAATAGTTTGGTAGGGTAACTATAGTTAACAATCTATTGTATATTTCAAAATAGCTAGTAGAGAAGAATTCATGTGTTCTCAACATAAAGAAAAGATAAATGTTTGAAGTGATGGATATCCCAATTTTCCTAATTTCATTATTACACATTATATGTATGTATCAGAATGATACATGCACCCCCAAAATATGTATAACTGTTACATGTTAATAAAAAAAAAAAAAAAGCTCTTACTTTTTTTTTTTTTTTGAAATGGAGTTTTGCTCTGTCGCCCAGGCTGGAGTGCAGTGGCATGATATCGGCTCACTGCAACCTCCGCCTCCCAGGTTCAAACAATTCCCCTGCCTCAGCCTGCTGAGTAACTGGATTACAGGCACGTACCACCACGCCTAGCTAATTTTTGTATTTTTAGTGGAGACGGAGTTTCACCATGTTGGCCAGGCTGGTTGCGAACTTCGGACCTCAAGTGATCCCCCTGCCTCAGCCTCCCAAAGGGCTGGGATTACATACATAAGGCACTGCGCCCGGCCAAACCTCTTACTTTCAAGATAGTCAGTTTCCTTGTTCTTTTCCTACATCCCTGTCCATTTTTTAAAAACCAGGCTCTTTACTACCTGCTCTTCCTCTGACCATTCCTTAAATGTTGGTGTGTCCCATAGTTCCACCATTTTTAACTTAATGTACCCTGGAAAATCTCACCCAGCCCTATAGCTTCAATTTATTTTCTATATCTCCTATGCTCCAGACCATATAACCAACTTCCTATTAGACATTTATACTTAAATGTGTCAGAGGTATTGCAAACACAACATTCCCCAAACCTAACACGTGATCATCTTCTCCCAAGATCACTACCTATGACCAGGACCACTATGTATCTACTCAGCCAACCAAGTCAGAAACACATAAGCCATCTTTAATTATTCCATTGTCCTCATGTTCTATATCCAAATGATTTATCCTGAAGAGAGAATATTTAAGGAGAAAGGCTTTGGATCTAGGAAGAATGAGGTTATTTAGGATCCCATTGACTTCTATTACCTGCTGGTACCTAAGATTAATCCATACCTGCCCATGTACATGGATAGGAGGTGACATGTTAGGTAATGCCTTATATAATAGATACATTATCACTGATTAAATCTTGGATTGGTCAAGATTTAGGTCTTAAATAAGGCTTCTTGGAGGGGTAATTTGGTGAATTTGGAAGCGTTTTTGTTTTGGAGTTAGATATTCCCATGTTTGCAACTTCCTAGGTCTCTTATATGACAAATAATAATTCCTATATAATGGCATTATTATGATGATTAAATAAGATAATTTATGTAAAATGACTGTCACATAATGGGTTGTCAGTGAATTTCATTCCCATTTCTTTCCTTAGGGTCTAAAAGAAGCATAATTGGAATAACCAGACATTGTTAAATTGGGAGAGCATCAGAATGGTGGTGTGCTTTGCAGCCTAACCTGCAGAGAATGATGTGCTAAGGAATCATTAGGGGTGGCAATGATCTGAATAGGAAATAAAGGCCCCTGTGAGATGCTGGTTGTACAGAGAGACCAGCACTTAGAGGGAGTGTGAACACTATCTAGAGTGTCTTCTGAGCCAGTCACAAGAATGAGAGTGTTCAGGTGTTTCACCCACTCATCTCGCCAGGGTGAGTTCCATGTCCTCTTTCCTCATACTGTAGCAACATCTGCCACTATCAGTCACATAGGAGTGGCTATAATTATGGGCTTGGACTAGCAGGGCCCTTTGGTTTTCATGGTGTGGCAGGTCCTATGGCTCCCGGAACCTGTATTTTCTACCCTTTTAGCCTCCCCATCTCAGCCCCTATTGGTGAAGGCTTTCAATGACATAATTTATTAGGTGATGCTGCCCTCTTGTGGAAAACTTAACCTTCACATGTGGACTACCCTGGGCACGGTATAGGAAATTAATTCCCTCTCGTTTAGTCCAAATTTTTCATCAACTTTATGAAAGAGCTCTTAACACGTAAAAGAAGTGTGATTACCCTAAAATTTGTGAATTTTCAGCCTAGTGTTTTATACAGTTAGACTTTGGTTTGAGTAAACAATCAGCTGACAAAGATCCAACACTTAGCTTTAGGTCTGGGCTTGAGTCCTTTTGGGATGAATATAAACAGAAGGAACTTTAGAACATGGCCAATTCTGAAAAGCCAACCCAGCTCTTCCTCCTATATTGCTGTCTAGATAATGGTCAGCTAAATCAGAAATGCAGGTGTCACCCTCAACTCCCCTCTCACCCAATTCAATTAATTCCAAGTCTTGATGTTTTTAACCTGCTAAAGACCTCTTGGTTGCCTTTGTCTTAATCCAGCCACTCATGATTTCTCACCTGGACTATTCTAAGAGCCTTCCCACTGGCTTCTCAGATTTCAGTCTCACCTTTTCCTAATCAATCCATTCTCCAAATAGGTATTTGAGCGTGTCACTTCTCTATTAGGAAAAAAAAAAATCAGGGACAATGGCCACGCAACCATGTTGATCCCAAGATACTCATTTTATATTGATTGATGATACAAACCGCATTGAAGATATTATATTTATGAACCATTTTTTTTTGCAAAAAACATGGCATCCAAATATATAAAGAAAAAAACTGTCAGCTATACAAAAAGTGATAGAAACTTCTGTATGGGAGACTTTAACATAATTTAATTGACAATAAAGTAGACCAAAATAAAGTACTTAGAAGATCTGAAAAACAGTTCATTAGATCTAATTAATACATTTTGAAAATTGTTTATAGACTGCATATTGTCTTTTCAAATATTGAGATAATATTTTTAAATGATCATATGTATGTCACAAAGAAAAGCTTTGCAAACTCTTTTTTTTTTTTTGAGATAGAGTCTTGCTCTGTTGCCCAGGCTAGAGTGCAGTGGCACGATCTTGGCTCACTGCAACCTCCGCCTCCCGGGTTCAAGAAATTCTCCTGCCTCAGCCTCCCAAGTAGCTGGGACTACAGGCGTGCACCACCACACCCAGATAATTTTTGTATTTTTAGTAGAGACAGGGCTTCACCATGTTGTCCAGGCTGGTCTTGAACTCCTGATCTCAAGTGATCTGCCCACCTTGGCCTCCCAAAGTGCTGGGATTACAGGCATGAGCCACCAAGCCCAGCCTGCACACTCTTAAGAGTAGAAATATCTGATGATAATGTACAATGTTTACAATTTAAAAACAAATTTTAAAGTCTTCAATTACTTGAATATTTTAGATCACATTTATGTGTGAATATTAGCACAAAGAAGCACTAGCAGACTAACAAACAATAATAAAAATGAGATCATGACTTACCAAAACTTTGAGAATATTCAGAAGTAAATTCATAACCTTAAATATTTTATTATTAAGAATGAAGAATGAAATTAAATGACTAATAATTCAATATAATATGAAACCAAGGACTAGGTTTCTTTTCAGAGGGATGAATTAAATAGATAAGCCTTTAGCAAATTTAATCAAGAAAACAAAGATGAATTACCAATAAAATTTAAATGACAAATGGAATACAACAACAGAGGTTTTTTAAATTAAAGGCACACTACTATAATTGTACCTTAATATATTTGAAAATCTCAGAGAAATTAAAAATATCTAATAAAATATTAAATGCCAGAAATTACTGAGAAGTTGAAAACTAAATGGACATGTAACAGTAGAAACTTTGAAAACAATTATCAAAGAGAAACTTCCAAAAATACTTTAGGGACATCCAAAAATACTTTAGGACTTTAAGGGACAGATATTTTTATCTGTGAATTCCTTCAAATTTTCTAGAAATAGCCACGTTTAATTCTATAAGTATGTTATAGTATTGAAAATGTTGCAGAATTATTCACATTGTTTTTGAAGCTAGCATTACTCTGATACCAAAATCTGACAGACTGCTCTACGAAAGAATATTCTATCCAATTTGTAAATTTAGATGCAAAATATATACATGGAATTCTATGAAATCTAATTCAATAGTATAGGACAGTAACAATTCATTACAAGTATTAAAATAATTTTTAAAAGGCAAAATTTTGATTCTTACGCAGACAAAAAATGAACATGTTAAAGATTGTATTTCACTCATTAATGAGGAAAATGTAAAGTGTTACAACCAGTTCAAAGGAGAAGTCAAAGAATAACAAATTTAAAGGTAACAATAGACCACAGTAACCAATTAGAAGCTATATGAAGAAATATATGTCATTCGTAATGGGAACAAACTCATTAGCAATCAGGAATGCCCTTAAGAAATATGCATGAAAGAAAGAGGTTGTATATGGAGGAAATTACAAAAATGTACAGACAGAGAAAATGAACACAAGTAATTTTTGATGATGTGGGTAAAGTCTTAGGGTACTGTATTACTTTTTCTTACAAAAAGGCAAGATACAATTGAATGTACAGTATATCGACATATTCTGGTTTAGCCATGCTCTCCATAGACAACTTCCGAACCATCATTCCTCCACCCTCAAACAAGCAGGGATTATCACTCTCATTTCCTTACCAATGTCATTTATCAGCCTCCAGGTTATTCTTTCACTTCCATTTTTAAATTTATTTTAACTGATACATAGTACGTATTTATGGGGTACATAGTGGTTTTCCAATGTGCAATGTATAGTGATCAGATCAGAGTAATTAGCATATCCATTATCTCAAACATTTATCGTTTCTTTATGTTGGGAACATTCAATATCCTTTCTTCTAGTTATTTGAAAATATATAATACATTAATACCGACTATAGTCATCCTATAGTGGTATAGAGCACTAGAACTTATTCTTCCTATCTACTGTAATTTTGTATTATTTAACAAATCTCTACATATCCCTCCCTTCCCCCTACCTTCTCACTCTGTTCTACTCTTTACTTCTATGAGATCAATATTTTTAGCTTCCACGTATGAGTGAGAACATGTGGTGTTCAACTTTCTGTTCCTGGCTTATTTCACTTAACATAGCGTCCTCCACGTTGCTGCAAATGACAGGATTTCATCCTTATGTAGGGAAGTAGGAACTATGAGTAACTGGTTTTCTTGATAGTTATATTTTTCGTGGTCACTTAAATTGGCATATGACATTCCATTCAGTTTATTATGATTATGGATATTTGAAAGACTGTTTTTAAATAACTGATCAATTTTGGGTACACTGACCAAAAAGCAAAAAATCTAGTTTTTATTATATGAACCTGGTATCCAGATCCTGGACCAGCATTAAGATTATGAAAAGGAACTGCCACATCTTTGAGCCTTGTCTAGGCCACCTGCCAGCCTCCCTAGCTGTCTTGTCTTTGTTGTTGTCATAATATTCCTGCCATCTATAATTAAATGGAAGGGGTTACAACTGTTGAAACTTGTTAAAACTGAAGTTGTCCTACCATGTATTAATATACCAGAGATAGGAAGATGTTTACAGTTGGCACAGTGTTAGAGAAGTCCTGGAAAGGCAAGAGAGAGAAAAACAAAAACAACATAAAACAGAGGTGGGGTAAACTATGGTCTGTGGCCAAATCTGGCCTGCTAACTAGTTTTCCAATTAACATTTTATTGGAATAAAAGCAATTGGAGCAGGCATGCTTATCTATCTATCTATGTGTTGTCTATAGCTGTTTAAAAAAAAAAAAAAAAACCACCAAAATGGCAAAGTTGATTGGTTGCAACAGACACTATATGGTCTACAAAACCTAAAATATTTACTACCTGGCCCTTTACAGACTAAGTTTGCTGGCCCCTGGTATAAAGCATTCTCCAAAGAGAAGACCTTGAGGCTCTCTCTAAAGCTTAAAAAGACTGAAAGAGAACCATCGTAGTCTACAAGTGAGAATGAATAAAAAATCACAGAATATTTAAGCCAACGAACATGGTAGGCAAACTGCTGGATTCTTGAGATTCAATTATTCTTTTGAATTTGGGCAATGATGTGGTTGGTATAGGGTAAAATGAATGGTATATGGGTTCACACAAGTGTGTGTTTGCTTGCCTGCTTCCTTCTATTCACAAGATGTTTATTAAATGCTTACTTCCATCTAGATACAGAGTTAGCTGTTGGGGATACCATGGAGAATAACATAGACACATTCCCTGCCCACATGGAGTTTATAAATCTGTTGTGTTTGACTCTGGCATGACCCCTACAGGTTGTGTGACTTTGAGTAAGTTTATATAACCTCTTTTAGTCATTCTTTTCCCATCCGTATGATGAGAACACTAATGTCTCTCTTGCAAGTTTGTTATAATGATCAAATGACATTATATACACACACATATAAAATATATACATATATTTTTAAAGTCATTCAAACAATATTGAAAACTATGTGCTAAGCACTATTTTAGGTATTAGTGATATATCAGTTAATAAAACAGATTTAAAAGAAAATCTTGCCTTCATATAAATTACCTTTTAGGTAAATATATGAAAGTACCTGAAACAGAGTAGCCATTTGGTAACTGCTCTTTTCTTTTTCCTAAGTAAAAGGAAGGCAGTACTTATCCTTCAGTACTGATTTTAGCAGGCAGTACAATACTGGTTAAAACTTCATCCAGCCGGGCGCGGTGGCTCACGCCTGTAATCCCAGCACTTTGGGAGGCCGAGGCGGGCGGATCACGAGGTCAGGAGATCGCGACCATCCTGGCTAACACGGTGAAACCCCATCTCTACTAAAAATACAAAAAAAAATTAGCCAGGCATGGTGGCGGGCACCTGTAGTCCCAACTACTTGGGAGGCTGAGGCGCAGGAGAATGGCGTGAACCCGGGAGGCGGAGCTTGCAGTGAGCCGAGATCTCACGCCACTGCACTCCAGCCTGGGCGACAGAGCCAGACTCTGTCTCAAAACAAACAAACAAAAAAACTTCATTACACAACTCATAGACCAGGTGTTATTATCAATCACATAGTACGCTAATAATTGTCAATCATAATGATCATTAGGTTGGATAGCTCAAGTGAAAATGACTAGTTCTGAATTCATTCATTTCTCTTTTCTTAAATGTGCCTCTTTACCATTGTATACTATTTCTTTTTTTTTTGTTTTTTTTTTTTTGTTTTTTTTTTTTGAGACGGAGTCTCGCTCTGTCGCCCAGGCTGGAGTGCAGTGGCACAATCTCGGCTCACTGCAAGCTCCGCCTCCCGGGTTCACGCCATTCTCCTGCCTCAGCCTCTCCGAGTAGCTGGGACTACAGGCGCCCGCCACCACGCCCGGCTAATTTTTTGTATTTTTTAGTAGAGACGGGGTTTCACCGTGGTCTCGATCTCCTGACCTCGTGATCCGCCCGCCTCGGCCTCCCAAAGTGCTGGGATTACAAGCGTGAGCCACCACGCCCGGCCTCATTGTATACTATTTCTTGATCTAGAAAGTTATCTACCTCTCTTGCCAAAACAAAGGCCAAAGTCAAGCTTCAATCAAAGGAAAATGTACTGCTAGAGCTAAAAGAGGTTTCTGTAATCACCGTATTCAGTGACCTCATTTTATAGGTGAGAAGACTGAGGATTAGAATGAGAAAGGACTTTCCTAAGGCCACACAGCGACAGAGGTAGACCAGACTAGAACCAGCAGCTTCTTCTTGCCAGTCAAGGTTTCTTTCCACTGTTTCTGGGATGTTTCACATTTGCTACCTCCTCTAGGAAGCCTTTCTGTACTTGGGGGAAATGTCTCCTTTCTGTACCTAAAGTAAGTTTGTGATTCTATCCTTTGCCTTAACTTTTTCCTCTGCCAATTCATCTTTTATGAATTTATCCACTTCCAAAGGCTTCACCTTTCTCCTGGATATAGGAGACTGCCAGATCTCTCTCCCCAGCTTTCCCTTCTTCCTGAGCTCCAGACTTCCGTTCCAAGGTGTACATTAACCCTTACCCAACCACCCCCCTCCAGTGTCCTAATATCTCTATTTCGGTCTATGGCATCTTTCCCATCCTTGTCAATCAAGCTCACAATAGTAGAATCCTCTTAAATTCCCTCTTTTATTCCCAGCAGTCCCCAAGTCCTTTCTGAGCTCCCTGTGCAGTGTTTCTAATATCCATCTCATCTATTTCCTTTTCCTTCGTCCTGCTACTGCCAGGGACTCATTACCTCTTGTCTGGATGCCCTCCAACCCATTCTCTGCACTTCTGCCAAATTAATCTTCCTAAAGTACATCTCTGTATTTATTTCAATCAGCAGTAATTGTGCTTTGGGTAAATCTCATGAGTTATGAGGTCTCTATTGTGCTTAGCCTGGCTCATGTCATTCCCTTTCTCAAAAAAGCCCCAACTGCCTCCAGAAATAAGTCCAAATACTTCATCCCAGCATTTAAGACCCTGTATAGATGGATCGACATGACTTTTTTCTATCCTTATCTTTCTGAAACCCAAAAGGGTATATCTTAAAAGAGTTTACCTCCTCACTTGGACATACCCAATTTTTTCACAGGTGTCCTGGACGTCATTCTCCTCCACTTTTTAAAGAAATCTTGCTCCTTTAATTTCCACTCTCCCTTTTTCAGGCATTTTCAACCTGTACCCTTCTCTTGTCCTAGTTTTTTCCCCTAAGTCTACAAACCAGCTCAAGTCTCCCATTTTGAAAACACCTTTCCCAGACCTATAGTCATCTTTAGGTATTGTGCTTTTTTCTTTCACAGGCAAACTACTTTGAAAAGCTGTTTTCACCCACTATTTCTACTCCTTCACCTTCCATTGACAAGCACAACCCATAACAATCTAACTTGGTCCCCCACCATATCCCTCAAGTGACTCTGGTCAGAATTACCAGTGACCTCTTAATTATTTAAAACAATGAACTCCTTTTGGTTCCTGTGTTACTTCACCTCTGTATTAGTGTCCTAGGGATGTCACAACAAAGTGACACAGACTGGGTACCTTAAAATAGCAGAGATTACATAGTTCAGGATACTGGAAGTCTGAAATCCAAGTGTCGGTAGGGCCATGCTCTCTCTGTGAAGGCTCTAGGGGAGGGTCCTTCCCTGATTCTTCCTAGCTTCTGGTGTTTACCAGCAACCCTAAGCATTCCTTGGCTTGTAGACATAGCACTCCAACCTCTGCCTCCATCTTCACATGGCCCTTTCCCCTGTGTCTCTGTGTGTCTGTGTCTATGTGGCCTTCTTATAAGGTCACCAGTCATTGGACTTAGGTCCTACCTTAGTCCAGTATGATTTCATAATAACTAATTACATCTGCAAAGGCTCTGTCTCCAAACAGGGTTGCATTCAAAGGTTCTGGGTAAACATGAGTTTTGCAGGGGCACCATTCAACTCAGTACAACTTCTCATCAGCACTTAACATTGTTAAACATTACTGTCTTCTAAAAATTTTATCTTCCTTTGGCTCCAGTAACACTATGCTTCCCCTGGTTTTTCTTTGCTTTCTCTTGTCTATTCCTTTTTTATGGTTCCTCTTCCTCTACTTGCCCCTTATGTATTAATATTCGCCGAAGTTCTACACAAGTTTCTCTACTCTTCTAACACTATACATTCTGGGTGATTTAATTCATTCCATGATTTAATGTAGCAAATAAGACTTCTAAATCTCTCACTCCATCCCATACTTCGCTCCCATTTATACAACTTCTTTCTAGGTATCTTCATTTTTATACCCCACACGTATCTCCAAAACTCTATATGTTAAAGTCATTAACTTCTACCTCCAAACCCTGATAAAATCTGCTTCTCCTCCTGTGTGCCCCCATAAAGGTAAATAATTCACAGTGAACCCAGTTTTTTCAGCTCCTTATTGCTATATCTAATTGAGCAAGTCTTGGCCATTTTTATATATGCTGAAAATTTCTCAAACTTCTTCTCTCTTGTTTGCTCACTGCAAGTCTCTCAATTTGTTTACCTACCTCCAGTTTTGCCATGCTCCCTACCTCCTGAATTTATTCTCCACAGTGCAACCAGAGTCATCTTTTAAAATGCAAATCTCATCATGAAATCTTTACTCACCAAAACCCTTCAAAGTTCCCTACTGTGTTCAGGTTAAAATCCAAACTCCTTAGTTTGGTGAACAAGCCCCTTAAAACAGAATGCCTGTTTATCTCTGCCATCTCCACACAAGCCTGCACTTTATGTTATGGCCACATTCAACTGCTTATATTTCTCCAATGTATTAGTCAGGGTTCTCTAGAGGGACAGAACTAATAGGATATATATATGCACACACACATATATATAAAGGGGAGCTTATTTAGTATTAACTTACATGATCACAAGGTCTCACAATAGGCTGTCTGCAAGCTGAGGAGCAAGGAGAGCCAGTCCGAGTCCCAAAACTGAAGAAATTGGAGTCCGATGTTCGAGGGCAGGAAGCATCTAGCATGGCAGAAAGATGTAGGCTGGGTGGCTAGGCCAGTCTCTGCTTCTCACGTTTTTCTGCCTGCTTTATATTTGCTGGCAGCTGATTAGATTGTGCCCACCAGATGAAGGGTGGTTCTGCCTTCCCCAGCCCACTGACTCAAATGTTAATTTCTTTTGGCAACACCCACACAGACACACCCAGGATCAATACTTTGTATCCTTCAAGCCAATCAAGTTGACACTCAGTATTAACCATCACATCCAGCTACAACATATTCTGTCATATCTCTGTGCCTTTTCACATTCTGCTCCTTCTTCCCAAAATGATGACTGCTCCTTCCTCTTCTTTGTTTAGCTAACTCTTATTCAACACTCAAGACTTGACCTAAGCTTTACCACTTCTAAGAAGTGTTAGGGTTGATATCTCCAGACTGTATTAAGCTTCCTCCCATAAACATCACCCTTTAATTTCCTCTATCTAGAATCATAACAGCCTGTTTACTTGTCTACTTCCCCCCTGTAAATTTTGGGCAGTGTCCATGTGTTGTTTTTCCTCGTATCTTTAGTATAGTGATCATAGTGCTTAGCAGGGTTACATGCTCAATATTCATTGAATAGCTAATTGAATGGAATGAATGTATGCCAGGCAAGGGCAGTAAGGATTATTGTAGTGAGGATTAGAGGCTGAGACTTTTAGGGGTATTGGGTTGTCAGGCATCCAAATACTTGAAAGCTGAGATGGTGGATTCAGCAAAGGAAAGAGAGTCAAAGATGAGTGCAAGGTTTCTTGCCAAATTGGATTGAGTTAAAAGATACTAGTTACAAATGCTATTTATAAGAACTAGCATTTATTGAGTGCCTCTTAGACACTGAGCATTTGACTAGGTACTTTATATGCTTTATATCAAAAAGAAACAAAATATTGAGCTAGTTTTAGACATGTGGAATTTGAAGCATCTGTAAGACGTCCAAATATAAAGGACCAGTAGGCAGTTGTAACTATGGTTCTTGGGTACACAAAGAAAAAAATGACTCAATAATTAAATTGAAAGTTATTTGGGTCAATAGTAATTGAAGCCATTGGGATGGATGGGATCTTCCAGAAACCGTAATGTAGAGAAGAAAAGAAGACGATCAGGGACCAGATTCTGGGGGACATATGTGAGCTAAATACAAAGAGGGGAACCATTCATTCATTCATCTAACAAATATTTACTAGGGCCATAGTCTGTGTCGGGTACTATTTTAGGAACTGGGGGTATATCAGTGAACAAAATAGCCTTTTCCCTCATGGAGCTGATATTCTAACAGGAATGGGAGAAGTAGACAATAATCACAAATAGGCAAACATATTATATCTATTGCTGGTAAGTGCTACAAAGGAAAATAAAGCAATGCAAAGGCATATAAAATGACTAAATGTGGGTGTGGTAGGAACAGCAGGGGCAGGGGAGACTTTAGCTCATTCAGGGGAGACCTCTATGAAGATATTTGAACCAAGAGTTAAATGATAAGAAAGAGGCAGCCATATAAAGATCTGGGGAGAAGAGTTTTCCAGCCAGAATAATATCAAGTACAAAAGCCCTTAAATGGAAAAATACATGATGTATTCAAGGGTCAGAAAGAAAGCTTTAAAACTGGAGTGTGGTAAGCAAAGGAAGCATGAAAGGAGAGGAAGTCAGGGATATAATCACATAGGGCCTTGTAGGCTCTGCTAAGAAGTTCAAATGTATTCTATTTGCAGAGGGAAGCTGTTAGAGAGTTCTAGGCAGAACAGTGGTATGATTAGTTTTGGATTGGTAGATGATCACTGTGGCTGCTGTATGGAAAACAGACTGTAGGGGGCAGAGAGGAAGCAGGAAAACTTGTTAGGAGGCTACTTGGAATAATTCAAGCAAGAGATGGTAATGAGTCGGATTTGGATTTTAGTGATGGAGATGGTAAAAAGTTGTTAGATTTAGGATTTGTTTTGGAGGACTTGCTGATGGATCAAGTGTGAATTGGGCAGGGCTGTGATAGGGAATGGGTAGGCAAGGACTAAATGCTTCCTTAGGTTTTGACCTGAATAACTGGGTGGTACCATTTACTGAGGCGAGAAAGACTGGAGGAGAAACAAGTTTTATGGGTAACGGGAAGAAGTAGGAAAGAAGTAGCTTGGTTTTATACACATTAACTTTGTATGTGTAATGACATGTCTATTGGACAGCTACATGCTAATGTTAACTAAGAAATTAGATAGAAGAGTCTAGAATTGAGAAAATAGGTCAAGGCTAAATATTTAAATTTTGGAGTCACCCTCTGATAAAGCTTTGACACCAGGTGAGAATATTAATGGGTTAAGTATATTATAAAATGGTATTATATTAATGTAAAAATTCCTGAATTTGATAATAGTACTGTAATTGTATAAGATAATTTCTGTCCTTAGGAAAGACCAACTGAAGTATTTAGAGGTAAAGGGGCATGAGGTCTGAAACTATCTCTGAAATGGATGAGTAAATACATACATGCATATTAATTTATGTGTCTAGAGAGAGAGGGAGTGAAAAAGCTAATGTGACAAAATGTAATCAGTTGGTGATTCTAGATAAAGGCTACACAGGAATTCCGTGTACTGTTCTTACAACTCTATCATACATTTTAAATTATTTCAAGGTAAAAAATATTTTTAAACCTAAGTTGGACCAGTTGAGGAGGCAGCCTCTAATTTTGGCAGGAGCTAAAAACATGGACATCAAGGGGTAATTAAATCTTGATAAAATAAAGTTACGTTTAATTTTTTTAAGTGTAGGCAGCAAAGAGGAGAGGTCCTTGTATTGAGCCCTGGGATACTCCAATATTTAAAGATAGGGCAGATGAAGAAAAACCCAAAGAATAAGCTGAGGAGAAGTGGCCAGTGAGGTAGGAGAGAAACCAAATGAGAGTGGTATCCCACAATGCAAGTGAAGATACTGATTCAAGAAAGAGGGAGTAGTCAGCTGTGTCAAATGTTGATGAGACATTGATTCTGAGAATTGACTATTGATTTTGGCAACATGAAAGTCATTGGCAACCCCGAGACAAAAGCCTGAATGGATTGTTTCATAAAAGGATGGACAGTGAAGCAGTGAAGGTAAAGTCTTTCTAGGAGTTTAGTTGTAAAAGGAGTACAGAAAAATAGAGTGTTAGCTAGAGAGGCAATTGGGATAAATATATGGTGATTTTTATTTGTTGGTTAATAAAATTAATTTTTAAAAGAAAGGAATAAGTTCCAGTGTCTGATAGCACAGTAGGGTGACTATAGTTATCAGTAACTTATTGTATATTTCAAAATAGCTTTAAGAGAAGATTTGGAATATTCTTAACATGAAGAAATGATAAATGTTTGGGTGATGGATATTCCAATTACTCTGATTTGATCATTACATATTATTTGCATGTATCACAATATCACGTACCCCCAAAGTATGTACAATTATTATGTATCTATAAAAATACATGCACACAAAACATTACGTATGTTAAAGGGACACATTCAATAAAAGTATATTAAACATAAGAGGGGAAATTTTAAAATCACAAATATTAAATATCTGACTGCTAATGGAAATAATTCAGTAGCAAGGGAGAAATTAATGGTATAGAAAAGAAATGGACAGCATAGACAAATATAATTGCAGCAGCAAGGTCCTTGGGAAGATCAGAGCAGAAGTGCGGAGTTGAACTTTGTTAAGAATAAGGATAATTCACCCATATTAAGAATAGATAAGGCAAGGTAGGTTGGTGATGCAGTGGTGAAAAGAAGAGGAAGTTCTTTTCTCAATGCTTATCTTTTTAAATCAAATATAAGGAGACGCTGTCTGCTGAGAGGAAGGGGAGAAAGTGGTGTAAAGGAGAGAAAGAAAGGGCACTCAGAAATGTAGGAGGAGACGTGGGAGAGTGGTGTCATGGAAACAAGGATAGGGAGAGGATTTCAAGAAAAAGCAGTCCAACAATCAATAGTGCTGAATATTCTTGCATTTTGGTTGGATGAATATTGAAAAAGACTATTGAGTTTGCTAATTCAGAGGTTACTGGTTGACTTTGGCAGAAAGGGCTTTATTAAAACATTATGAGCAGAGGCCCAATTTCAGTGAAGAGTGAATGGGAGGTGAGCAATTGTATATGTAAACAATTTTCTTTAGAAAAGGAGGGTGGCAGGGGGTAAACTGGGGAGAGGGACCTATTTATCTCCTGTATTAGACTGTGAATTCCTTGAGAGAGAACATGTCAGATTCACTAGGGTATGACACTGCTAGTTTTCAACAAAAGTTGATTATGAGAGTGAATGAATAAGTTCTGCACCCAGATAGATTCAACAAAATCTTCTAAGATGTTCTTCTGAATTAGATCTGTTCTGCCAGACCCTTAAAACATGTGGTTAGAAAAAAATCACTGAAGAAGTACTTCTGTACCCTAGAGAAGTAGAAGAGTGGAGGTGACAGGATGTCATTGAAATGCAATTTGTGGTCTCTGGACACCTGCCCCACTGCCCAGTGTATAGGCAGAGACCTGGAAGGTCTGACCCCAGAACTGCAAGAAATTAGTTGGTGTTTTCTGCATAGGGTAGGAAATACTGAGATGGCTAGAAGTTATGGTGGGGTTGCAGTTTTGTCTGCTGTGTTTAGCTTAAGATTTAGTCAGCCATGGTGGAGAGGGGAGAGAATTCGGTATGATAGGCATATAGCTATATTTGAAGGATATAAATACAGCAGCGAAAGAGGAATTGCATAGAATGAGATCAGGGTAGATCAGAGCTTAATTAGATGAAATCCGCACAAGGGCTGTTTAGGCTGACTATCAGAGAAACCATCTTGATGCTGAAAATTACTGGAGCGTGGGCTAACCTTTGAGAGGAAATGGTGGAAACTTTGCCACTGAGTCATTTATAATTATTTACAATTATACAGGACAATTTCGTTGAAAAATAATGTAACATAATACAAGGAGTGGTTTTGCTCTGTTCCCAGGATGGACTGGATGTGACCTAATAACTTTTTCCTACGCTAATTTGGTTGATTGTGTCAGAGAAAAGATAGGTTGGTCATTTTGTTTTTCCTCTTTTGAATGACTCATACTTGAGTTGATCACAGCCATGCAACCAAAAGAATACTCACTGATTAGGCAGATAACAGAATGTAGAATGGGAAGTCAATAGGTTGACTTAGAATTCAGACTTACCTAAAACTTGGAGAATTGGTCAGGAACCGATAAGGTTCCATAAAGCTAAGGCCTTGTGTTTTTCACCATTAATCTCCAGGACATGGCTTCAGAGCCTGGAATACAGTATTTGATGAATAAACAAATAGTCGATGAATGAATGCATGAATGTCACTTTGGGAAGAACACATAGGACCACCAGTATAAGATTAGCAGTGGACTGCTAAGTTGGACGTCTGCCTTAATATCTCTGGGTCCATTTTCTCATCTCTTTCTCACTGATTTCTACTGAGGATGAAATGAGAGCATGCAGATACTTAGAATTTAGCATCTTTAGAAGTATTAGTTGTCTTTTCCCCTTTATTTTTCTAGACTCAATCTCATCAGTCAAATCAAACTTTATGTTTTACCACATTAGGAAGAGAGAAAATTATGTCTTTTATCTATTAAAAATCCTAGATATTGGTGTTGAGACATCTCAGATTAACATTAACCAAAACCACTGCCAATTGTAGAACAATTTTTAAAAACAATAAATAGCTAAGGCACTACCAGGTATGATACTCCTGCACTTTGCCTTTTATCAGCTCATCCCAAATCTTAATTTAAATTCACATAAAATGAAAATGTTCTCTAGAAGCATGTTTTCATCCTTGGGCCTCCCTCAGTATCCAAAATACTCAAGTCTGCCATTCTCAGGGATTAACTATAATTCCTACTATGTTTGCCATTGATATGTTCCCCTAGCCTTGACTATTGGAGCTAACCAGTGGGAAACTCCAACTTTACCTATTCAACATCTTTGCTTTCAGATTTCCTTCCACCATTCTTTGTCCTTCCACACCAGACAGAATTTATAGAAAAGGGAATAGCTTCATTAAGGAAGTGATGCCACTATGTATGTAAAAATCCCGTTTCTCTCTTTCTTTAAGCAGGAAATATTTTCTATTTTTATCCTTTGCATTACTTTTCTTCCTTCCACTTTGCTGCTTTTCAAGCTGGAATTAAGAGACACCAGTTTAATTTGGATACAATAACTGGACTTAATTAATATTCCGGTACAGCTCACTTCCTTTAACAACAGGGCCTGACACTTTTTTTTTCTCTGAAATGTTTTTTTTCAAGGGCTTATATCCCTTGCACAGAACAGAATGTTTTGAACAATATTTAAACGCAGTTTTTGATCAGAGAGTTAAAGTGATCCTATCATAATAGCTGAAGATGGGTACAAAGAATTTGGTGAGCAATCAAGGAAGTGCTTTAAAATAATTAATGGATAGAAAAGTCATTCAAGTGAAGGCTTTGTGAAAGAATCAAGATTATTCAACCCAGAGAAGATAAAATTTTCAAGCCCTTAGAAATAGCCACTTGCCATGGATGGTTTCAAACACAAAAACAAAACAAAACCAAAGCAAAATTGCCGATTTAACTCATTTCACAGCCAATTTAATGTCCATAGGGGAGTTTTGCCTTGCAAAATAAATAAGCTGTGTATTTGATTCTTCATATATTTGTTTTGTAAGACAAGAAGAAGTGATTTAATAACTGCTTTTAAGGACTAGAAAAAAAAAATCTACTTTTCTAGAATACCAGGAATTGAATCCCGTAATCTTATCCACATCTTTTTCCCTGTCAACCCTAGGGCCTCCCATCAGCCACTTTATTTGTCTTGAAAAATCTATTTCTCCATGCTGTCCAGACTGGAAAACATAATTCCATGATACACACAATAAGGTATCTAACTGTTTTCTTTTTCCATTAAGACAGCACATGAAGAAACAGTATCATTTGTAGCAGGAAGGATTTTAGCTAGGTCTTCTAGAGAACTAAATCACTTTCTGCAGTCAGTAATAATTCACGAAAGAAAGCTATGGAATTTTCTTTACTGACTTCAGCAGATCCTTACCTCCCCAGAGATGCTATGTGGAGATAGAAGAGAGGGGAGTTGGCAGCAATGGCTGAGAAATGGCAGCCTTTTCATCTCTTTGTCTTATTCAAGCCAGAGTTCTCTAAATGTTAATGCATTGAGGGGAATCTAAACTAGTTTTGTGAGGACTGAATGGCAGATAGTCAAAAAGGAACATTGGACTTTGCTCTATCAATTTTTTTTGTCTCTCGGACACCCAGCTTCTCAGTGTGCCCTTTCAGTATGTAACATAATTTACTACCATAGCATCAACTACTTGAATACCGATGCCTCACACATTTACGTCTCTAGTCCAGAACTATTTTCTCAATACTAACTTCATATTTCCAGTTGTCTGGAGGACATTTTTGCCAAGAAACACAGGTACCTCAAACTCAATATGTTTTAATACTTTCCCCCCATCCAGAAACAAGAATGCCCTCTCCTCCTTTCCTGTTCCTGATCACATTTAATGGTCCTAGTCCTTTAAAGTAGGAATTCAAGAAGCATCTTGATCCCCTCTTCTCTCAGCTACCCACTTCACCTTTATCAAATCAGTTACCAAATCCTGTTGATTCTACCTCAGATATGTATTCATTCACATCTCATTTTTTAAAACTTTTATTGTAAGTTCAGGGGTACAAGTGAAGGTTTGTTACATAGATAAAGAGTTAATAGGTAAACTTGTGTCATGGGGGTTTGTTATACAGATTATTTCATCACCTAAATATTAAGCCTAGTACCCATTAGTTATTTTTGTTGATCTCTCCCTCCTCCCACCCTCCACCTTCCAAAAGGCCCCAGTGTGTGTTGTTCCCCTCTCTAAATGATGAGAACACATGGACAAATCTCATACATTTAGCCTCTTTGAACATATTAACCATTCCCTGAATACAGTGGCCTCTCATGACTCTGCCTTTGCAGATACTGTTCTCTTTGCTTGGAATAGTGTCCCACTCCTTCACCTGCTAAGTCTCTGCTCATTGTTAAAGGTTTCTGTTATGTATTACAAACTGTTCCTCATCCCTACAGGAGAGCTCCGTCCTCTGTGCACTTAACCACATCTCATCATAACTGTTAGTTTAGATATTGCTTTTCTCTACTAAACTATGATTTCCTTGAAGACAGGGGCTGCATTTTAATTATCTGTAAAGTCTCAGTATCTACAACATAATAATCTATGTTAACAATTAATGAAAGAATGAATGATGTAACTCAAATCCAATTTATCAGTTTTTCCTTTGATGAATTAATATATACTTTTGGTGTCAAGTCTAAAAACTATTTTCAATGTCCTAGATCCCAAATCTTTTCTCCTATTTTTTTCTAAAATATTTATGTTTTACATTTACATTACCTCTACATTAAGTCTATGATCCATTCTGAGGTTTTGTGTGCATGTTTAAGTATGAGACTTAGGTCGAGGTTTGTTTTTAGGCCAGTTGTCGTCTCATTGTTATAGCACCATATGTTGAAAAGGCTATCTTTTTTCCCATTGAATTGCTTTTGTAACTTTGTCAAAAATAAGTTTGGCATATTTGTGTGGGTCTATTTCTGTGTTTTCTATTCGATTCCATTGATATATGTGTCTGACCCTCTACCAATACCATACAATCTTGACTGCTATAGTTATCAAAGTCTTGAAATTGGCTGCATAAATGTCTTCTTTTGAGAAGTGTCTGTTCATGTCCTTCACCCACTTTTTGATGGGGTTGTTTGTTTTTTTCTTGTAAATTTGTTTGAGTTCTTTGTAGATTCTGGATATTAGCCCTTTGTCAGATGAGTAGGTTGCAAAAATTTTCTCCCATTTTGTAGGTTGCCTATTCACTCTGATGGTAGTTTCTTTTGCTGTGCAGAAGCTCTTTAGTTTAATTAGATCCCATTTGTCAATTTTGGCTTTTGTTGCCATTGCTTTTGGTGTTTTAGACATGAAGTCCTTGCCCATGCCTATGTCCTGAATGGTATTGCCTAGGTTTTCTTGTAGGGTTTTAATGGTTTCAGGTCTAACATTTAAGTCTTTAATCCATCTTGAATTAATTTTTGTATAAGGTGTAAGGAAGGGATCCAGTTTCAGCTTTCTACGTATGGCTAGCCAGTTTTCCCAGCACCGTTTATTAAATAGGGAATCCTTTCCCCATTTCTTGTTTTTGTCAGGATTGTCAAAGATCAGATAGTTGTTTGTATAGGTATTAGATATACATCATGTATCAGTTTATTGATATTGTCGTTTTACCAATTTGAAGTATAGTAACTTTACCTTTCTTTACATCTCTTTATGCTCCTCCTTTTATAATAAAATTATCTTAAATATTTCCTTTACATACATTTAGAACCACATCAATGTTATAATTTTTGCTTTCACCATCAAACATAACTTAGATAATTCAAGAGAAAAAGGAAATCTATTTTATTTACCCAAATACATACATACATATTTTCTATGTCATTTCTTCTTTCCTAATATTCCAGGAATCCTTCTTTTGTCATTTCCTTTCCATTTACAGAACTTCCTTCAGCCGTACTTTTAAAATAGGTCCACCAGTGGTGAATGCTGTTAGTTTTGCCTCATCTGAGAATGTCCTGATGACTCCTTCATTCCTGAAGGATATTTTCTCTTGACATAGGATTCTGGATTGAAAGTTCTTTTCTTTCAGTAGTTGCAAAAAGTATTGTGCCACTTCCTCTGGCTCCATTGATTTCTGATGAGAAATATGATGTCATTCAAATTATTTTTCGCATATCAATAATGTGTCACTTCTTTCTCTCTGCTTTCAAGATTTTTTTCTTTGTCTTTAGCTTTCAGACTTTTGACTAAGATGTGTCTTGGTATGGATTTCTTTGGGTTTATCCTGTTGGGATTTTCTTACCTTCTTGAATCTTCAGGTTTATGTCTTTTGCCAAATTTGGGGAAGTTTTAGGTATTATTTGTTCGAGTATATTTTTAGTCTTGCTCTGCTTCTTCTCTCCTTCTAGTACTTCAGTGCTGTGAATGTTAGATCTTTTGGTATAGTCCCAAAGATCTCTGAGGCTGTTTATTTTTTCAGTCTATTTTCTTTCTGTTGTTCATATTGGGTAACTTATATTTTTCTATCTTCAAGGGTACTGATTCTTTTGTCTTCTCCATTCTACTGTTGAGATTACAGGCATACCTCATTTTATTTCACTTTGCTTTATTGCACTTTGCAGATAATTATGGTTTTTACAAATTGAAGGTTTGTGGCAACCTGTGTCAAGCAAGTCTATTGGCACCATTTTTCCAATAGCATGTTCTCACTTCATGTCTCTGTGTCACATGTTAGTAATTCTCACAATATTTCAAACTTTTTCATTACTATCATATTTGTTATGATGGTCTGTAATCAGTGATTTTTTGATGGTACTATTGTAATTGTTTGGGGCACCACAAACTGTGCCCATATAAGATGGCAAACTGAATTGATGTCAAACTGTCAAATTGATGGCAAACTGAATTGATAAATGTCATGTGTACCGACAGGCCATTCCTCTATCACTCTCCCTCTCCTCAGACCTCCCTATTCCCTGAGACACAACATTGAAACTATACCAACTAATAACCCTACAATGCCCTCTGAGTCTTCAAGTGAAAGGAAGTGTCACATAGCTCTCCCTTTAAATAAAAAGTTAGAAATGCTTAAGCTTAGTGAGGAAGGCATGTGAAAAGCCAAGATGGGCTGAAAGCCAGGCCTCTTGCACCAAACAGCCAAGTTGTGAATGCAAAGGAAAGTTCTTAAAGGAAATTAAAAGTGCTACTCCAGTGAACACATGAATTATAAAAAAAGTGAAACAGCCTTATTGCTGATCTAGAGAAAGTTTCAGTGGTCTGCATAGAAGAGCAAACCAGCCACAATATTCCCTTAGCCAAACCCTAATTCAGAAAAAGGCTCGAACTTTCTTCAATTCCATGAAGGCTGAGAGAGCTGAGGAAGCTGCAGAAGAAAAGTCTGTAGCTAGCAGAGGTTGGTTCATGAGGCTTAAGGAAAGAAGCTGTCTCTATAACATAAAAGTGCAAGGTGAAGTACCAAGTGCTGATGTAGAAGCTGCAGCAAGTTATCCAGATCTAGCTAAGATCATTGACAAAGGTGGCTACACTAAACAACAGATTTTTAATGTAGACCAAACAGCCTTATATTGGAAGAAGATGCCATCTAGGACTTTCATAGCTAAAAAGGAGAAGTCAGTGCCTCAATTTAAAACTTCATGGGATAGGCTGACTCTCTTGTTAGGGGCTAATGCAGCTGATGACTTTTAAGTTGAAGTCATTGATCATTTACCATTCCAAAAATCCTAGGGCCCTTAAGAATTATACTAAATCTACTCTGTCTGTGCTCTATAAATGGAACCAAACCTGGATGACAGCACATCTGTTTACAGCAGGGTTACTGAATATTTTAAGCCCATTGTTGATAATTACTTCTCAGAGAATTCCTTTCAAATATTACTGCTCATTAACAATGCACCTGGTCACCCAAGCACCCTGATGGATATGTACAAGGAGGTTCATGTTATTTTCATGCCTGCTAACTCATCCATTCTGCAGCCCATAGATCGGGGAGTAATTTTGACTTTCAAGTCTTATTATTTATCAAAAAGTGGGCGAAGGATATGAACAGACACTCCTCAAAAGAAGACATTTATGTGGCCAACAAACATATGAAGAAAAGCTCACCATCACTGGTCATTAGAGAAATGCAAATCAAAACCACAGTGAGATGCCATCTCATGCTAGTTCAAATGGCAATCATTAAAAAGTCAGGAAACAACAGATGCTGAAGAGGATGTGGAGAAATAGGAATGCTTTTACACTGTTGGTGGGAGTGTAAATTAGTTCAACCATTGTGGAAGACAGTGTGGCAATTCCTCAAGGATCTAGAACCAGAAATAGCATTTGACCCAGTGATCTGATTACTGGGTGTATACCCAAAGGATTATAAATCATTCTGCTATAAAGACACATGCACACGTATGTTTATTGCAGCACTGTTCACAATAGCAAAGACTTGGAACCAACCCAAATGCCTATTAATGATAGACTGGATAAAGAAAATGTGGCACATATACACCATTGAATGCTATGCAGCCATAAAAATGGATGAGTTCATGTCCTTTGCAGGGACATGGATGAAGCTGGAAACCATCATTCTCAGAAAACTAACACAAGAACAGAAAACAAAACACCACATGTTCTCACTCATAAGTGAGAGCTGAACAATGAGAACACATGGGCACAGGGAGGGGAACATCACACACAGGGGCCTGTCAGAGGGTGGGGGGCTAGGGGAGGGATAGCATTAGGAGAAATACCTAATGTAGATGACAGGTTGATGGATGCAGCAAACCACCATGGCTCGTGTATACCTATGTAACAAACCTGCACATTCTGCACATGTACCCCAGAACTTAAAGTATAATAATAATGAAAAAAGAAAAAAAAGAAATGCATTTTGTAAGGCCATAGCTGCCATAGATAGTTAATCCTCTGATGAATGTGGCCAAAGTAAATTGAAAATCTTCTGGAAGGGATTCACCATTTTGATGTCATTAAAATATTCATGATTCAAGGGAGGAGATCAAAATATCCATATTAGCAGGAGTTTGGAAGAAGTTCATTCTACCCCTCATAAATGACTTTGAGGGGTTCAAGACTTCTGTGGAAGAAGTAACCACAAAAGTGGTAGGAATAGCAAGAGAACTAGAAGTGGAACCTGAAGATGTGACTGAATTGCTGCCATCTCATAAAACCTTAACAGACAAGGAGTTGCTTCTTATGTGTGAGCAAAGAAAGTGGTTTCTTGAGATGGAATCTACTCCTGGTGAAGATACTGTGAACAATGTTGAAATGACAACAAAGGATTTAGAATATTCCATAAACTTAGTTGATAAAGTAGTGGCAGGGTTTGAGAGGATTGACTCCAATTTTGAAAGAAGTCAGGTCAGGCACGGTGGCTCACGCCTGTAATCCCAGCACTTTGGGAGGCCATAGCATGTGGATTGCTTGATCCCAGGAGCTCAAGACCAGCCTGGGAAACATAGTGAAACCCCAACTCTACAAAAAAAAAAAATTAGTTCGGTGTGGTGGCATGTGTCTGAAGTCCCAGCTACTCAAGAGACTGAGGTGGGAGGATCGCTTGAGCCCAGAGAGGTAGAGACCGCAGTAAGCTGTGATCACGCCACTGCACTCCAGCCTGGGTGACAGAGCAATTCTCTGAAAGAGAAGAGAGGAGAGAGGAGAGGGAAATCCTACTGTCGGTAAATGCTGTCAAACAGCATGACATGCGACAGAGAAATCTCTCAGGAAAGGAAGGGTCAATTGATGCAGCAAACTTTATTGTTGTCTTATTTTATGAAATTGCCACACCTACTCCAATCTTCAGCAACCATCACCCTGAGAAGCCAATAGCCATCAACATCAAGGCAAGACCTTCCACCAGCAAAAAGAAGGTGCAGATGGTCATTAACATTTTTTAGCAACAAAGTATTCTTTCATCAAGTTTTGTACATTGCTTTTAGGCATAATGCTATTCTACACTTAATAGACTACAGTATAGTGTAAACATAACTTTTATATGCACTGAGAAACCAAAACAATTCATGTTACTCACTTTATTTCAGTATTTGCTTTATTGCAATGGTCTGGAATCAAAGCAGTATCTCCAAGGTATGCCTGTATTCATTTTGTTTTTTATTTTGAATATTGTATTTTTAAGTTCTAAGATTTCCAGTTGGTTCTTCTTTATATATTCTACATCTTTGCCAAGACTTGCTAATTCTTTGTAAGTCTTTCTGTTTTTTCATTTGTTTCACGCATGTCTGTCATTACTCATTGAAGCATTTTTATAATGGGTGCTTTATCATATCATTCTAACATTTCTGTGATCTTGTGGTGTCTCATGATTATCTCTCTTTCATTCAGTTTGAGATCTTCCTGGTTCCAGCATGATGAATGATTTTTTTTCATTGAAATCTGGATATTTAGGATATCATGTTTTGAGACTCTGAATCATATTTGAACTTTGTTTTAGCTGGCTTCCTCTGACACCACTCTGGCAAGTGATGGGGGTTGCTGCCATATTACTGCCACGTGGAGGTAGAAAGTCCAGGCTGTCCACTTGGCCTCTATCGACACCTGAGGAGGGAGGCTGCTTGTTCCTGCTAGGCTTTCACTGATATCTCCCTTGCTGGGAGTGCCTCTGACACCACAGAGAAGGGGAGTGGCTTGCTTACTGCTGGGCAGTGGTGGAGGTTCTAACACTCCACTAGGCCGCCTCTGAACACCACCTCAGCTGGGAGGAGGGGCTCCTTGTTACCGCCAAGCGGGGAGTGGATGCCTATGCTCCCCATGTGTTCTCCATTAACATCATGAGTAGGAGACTTGTTATCACCTGGCACGGATGAACGTCCTGTCTCTGTATTTGGTCTTTCCTACCAACACCTGGAGGAGGAGATTTGCGACACCTTATTAATAGCCTAGTCAGAGTGGAAGTCTAGGCTCTCCACTCAGCCATCATTGGCATGGGGGGGCTGCGGCCACAGTTTTCCTGTGCTGTTTGGCTGGAGTAGAGCAGTTATTATCTAAAAGTTTTATGTCTTGGTGTCTACCCCTCTCCCAGTCCTCTGGATAGTGAGAGCAGGCTCTTATTGGGGCTTATATTTGGTCCATGCCCACAAGTATTTCCAGGTTGTTGCTTCTCAGCTCCAAATCTGGGCTATAGAAGGTAAAAAGAAAAGCCAGAGACCTTATCACTGTGTCATTCCTTGGAACTCAAGGTCCCTCACTGGTTTGCCTTCTTAATGTAATAGAAATCATTTTCATTACATTAAGACCCTTCTAACCAGATTGTTTTTTACTCCTAAGTTTTGAAATTTCTTTTCATGTTCTAGATACTAGTCCTTTGTCAGAAATGTGTTTTGCAAATATTTTCTCCTAATGAATGGTATCAGAGGCAGTCAGCTGAGAGTCATCTTATGTTTTTTTTATACATAATGTCCAAGGGTTCTAGTTATATCAGCGAAAGGAATGGAAGAAAGTTCATCTCCATTTTCCCAGAAGCAGAAGTCTCAATAAATAATGTTTTTGCCCCCAATCCTAAGATTTATAAGTATTACCTCCCCATATCTTTAATAAATTTTAAAGTTAAATAAATATATTTATTTAAAACCCAGTATCTTTAGTAAAACAGCTAAATGAAGCAAACCTTAAGTACCTAAGCTGTTTGTTTCAGCTGATGAAATAAACGTGTGAATTTTGAAGATGTTGACTATGCCTTACCAGTCTATTACTTAACAACTTCTTCAAGCCTCAGTCTTAAACTTGGGTTCTGATAAGCATGCCAACTCTGGATCTTAGTGCAGATGTCAAGATCCCTTCTGGGGATTAGTCTCTGAACTGCCGACTTTTTGGACATCAGGCCAGTTTCTATTTTGAGTGAGAGCTCCAATCTAACAAGAGTGCATTGATTGCTTTCCAGCTAATCAAAGGGAAAGCATGGGTTGGCTGTTCTGGCACCCTTGTTCAGCTAAAAATGATTGTCTCTGGCTCCTAATGCAGAGATTTATTCTTCCTTTTTTCTGTGATGAAGGTGTAGAATATCCCTCAATTTTGTTAAGTATAAAGTTAATGAATGCCTTTGAATAGTCTTTGAGAAGTTATACATGGTAGTTTTTTTTTTTTCCTCTTGGGGAAAGAGTAGAACATCACCTGCCCTTCTCTCAGTCATAAAAAAAGGCTTGATTTAAATTTACACACATTGAAGTTTACTTACCTGAGGTTTTCCCTCTTTGCACTTCAGAAAGATATTTCTTAAAGTACCCATGGCCTTTCCAAAAGAATGGAATATTTTGAACAAAAATTAAAAACTTGTTTTGGTGTATGCATTTTGTATGAGATTAAGAAATGTTTCTCTTGTTATATTCCGGCCTCCCCACGTCCTCTCTCTCTCTCTCAGTATGTGTACCTGTGTATGATTCTTTTCTACTCTCTATTTCCTGGGAAAGGCCTGGAGTTGAGTAAAGGAAAAGTTTAAGGATGAGTAGGAGAGGCTGCTCATGAAGCGATGGAGAGTATGGCTGGTCTATTATATGTGATTCAGAATCACTATTATGATGAATTTCCTAGAACAAGAAGGATTGCTAGAGGCCCCTTTCACGCCACAGTAAATTATCACCATAAAAATAATTCCTTTTCCCCTCCCCATAACTCTTCACGGTAAAAGCTTGCAATGACCATTGCTTTGTCACAGCTAGACTGGGAAAGTAACTCTGTGTTGCCTGTGTGTTGTATCCCAGGATCTGAGTAGCTTGCTTGGCCTGAGACCTCATGCCATCATGGAATACAATAGTGATAGCAAACCAAGGCTCAAATGGACATGTCAGTTGTCTAAGACCACAAAGCTAATAAGTGTCAGAGCTGGAACTCAAATTCAGTCTCTGTGTTTGACTCCAGATCCCATCTATTTTCCCTGTATAAATGGGGCTGAGTTTTGAAGAATTCCATTCATTAGGAGTATCATAATTCTACAGCTCACTGTGATAGTGCCGTATCAGTCCTTGGCCCAACAGTTGGTCTAAAAATATTAAGACCAGGAAAAGATAAAATTATCCTTAGGGATTTCAATCCAAAATGAAGAGTTCTTCCATGATGCCTTCCCACCTAACTTAGAGGCTTGGCCAGAACCATGATTACTTTCAGATTTAATAGACACTCTAAATGTTAGTTCTGTCCCTCTATCCCAGTGCATATGGTGGGTGAAATACAGTGCTAGCAGCTAACAAATGCATCATGTCATTTGATTGGCACAGCTCTCTTATGAGGTGTAGGGATAAATATATCCCCACATTACAGATAAGGAAACTGAGGTACAAAGAAATGAAGTAACTGACATGTCCACTGTCTCACAGCCAGATCTACCTGACTTCATATCTAGTTTGCTCTCTGTAGCACCTCAGTTGGTTCCTACTGATGTACCTACCTACCTCTGTCTCAGCGATATTTTCAGAGGCTTTAAATGAAATATTTTAACTGGGTTCTTCAGAAATCCTTGTTTGAGTTTAAAAATCAAGCAGTGCATGCTTTCTCCCTTGCCTCATCCTGTGTTATTCTCAGTAGTAACCTTGATGCCCCAGTAGAGCCCAGAGAAAAAGAAATTGTAAATTGATCTGAGAGGATAATTGAGGATTTCTCAGTTACCCAGGCTTTAACTTTGCCGCGACCTGAGATGCTCACCAGTCTTCACAGAATAATAAACTGAGTTAATTAGCTCTTTGATTGGATGAGGGTCAAGGTTCTAGGTGTGGGTCTGCTTGCAACTAAAGTGATGATTGTTGGCTCCTAACGTTAAGACATTAGTAGCCATCTGTTGGGTGAAGGCATCCTCTTTTCTGATTTGAAGCTAGGTCTCAGTCAGTGGAAAAATGTTATCATTTGTATTCTGCATTCCTCCTCTTTTCTTTGTGGTGTGCTATGTTTAATAATGTATGCATTAGGAGATGCTGAAAAGTGTCTTTTCAGTATGTCTTTTTAATGTAGTCTTTTTCTCCCAATAGGTTTAAATTGTCCCCAAAGTGTGTGTGTGTGTGTGTGTGTGTGTGTGTGTGTGTGTGTGTGTGATGTGTGGTGTGGTGTGTGTGTGTTTTAGACCGAGTATTGCTGGAGAACACCTCATTATGTGTAGGTTATTGCGTTTGTGGAGAAAAATCTCCCTTAAGTAATATATCTACTATGTGTCATTAAAAATGTATTCACTTTATATGTGCATGTTTTCAATTCAGGCATCTTTAATAGGGAAATATATTCTAGTAGATTAATTTACAGTGTTTCTAAATAGTAAATCATAAACACCAATAAAAGAAAACATCCAAAATGTGCATATTTGAGAGTTGATTATATGTTGATTAACCTTATGTGCTTTTGCTATAATTCTTACTATTGTCATTTCCCTTGCTGTCAAACAACAATTCATTTTTGGAACATATGATGCATAATTATGAATGTTAATACAGCACCCAGCTGCATCCCATCTCCCTTTGCATTATGGTACAAGTATACTTTGGGGACACAGAGGTACTTTCTCTCATTAGTCACAGAAACTGTAATTAGACACTAAACATGAGATAAAAATATACTCATTATTTACCTATTTTCTTAATTAGAATTTTCATATCAAAAGTACAGAAAAATAATCTTTTAAATTCAAGTAAGAACAATGTGATCCTGTTTAAAAAATAAAAATGAAAGAAAAAAATCTGTGTTGTGGAGAATAGAGCAATGGACTTGGGGGTTTTGAATGCAGGCTATGAGTACTCTGTAGAAGTAGTGGAAATACTGGGCAAGTCTTTAAACATGTCATAGTCTTGTTTTTATGGTATTTCAGAGTAATAACTTTCACCCGACAGGGATCTGGTAAGAATTAAACAGGTACTTCAAGAGAAAGTACCTGATACTGGGTACATATTCAGTGAATGTGTATTGTTGTTCTTAATATGGCATTTGAGAGTTTTTTAAAAAGGCATTTTCCAAAATTAATTCACCAATGATCTCTTCAAATGGCAAGGTCTCATGATACAATTTCATCGATTTAACAAATATTTTTGAGTGCTGAGCATGTATGTTAAGCAATGTGGTGGTGATCATAGAAGGAGTATGCTCTAGCCCTGTACTCTAGTTGAGAGAGATAAGACATACATAGGCAAAATGCTTGAGCAAGGAAGTACGTGATTATCAAAATGAGTGATGCCAGCAGCAAGTGATTTTGAAGATTAGAGGAAGAAAACATAACACTATGGCTTAATTCCTTAATAGTTTATAGGAATGCATAAAAAAGGGATGGAAAGAAATGTAGTTTTGGGAAACATAAAGGAGGTCCATCCAACTTAAGATTTATATAGGGGATCAGTGAGAGATAAATGTGAACAATCTATACAAGGCCCAGAAAAAGCAAGCTTTACTTAGTAGGCAATGGGGAACCACTGCAGGATTGCAGGCAGATGAATAAGTATGAGATTGGCATTTGTGGAAAATTGGTGTGGGTTGGATTGGATGTAAGGAGCTCATGCTACACGATTGCTTATGTAGTACAGGGAGCAGTGACAGTAGGAATAGATAGGACAAGTTAATAGGAGAAGATATTTCAAAGCCAGCACTTGGTGACTAATTCAGTATAAAGGCCGAAGAAGAGGAGGAGTACACAATGATTACCAGGTTTGAGCCAGTCAGACCTTTAAGGATTTAAAATGAACAAACAAAACAAAAATAGAAAGAGCTAGGCTTGGCATCAATTTTTGTTTGTTTTTTGTTGTTTTTAGTTTGGGGTGATAGAAGATATAGAAAGCCAATGGGCAGTTGTAGGGAGTAGGTAGAACTGGTGTGGTATTTAAGTGAGAGGTCAGGACTAGAGATTGTCCTGGAGCCTTAGAATGAAATTTCTAATCTAAATTAATCTAAATTCTACATAAATATTTGCAGGTGGTCTCTTCATCCTAAAAATATAACCTGCCCTTAACCTTTACCCTCATCCAACTACCAATTTCTTTTCCTTCACAGCCAAGCATCTTAGACATTGGCTCTACTTTCTCACCACCCA
The DNA here is from genome assembly GCF_028878055.3 of Symphalangus syndactylus. NCBI lineage: Eukaryota > Metazoa > Chordata > Mammalia > Primates > Hylobatidae > Symphalangus > Symphalangus syndactylus. The sequence goes on along the minus strand of NC_072447.2, from coordinate 64,101,197 downwards.
TTTCCTCACTACAGTCTGTCTTCTAGTCCTACCACTACTATGCCACTCTCCTCTGTATGGTTCCAAGGTGAATTAATGTCTTCCAGATTGAAAAAAAATCCAAGGAACGTAGTTTCTTCTCCTTTTCTAATGAGCAATTTTTCAGTAAGTTTTTAAGCCATTATTATATGGTAGAACTGGTGTCAAATCACATATAAGCTAGATGACCTTTGGTAAGTTACTTAATCACAGTTTCCTTTTCTGTACAATGGGGAAAATGATATTTACTTTATTACATGAGAAAATGAGCTGATATACATAAGCCCTTTGGAAATAGTAGTTGCTCAATAAATATTATTTTGTTTCATCATTGCAGCTTTGAGCACTGTTGAGCACTTTCTAGAAATTAGTTTTCTTTTATTATCACAACACTTTTTTTTTTTTTTGAGATGGAGTCTCACACTGTCACCTGGGCTGGAGTGCAATGGAGCCAACTCCACTCACTGCAACCTCTGCCTCCCAGGTTCACGTGATTCTCCTGCCTCAGCCTCCCAAGTAGCTGGGATTACAGGCACACCCCACCATACCTGGCTAATTTTTTTATATTTTTAGTAGAGACGGATTTTCACTATGTTGGCCAGACTGGTCTTGAACTCCTGACCTCGTGATCCGCCCACCTTGGCCTCCCAAAGTGCTGGGATTACAGGTGTGAGCCACCGTGCCTGGTGCATAACACTTCTTTTTCCTTGTTTTCCTACTGCTAGTTATCTTGAGCTCTTTTTCCTTAATTTGTCTTATCCACAGATATACCCTAGAACAGTAGTTCTCAAACTTGAATGTAAGTTAAATTTCCCTGGAGAGTTTATATTAAAGAACATACTGCTCCTCCCCTCTCTCCAGAGTTTCTGATCTAGTAGGAGCTCAAAAAGTTCTCAGATAATGCTGATGCTGCTGGTATGGGGACTGAATTTTGAGAACCAGTAACCTAGAGTTCTATCTCAGCCTCATTTTCTTATTCTATGAACTTTTATCGAGGGGCTTCAGGTACCACTGTGATGACTCTCAGATTTCTATATCTAGGGAAGAACACATGCCCAGATTCCAGATTATCATTTTCAGCTGCATGTTAGATTTCTACACACAGAGTTGTCCTCCAGACACATTACAATCCAACATGCCCAAACTGATTCTGAAGTACATATGTAAGACTAGTCTGGAAAGGTCTGAATAAAAGAGGAATAAAAGACAAAGCAGCTAGTCCTGTTAAAACATATTATAAAATTACAGTAATTAAAATACTTTGGTACTAGCACATGAATAGACTGATCAGTAAACCATAATGAAGTCTAACCATAATGATTCAAAGACATTGTTTAGTATGTAACTTTTAGTATATGATTTTATCTTTAAATACGAGAAGTCTTTCTAAGCAAAACACAAAACCTGGGAGCTGGCCGGGTGCGGTGGCTCATGCCTGTATTCCCAGCACTTTGGGAGGCCAAGGCGGGCAGATTACCCGAGCTCAGGAGTTCGAGACCAGCCTAGGCAACATGGCAAAACCCCGTCTCTACAAAAAATACAAAAATTAGCCAGGCGTGGTGTTGGATACCTGTAATCCCATGAGAATCACTTGAATCCGGGAGGCAGAGGTTGCAGTGAGTGGAGATCGCACCATTGCACTCCAGCCTGGGTGATAGAATGAGACCCTGTCTCAAACAAAAACAAAAACAAAAAACAACCAACCAAACAAAAAAACCTGGAAGCCATAAAGGAGAAAATTTTAAATCTGACAACACGAAAGTTGAAATTTAAAGCACCCAAAAAATATAAAAATAAAATCCAAAGAAAAAAACTGGGGAAAAAGTTTTGCATCTGATATGGCAAGAGGCTGGCTCCCTTAATATATAATATATAAAGAGCTCTTGAGAATAACAGGAAAATGCCAACAAACCATTCAAAAAGAGGAAAAAAGAACCTGAACAGGCAGTTCAGACAAAAAGAAAGTGGGCTTATAAAAACAAATGAAAGATACTCTGTTGGCACAGTGTCTCATGCCTGTAATTCCAACATTTTGGGTAGCCAAGGCAGGAGGATTGCTTGTGACCAGGAGTTCAAGACAAGCCTGAGAAATAAAGTGAGACCCTGTCTTGACAAAAAGTCTAAAAATTAGCCAGGCATGGTAGTGCACGCCCTGTAGTCCCAGCTACTCAGAGAAGGCTGAGGCGAGAGCATCACTTGAGCCAGAGTTTAAGGCTGCAGTGAGCCATGATCACACCCCTGCACTCCAGCCTGGGCGACAGTGCAAGACCCTAGCTCAGGGAGGGAGAGGGGGAGAGGGGGAGAGGGAGAGAGAGAGGGAGAGAAAGGGAGGGAGGGAGGGAGAGAGAGAGAAAGAGAGAGAGAGAAGCTCAACACTTACAATTAAAGCAGTATAGATTAAGCAATAAGATACAACTTTCACCTATCAGAATGGGAAAAATCAGAGCGTTTAATATACATTTTTTGGGGGGGGGCAAGCATGTGGAGAAATACATGTGCTCTTATACCTTGCTACTCAAAGTGTGGTCCTTGGATCAGCAGCATCTGCATCAACTGAGAGCTTTTTAGAAATTCAGCTCCACCTCAGATCTATTAAATCAGAATCTGCCTGTTAATCAGATCCCCAGGTGACTTGTAGGCATATGAAACTTTGTAAAGCACTGCTCTAACACATCGTTGGAAGTATAAATTAGCATAACCCCTTTGGATCTTAGTATATTTTATCACAATTAAACATTGATGTACTTTTTGACCTATAGTTCCACTTGTAGGACTTTATATAAAATATATAATCATGTATGTGTGTGAAGACATGTAAAAAGGTATTAATCACAACATTATTTGTCTTAGCAAAAACAGCTTCAGTATTCATTACTTGAGTAAAGGCTAAATAAACTATAAAAAGTTCATTTGGTGAAATACTATTCAGTTATTTAAAATTTATTTAAGAAAAGTATACGTGGATACGGAATTATCTTCAGTATATATTGTTAAGCGCAAATGGCAAGGTTCCAAGCAGTATTATAATCTGCCTTTTCTGTGTCCCATTATTATAATTCCCATTTTAGAGATAATGTAAGTGAGGCAGAGAGGTTAAATAACTAGCCCAAGGACATACAGCTGGAAATGGTAGATTCAAATCCAGACAATAAACTGTTAAAAGTGGTTTCCCCTGGAGTATGGGGCACTCCTTTTTCATTGTGTATGCCTTTGTACTATGTGAATGGTTTTCCTTCTGCAAGTATTGCTTTAAATAATTTAAAAATACTTTAAAGTTGTAATTTTTCTAAAACTGAACTAATTCTCCTCCCCACTCTTCTGCTGAGGCTAGTGACAGGCTGAATCATAAACTAGAGTGAAAAATCTAATAGACACTGTATACTCCCTCTTATTTATCCCTCACATCTGTCTCATCAGCTACCAAGACTAACTGATTTTACCTCCTAGACCAGACATTTCTCAAACTTGCCCCTCTATCTCTGAATTATACATCACTTGGACTATAGTGTTCATTTCCTCTCTGATCCACCTGCAACTTTTCTCCCTACAAAATGCCAATGGACACATCTTTCCAAAATGTGAATCTGATATTACTATTCTCCATGTTCTGGCCCAGTTTGCCTGTCTGGCCTTACTGTTCACCACTTCTCTTCCTCATATATCCTACCCTCAGGACACCATTGTTCCCTTTTCATTTCCATGATTTTAATATGCTACCAATATTCCCTCTCTAGAAGTACCTTTCATCTGGGTCAATTTCTACCCTTCCTTGACAACCAGATCTCAATTTGGATTTCCCCCTGGATGCAGACTATTAGTAGACATTATATATTCTGTACTATGCATGTCAGAATACCTAAAGTTTCATGCTCCTTCAGTGTTCCATAGGAAATGTCCCCAGCGTCAAAGCACTCCTGCCTGAATGCTGTGCATTCACGTTCCTTGCAGACTCCTCTGCTCCCCAACATGGATGCAGTATCCTGCAGACTGCTTCTCCAGATCTCCCCATGGCTAATTCATGGTTTTTCTTTGTCCTAAGTTCTCTCCTGACCCTCAGCACTCTTCTTGGTCACGAAGGATTTCTGGGAGGCTTTCCCTTTTATTATCAATTTCAGGTTCATCATCTTCCTTTCCTATCCCTCTACCTGTACCTGTAGAGGAGGGAGGTTAGAATAGTGGTTAAGAACAAGGAAGGTCTAGGCTGCCATGTTAATGAATTTGGACTTTTCCCATGAGTACTAGGAAGCCAGTGAAGAATTTTAAGCATGAGAGTGGCAGGACCAGATTTGCACTTTGAAAAGATGTATTCATTGGCATTTTGCAGGGAGAAAAGAGGCAGGTCAGCCAGTTACAAAATGAATGCTATAGTTAAAGTGATTCAGGGATACAGTGGAGTGGCAGATTTGAGAATTATCTAGTCTAGGAGGTAGAATCAATAAGTCTTGGTGCCTGATTAGACAGATGTGAGGGGTAAATAAGAGGAAGGAGTCCAGAGTGTCTACCAGATTTCTCACCTTAGTAAATGTCACCTGCCACCAGCACCAGCAGAAGAGTGGGAAGGTGTCTTAGTTCATTTATGCTGCCACAACAAAATACCTTAGAGTGAGTAATTTATAAAGAACAGAAATTTGTTTCTCACAGTTCTAGAGGCTGGGAAATCAAGACCAAGGCACCAGCAGATTCAGTATCCAGTGAGAGCTATTCTTTGCTTCAAAGGTGGTTCTTTGTTGCTGTATCCTCACATAGAAGGAAAGCAAAGGGGAAAAATGCTGTGTCCTCACATAGCAGAAGAAGTAGAAGGGCAAAAGAGGCAAACTCTTCCTCAAACCCTTTTATAAGGGCACTAATATTATCCCTGGGGGCAGAACCCTCAATGCCTAATCCCCTCCCAAGGGCCTTCTCTCTTAATACCATCACCTTGGGAGATAAGTCCCAATATGAATTCTGAAGGGACATACATATTTAAACCATAGCAAAAAAGAATTAGTTTGGTTTTGTAAAAGTTGATTTTTAAGTGTTTCTTTTTTTCCCAAAGCAATACTTGCAGAAGGCAAACCATTCAAATAGTACAAAGGCATATACAATGAAAAATGAGTCCTCTACACTTCAGGGGAACATTGTTAACATACCATAATGCTATATTATTTTCCTTCTGAGGAAGATAGATTCACCTACCCCCACCTTCCCAACCCACTCCCCACTGAATTTCCTCATTTCCTTACTGCAAAGATAGTTCAACATACACAAATCAATAAATGTGATATACCACATTAGCAGAAGGATAAAAGTCTTATGATCATCTCAATAGATACAAAAAAAGAATTTCACAAAGTGCAGCATGCTTTCATGATAAAAAAAAACTGTCCAAAAATTAAGTATAGAAGGAATGTGGCTCAATATAATAAGGATATATATGAGAAGCCCACAGCTAACATATTCCATGGTGGAAAGCTGAAAGCTTTTCCTTTAAAATAGGGAACAAGACAAGGGTGCCCATTTTCCTCACTTCTACTAAACATAGTACTGAAAGTCCTACCACAGCAATTAGGCAAGAAAAAGAAATAAAAGCCATATCAATTGAAAAGGAAGAAGTTAAATTGTCTTTATTTGTAGGTGACATGATCTTATACAGAAAACCCTAGAACTCCACCAAAAGACTCTTAGAAATAATAAAAGAATTCAGTAAAGTTGCAGGATACAAAATTACCCTGTAAAAATCAATAATGTTTCTATACACTAACAACAAACTTAGAAATTTTAAAAATGATCCCATTTACCATAGCATCAAAAGAAATCGAAAATACTTAGGAATTAATTTAATCAATGAGGTAAAAATCTGTATACTAAAAACTATAAAATATTGATGAAATAAATTAAAGAGGACACAATAAGACAAATAAATAAAAAATAAAGATATTCCATGTTCATGGGTTAGAAGAATTACTATCATTAAAATGTCCATACTGCCGAAAACAATCTACAGATTGAATGCAATCTCTATCAAAATTCCAACTACATTTTTTCACTGGAATAAAAAATTCTAAAATTTGTAAGGGACCACAAAAGACCCCAAATAGCTAATGAAATATTGAGAAAAAAAAAAAAAAAAGCTGGAGGCATCATACTACCTGATCCCAAATATACTACAAAACTATAGTAATCAAAGCAGTATGGTACTGGCATAAAAATGGAAATACCATTCAATGGAACAGAAGAGAGAGCCCAAACATAAATCCACACATTTACAGTCAACTGATCTTCAACAAAGGTGTCAAGAACACATAATGGGGAAAGCACAGTCTCTTCAATAAATGGTGTCATGCAAAGGGCTAATATCCAGAATCTACAATGAACTCAAACGAATTTACAAGAAAAAAACAAACAACCCCATCAAAAAGTGGGCAGAGGACATGAACAGACACTTCTCAAAAGAAGACATTTATGCAGCCAAAAAACACATGAAGAAATGCTCATCATCACTGGCCATCAGAGAAATGCAAATCAAAACCACAGTGAGATACCATCTCACACCAGTTAGAATGGCCATCATTAAAAAATCTAGAAACAACAGGTGCTGGAGAGGATGTGGAGAAATAGGAACACTTTTACACTGTTGGTGGGACTGTAAACTAGTTCAACCATTGTGGAAGTCAGTGTGGCGATTCCTCAGGGATCTCGAACTAGAAATACCATTTGACCCAGCCATCCCATTACTGGGTATATACCCAAAGGACTATAAATCATGCTGCTATAAAGACACATGCACACGTATGTTTATTGCGGCACTATTCACAATAGCAAAGAGTTGGAACCAACCCAAATGTCCAACAACGATAGACTGGATTAAGAAAATGTGGCACATATACACCATGGAATACTATGCAGCCATAAAAAATGATGAGTTCGTGTCCTTTGTAGGGACATGGATGAAACTGGAAAACATCATTCTCAGTAAACTATTGCAAGGACAAAAAACCAAACACCGCATGTTCTCACTCATAGGTGGGAATTGAACAATGAGAACTCATGGACACAGGAAGGGGAACATCACACTCCGGGGACTGTTGTGGGGTGGGGGGAGGGGGGAGGGACAGCATTAGGAGATACACCTAATGCTAAATGACGAGTTAATGGGTGCAGGAAATCAACATGGCACATGGATACATATGTAACAAACCTGCACATTGTGCACATGTACCCTAAAACCCTAAAGTATAATTAAAAAAAAAAAAAAAGAAAATTCCAAAAACCAATTCAAAGTTGATTAAAGACTTAAACATAAGACCTTAAACTCTAAAACTACTACAAGAAAACATATGGAAAAGCTTTTTGACATTTGGCTTTGGCAAAGATTTTTTGGCTATGGCCCTAAAAGCACAGGCAACAAAAGCAAAAATATGTTGGATTGCATCAAATTAAAAATCTTCTGTGCAGCCAAGGAAACAATCCACAGAGTAAAGAGACAACCTGCAGGATTGGAGAAAATATTTGCAAATCATATTTGATAAGGAGTTAATATCCAAAAGATATAAGGAAATCAAACAAGTCAATAGTAAGAAAACAAATAACTTGATTACAAAATGGGCCAAAGATCTGAAGAGACATTTCTCAAAAGAAGATATATAAATGGTCAACAGGTATATTTAAAAAAATGTTCAACATCACTAATCATCAGTGAAATGCAAATCAAAACCACAATGACATATCACCTCACATCTGTTAGAATGTCTATTATCAAAAAGACAAGTGTTGGTGAGGGTGTGAAGAAAAAGGAACCCTCATACACTATTGGTAGAAATGTAAATTAGTATAGCCATTATGGAAAACAGTATGGGGGTTTCTCAAAAAACTAAAAATAGAACTGCAAATGAAATCAGTATGTTAAAGAGATGTTTGCACTCCCATGTTTATTACAGTACTATCTATGATAGCCAAGATATGGAATAAATCTAAGTGTCCAACAACACTTGAATGAATGTGTTATAAATGAATGAATAAATAAATAATGAATTTATTCTTTATGATGAATAAAGATGATGAATAAAGAAAATGTGTTATATATTATATATTTCATATATAAAAATATATGAAATAAATATATATACACACACACACATATACAATGAAATACTATACAGCCATAAAAAAGAAGGAAATCCTGTCATTTGTACAACATGGATGATACTGGAGGACATTATGCTAAGGAAATAAACCAGGCACGGAAAGACAAATACCACATGATCTCATATGTGAAATGTAAAAAAGCTGAATTCTGACCCAGCAATCCCATTACTTGGTATATATACAAAAGAAAATAAATAATTCTACCAAAAAAGACACCTGCACTTGTTTGTTCATTGAAGCACTATTCACAATAGCAAAGACATGGAATCAACTTAGGTGCCCATCAATGGTGAATTGGATAAATAAAATGTGGTATATATACACCATGGAATACTATGCAGCCATAAAAAAGAATGAAATCACGTCCTTTGCAGCAACATAGACAGAGCTGGAGGTCATTGTCCTAAGCAAATTAATGTAGGAACAGAAAGCCAAATACCACATGTTTAGCTCCCACTTATAAGTAAGAACCAGTGGGTACTCATGGACATAAACATGGCAACAATGGACACTGGGGCCTACTAGATAGGGGAGGGAAGGACAGAGGGGGACAAGGACTGGAAAACTATTGGGTACTGTGGTTAGTACCCAGGTGATAGGATCATTCATACCCCAAACTTCAGAATCACACAATATACCCATGTAACAAACCTGCACATGCACCCCCTGAATCTAACATAGAGGTTGAAATTATATTAAAAATAATAATGATAATAAAATGTCAAACTCATAGAAGCAGAGGGTAGAATGGTGGTCACCAGGAATCGGGGGGGTGGGGCAGGAAATGAGCTGTTGATCAAAGGCTATAAAGAAAGCTTCAGTTGAAGAAGAGGAGTACGTTCTGGAAATCTAATACACAGAATAGTGACTGTAGTTAATAATGTATTGTATACTTAAATTGCTAAGAGAGTAGATCTTAAATGTTCTCACCACAAAAAATGACAAGTATTTGAGGTTATGGATATGTAAATTAGCTTTATTTAATCATTTCATGATGTTTACATATATGAAAAATATATTGTATATTATAAATATGTACAATTTTATTTGTCAACTAAACCTTAATAAAGCTATACAAAATGAAATGAACAGCTTGATGAACTTGAGGTTTGTGAATGTAAGTATCTCACAAAGAGAAATTTCCTAAGGGCTTATGTGGAACATTGTGGAACCAGACAAAAGCCTTAATGAAAAGAAGCCTTACCAGGGAAGTACATATATGGCAACTGCTCACCAGCACTTATCTCCCCCTGACAAGGGCAGCTGTGATTCAAGAATTGCCCTCTTGGTCCTGGGAGCTTCCTCACCCTAAAGAAGAACATTCCTGTCCCTGGAACCTAAATACTTTTTAAGCAGCTGCCCTCTATTATACACATAGCACTGATAGATAAAGGTAGGCTTCCAGCCTACCTTGGAAAGCAGCACTCCACAAGAGCCAAAATAGCAGCAGCCCGTATTTAGAAGAAGTCACTTGAAAATCTGTTTTAAAATGTATGCTACAGTAATGGTTCTCAAACTTATGAGCGTGCATTAGAATCATCTAGAGGATCCACCATGATCAAGTCAGCTTCATCCCTGGGATGCAGGGCTGACTCAGCAAACGCAAATCAATAAATGTAATCCATCACATAAACAGAACCAATGACAAAAACCACATGATTATCTCAATAGGTGCAGAAAAGGCCTTCGATAAAGCTCAACACCCCTTCATGCTAAAAACTCTCAATAAACTAGGTATTAATGAAACATCTCAAAATAATAAGAGCTATATATGACAAACCCACAGCCAGTATCATACTGAATGGAAAAAAGTTGGAAACATTCCCTTTGAAAACCCACACAAGACAAGGATGGCCTCTCTCACCACTCCTATTCAACATAGTATTGGAAGTTCTGGCTAGGGCAGTCAGGCAAGAGAAGGAAATAAAGGGTATTCAAATAGAGAGGAAGTCAAATTTTCCCTGTTTGCCAATGACATGATTGTATATTTAGAAAACCCAATCATCTCAGCCCAAAATCTCCTTAAGCTGATAAGCAACTTCAGCAAAGTCTCAGGATACAAAATCAATGTGCAAAATTCACAAGCATTCCTATATACCAATAATAGACAGAGAGCCAAATCATGAGTGAACTCCCATTCACAATTGCTACAAAGAGAATAAAATACCTAGGAATACAACTTACAAGGGATGTGAAGGACCTCAAGGAGAACTACAAACCACTGCTCAAGGAAATAAGAGAGGACACAAACAAATGGAAAAACATTCCATGCTCATGGATAGGAAGAATCAATATCGTGAAAATGGTCGTACTGCCCAAAGTAATTTATAGATTCAATGCTCTCCCTGTCAAGTTACCATTGACTTTCTTCACAGAATTAGAAAAACGTACTTTAAATTTCATATGGAACCAAAAAAGAGCCTGGATAGCCAAGACAATCCTTAGCAAAAAGAACAAAGCTGGAGGCATCACGCTACCTGACTTCAAACTATACTACAAGGCTACAGTAGCCAAAACAGCATGATACTGGTATCAAAACAGATATATAGACCAATGGAATAGAACAGAGGCCTCAGAAATAATGCCACACATCTACAACAATCTGATCTTTGACAAACTCGACAAAAACAAGCAATGGGGAAAGGATTCCCTATTTAATAAATGGTGTTGGGAAAACTGGCTAGCCATATGCAGAAAACTGAAACTGGACCCCTTCCTTACACCTTATACAAAAATTATGATGGATTAAAGACTTAAATTTAAGACCTAAAACCATAAAAACCCTAGAAGAAAACCTAGGCAATACCATTCAGGACATAGCCATGGGCAAAGACTTCATGTCTAAAACACCAAAAGCAATGGCAACAAAAGCCAAAATTGACAAACAGGATCTAATTAAACTAAAGAGCTTCTGCACAGCAAAAGAAACTATCATCCGAGTGAACAGGCAGCCTACAGAATGGAAGAAAATTTTTGCAATCTATCCATCTGACAAAGGGCTAATATCCAGAATCTACAAGGAGCTTAAACAAATTTAGAAGAAAAAAAAACCATCAAAAAGTAGGTGAAGGGTATGAACAGACACTTCTCAAAAGAAGACATTTACGTGGCCAACAAACATGAAAAAAGGCTTATCATCACTGGCCATTAGAGAAATGCAAATCAAAACCACAATGAGATACCATCTCATGCCAGTTAGAATGGCAATCATTAAAAAGGAAACAACAGACGCTGGAGAGGATTTGGAGAAATAGGAATGCTTTTACACTGTTGGTGGGAATGTAAATTAGTTCAACCATTGTGGAAAACAGTGTGGCAATTCCTCAAGGATCTAGAACCAGAAATACCATTTGATCTAGCAACCCCATTACTGGGTATATACCCAAAGGATTATAAATCATTCTACTGTAAAGACACATGTACACATATGTTTATTGTAGCACTGTTGACAATAGCAAAGACTTGGAATGAACCCAAATGCCCATCAATGATAGACTGGATAAAGAAAATGTGGCACATATACACCATGGAATACTATGCAGCCATAAAAACGGATGAGTTCATGTCCTTTGCAGGGACATGGATGAAGCTGGAAACCATCATTCTAGGTAAACTAACACAGGCACAGAAAACCAAACACCACATGTTCTCACTCATAAGTGAGAGTTGAACAATGAGAACACATGGACACAGGGAGGGGAATATCACACACTGGGGCCTGTCACGGGGTAGGGGGCTAGGGGAGGCATAGCATTAGGAGAAATACCTAATGTAGATGATGGGTTGATGGGTGCATCAAACCACCATGACATGTGTATACCAGTGTAACAAACCTGCACGTTCTGCACATGTATTCCAGAACGTAAAGTATAAAAACAAAACCAAAATTCATATTGCTGGGCCCCACCCCCAGAGTTTCTGATTCAAAAGGTCGAGGATGGGTCCCCAGAATTTTCTTTCCTACAAGTTCTCAGGTGATGCTGATTCTGGTCTATAGAACAACTTTGAGAACCACTATTTGGGGGTTGGGGGGACACAGAAATTTGGAAGCAAAAAACTTGTGTTCAAGCCTTATGTGATTTATTTCACCTTCCGAAGCCTGAGTTTCTTCTTTTCTGAGGTGGAGTTAGTAAGGTTATGAGAATGAAATGGAATGGTGTATATGAAAGTTCTTTATGAACCGTAAATGTTGCATAAAAATATTAGTAGTTAGATGGCTTTACAAATGGTACTTGCTGCCACACCTCCACCACCACCACTAAATTTTCTTGTACTTTTGTTCCCTCTCTAGCCAACTTTGTCCCACCAAGTCTATCAGGCAACTGGAAAAGAACTAAAGCCAGGAAGGCCCTGAGTAGTGTTTTTTTTTTTTTTTTTCCAACACACTGGGCATGGCCTTGATACTGACCTTGACTTGACTTCTCTTTTCCTTTGCCTGGCCTCCTCTCAAACTTGCTCCTGGTTCTTCCAGCCCTGGTCTACTCTCACAGCAAAGAATAGCTCCCAGTGCTAATATTAAGGGTAAAAAACTGTCAGATGGAATTTTTAAAAAATAGTAAGACAAAAGAATCCACTGCCAAGCAGCAAAATTATGTGGAAAAAAAGCATTTTGCTAGGTTGGTGGGCTCTAGGCTGATTTCCCTGAGGGAAAAATCTAGATCTTTGAAATAGTTAAGTGGAATCACAAGTATAATTGCAGATTCCTAATTTAAGAATATGTCAGACAGTTATATCAGACAGTTGCCTGGGTAAATGATATGTCCATGTAGAATGGTGACATTTTTCTTTAGAAACCTCTTTTTATGGCCGGTTGCGCTGGCTCACGCCTATAATCCCAGCACTTTGGGAGATCAAGGTGGGCGGATCACGAGGTCAGGAGATGGAGACCATCCTGGCCAACATGGTGAAACCCCATCTCTACTAAAATACAAAAAAAAAAAAAAAAATTAGCCAGGCGTGGTGGTGCGTGCCTGCAGTCCCAGCTACTCGGGAGGCTGAGGCAGGGGAATCTCTTGAACCCGGGAGGTGGAGGTTGCAGTGAGCCAAGATCGCACCACTGCACTCCATCCAGTCTGGCAACAGAGCAAGACTCCATCTCAAAAAAAGAAACCTCTTTTTATTTAAAAGGTAATACATGTGTAGTGTATAAAATCTAGAAATGATTTAAAAGTATGAAAAATAAAAATAACCCTTAATTCCACCACACAAAGATAAATACCCACTGGTACAATATTAGTACATTTACATCCGGCCTTTCAATATGTGCATGTCTGTATAAGAATATGTATATATATGCATATATAGTTCTTGAATTGGACTTGTAATATGTTCAGGTTTATATACAATTTTTAAATTTGCCATTATATTGTGAGCCTTTTTCGGGATCATTAAGTAGTCTTCAAAAACATGGTTTGAAATGACAAACTATTATTCCTCCATGTAAATGCACAATATATTCTAACTCTTCCTGAATGTTGGACAGCTAGGATATTCCAAATTTTACCATTATGAATAACCCTGCAGTGGAAGACACTTCAAGTACATAAATAAATGTGTACATCTTTAAAGGCTTTCTTAGGACAAAATCCTAGGAGTGGAAAAACTGGATCAAAGGATATGAAATTTCTTAAATATAATTCACATACCATAAAATTCACTATTTCAAGTGTGTAATTCAGTGGATTTTAGTACATTCACAAGGTTGTGAAACCATTACCACTAATTGCAGTAAAAATACAGAGCATTTCACAAATTTGCGCATTATCCTTGTGCAGGAACCATGCTAATCTCTGTATCATTGCAATTTTAGTATATGTCAGCCAACGCAAGCACAGTAGGAACATTTTAAATCTTCTGATAACATATGCCAAAATTCCCTTAAGCAAGTGTGTACCCATTTCCATTCCCACCCAACAATGTATATCTATTTCCCCACAACTTTGTCAGCACTTGTCTTTAAAAAGTATTGCCAATATCACTGAAAATGGCATTTCATTGTTTTGTCTCTATTGCCAGCTCTTCTTCCTCTTCACTGAACTATAGCTCTGCAGAGATCTATCATCCCCCGTCTCCTTTGCATACATTCACCATGGGCAGTCACATCCACGGCAATAGCCTTGGCTGCCTCCTCTGGATAGTGACCGCATGTCCATACCGTGCCCCAACCTCTTTCTAGCACTGCAGTCCACACATCAAGCTGCTCGCTGGGCGCACCTACCTACAGAATTTGCTAGCATAACAAACTAATATCTGAAATCAAACTCATGTTTCCTGAAGCTGGTTCTTGCCTATGACTTTGCTATTTAGATTAGTGATATCAGCCTTCTAGGTGCTTCACAGTCATCTGTTCTCTCTGCTTATGTAATTAGTGGTCCAACGCTATTGATTCTGTCACATTCTTCCTTTCTGCTCCATCCCCACTGCCATTGCTCTGATTTTACCTTTTATTGTGTCTATTCCATTAGCTTACTCACTTTTCTGTGCTTCCAGTATCTATCCACAAAATTTATCCTACACATGGTTACCATAATAACTTTCCTATAATACTGCTCGTACCATATTGCTCTCCTACTCTGGAACTTCCAAGGGCTCTCTCTTGCTTATTGGATTATGTGAAGTAAAGGCTTTAACTTGACTCTTAAGGCCCACCATGCTCTTGCATCATTCTAATTTAACTTCCTCTGTGCCTTATAAAAACTGTGTTTTCTTTCTTCATAGTATTCCTGTGCTTCACACTTCTGTTCATGCATATCTGGCATGGCCTCTCTCCCAGTCGTCTTCAGTGGTGATTGTATTGACTCTTCCAAAATCAGCTCAGAGGCTCTGGGATGCCATTCTTGATTCAAGCAGCAGTGCTCTCTCCTTCTTTGGACTCTCATTTTGTTAGCATTCCCTTTCTGATACTTCTGACATTCCATCCTTTTTAATGGTTTTCTAGGTATTTTTCATCCACCCTCTACCACACTAAATTCCTTGAGCACAGGGATTATTTCTTCTTCATTTTGGCATGTTGCCTAGTACCTCTCCAAACACCTTAAATGTAGATAGAGGAGCTCTGTAAATGCTTGGACAAAACAATAGTGAAGACTGCCAATTTTCTTTTTAGAGCCCCTAATGACTCAGTTTCGGGAATGAATACTGTGCTAAGAAGGTACAGATGCCAGGTGACTCAAGTATCATAGCCCATTCTTTTTTCTTCATTCTCCATATTCAGTCCATCAACAAATACTGTCAGCCCTACCTCTTCAAAATACCTCTAATCAAATCTCTTGTTCTTGTCCCAACTGCTACTTTCCTAGAACAAACCACCATTATCTCTTACCTATAGTAGCCCCTTTAAATGGTTCTCTGGCTTCTACTGTTGACCCCCACCCCCTACAAATCCATCAGCCAAGTCAAACCTTTATAAAACTTACATCATGTTAGTCCCCTGCTTAACAACCCCTAACAGCTTCCCATTTCACTGAGAATAAAATTCAAACTGTTTCAGCCTTTGGAAACTCCATGATCTGGCCTATGCACCTCCCCAATATCATCTCCCACTGCAGTCCACCTTGCTCACTGTGCTCCAGCTCTGCTGGGTGTTGGCTCCTCCTGATTGTCAAGTTGTATCAAAGCAGAGTGACTGGGTGTTCTTGTTTCTATTGGGGTACTAACTGTTGTTGGCTATTGTCCTAGGGCTCCGTGTCTTTAGTAGTAGAGATGACTTGGGGAGTGGCCAGAAGTAGTTCTGAGGACTTTGAGACTTGACTCTGGGGAAAACCTTTATGGATTCCGTCAGACCTCTGAAAAGTGGTAGGTCGAACAGTGAGTTTGAACTGAAAGAGATAATGGGCTTCAAGGAGGAAGAAACGAAAACTGGTATTATTCCTACAGCCTCTTTCCCAAGGGATGCTATAAATGTTACTGATAGAAACCAGAGCTGGAGGACAAACATCCTCCACCTTCTTTATCGCTTTGGGTGTTGGTTTAGGAAACTGGGCATCATGGCAAAAACTTTAAGGCTATCTGTTGAGTCAGATGGTGCACTGTGAACTTGATGCCATTTTCCCTATGTGCTCCTCTGAAGTCTCCCTTAGCCCTCTGGTGTTGCACCCTTAACTTTTGTACATAGAAGGGAGAGGGAAAAAACCTCTTTCATTATTCAGATTCTGGACTCGCTCCCCTTGCTCCTAGAAGCTTCGAAATATTCACTATCCACCTCTTTGCCTTTAGGATCATTGACAAGATCAGCCAGCTTTTTCCTCTTCTGTCAGTTAAACAAGTCTATGATTGGTATGTTTTATCACACTATATAGAAAAACTAGAAATTTCTCTCCAGCCCATTCTGAAAGAGAATCCCGAGTACTACATTTCTAAAGTACTAAGCATTTTCCTACCCGCTGCTATGTGCAGAGCTTTCCCGAGTCATCTGTATGGTTACTTCCTGCCAACCTTCTTTGGAAAAAGAGGTGTCCCCCTGTGTCTTAAAGATTTCAGTGTGAAAATGGAGAAGTGGAAGCAGAGGGTCAAATGTAATGCCCTAGCCAGATGATGTTATCACTCCCTATGCAAAAAGACAAAGAGCACCCGTGACACACACCACAGAATTTGGGGGGAGTCTTTATTTCCACTCGAACATTCCCTTCTTTTCTTATTCCCTACCCTGGGTTTCTTTTTAGCCAGGGATGGATTCTGAGGTGGAGGGTGGAGAGGGGGACCCAGCAGATTTACATGGAAGAACTTGAACTGGCTATTCAGAGGAGGTGGAGAGAGGAGGGGAGGCGGGGAGGCAGAGCTGGGTACCAAAAGCCCCTTCTCCAGAGAGTATTCATCTCTCAGATGACCCAGATTATAGCTTTCCCAGACTGATGAGAAAGCCATTGTCCTGAAAGTTCTCTTTCAAATTACACACACACACACACACACACACACACACACACACACACACACACATTTCCCCCCTTGGTTAGGTCTATAATAAGGAAGGGTTTCCTGATTACCAGGCTGCAAGGACCCCAGCCAACAGTGGGTGGGGGTGGGCCTTCAGAGCTCTGTGTCCCTCCATGGTGACCAGGCAGCTTTTCCCCTCTTCTGTCAGATAAACAAGCCATGCATTGTTCTGTCCCCCGGCTTGTCTGTGGGCTTCCCTTCCTGCTGAGCCTGCCAGAATGAGCTTGGGCTTCTTCGTGTGGGGCAGGTGGAATGTGCTGTTTGGAGGGAGGCTGGAAGAGCCACAGAAAATAAACAGAGCTAATCAAGGACGTTATTTTGTGCTTCTATTTATACAAATACTTTAAAAAGAGGAAAGTACCCACACTCTGTTATGGTCCAGGCCTCAGGTTGAGCACAACCACAAGCAACAGGGGTCACATTTTCCTTTTTTCCCTAAGTTAGAGCAGAGCCATGGTTCTCTTTCTGCTCAACTTCTCCCAAGTATCTCTTCAGGGGTCTGCTGGGAGCCAGGCTCAAAGACAGATGGTGCTATCGGAAGATACCGGGGTGACAGCTGACTAGGGCAGCCGGAGACTGACTCCTTTCAGAATTGGTCCACCTCCACCCCTCACCTCTCACAAGAACCTTTATAAGGCCTCTCCTGGGAGCCAGCTTCTGGCTTTTCTGCTGCATGTGCCCACCCTTCTGTGCCCCCATGCCAAGTTCACGTCTCCCGAGTACTTGGAAAAGAAGCAGTCATCTTTACCGTCCCCTGAGCACAGGAGGTCATACTTGATCATGTTATCTGGAACTCAGCTCTGTTAAATGGGAGCATATGCCCTTTTCCCTCCACCGCCTCTCCCAACCTCTTCCCCAAATCCCAAACTGGCTAAACCGCTCAAGTTTCTCTCCCATCTTCCCTCAACGAAGGATTTCTTGGGTATACACTGTCTGTGCCCACCTGCCTACTCCTCATCTGATGACATCCCAACTCTCATCTTTGCACCCTTTCTCCCTACCTCAGCCAGCCCCATGAACATGCTTGCACCTCTAGTCACAATTTCTTCAGCCTCACCTGGCCACTGGCAGGGTCACACTGATAACAAACCAGTTGCTCTTTATTTTGTTAGGAAGTGGGGATTGGCAAGCTTCTTCAGGCAAGGGTTTGCATGGGCTGGGCCACTGAGCAAAAGGAGAAAGACGTTTGTCGACCAGAAGAGCAAGGGCGGCTGGACACCCAGGCCTCAGGAATGAAATGAAAAGAGATTTTAACCTGATGCATTTTTTGGACCAGATTATGTCCTGGTGTATTGCTACTCAAAATGTGGTTATCACACCAGGAGCATCAGTATCACTCTGGAGCTTATTAAAAGTCAGAACCTGGGCCTCGCTGAATCAAAATCTGCATTTTAACAAGATCCCCAGGTAATTAGTATGCCCACTACAATTTGAGAGTGCTGTTCCAGAGTGTACTGGGTTTGGCGTTTGAGCCTTCTCTTATCTAGTCCTTTCTCTTTTATCTTCATTTGGATTGAAGAAATCAGTTTTCTTATTGCTAATGGTACCTCGCTCATTATTATTTTGCATACGGGTAATATTAAAAACAGATAGCATTTATTGAGTGCCTGTCACATGCCAGGCATGTTTTATAGATGAGGAAACCAAGGTTCTGTGACATGCCCAAGGCCAAACAACTAGTGAATGGTAGAGCTGAGACTGTAAGCCAGATCCATATGCTCCTCAAAGCTCCCAAACTTTCCCCTATACAGTTGATAAAAGTCAACCCAGACTCTCCTGTGAGTTACAGAGGGAAGAAAGGGGAAGGGGCCTCCAGGCATGATTTCCCCAGAGAGGAAAGGCCCTAGCATACTTCATGTCCTAAGGGAGTTTGCATAAGCCCTCTCAGGAGCCAGAAATTACTGGAATTGAGGCCAGAGGCCAAGGGAAACTGGAATAGGGAATTAGGAGTGTTAATGAAGGAAAACCCTGACTCTAATTCCCCAAGATAAATTAAATCCTGGTGCCTGAGCCTAGGCTTAGGGGGTACGACAAATCCACATAGGGCTGCTCTGGATTCTGGCTACTGTGCTAATCACTTAGGGCATCATTTGGAACTTCAGCCTAGGGCCTAGGACTACTACGTCATAGCATGCTAGAGCGGGAAGGGTCACTTGTGACGATTGAATTCAATGTTTTATTTTACAGGGAGGAAACAGAAGCCCAGAGAGTGGGAGTAAGTTGCCAGAGGTCAGAGTGAATTCATGGCAGATCCAGGGACACTGACCCCAAACACCACATTTCCAGCATTGCTAATGGGCACCTTTTCTGGAGTTGAAGTCTCTGGTGTAAAATTGGGTTTTCTTTGGATCTGCTCAAGTCCCCACAGGAAGTGCAGACCCCTGTAAATACATCTGAAAATGTTTGTGAGCCTTCGTATCTCACCAGGACCTTCACCTTGGAAAATCTCTCAGTCACTTGCCCCCAGCTGCATAAAATCAGCTGGAGTGCTACTCCTCTGGACCTGGAGGCTGCTGGTCCTGGCTTATCTGTACTTTTCTGGGGCCCAGAGGACCTGCAGAGATGGCTGGGTGGGGTCAACTCAGTCCAGGAAGCACAGGAATTCTTTTAAGTGTATGTGTCTGGGGTATTTTTCTCTCTCACTTACGTGTATTTTTAAAAATTCTTTTTAGACACCCGCTTTATCTTTCCCAAACATCATTTCCTTGCTCCTTTCCTGAGTTCTAGCAGTGGCTGGGGGCCCAGCTTCCTTATTGGCCTCTGAGCTGCCAAGGGGGTGGGCCAGGGCTCAGAGGAGGTTGGAGTAGGGAGCGGGGGGCTGTTTATGCTGCTGGAAGTGCCTTTCATCCTTTCCTTTGCCACCAGGGTGCTGGTTGGTTCCTGGAGCAGCGTCTTCACTCCTATCCAGCTCTTGACACTGGCTTTCATTCCCTAAGGCTGTGGCCATATCTAGGTCCATCCAGGCTGATGGTCATACCTTGCCTTCAGTGCTGCTCCTTCCTGTTCTTAGAACTGGAAACTGACTGTGCCTGAGCCCCTTGGATCACACTCAACATCTTGGGCTGATGGTCCCTCGCCCCAGAAGGTCTTAACTGGAGGGCAGATGGGTCCCAGCTAAGGGAGGACGCTGGCTGGAGGGTTTGTCAACGAGAGTCTGAGCTAGCCGGATACCCCGCTGTCTCCCAAGCCATCTCTCCACCCTGGGCAACTTCCATGGTAGGTACAGCCAGTAGCCATGGCTGCTGCCACTCTTCCCCCTCTTGCTTGCTTTCTTCAATATCTCTTTCTTTTTGCTTCCTAAGAAAAGCATTTTGGAGCAATGAAGGATGGGATGAGGTGTGTGCTTATTGATAGTGCCTGAGCCAGCCTTAGGAGAAAGGCAAGCACTGGGGTCACTGCCTTCACATCTTGGCCTAGAGCTGCATGGTTGGTCGTAGGCATTTTCTTACTTTTCTGTTTGTTTCTCCTCCTCTCTCTCCCCACTGCCTATGGAGGGAATGGTTTCAGCTCTAGGACTAATGAGACCTCCCTTTGCTGACTGCTTCTTGAGGGAATTGCTATGGGAAACCTCAGGAATACAGGCTTTTTCAGACAGACTCTTCCTTGGAGAGGAGGGGTCGTGTGGTATCCTAGGAAAAAACTGGAGGATCTAAGTTTCATTCCCAATTCTGCTGGTTATTAGCTATGTGCTCTTGGCAAATCACTTAAGCTTTATGTATCTCTGGTTCTCCATTTGTAAAGTGGGGATAATAACTTTTACCAGCTGGACATAGTGGCTCATGCCTGTAATCCCAGCACTTTGGGAGGCTCAGGCAGGAAGATTGCTTGAGGCCAGGAGTTCAAGACCAGCCTGGCCAACATGGTGAAACCCCATCTCTACAGAAAATACAAAAAAATTAGCCGGGCACTGTAGCATGCACCTGTAGCCTGTAGTCCAAGCTACTCAGGAGGCTGAGATAGAAGGATAGCTTATGCCCAGGAGTTTGAGGTTGCAGTGAGCTATGAGTGTGCCATTGCACTCCAACCTGGGCAACAGAGCCAGAGAGGCCCTCTCTTAATAATAATAACATAATAAAACTGTTTCACATAAGGGAGAGCGATGATTAAATCAGTTAATGCATGTGAAATGCTTAGTGCCTGGCACATCTTGAATGTTCAAGAAGTGGTCCTTGCTGTGTGTTTTCTTTAAGTTTATACAGTATGTCAGGCACTATGCTGATTGATTTCACACATGGGACTGCATTTAATCCAAAACATAACTCATGAAAAACAGATGGTCATCTTCCCCATTTTGCAGATAAAAAATCTGCAACTCGCAGAAGTGACTTGCCCGTAGCCACACAACTACAATTTGAATGCAAGTGTGCACTGACTTCAAGTCTAGGGCTATTCCAAACTAATAATAGGCCAAATAGTAGACCATATAGATAGTTTATTCTCCTGTCCCAAACTAGGGTTAGAAGGCTCTAGCTCTGGCTCCAGCTTCCTCTGTTTGGATTTTTCTTCTTCCAGCCTTTAGTTTTCTCTGTGTCCTAAAAGCCCCCACTTCCCTCTTCTGTCTACTTTGGGATTGTTTCCTACTCCTGGAGAGACCCTAGAAAGAGTAAGGGGCCAGCCAGGTGTGGTGGCTCACGCCTGTAATCCCAGCACTTTGGGAGGCCGAAGCGGGTGGATCCCCTGAGGTCAGGAGTTCGAGATGAACCTGGCCAACCTGGTGAAACCCCATCTCTACTAAAAATACAAAATTAGCCAGGCATGGTGGCACATGCCTGTAATCCTAGCTACTCAGGAGGCTGAGGCAGGAGAATTGCTTGAACCAGGGAGGCGGAGATTGCAGTCAGCCGAGATCGTGCCATTGCACTCCAGGCTTGGCGACAAGAATGAGACTCAGTCTCAAAAAAAAAAAAAAAATAGTAAGAGTCTTTGTAAGGTATGTTTCACAGTGTGGCAAGGTAGTGGTATAGTAGAACCTCAACAGTGGACGGTACCCTAGGTGTGGGTACTCCTGAGCCATCAAAAGGTACAAGTCTGAGCTAATAACCATTATTATAGTACCTGCTACTTACTGACCACTTGCTGTGCATCAGGCTGTGTCCCAGATGCTCTGAGAATACTATCTCTAATCCCTACAGTCACCTAGCCAGATAGGAATTATTGTTTCCTTTCTCAGATAAGAAAACTAAAGTTCAGATGGGTTAAGCAACTTACAGATACACACATCTAAAGTGGCAGAGGGGATTTGAACCTACATCTGTCTCACTCATTTTTCACCCACTGCCTACTGGCTTGGTATAGTTGGTGAGATGAGACTGACACACATGAAATGATGATGGGCAATATCAAATATCATATTATTATGGACCCGTTTGTGAGGGCTAGATTACCCTGAACAAGCTTCCTGGAGGAGATGGTACTTGAGCAGTACCTTGAAGAACAGGTAGGATTTAGGTTAACAAAAGGAGAGGGGGCATTCCAGGCAGAGGGAACAGTCATAGTCATAACTATGATTGGTTGAGGCCTTGCCAGGCCTGATTCAAAGCAGTTGCATTGTCTCATTTGATCTTTCAACAATCCCATTTGGTACTATTATCCACGTTTTACTGCCATGAAAACTAGGGCTCTGAGAAGTGAAGTCACCTGTCTAAAGCAACAGAGCTAATGAGTGGTAGAGCAAAGGTGGTCTGACCCCAGAGCCTGCGTTAGATCGACAGGAATATCAACAGCAAAGGCACAGAATCAGGAAGGGACAGAGCTGGTTGCAGGGTGTGATTGGAGCAGAGACATGAGAGATTGAGCTGATGGGTAAAGATAGCTTATTGAAGACTTTGAAACTCTGATCTAGTTTACGTTTGATGTGGGACAGAGTAAGAAATAGGGAGCCAGTGAAGATTCTTGAATAGGAGAGTACCCCAATTCAGTTGGCGTTTAACATGATATGACCTAAAAGCGGTGACTGGAGGTAGAACAAGGGAGACAGGCTGACAGACTTCTGCAGTATTTGGGGCATAAAGTTTCAAGGCCTGGACTAGAACAGGAGCTGCTGGTGGTGGGTTCTGGGAGAAGAGCTGTGGTTCTGTCTAATGGCCACAGTGAAAATGGAGTGGGGGTAGAGAGAGAGAGAGAGAGAGAGAGAGAGAGAGAGCAAACCAGGACCAGAGAAACATCATAAAAAAAAGAGTCAGTAGAACTCAGTGTGGGATTGTATGGTTAGGGAGAAAGTGACACCAAGGCTGACTGCCCTCACTTTAAACCCAGAGCTCCAGAATCCTAAATATGGAAAAAGGCTTGAAATAGGAAGGATACCCTGTTCTCCACTATATCCTCAGTGCCTAAAAGCGCAGGACATAGTAGATACCCATGGTACATAGTACTACTACTGGTAGATCCTTGACAAATAGTTGTTGACCGGATAACTACCTGGTAGCAGCAGCTGGAGAGATTTCCCGGCAGTGTGGCTTTGTGTGTAGGACTCCAGAGCACGCATAGCCCCCAAAGTCTCCTTGTGCCTTCAGCCCCCACTCTGGGCACTCTGAAATCAATAATAGAACAATGTGATTACAAAGCTAGGGGCTTCACCTGGCTTTCCTCCGCTTAAATCTTAGCCACTGTTGCTGACCTGTGGCTCTACTTCCTGGCCTTTGACAAACAGCTTCTCCTGCCCTTCCTCTTATACCTCCTGGTCTGTGTCTGGCCTATTACCACTCAATCCTTGTTTTCCCCAGCAAGGCCATTCTTCTGAAGACTATCTTTTTAGGCCTTATTCCTCTAGAGCCTTGTACTACTGAGCTCTTCTATGCTTCTGCTGGGGTGAGGGGCATTTCCAGCTAGGATGGAATCCTCCAGCTTGAGTGTGACCATGAATGCTCCTGGGAGGTAGAGAGCTGCTTTATCTCATGATATAGCCAGCTTGTTGAAGGCAGGGGCCCTTATCCTATTCAACCCTGTACTACCAGTGCCTATTCTGGACCCTGGCACAGTAAATATGAATAAATTGATGAAAAAGAATTTATCTATTTACTTCTGTATCATCTACTTATTTATCATGTTTCTTTTACTCTGCCATTCATCTCTTTCTCTATCATCCATTTCTCTCTACTATATATTTCTCTACAATCTTTCTCAGAGTTTTCTCTTTTTCTGTCATTTATTTTCCTTCTATCACCTCTCCTTCTTATCTCTATCATTTGCCTGGCACTTCCAGCATCTCTGTCTCTCCATTCTCTCTCTACTCTCCCTCCTTCTGTCATTCTCCCTCCCATCAATCACCTTTTTATCTCCTGGCATTATCCATGCCCCACATGTACTCTTCACCACACTACTCTTCCCCACTTGCAAGGGTGGCAACTGCTCATGCAAAGTATGCCAGGAGACAGGGATGGGTCCTGTATGTGGCAGTCAGTGCAACAGTTGTGGCTGCATTCAGGGCCGTGGCCTCAGGCCTATTTCCCTTTATATACCCCTGACCTGCTGAGCAGCCAGTCTCCTCTGTCAGCCTAACATGGTGCATTCACCACTCTGTTCTATCTTCCCTCACAGGAGTTGGGGCTTCCTGCCACCACTTTGCCTACCAACTCAGGTGTCTCACCTCTGTACCCATCTTATCTTTCACTCTGTCAATACCTATCCCATGCTTTGTTTGAACCAGCTCTGTCTCTCCTATTAGTCTGTAAGCTCTCAAGAGCAAAGACTGTATTGGATTCATCTCTGTAATCCCAGAGTTACACGTAGAGGACACACAGTAAACATACAACAAATGCTTATTCAATGAATGGCTAAAAATTGGAGAATTGACAGCCCAGTGTTGACCTGTTCAAACTTTTCAATCACTTGCCCATTCCTTTCTCAGAGAAAAATGGGAAGATTGACCAGATTGATTTTCTTTCTCGAAGAGAAGTGAGGATGTGCTCACTGTTCATTGGGCAGCAGCACTCATTTATTCCACAAATATTTATTGAACATCTACTATGTGTCTGGCACTGTGATATGTGCGCAGGATACTCTTGTGAACAAAGCAGCCCTATGAAGCTGACATTCCATATCTCCAGAATGAAGGAGACTTGAGAACGAGGAGCTCAGGAGGGCCACTAAGATTCCCACACCAGTTCCTTGCAAGATGTTCTACTTTACTGAAGGAAAAGAGGGGGTGGGGCGGAAGCTGCCTGGGAAGTGATTTCAGCTCTGGTTCCTTAAGCCCACTTCCTGTCCCTTTCTTGCTGTAGGAGGAACGCCCCTGTCAGTAGGCCGCACTCATGGCATGTGGCCAAGCTGCTGGAGGGATGCCCTGAAGCAGCCACCACCATGCATTTCCCTTCTGAAGCCTTCAGCTTGTCCTGGCATTCCGGCTGCAATACAAGGTGAGTCTGGAGCCCTCCCCTCAAGACAGGCTGGAGGGTAGACAACTTGGACACTCCTCCTCCTCTGCTCTAGTCCCTGTTGGATGTTAGAGCCTCAAGTACTATAATGTAAAAGCAAGTGGGAGTCCAGAGTACCTGAGTTCAAGTCCTAGTCTCTTGCTAACTCTCTGTGATTTTGGGCTAGTCCCTTTCCTTCTGGACAATGTTTCCTTGAAATACCTCATTGGGCTTACAAGACACCACACTGTCCTGCTTTTCATCCTATTTCACTAGCTGTTCTTTCTCCGTATCTCTTTTCCTAATTCCTTTCATTCTCCTGTCTCTTAATGTAGGAGGACCCCAGGGCTCAGTTCTGGCCTGCTTTTCTATCAATGGCGACTCACTGGTGCCCTTATCCGGTCTTTATTACCTCTGTCACATAGCCAAAGCCTTCAAAATAGGGACCTTCCTGAATAACCATTGTTGAAACAATTGCCCAAGAGGCAGACAACGTTTTGTTCAGGCTGAGAGCCAGCAAAGGTGCTGCCCTTCACTGCCTTTTCCCTTCCACAAGAGCTTCCCTCCAAGAAGGGATTTCTGTTGCAGGTTCAGAGAAACTAAGGGTTGAGTTTACCCCAATTCGGTGACTTTATTTGGAAACCAAGGGCTCAGGGCAGAGGCAGTTTTGTTCTGGAAGAATATGCAGAAACACACTTTGACATTCTTGAGCTTGGCTCCTGTTTGAGTGAGGATTTGTTTTTGTTTTTGTTCTTTTCAGCAGGAATAGTGGTGGAGTGGGTAGCAGGTTCCCTTGCCAACAAGAAATTGATGGATTCCTTGCCCAGAGAACAAGTGAGCTGACTGACTAAGGGGCAAGGCAGGGAGCAAGAATGAGCAGAAGCTGACCTGAGGGCCTCATGGGCTGCTGCCACAGTTCAACTCTGGCTTTCTAGACTACGGCCTTTCTGAGAGCAGCCTACAACCTCTGGGGTTCTAGTCAAAGGGAGTTACTGGCATGACTTGGCTCAGTTTGGCTTTGTGTGTGGGAAATGGTACTTAAAACTGAAGATTGCATCTGATCCTAGCCCTCCCCTTGGTCTTCCAGGTTTAGCTTTGCTGTGGGAGTTGGGGGAGGCGTGGGTGGGCAGAGACCCCTATACTATCAATACTAGTATTAGAGAGGATCCTGATGACAAAAACTAATAATCAAGATAGTAGCAGCTGCCATGTATTGAACCCTTGCTAGGTACCTGGGCTGTGGTAAGGACTTTACATTTACTATCTGCTTTCATCTACACATCAACCCTCTGATGTAGCTATTACTATTATTCCTATTTAAAAGACCATATGGCAGTAGCGCTAAGACACTGGACTCAGGCCTGATTCAAATTCCAGCTGTGCTTCTTTAGCAGCTTAGTGAGTTTGTCAGTTTACTTTACCTCTCTAAGCTTAAGATTCTTCCATTGTAAAGTGTAGATAATAATCTGTCCCATAAAGATGGGAACAATAGACACTGGGGAATACAAAAGCGGGGAGAAAGGAGGTGGGACAAGGGTTGAAAAACTACCTATTGGGTACTCTGCTCACTTCCCAGGTGATGAGTTCAACTGTACTCCACACCTCAGCATCATGTGTTACACCTTTGTAACAAACCTGTACGTGTACCTCCGGAATCTAAAATAAAGGTTGGAAAAGAAAAAAAAAAAAAAAAGATCTGTCCTTTTCAGCTTGAAATGAAACCTTGTAAAGTGACCGGCACATTGTACGTCCTCAGTAAATAGTCAGGATTGCTATTATCAAGAAAAGAATAGAGGAACACCTGAATTACAGCCCTGTCTGTGCCAGTAGTTAGAGCTGGGTGTTCTTGAGTAAATCGCCACCTCAAAATCACTTCCCTTTGCTGGGCTTGGTTTACACCAGCGGTTCTCAAAAGTGTGATTGCTAGATGAGCAAGCAGTCCCAGCAGCACCTGGGAAGTTGTTGGAAGTACAAATTCTCAGGATTCACCGAGACCTAAACCTCTAGGATGAGGACGAGTGACCCGTGTTTTAACAAGCCCTCCATGTGATTCTGATGCACATGCTCAAGTTTGAGAATCACTGACTTATTTACGAAATGGTCTGGCTACAATTGAATCAGCCCTTTAGGGCCCCTCTCTAATGCTGATATTCTGTGATTGTCTCTTTTGGCAGGAAGCCACATGCTGACTTCCTAGGGACAGGGACAGCCTGGAAGCAATTTCAGACTTGCTAATGTCAGGGAAATAGAGGATAACCCCCATAGAGTTCTCCCACTTTTAGTCTTTGGGGTGTTTCCCCATCTTTTTTCCATATATCATCTTGTGTCCCATTTTACTCAGCCCCTGAGGCACCCCAGTGTCCATCTTCTTCCCTGTTTTCCTTTCTTCCCTTTTTTTTTTTTTTTTTTTTTGCCTACCCTCCTCTCATTTGTGGCATGGGTACCACTGGGCTGGCCTGCCCTCTCCTATAGTAGGGCTGGCCATGACTTCGCTAACTAACCAGTATGCCCTGTGTCTTACAGTGACGTGTGTGTGCAGTGGTGTCCACTCTCCCGGCATTGCAGCACCGAGAAAAGCAGCTCCATTGGCAGCATGGAGAGCCTGGAGCAACCAGGCCAAGCCACCTATGAGAGCCATCTGTTGCCTATTGACCAGAACATGTACCCTAACCAGCGTGACTCAGCCTACAGCTCCTTCTCGGCCAGCTCAAATGCTTCTGACTGTGCCCTTTCCCTCAGGCCAGAGGAGCCAGCCTCTACAGACTGCATCATGCAAGGCCCAGGGCCAACTAAGGCCCCCAGTGGCCGGCCTAATGTGGCTGAGACCTCAGGAGGTAGTCGGCGCACCAGTGGGGGCCACCTGACCCCCAGCTCTCAGATGTCTTCCCGTCCACAGGAGGGATACCAGTCAGGGCCTGCCAAAGCAGTCAGGGGCCCACCACAACCTCCAGTGAGGCGGGACAGCCTTCAGGCCTCCAGAGCCCAACTCCTCAATGGAGAGCAGCGCAGGGCATCTGAGCCTGTGGTCGCCTTGCCACAGAAGGAGAAACTGAGCTTAGAAACTGTGCTACCCACAAGGAACCCTAATAGGTTCTGTTGCCTCAGTGGGCATGAGCAAGTGACAAGTGAGGGCCATCAGAACTGTGAGTTCAGTCAGCCTCCTGAATCCAGCCAACAGGGCTCTGAGCATCTACTGATGCAGACCTCAACCAAAGCTGTTGGATCCCCAAAAGCCTGTGACAAAGCTTCCAGCATGAATTCCAACCCACTCAATGAGGCTTCTGCAGAGCTAGTGAAGGCTTCTTTTGGCAGACCTCCATATCTCATAGGACCCACAGGGCATCGCCATAGTGCCCCTGAACAGCTGCTGGCATCCCACCTGCAGCATATGCACCTTGATACCAGGGGCAGCAAAGGGATGGAGCTCCCACCCGGACAGGATGGGCACCAGTGGACTCTGTCCCCTTTGCACAGCAGCCACAAAGGGAAGAAAAGTCCATGCCCCCCTACAGGAGGAACCCATGACCAGTCCAGCAAAGAAAGAAAGACCAGACAAGTGGATGACAGGTCTTTAGTTTTGGGACACCAGAGCCAAAGCAGTCCCCCACATGGAGAGGCTGATGGACACCCCTCAGAAAAAGATTTCCTGGACCCAAACAGAACAAGCAGAGCAGGTAGTGAATTGGCCAACCAGCAACCCTCTGCCTCTGGCTCCCTTGTTCAACAAGCCAGGGACTGTTCTTCAACCACTAAAGTAGCTAGTGGCACAGAGGCAGGTGAAGAAGGGGACAGTGAGCCCAAGGAGTGCAGCCGGATGGGTGGTAGGCGAAGTGGAGGGACCCGGGGCCGCTCGATCCAAAACCGGCGGAAGAGTGAGCGTTTTGCTACCAATCTGCGTAACGAAATTCAGAGGAGGAAGGCCCAGCTCCAGAAAAGCAAGGGTCCCTTGTCACAGCTGTGTGACACTAAGGAGCCAGTGGAAGAGACCCAGGAGCCCCCAGAAAGTCCTCCACTCACTGCCTCTAACACATGTCTTCTATCTTCATGTAAAAAACCTCCCGGCACCAGAGACAAGCTCTTCAACAAAAGCATGATGCTCAGAGCTAGGTCTTCCGAGTGCCTCAGCCAAGCCCCTGAGAGCCATGAATCTAGGACAGGCTTAGAGGGACGAATAAGCCCTGGCCAGAGGCCTGGCCAGTCCTCTTTGGGGCTGAACACCTGGTGGAAAGCACCTGACCCATCCTCCTCAGACCCTGAGAAAGCACATGCTCACTGTGGAGTCCATGGAGGTCATTGGAGATGGTCTCCAGAGCATAATTCACAGCCACTTGTGGCAGTAGGCATGGAAGGCCCTTCCAACCCAGGTGACAACAAGGAATTGAAGGCTTCTACTGCTCAAGCTGGGGAGGATGCCATCCTCTTGCCTTTTGCAGACAGAAGAAAGTTCTTTGAAGAGAGTAGCAAATCCTTGTCTACATCTCATTTGCCAGGTTTAACCACTCATAGCAACAAGACTTTTACCCAGAGACCAAAACCTATAGACCAAAACTTCCAGCCAATGAGCTCCAGCTATAGGGAATTGAGGCGCCATCCCATGGACCAATCATATCATTCTGCAGACCAACCATATCATGCCACAGACCAATCATATCATTCCATGTCACCCCTTCAGTCAGAAACTCCCACTTACTCAGAATGTTTTGCAAGCAAAGGTCTAGAAAATTCCGTGTGTTGTAAGCCACTACACTGTGGTGATTTTGATTACCACAGGACCTGCTCTTACTCCTGCAGTGTTCAAGGAGCTCTAGTCCATGATCCTTGCATTTATTGTTCTGGGGAAATCTGCCCTGCCTTGCTAAAGAGAAATATGATGCCAAATTGCTACAACTGCCGGTGCCACCACCACCAATGCATTCGGTGTTCAGTTTGCTATCATAATCCTCAGCACAGTACCCTCGAGGACAGCAGCTTGGCACCTGGCAACACTTGGAAACCCAGGAAGCTGACAGTGCAGGTGAGGACTTGGCTCTTGGGTGGGTAACCTTCATTATTGTCTTTGAGAGGAGATAGCTAGGTAAATCATTTAAAAATATAACAATTATAATTCCTTGAAACTCTACAGCACTGGCTCCAGTAGTTGTTAGCTTAGTAACCTTGAACAAGATACTCAGCCACCAAAATTGCAGTTGTCTCACCTTTAGAGTTAGATAAAAGTAACTTTTGCTTCATAAAATGGACACAACTGAGATTTATATCCTGACTATAAAATTGATATCTGAGTGACCCAAAGCAAGTCATTCAACCACACAAATTTGAAGTATGTAATTCTAAAGGGAAAAAATAATTTTTCCATCATAAAATAGCCAGTATTAAGAAGAGTCTCACTACCTCATCTCTAAAATGGAGGAATATCATGGCTGCCTCATGGATCACTTGTGAGAATCAAATGAGATTGTGTCTATGGAGTTCTAGGCCCAGGGCATTTTACAAAATATCACTTATTGCCTCCCATTTTCTACTTCAGAAGTATTTAGAGATGCAAAATTTGCAAATATCCCCAAGCTTTGCTTTCAGAGATCTGACTTGTTGGGTTTTTAAAAAGACAAATCCTTTCCCCTTTCTCCATCCTGTCTCTGTTGGAGACCCAGGTCTAAACTGGCTGCTCTTATATCCCGGTTATGACCTATTACCATAACACAAGCCACCACCATCCCCCAGGCTACTTCTGGGAGGACTCCCTAGGTCCTTGCCTACTCACTGCCAAATTACTTCCCCATGGCATCCCTGATGCCATCTTTTGGCCGGTGCATTCAAACCAGAAGCTAATTCCTGTGTTCAGCTGTTGCATACACAGGCACTTTTGAAATGACTTAGTATCTGAATTTGCTCAATATATGTCCTTGGTAAAAAGGAACTTCAAGAGTGAAAGAAGCCTTACACAAAATACTATGAACTCTACAATTCCTTTTATATGAAATTCTAAAACAGCTATTTTATGGGAAAAAAAATTCGGAACACTGCTTGCCAATGGGAGGTGGCCCAGAGATTGACTGGAAAAGGGCACGAGGGAACTTGTGAGGTGGTGACAATGTTCTATATCTTGGTAAGAGTTGGAGTTAAACATATGTACCTGTCAGAACTCAACAAATGTATAGCAAGGCTCCTAGACAGCCAATGCACTTAGTATTTGTGCATTTCACTGGAAGTAAATTTTGCCTAAAAATGTTGTAAACAAATATTAAACTTTATTTAGTATGTATGCTGAAGTGTTTTTGAAGTATACTGCTGTATTCAACTTATGTTTTCAGCATACAAATCTTGTACATATTTTGTTATATTTGTCCCTGAGATTTTATGAAAGCGCCGAATCCTAGCCACTCAACCACCAGGGATATTTATCCCTAAGATTTTATGTTTTTAGATGCTATTATAAAGAGTATTATTTTCTTAATATCAAGTTGAAATTCTTGATTACTAGTCTATAGAAATATAATTGAATTTTGTGTATTGACATTGTATCCTGCAACATTGCCAAACTCACTTATTAGTTCTAATAGCTTTTTGGTGGATTATAAAACATTTTCTACATACACAGTCATGCCATCTGCAAATAGAATTTTGTATCTTCCTTTCTCCTGTACATGCCCTTTTCTGGGAGAGAGAAGAGCCTTATTGCACTGTCTCACCTTCAATACAATGTTTGGAGGAAATGGT
Organism: Symphalangus syndactylus; assembly: GCF_028878055.3. NCBI lineage: Eukaryota > Metazoa > Chordata > Mammalia > Primates > Hylobatidae > Symphalangus > Symphalangus syndactylus. The sequence goes on along the minus strand of NC_072447.2, from coordinate 64,069,059 downwards.
AAGAGTGGACATTGTAGCTTTTTTCTTAATCTTTCACTATAAAGTTTGATGTTAGCTGTAGGATTTTTTTGTAGGTGCCCTTTCATTGAGGAAAATCTCTTTTATTCTTAGTTTACTGAGAGTTTTCATCAGAAGTGGATGTTGTATTTTTTTTCACATGCTTTTTCTTTATCTGTTAAGATGATCATATAGTTTTTCTCTTTTAATCTACTGATATGGTGAATGACATTGATTGATTTTTAAAATAAATAGAAGCCTAGCATTGCCAGGATAAATCCCACTTGGTCATGATGTATTATCCTTTTATATGTTACTAGATTTGCTAATATTTTGTTAAGGATTTTGCCCTTATGTTTATCAGGGATTTTAGTCTATAGTTTTATTATAACATCTTTTTCTGTTTTTTATTTGTTTGTTTGTTTGTATCAAGGTAATGCTAGCCTTCAAAAATGAGTTGGGATGTATTCCCTTCTCTTTTATTTTCAGGAAGAGTTTGTATAAAATGTCTTCCTTAAATGTTTGCTTGAATTCATCATGGAAGCCGTCTGGGCCTGGAGGTTTTTTGGTAGAAAGCTTTTTAACTACAAATTCAATTTCTTTAATAGATTTGGGGACATTTAGGTCACCTATTTCTTCTTGAGTAAGCTTTAGTAGTTTGTGTCTTTCAAGAAATTTGTCCATTTAATTTACATTTTAAAATTTGTGGGGATATAGTTGTTTTCAACTTACTTTAAAATGCACCAAGAATTTAAGATGGATTGGTAGATGGATAGAGGAGTAAATAGAGATATGATAAGGCAAATATATCAAAATGTTATTTGTAGAATCTAGGTGCTGGGTATATGGGTGATCACTGTGAACTTCTTTCAACATTTTTGTATGTTTGAATATATTCATAATGTTGAAAAAAAGAGGAGAAGAAATACAAAATAATGGTTTTAAGGGCACCGAAGCTGGAACCAGACTGCCTGGTTTTGAATTTCTTCCCCCGAACTTACAATGCCTAAGCTTTCCCATCTGAAAACATGGGGGTAGTAACAACACCTACTTCATAAGTTGGTTGTGGGGATTAAGTGATGTAACACATTTAAGACTCAGAGCAGTGACTGCCAGATTGTAATCATCTTATAAGTGAGTTATCATCTCTTAAAGGGATATTTTTGGCTTAGCTTGAGAGACTTTTGCTGGAAGAAGGACTCACAGATAGACAGTAGACAAAGGGGGCTGAGATTGGGGGTGAGTGGGGCGGGGGAAGTGAGGAGATGACGGCTGCAGTCGTGTCAGCCCAGGACCAGCAACTCTATAAGAGGAGGAGGTACGATTTGCAGGTTGCAGCAATTGGCAGCAGTAATGCATGCGGGTGAGGCTGTGCCTATACCATGCCTCTATTTTTTGTACTCTGAGGGAGGGATACCTTGGGTTCCTAATGCTTGTTAGACCAGCCAAGCAGGTCTGCTTAGATACTAGGCATTCAGACACGTGGATGGCTGCCTAGGAGACACCACATGCCCATTTCTGCCCGTCATCTGAACCTTCCACTCCTACTCCACCCCCCTCAAGAAATGGGAAAAACTTGCAGCATGGGTTAAGATGCCATAGCTCTGATGACTAAGGTACTTGTGGTGGTAGCTATCTGAAGAAGGGCTGACATCCTGCTCCTAATGCCCCTGGATGAGGTTGGTGAGCTAATTGGCTCCTGTTCAGTGCTGTGAAGACTGAAATCAGCATGCACTCACATCCTTCATACCAGCTTGTTTTGCATTCATTGTCAAATTATTTCACATACCAATTGTATGGGATAAGTTATAATAGGATCTCCCATTTTACAGCTGAGGAAGCTGAGAAAGCCAAGGCTCAGAGAGGTCACACATCTAGCAAGTGGCAGAGCCAGAATTTGAATAACATGACAGTAACTAGCATCTCAGTGTCTACTGGGCACCAGGTACTATTCTAGGTGCTTTACATGTATCAAGTCATTGAGTTCTCAAGCAATATTATTATCGTGATTATACTATTATATAGTTGGGGAAACTGAGATAAAGAGAAGTTGAATGGCTTGCCTGAGGCCGCAAGTGAAAGGCAGGTGTGCGATTTGAATCCATGCTATCAAGCTCCGGAGGCCAAGCTCCTGACTGTGCTACACTGCCTCTCCATAAGCTGATTGCAAAGCCCAGGCCCTCTCTAGTGTGGCCGGATGCCCTCTAGCAGTATCACTTCCACTGGGGCAGCAAGTTGCCATCACAATCTCCATTTGCAGCAAGCCGTGAGGATAGCTGCCTCTTTGGTTCAAAGGGTGCAAGCAATGTACCAGGAACCTATGTGGCTTAGGGAAAAAAAGTAGAGTGATACTGTGGACCTGGGAAGGTGGTTGGGAGTTGGTATAGGACTTTGGTTTGGCCACTGCTATTTATTGAGCACGTCCACAGGGCTAGACAGGGCATGGACAGGAAATCCTGGCCCCCACTGTGGTTGAACAAGTAATGATGTCTTTGCAGGCAGGAACATCTCACAAGGGCATTGAGGCAGAGTCTAAAGTACAAGTGATTAGAGCTGTTCTGACATGCCAGATATAGGCAGGGACTGCTCTGGTCCTTTAAAAGCTGAAGCCAAGAAATAAACCTCAACTTTTCCATTGCTGCTAACATCCAGAGCCTCTTATGTGCCAAGCAATGTGCTAGGAGTTCTCTCTGCATATCTTATTTATCATCACTACTGGTCGCCCAGATAGGAAACTGAGGTGAGGTTCAAGGAGGTAATATGAATAACCTCAAATAACACCACTATTAAGTGTCTTAGCCAGTGTGACTGCACCAAGGATCTATGTTTATTCTGCTTCACCAGGCGTCTTACTTCCAGTAGGGAGACCTACTGGGGCAAAGGTAATAAAACTTTGAATGGGACTAATAATAGTTGCATTGGAGAAAGAGGGAATTTGGAAGATCAGTGAAATTTAGGAAAAACTCTGCATTCCCATTGAACTAAACTCTGAGTCTCTAGGTACGGAGTATTTGATACAAAGAGAGAATCTGAAAGGCTAATTTGCATTCAGTTTGGAGCTAAAATAGGAAGGCAGGGACAGTTTTACAAATGGCACATATGGCTTAGCCTAGAAAAAAAAAAAGAGTTGCTTGGACATGGCCCTTAAGGAAAAAAATGCCCAGGGCAGAGAGTCTGCTCCTGTAATGTAGGGACTGTGGCAACCTGCACTCATATTCCCCAGAGATGGGCCCACCTCAGCCCCTGCCAGCAGATGTGGGCAGAGAAGGAGGAGCCACTGCAGTTGGAGGCGTGCTGGGCATACCTGCTGTCCCTCTGCCTCACCTGGGGAGAGGGTTGCTGCAGCCGGAGCTTCTGCCCTCAAAGCCCCTCTCAAGGATGAGGGCTTCCAAGAAGATGCTTTCTCTGTTGGAAGAGGCAGAAGGAATGAGCAGGTTCACCCAGCAGAACAAACAAAAAGACCTCCATCTCTCCGTGCAGGCAAGAGCCAGGGCAAACAGCAAACATACTAAACTGGTTTTTAATGTGGTTTGGGAAGGGAGTGGAGAAAGAGGGAAACAGCATTTCTAGACCACGGTGTCCAGGTCCCTAAGTGCTCCCTTAGTCTCTGCATGCCTGCAGCAGTTTAGCAAGCCTCCCGACAGAAAGGCAGCCCTCCAGGTACACATTTCTCAGCCTGCATAGCAGAGTAGAAGGAACAAGCTGGGGGGCTGGGCCAGACACCGGCTCCTGACCTCTTCACATTTTTGAGGCCATCTAGATACCTGGCTGCTCAAAGCTTTCTAACTTATCAGGACTTTTCTTTACAGGAATTTCCTGGGGACAAATGGAATCCAATAACAGGAAACAGGAAGACCAGCCAGTCAGGGAGGTAAGTGAGCGCTCAGGGAGTTGGGGTGGGTTGGTGCCTCTGGAGCTTCTATAGAAATTGCTAAGGTCTTTGGTTTGCTTAGTTTCCTTTGAGGAAACTGGCCTAGTATCTAGACTAAGGACTTGATGCCATAGATATAATTCAGCCTGTCCCCCTGCCCCACGCACTTCTAGATAGCTGGGTACAGACCAAACTGATTGCTAGGACATTTTGGAATACGCAAGTTTCCTCTATTAGACTGAGACCCTTGAGAGAGGACACCATACCTTGATCATAGCTTTATTCTCTGTACCTAGCACAGTGCCCGACACAGAGAAGTTGCTCAGGAGGTATTTGTCATTTGCTTGCCAAATGAAGAAATGGAACCTCCTCCACCATTAATGGGTGAAATGACACAAAAGTAATAATGCTAGCTAACATTTCTTGAACACAGCGCTCTATTCTAGACCCCATTCAAATCATTTTACACGTATGTATTTATCACTATGACCTTATGGGGTTGGTAATATTAGTCTCTCCATTTGACAGAGAGAAGAAATTGAGACACAAAGAGATACATTCATTTGCCTGAAGTCCCACAGCTAATCAGTTGACTAGACCCAGGCGGTCTAGCTTCAGGGACACTATACTACATTACAGTGTTTCTCTGAAATGGTTCTTTTACTGATTAGTCAGTGAAATAAGAGGACTTTATTGAAAACCTAGTATAGGTCCTGCCTTTTTCTGGGCAAGGTGAGAAATACGAGCAAAAGAACAGCAGGAAGCACAGTGCCTGCCCACAGCTTGAGCAGGGAAGACTAACCCACACAAAGCTAAATGGCAATAATAATAAATTACCACTTGCCAAACAACCTATGTGCTGCAAGCCAAATTACACATATTATCTTATGCTTTATCTTCCCAACAACTCTGTCAGGTAGGTATGATTATAACTGGGGTGGTGGGTCTCAGAACTTGAGTGCACAATTGAAACACAGATAAATAGTTGGACCCGACCCTGCATCATGAGAGTGATTCAGTAAGTGAGGAGTGGAGCTCAAAACCTGCAATTCTAACAGGCTCAAACAGCATCTGGGTGATGCTGATGCAGCTGGTCCTGGGATCCAGTTTGAGAATTGCTAACTCAGATAAAGGATCACAGTCAGAGAGCCTAAGGAATCTACTCAAGGTCTCATAGCTAGTAAAGGGATAAGCTAGGAATTAAGCCCAGCTTTTACTTTCTCACACAAGTTGACAGAAGATGAAACCCTGTCAAATACAGGGCTTAAGAAGCACCTGGCACCTGGTAAGGGGGCAGCACATGGTAACTATTACTGTACACTATTTAAGTTCATGGGAGGATAAAAACAACTGAGGGTTGGTAGCTGTAAGAGGAAAGGCCCATAGAGGAGACTAAGCAGGGTGTGTTGGAGGAATAATCCCCACTGGTTAAGTTCTGGCCTTGGAGTCGGTTCTGCCTGGGTTCAAAGCCAGATTCTTCTACTCATTAGCCATGTGGCCTTGGCAAGTGCCTACCTGCCTGCCTCTCTCCCTCTCTCTCTTTCCCTTCCCCCCTTATTTATAAAATGGGATAAGAGTATCTATCTCAAATGTTTGTTATTGTGAGGACTAAATGAATTAATATTTGTAAAGCATTTAGAGCAAAACCTAACACCATAAACTCTCAGGAAATGTTATCTGTAATGAGGAGGAAGAAGAACAGCAGCAGCAGAGAAGAAAGGTGAGTAGTGAAGCACTGGACCAGCCTAGGCAGGCCTTGACCAGCCTAGGTAGACCAGCCTAGGTAAACCCAGATAGGATCACAAACATGAGAGCAATGAAAGGTTACCATCAGGTAAGTGATATGATAAATGTGGCCCTTTAGGCAACTTTGCAGTGTTGCAGTGTTTGCAGCCTAAGTGGGTTGAAGAGAGACCAATTAGGAGAAGTGATCTGGCCATGACAGAATGTGGCCCTGGATTGGGGAGGTAGAGGTGCGATAGAAATGGAGCAGAAGGAATAGATAAATAGGTGTGATATTTGGGGGAGGGGAGTTTGTTTATTGTGAAAACAATATTACAGGAAATTAAAAACAGAAGAAAAAATAACCTTATTGTCACCATCTTAACACCTTGGTTGTTTTCATTTCCCTGTCAGCTTTATCTATAGGTATAGAGATTTTTCTAAGCATGATTATAATAACCATGTAGATGTAATTTTGTGTGCCCTGCTTCTTTTTCCTCTCTAAGCATTACTTGGTAAACAACTTTTCATGTTGCTATGCAGGCTTCCTCAAGTCATAATTTTTAGTGGCCGTATAATATTTCACCAGCTTAATGTGCTCTAATTTGCTTAATCATTCCCAAATTGTTGGGTAAATAGGTTGTTTCCAATTTCTTGCTATTATAAAGTAATGCAGCAGAAATATTTTGAGTCGCTATAGCTTTTTTTCTTATTTTGAATTATCTCATTAAAAACAATTATGTGGAGTTGGGTTTACTAGTGCAAAGAATATGAACATTCTTATGGTTCTTCATAGATCTTACCAAACTGTTTTCCCCACGAGATGTTTTACATGCCATTAGCAATATATGAGAATACCAGTTTTCCAAAATTATGTCACCATTGAAAATTTTCTTTTTCTAATGCCATACAGTTTAATGGGACCTATTACAGTTTTAATTTGCTTACTTTGATCATTCTAGTTTGAATATTTTGTGTGTCTAATTAATATATTGATATCTGTATTGCTTCTCATGTGAATTATCTCTTCAGATTATTTGCTCACAAATATGTGACACCTTTTGAGGGCAAAGTAGAGAAAACTTGGTGACTAGAACTTGAGGAGAAAAAAGGAAATATATCTTAGCCAAGCATGAGATAGTACACACATGTAGTCCTAACTGCTCAGGAGGCTGACGTGGGAGGATCACTTGAGCCCAGGTGTTCGAGGTGGCAGTGAGCTGTGATCACATGACTGCATTCCATCCTGGGTGACAGAGCGAGACCCTGTCTCAAAACAAACAACAAACAAAAAAAGATAAAAAGATAAAAAACAACTCTGAGCCCCAGTGACTTGGAGAACGTTATTGGCATAGATGGGGCAGTTGAGAAGGGGAGCTGGAGCTGGTTTGGTGAAGATGCTGCTAAGTTTGAATTGGGATATGTTGTATTTGAAGTTAGTGGAAGATACAAGCTGAGTCTTTCAAGGCTTGTTAAACACCCAGCCAGGGGACAGGATGAGGAAGAAGAATCAACAAAGGAAACTGAAGGGTCAAGCAGCTGAAGTAGTAGAAGGAGAAATCTGCCAGTGTAGAAGATAAGCAGATGACTGTTAATGTCCTTAACAGTTTGGAATTACAAGTGACCTTCAAGAAAGCAAATTCAGTAAAGCGGTAGGCATAGAAAATAGATGGCATGGTGGTCTGTAAGGGCGAAGCACAGAGAAGAAATGCAAGCAGCTTTACACATCACAAATGTACCTGTTTTAAGTGTACAATTCAATGATTTTTAGTAAATTTACAATGATGTACAATCATCACCACAATCCAGTTTTAGAACATTTCTATCGCCCTAAAAAGAACCCGCATGCCCATTAGCCATTGCTCTCCATTCCCACTCTCAACCTTAAGCAACCTCTAATCTACTTTCTGTCTTTATAGATCTTCCTTTTCTGTGCACTCCATGTGACTCAAATCGCACAATATGTGGTCTTTTATGCCTGACTCCTTTCACTTAGCATAATGTTTAGCAGTTCATCCATGTATCAGTACTTTGTTCCTTTTTATTTCCAAATAATATTCCATTGTATGGATGCATCGTATTTTGTTTACTAGTCCTTCCACTAATGGATTGTTGGGTTGTTTTCACTTTTTGGCTATTGTGAATATTACTGCTATGAACATTCATGTACAAGTTTCTGTGTAGATTTATGTTTTTAATTCTCTTTGGTACATATTTAAGAGTGAAATTGCTGGGCCAAACGGTAATTTTATTGTTTAACTTTTTGAGGAACTGCCCGTTTTCTAAAGCAACTGCACAGTTTTACATTCCCACCAGCAAAAGAGAGTTCCAGTTTCTTTTGGCTAATTTTACTACAATGATTAATTGTTACTGTGTGTTTTTTAAAATGTTTAAAAAGGGGCCCGGCGCGGTGGCTCACACCTGTAATCTCAACACTTTGGGAGGCCGAAGCTGGCAGATCCCTTGAGGTCAGGAGTTCGAGACCAGCTTGGCCAACATGGTGAAATCCTGTCTCTACTAAAAATATAAAAATTAGCCAGGCATGGTGGCAGGCGCCTGTAATCCCAGCTCCTTAGGAGGCTGAGGCAGGAGAATCGCTTGAATCTGGGAGGCGGATGTTGCAGTGAGCCAAGATTGTGCTACTGCACTCCAGCCTGGGCGACAGAATGAGACTCTGTCTCAAAAGAAAAAAAAAAATGTTTAAAAAGGAAGATGTTTAAAAATAATAAATTAGCTGGGAAAAGGAAAGAGAGAAATAGCATGATAGAGGGAGCAATTGGGTTTAATTTAGTAGTTCTCAAAATGTGGCCCCAGGCCCAGCAACCTCAGTATCACTCTGAGAACTTGTTAGAAATGCACATTCTCAGACCATACTCAGACCTACTGATTCAGAAAGTGAGGATGTGGCCCAGCAATCTCTGTTTTAACAAGCCCTCCAGGCAATTCTGACGCAAGCTAAGTTTCAGAACCACCAGTTCAAATGAAACTTCAGTCAGGATCTAGAAAACTGAATTAAGTTTAAAACAGAAAGGAAAGCTCAATAGAAAAGGAAGTATTGACACTGAAGATGGAAGAGGCAGGTCCCAATTAAAGGTCTCAGGAAACATGAGAAGGACTAGGAAATGTCCAGGGCATAGATGACATCTGTGAGGAGAAATCCTGATAGAGTTTCCCCTCACACCTTCCCCCACCACCACACACACAAATTTTAACATTTACTATGTTATTTCTGTCACAACTGGAATCATGAGTGTAGGTGGAAAAATCAAATGTATATTCTTAAGCCACTCTCTTTGCCTGGAAGCCTGCAATGAATTGATAATTTCAGGTAGTTATACTCTTAGTTGTCTTCCTCCACTGTTATTTGGTTTTCCATGAAGAGAATGTAAAAATTTTAATATTAGCAGGAGGGATAAAAATGGTGAGTAAATCTACTGGGAGAAAAAGCTACATTACTGTGATATATTTAAAAGCCAAAATAAGTTATTTTCTGGATTATCTCTCTTGGTTTTCTGTACCTATGATTGCCTGCTGTGACCCTTTCCATTTTTTTCACTTTGCACAGAACTTTAGAATGTGTAGGGTGTTTTTATATGCATGACCACAGTTAATCCTCACAACAACACTGAGGTTAAACCTTATTTTTCCCATTTTACTGATGAGGAAGCCAAGACTCAGAAAAGGTATTATACCATTAACAGCAGCAACAACAGGTATAATAGCTAACATTTATTGAGTGTTTATTCTGTGTCAGACACTGTTGTAAGCATTTCACATGAAGTATTTTATTATTTATAATAACCCCATGAGAGCATTACTTGTTTATTGACCCAGTTTTGCAGATGAGGAAATCGACTCACAAAGAGATTAAAGTCACTTGCCCAAGGTCAAACAGGCATCTGACTTCAGAGCCCATTACTACTGGGATTATACAGCAAGTAAGTGACCAAACTAGAGCTCTACTTAGGATTTTCCATTCTCAGCCCAGGGTTCTCTTCCTTCCCTTTGTTACACCACATCATGAGCAGAGTGTGAAATACCCAGTACAGAGTTCCTATTTACTGATTGAGTGAAAGAATATGGGTAATTCAGAGTTGAATCTGATTTCATTAGGAAGAGTACACTTTTCAGGAAGCCTTTACTACCTAAGAAGAATGCAGCCTTCAGAGGCTCGGAAGGATTTGTCACAGGTATAACTAAGTGAATTTAAATACTTAGGTATTAATTTAATGCCAGGCACACAAAACTTATTCAAGGAAAATTATAAAACTCTAATGGGAGAAATAATATGAATAAATGCATAGTATATACTTTAATTTAGGAAGACTAAATATAGTAACGATTACAGTTCTCCCTAAATTTAATGTGTAGACATAATGTACTCCAATTAGAGTCACCATGGGATACTTTATAGAACTTGTCAAATTTATACTAAAATTTATCTGGAAGAATAAGTAAGTGGGCAGAAATACCAAAGAGTACATTTATTTTAAAAGTTAATGATGGTAGACTTACCCTATCAGATTTTAAAGCCTATCATAAAGCAACAATTATCAAAACCATATGATAGTGGGTTAAAAAAAGTCAAACAGTGAAATTAAAAAAGAGCTTCTAGAAACAGACTCAAGCTATTTTAAGAATATAGAACACATTGGAAGCAACCCTGAACTGGGGAAAGCAATTACTATTTCTTTAAAAAATGTTGGGAATTTTAGATATCAATATGGAGAATAATTAACTTAGATTCATATCACATACTGTACAGAAAGTGGACCAGTAGAATCGCATATTTATTCCAGCTGTGGATGGAAGATAAATTTATGTCTGTTAAATGGAGGATATCATCAGAGACAAGATCGATGGATTCAAATATATAAAAGTTTGTGTGGGGGAAGCCTTTGTACAACAAAATGTAATAAAAAGCTAAGCAACAGAATGAGGAAAATGTCTGGGATCAGCATCACTGACAACAGTTGCCTGTCCAAAAAATACATATAAAAAATGGGTAGAAGGTCAGCTTTCAGATTTAGCTTCATAAGTGGGCAAGGAAAATGAACAGGCAATTTACACATGAGGCAATAAAGGGAGTAAAATCATTGCATGGAAAAGTACCACCTCTCTAGCAATTAAAGAAGTACAAATAGAAGCAACTTCAAGGCATCATAATCTGCTTATTAAACTATCAACAATTAAAAAAGTCAATAAATAGCAATTGTAAAATGCTACCTTGGCAAGGCTGTGAGGAAACGTGCTTCTGGAAACAATATAAATTGGTTTAGTCTTCCTAGAGGGCAATCTAGAAAAATGTGAAAAGAGTATGTGTTTCTGGGTTTAGTCTTCCTAGAGGACAATCTAGAAATATGTGTTCATATTATTTGGCCTAGAATACCCCCAAGGAAATAACCTAAAAGGGAAAAAAATTATTTAAAGGTGTTCATAGTAGTGCTTATTATAATCATGGAAAGAGTTTACCAATCTAATATATCATCATCTTGGAACAAAATAGAATTGCCACTAACAGTGACAGGTATACAAATGTTGGGTCTTTCCCAGAAATGAGTGGTTGTAATATTAACAAAAAAATAATAGATATGAAACCACATGTTGAATCTAATCTGATAGTAGCCATACACAAAGAAAATTCAGAAAGGAATCTGGCAAAATGTAAATAGTTGGATATGAATGTACATGGTGTTCTTTAGGTACATGTCAAGTTGTTGGAATTTATAATTAAAAAGAAAATCTGAAGAAGAGGTGGCCCATGTTGGTTTGATACAGACCTGAGAAGTTAAAGATCAAGGGCTTTGTAAAAAATCCCTGTACCAATGACAGACAATGTTACTTACCAGACATGCTTACTCTCACTGCTAGCTAGAATTGGGTTTGCTAGAATTCTGCATCCACTAGCACTTTTGCTTACTTAAATCCACAAGAACTTTGACATCACCAGACCTCTACGAATCTCCAAATTTGTCACCACCACTACAACACAGTACCCCCTCGCACACACCCCCACCAATAAAAATTTTATTATCTGCCTCAGAACCATCCCTCTCTTAAGGCTTTTCCATTTCCCTTCATTTCTATCACTAGCACTAGTTTGCATTTCAGTGCTATTATTCACAAACAAGCACATTTTCTCTCTACCACAGTGACTGCGTATGTATGTATTACTTGACAACAAATATAGATTGGGGTCATTGGAAAGAAGGAGCTAAGCTTCACCCAGGACAGCCCCAATAAAACAAGGACTTCTCTGATTTCTTCACAGGACACTTTGCATCCGCCTCCTGAGGACTAGAGAAGGTTCAGGGGAAGCACTGCCACTTGCATTTGTTGTTGCCAAGCTAATTGTTCATTACTTGAATTTCTGTGGACCCAGGGGGCAAGCAAGGGTAGCAGCAACAAGCTCTCTGGGTCCTTCTCCCCTCCCTGTGTATCCTCCTTGCATCTCACTTCCTGGATCTTGCAAATATTTCCTTCGGCAATAACCTGGGAGTGTCTGTTTCTCTTGGAGCAGTCTTACTTGGCTGCTGCGGGAAGGGAAAGGCGAGAGGGGTTGGGCCTGTGTGCTGTTGCTACTGAGATTCTGGAATGCCAAGCTATTGTGGTGAGCTTAAAAATAAAGTTTCCAAACAAGAAACTTCAAAGGGCCGAGGAAGAGGTAGGAGGAGATTTTTCAGTCTCTGCAAATATTGGTTTTCATTTTCAATTCCTATTAGGCCAAAAAAAAAATATTTTAACAAAAAGGGAAAATCTGTTCTTCAGAAGAAAAGGCAACCCATGGAAGAGGAAAAGAGATGAACAACCCTGGTCTTGGCAGGCAATTTGCTTTTGTTTTTGAGATGTAGTCTCCTTGCTGATGTCAACAAAGCCCTTTCTCATAGTTTGCTTTCATGCTTCCTCCCCTTTCCTCAGTGAGGAGCTAAAGCCTTCATGGACGCCCGAGGATGAATGTAGCACAAGTACCTTTTGCTCTACCCCAGGAGTCCTTGCTTCCCTGAGATTATCTCTCAGAGACAGACGAGGCAGGTCTGGACACTGTGCTTTTTACTAGCTGGGAAAATGATTTATCCTTTTTAAGCCTCAGGAGTCTCATCTGCAAACTGACAATAATGGTTGTTGTGAAGATTAATGGAAATACACACGTGAAAGTGCCTAACACGGGGCCCGACATTTGGCAACCAGAGTAGTCGATTGGGTGTGGTGGCTCACGCCTGTAATCCCAGCACTTTGGGAGGCCAAGGTGGATAGATCACTTGAGGTCAGGAGTTCGAGACCAACCTGGCCAACATGGCAAAAACCAGTTTCTACTAAAAATACAAAAATTAGCTAGGCATGGTGGCACATGGGGAGGCTGAGGCATGAGAATCACTTGAACCTGGGAGGCAGAGGTTGCAGTCAGCCAAGATTGCGCCACTGCACTCTAGACTGGGCAAGACACTGTCTCAAAAAAAAAAAAAGAAAGAAAGAAAGAAAGAAAGAAGGAAAACAAGAGTAGTTCCTTTTCCTTAATGAAGCTCCTTGCCCTCCACCCCAAGGAAAGAATCCTTACTTGGTCTCAAAGCAGAGTTGCAAATTTCTGTACATTTAGGAGGCCTGATTCCCTTGAAAATAGGACTTCTAGAGGCCAACCAATATCCTTGGCTTGAGGCTGACACCCTTCAATGGAAGCCTCCCTTTCACCATCACCATTTTGCTTCAATTGTTAAAGCCAGGAAGACAGGAGCAATATCGGTTTTGCTCCCCTTTGATCTGGTCATCTTGCACAGTGTAATATTCAGCAAGGATTTGTTGAAGGAATGACTAGTACACACGTTGGCCCAGATGATCCCATTAAGGGTAACCCTTCCCCTTCTGGAGTTGGTCTCCTTCTGCCTGGTTGATATAAGTGACTCTGCAAGTCTCAGGCTACCCCAACACAGGGCAGGTGAGTGGGAGGGCAGTGGTTTTAAAATGAGGGCTGACGCAGAGAATAGCAATTCCCAAGTTGCCTTGTGCCCAGTACCTCCAGATAGGGTCACAGTTCCATGACTTGGGGCACCAGATGTCCCTAGAAGGGCATGTTCTTTTCTTTCAACTGTTTCTGGGGTTTATTACCGGGGTGGGGCGGGGGGGGGATTTTTTTAAGGCTAACACACGTAGTTAGTACTTAAACAAGACACCTTTGAATATCCAGTCCTTTTGATTGTCACACTGCTCTTAACCCTAAACTTGCCTTTTATATCTCCCTTTTTAGTAGATAAGAAAAGTGAGTGAATGAGTCCAGGCTTAAACTCCTTAGTAAACTAGGGCCTCCTGGCTAGTCAGCTATGTGGTTGGGCTGGGACTTGAGGTCTCCTGGTTTCTTGGCTATTGAGCAGGGTTGAACATTAATCAGGGAGTGCAGTCCAATTCTCTTGATGGGAACAAGGAGCAAGGCTGAAGCATACAATTGTGAAGGCAATTTTCCATGTTCCTAGCATCCTTTCTAGGTCCTTTTTACGTAGCTCATCCTTATGACTGCTTATTTGTAAGATAGGTATTTTGTTGAAAGTGAGGTAAGTGAAATACCTTGCTCAAGGTCACACGGCTTTTGAGTTATAGAGCCAGATTTTTAAATTTTATTGGAATTCAGACCCAAGTCTTTCTAACACTGTGTTCTTTCTGCTTTGCTCTGTTGCCTGTCCTGTGCCCTGGTTAGGGAAGAAGAAAATGTGGTAAATTTGATTGTTATCCTGGAGCAGGGTTGTTTTCATCACAGCTGCAATACATTGGCCCAATTGTTGCCTTTGAGGATATTGCTGCATTTCATAAAATCTAGATTGGAGATGAAGGTCGGGAGAGAGGCAGGGACAGGAGATAGAAATGGGCAACCAAGTGTGTGTAGTGAGGGGTGGGGGACAGAATGTATAGTTTGGAAACCAACCTAATTGGAACAAATAACTGCCCCCAAACCATAGCACTCCCAACCCTTTTACTCTGAACCTTTGTTTCCATGATATGGTCCCTGAACCACCTGTGTTAGAATCCTTTAGGTGAATTGCTTAAAATGCTGATTCCTGGATCCCACCACAGAGGTATGAAATCCCAATGTCTAGTGTTGGGGCCTATGAATTTTCATTTTAAACAACTTCCTGGGTAATTCTAATGAGGAGCCACTTTGATTATGAGCTGTTTTCCCAGACTAGTGGTTTCCAATGAAAGTTGGATCATGTACCCTTCTCAGAAAGAATTTTTTAAGCATGTACCCTCAACATATGTTGGCAATATATTTATTAATTTCTTATATGTGCTAATGTCCTCATATTTGTGCTTTGAAATGCAAGAAATAGAAAAAAATAAATATAAATGAAGTTCTGTGAAGACAACTACCCTAGACTAAAAAGTAAATGACCAGTCAAAAAAAAAGGGTAGGTGGTTGAAATCCAGTTTCAGGGAGAAAGAAAAAAGAATGGTAAAAGCCCAGTAGAGTGGAAAGTTGACCTTATTTTTCTACAAACCCAGAACTCCTCCAGAATGAAGAAAAAGAGAACTGACCATAAAGGTTTCAAGGTAAATATCAATAACCCGTTAATCGTTATCTTTGGATACCAAAAGCTGAAAAAAATGATTGGACAAGGCTGAAGGGCGTTGTCCAGGCACCCAGTTGAAGTAGGAAGCAGCATTTTATGAAAGCACCTACATGAGACAAGCACCTCATCTTTTGAGATGTGTAGCTAAGGACAGCACTGACAAGGCACCAGCTTTGATCAAAGCAGCAAAGCTCCATGCAGCTCATGAAGTCTGGTGCTCTTTGAGCACTGTAGGGTAAATCAGCCCAGTAATAGAATTAGGAAGCTCGATAAGGTTGAGCAAAACAAATAATTTCCATTAGCTTGCGCTACCCCAAAGAAATACGCAATTTAGGTAAAAACAACAGACTTGCTATGCAAACACAGCCTCGAGATAAATCCCAGCCCGCTCCTCCTCCCCCCACCACACACAAACCCCAATCAGATTCTGGAGCAATTGGACAGCTGCTGACTGCTTTACCTGCTACTCATTGTTCCCATTGCCTGGCAACCTGGGCTGCGAGGTTACAGTAAAAGAGATCTAACTTTTCTTCTTTTCCATAGTCACACAAACCTGCATTTATTTCACACTGAAGAAATAACGTACTGAGCACCCACTGTGTGTCGGGCACTGTGCTGGATACTGGTGATATAGTGGTGAACTTGACATGGGCCTTCACCCTCAATATGGTTATGTGGAAGGGGCAGACAACTAAGCAGTAGTGTGCTAGGAAAATTAATGGGTGCTGTTAGAGGACAGTCTGGGCACCTATCCCATGCTTTGGGGAATCAGGGAAGGCTTCCTCAAGGAAATGATATCTCAGTGGAAATCTGAAAGTAAGTCAGATAAAGGGGGGAAAGAGAAGATAAAGAGCAAAAAGAGCATGTAAAGGCAAAAAGAAGTGTGGGAGGTGTAGGAAAGGCAGAATTTTAAGGAACCTAACAAATCCTAGTAAGGGTCTGTATTTTATGAATAATGTAGGCTTCAAGCAGAAAAATGTATAACAAAATCAGATTTATGCTTTTTCTGTTTACTAATTTTTAATTGAAAAAAGTAATAAATGCATTTAGTGTATACACACACACACACACACACAATAAGAGAATCTCACCCCAAACCATCAGTACAACTCTTCACGAGAGACATTACTGGCAATTTGTTGTGTATCCTTCCAGAAAAATAATGTGTGCATGTATATACATTCTTTTTTACAAAAATGGGAACATATTGCATATCTTTTCTATTCTACATCCTGCTTTTTTATTTTAGTGATTATTCTATGTTACACATAGATCTATTGCATCACCTTTAACAGCTACATAGTGTTCCATATATAGATATTCCCTGTTTTATTTAGTCCCTATTGAAGGACATTTAGATGGTTTCCAGTCTTTGGTGATTACATACAAATCTACAGTGAATATCCTTATGGATATCTCTTTGTGTTCATATTGGAATGTGTCTGTAGGATAAATCCCTAGAAGCTGAACTACTGAGTCAAAGGATATGCACATTTTACCTTCTTTGCCTTCCAAATTGCCCTCCCTAGGAGTTATGCTAATTTCAACTCCCACCAACAGTGCATAAGATCACCTGTTTCCTCATACCCTCATTAATTCTTTAACTTTTTTTATTTAAAAAGTTTCATTATTGTTTGGATTTGCATTTTTTAAATCTTAAGTGAGGTTGAACACCTTTTGGTAAATTGATAAGTCATTTGTGTTTTTCTGTGAACTATACCTTTTTCTCCCTATGGAGTTGTTGGTCCCTTTTATTGATTGGTAAGCATACTTCACATATTAAGGATATTTACTCTTAGTTGTATATGTTACAAATATTTTTCCCAGTATATCTTCACCTTTAGACTTTATGGTGTTTTTTCTGGACATAATTTTTTAAGTTTTAGGAAGTCAAATTTATAAACTTTCCCGTATTACTTTTATGTTTTATGTCTTACTTAAAAAGAACTTATCTTGCCAAGATTATTTTATATTTTTTTAAATGTTTTCTTCTAGTACCTTTATGGTATTTTTTTTGACGATTGAGTCTTGATAGATCTAAACTTTATTTCGTTGTAAAAAGTGATATGATGATTCAGCTTTATTTTTGTTTCAATGGCTATCCAGTTGTTCTAAAACTATATATTGAATAATTCATCCTTCCCCCACTATTTGAAATGCTTCATCACAAACTAACTTCCCCTATGCATTTGAGTTGACTTCAGTGTTCTAGTGTTCTCTGTTTTATTCCATGGATCTACCTTTGTATTTGTGAGACTGCCTTATTTACTGCTAACTTTAGAAATTATTTCAATAATTGGTAGGGCTGGTCTTCCCTCTTTCATCTCTCTACTTTTTCCATACTGTTCATAATAATTCTTACGATTTTAATTTTCCCATATGAAATTTACAATAATGTTCCAAAATGCAATCTGTTGACAATTTTATTGAGTTTCTATTAAGTTTATAGATTCACTTAGAGTTGACATCTTAACAATGTTGAGTCATCATTGCTAGGAAATTGTGAGTCCTTTCATTTATGTGCATCTAGTTTTATGTTTCTCAATAGAGTTTTAAAGTTTTTGCACATAGATCCTGCATATATCTTGTTAGGTTTATTTCTAGGCATCTTATCTTTATAATTGCTGCAGTAAATGTGATCTTTCCCTCCATTATATATTCTTTTTTTTTTTTTTTTTTTTTTTTTGAGACGGAGTCTCGCTCTTTCGCCCAGGCTGGAGTGCAGTGGCGCAGTCTCGGCTCACTGCAAGCTCCGCCTCCTGGGTTCGCGACATTCTCCTGCCTCAGCCTCCGGAGTAGCTGGGACTACAGGCGCCCGCCACCGCGCCCGGCTAATTTTTTGTATTTTTAGTAGAGACGGGGTTTCACCGTGGTCTCGATCTCCTGACCTCAGGATCCGCCCGCCTCGGCCTCCCAAAGTGCTGAGATTACAGGCGTGAGCCACCGCGCCTGGCCCTATATATTCTAACTAATTGTTGCATCTATATAGAAAAGATGATTTCTATATATGAATTTTATACCCTGACACCTTACTGAATTTTCCTGTTGTTGGTATTACTTTTAAATTGTTTATGATGAGGCTGCGCACAGTGGCACCTGCCTGTAATCTTAGCACTTTGCGAGGCCGAAGTGGGTGGATTGCTCAAGGCCAGGAGTTTGAGACCAGCCTGGGCAACATGGCAAAACCCTGTCTCTACTAAAAACACAAAAATAAGCCGGGTATGGTGGTGCATGCCTATAGTCCTAGCTACTTGGGAGGCTGAGACACGAGTATCGCTTGAACCTGGGAGGCAGAGGTTGCAGTGAGCGGAGATCATGCACTCCAGCCTAGGTGACGGAGCTGGACTCTGTCTCAAAAAAAAAGTTTCTGATGAATTTTCCAGATAAATAATTGTATCATCTATACATAATGAGAAGATATCCCCTTCTTCCAATGTTTACATCTTTATTTTGTTAAATTGCACTATTGCTTTCAGAACAATATTAAATATTAGTGGGGAAAGTGGGCACCTTTGCCTTGTTCTTGTTTTTAATGGGTATACCTCTAGTGTTTTGCCATTAAGCACAATATTGGCTTTTGACTTTAAAACAGAAGTCTGATGATAATGATGGTATTATGGAAATAGATATCTTTTTCTGTTAGGTTTTTTTTTTATCTGGAAGTGATGTTGAATTGTTATCAAATACATTTTAGCATTAGGGAAATTGTTATGTGCCTTTTATCCTTTGATTTATTAATGTTGTCAATTATATCAGTAGATTTTCTATCACTGAACCAGTCTTACATTTCTAGGATGAACCCCACTTGATCATGGTGTATAATATTTCTTAACATCCTCTTAGATTCTGTTTCTTAATATTTTATTTAAGATCTTTGCATCTGTATTCTCAGATGAGATTGGTCTCTAGTTTGCTTTTTCTGTTCTGTTTGCTGGGTTTTAGTATCAACGTAATGCAGGAATCTTTTCGTCTCTCTCTATTCTCTAGATTTCCAGATTCTAGAAAATGTAAATAACATTGGTTTGATTTTTTTCCTTGAAGGTTGGTAGAATTAACACAAGACTATGTGATTGTGCTATTTTTGGTCAAATTTATACTTTTTTTTCCTATGGTAACTGGTGGGTTTATATATTCTCATTCTTCTACAATCAGTTTTGGTTAATATTTGTTTTCATAGAAAAATACTTTAAGTTTTCAAATTTGTTTTATGGGGTAGAGCAAAGTATTCTCTTATCCTTTTCATTTACTCTGTAACTGTGGTTATTTCTCAATTTCTAATTTTGTGCATTTGGGTGTTTTTTAATTAGGTTAGCAAGTGGTTAATCTGTTTCATTGTTTTTTATTTTCTTTTCAGGAATTGGTTTTGGCTTTAATTATTTTATCACTTGTTCCCTAGTATATTAATTTCTGCCATTAGTTTTATTATCTTTCTGCTTTGTTTTAGGTTTATTTTTATGATTCTTCTTTTGTTGAATGCTTAATTCATTTATTTTAATTCATTCTTACATACTAATATAAGTATTTAAGGCTACAAGTTTTTCTTTTTCTTTTTCTTGAGACAGAGTCTCACCCTGTCAACCTGGCTGGAGCGCTGGAGTGCATTGGCGTGATCTCAGTTCATTGCAGCCTCCGCCTCCTAGGTTCAAGCAATTCCCCTGCCTCAGCCTCCCGAGTAGCTGGGGTTACAAGCGCACACCACTACATCTGGCTAATTTTTCTATTCTTAGTGGAGACAGGGTTTTACTATGTTGGACAGCCTCAGCTGGAACTCCTGGCCTCAAGTGATCCACCCGCCTCGGCCTCCCAAAGTGCTGGGATTACAGGAGTGAGCTGCCACGCCCAGCCTACAAGTTTTTCTTTAACTACTGCTTTAGTCAACCATATCCTCTAGCTTCTGATATTTCCATTGTTGTCATTTTCTAGGTATTCAACAATTTCAAATTAGATTTTCTCTTTGACTAAAGTGGAAGAATTTTTTTCCTGTTTATTTTCTACATGCTAAAGATTTTTATTTTCATTTTGTTATTAATTTCTAGTGTTACCGTATTGTCATTAGAAAATATGGTCTGGGGAGGCCGAGGCAGGCGGATCATGAGGTCAGGAGATCGAGACCATTCTGGCTAACACGGTGAAACCCCGTCTCTACTAAAAATACAAAAAAAATTAGCCGGGCGCGGTAGCGGGCGCATGTAGTCCCAGCTACTCGGGAGGCTGAGGCAGGAGAATGGCGTGAACCTGGGAGGCGGAGCTTGCAGTGAGCCAAGATAGCGCCACTGCAGTCCAGCCTGGGCAAAAGAGCGAGACTCTGTCTCAAAAAAAAAAAAAGAAAATATGGTCTGTACTACTAGTGTTACCGTATTGTCATTAGAAAATATGGTCTGTACTACTTCCATTTTCTGGCTCAGTATATAGCCAATTAAAAATATACTCAATGGGCCCTTGATTAAAAAAATATACTCTGTTTCGGTATATGAAGAAGTTTAGATTTTCTCATTATCTTAGTTTTTGACTGTCATGATCTGTCATCAGCCGAAACAGTCTCATATTTTGTTTCTACTTTTTTTCTACCTTTGCATTTGCTATAGATTTTGCTTTAAGAATTTTTATGCTATATTTTTTGGTGCATAAAAGATCAGAGGAGGTAGATCATCATGTGTTCTGGTTGTTAACATTATAGTGCCCTTCTTTGTCTTATTTATTGCATTTTGCCTTTGATTCAACTTATGTATGAAATGAGTATCATTATTTATTTTTTCTTTAATTTTGACCTTAATTCCTTTGTTAAACATACTTATTGAACACCTACTGTGTGCCAGGCACTAGAAACCTATGAATGAGACAGACAAGATCCTGCCCTCATGGAGCTTACATTTTAGTTAGAGATTGGAACAGAAAATAATCAAGTAAAAATAGATATGTGATATGATATCAGGTGGGGATGAAGATGAATACTCAAAGAATGAAGTAGAATAAGGATAATTAAATATAAGTTGTCTATTTTTGATAAAGTAGTCAGGAAAGGCGCCTCTGCCTGATACACGTTTGTCATTTTTTTACTTTCCACTTGTCCATCACCTTGTGTGTGTGTGTGTGTGTGTGTGAGAGAGAGAGAGAGAGAGAGAATATGCCAGGTGGAACAGTTTGCACAAAAGGGATTGTTATAATCTTAATGATCTATAAGTGTGCAAAGGCCCAAATGAGAAGATAGTGGGTATGTCTGGATATGAATTTCTGATCCACATGAGTGGTGAGCTGACCAGAATGGGGGCGGGATAAGAGGAGAATTAAGGACATTTTGTCTTCCATTCTGTCTGAGTTTGGCTATTATTATGTGTATTATTATTTTTTAAAGAGTTATTTCCAATCTTCATCATGATTATTGAATGGATATTCTGTATGATGATTTAATTGAACCCCTGGAATTTCCTGTCACTGGGCAGGACTTAGCATGATGCTGATTGCTCACAGGCTACAGCAGGAAACCAGATCTTGTGGTTTAGAGGGCTTAACTCTTTATACTCTGAGGCTAAAGAGATGTCTTTTAACTTTAGTCAGTCTTTATTATACAGAAGTTTGAATTTTTATGTATATTCAAATAAACCTGGACTTATTTGGAGATTTTCTTCTATTGCTTATGAGAATCTTATTTCACCTCACAATGATAGTCTTTTTAATTTTCTGATCGGTTTTTCTTATGTAATATATGTGCATAATATATACACATATATATACACATATAACATATATAATATATTAAAATTATACACACACACACACACATATCCATGACTCTTGATCTGGAATTTATTTTGGTATATAATACATGATGTAGCTCCAAAAAGCTCTGCTTTGCAGTTATCTCAAAAAGATTTATTAAATAATATTTATTTATCTCCTTTTTGGGGGAAGATTATGTATATGACGTTTTTATAGGTAGTCTGCTTTGTTTCTGAACTTTCTATTCTGTTTTGTTGATCAATAACACAGTTTTAATTACAATTATTTTATAATATACTTTATCCCTTACCTACCCCCTTCCCCATTTCTTCTGTAGCAGAATACTCTTTAATATTATATCCTGCTTTTATTACATTAATTTTCTAAAAATTCTGTAGTTAAATGTAGTTTAAAAATTCCTATTGAGAATTCTGACTGGAATTGCATTAGGATATATATATATATTTTTTTTTTTGAGACAACGTCTTACTCTGTCACACCAGCTGGAGTACAGTGGTACAATGATGGCTGATGGCTCTCTGTAGCCTCGACCTCCCAGTCTCAAGCTGTCTTCCCATCTCAGCCTCCCATGTAGCCGGGACTAAAGGCACACACCATTAAAAGGCACAGCTAATTAAAAAAAGAATTTAGAGACAGGGTCTTGCTATGTTGCCCAGGCTAGTCTTGAACTCCTGGACACAAGTGATCCACCCACCTCAGCCTCTCAAAGTACTGGGATTACAGGCATAAGCCACCGTGTCTGGCCAGAAGGAGATATTTTACATCCAAAATAGCAGATAACTATGAATGACCTGTGTGGTGTTTTTTGTTACAAGTATACAAACATAGAAAGTATATATATCTAATTCATAATACAGGTTGCATCTAGAGAGGCAATAGGGGAATGGAAGTGGAGAGTACGTGAAGGGTATTATTTCTTAAGAAAAAGTAATAAAACATAAATGGCAAAGTATTCAAACTTACTAAGTCTGGGTAATAGGTAGGAACATGGGTATTATGGCAATTAATCTCTGTACATTTCTAAATATTTGAAATTTTTATAATGAAAAACAAACAAAAACAACAGGTGAGGCAGGATAACCAGGCTTGTAAGCCCCAGAAAACAGCACATGCAATCTGACTCCTATAAACAGACTGGGGTAGTATGTGTATATCCAGACTTTGGAGCTAAACTGTTCAAGTTCCAATCCTAGCTCTACCACGTACTAGCTTTATGACCCCAGGCAAGTTGCTTAAATGCTCTATGCCTCAGTTTCCCCAACTGTAAAGTCAGTGCAATAGTAATAGGTACCTCCTGGGGTTATTGTGAGGATTAGATAAGTGAAGACATGGAAACCACTTAAACAGTGCCTAGTATTTAGTATATGCTCAGTAAGTGTTAGCTATCATTATTATTATATTATTATTACTATTATTACATTTACTACACATACTACATTGTTTTGTGGACATTTTAAATTTTATATAAATGTTGTCATCCAAAATATGGGCCTATCTGCAACTTGCTTGTTTTTCTCAGTACTCATCTGATGTTTTGCAGGGAAATGGCTCATTCCAAGACTAGCTTTTCATGGGCAACCCCTTTCCATCCTTGCCTTGAGAACCCAGCACTGGACTTGTCAAGCTACCGAGCAATTTCTTCTCTTGACCTCCTTGGAGACTTCAAACATGCTTTGAAAAAATCAGAGGAAATTTCAGTTTATGAGGAGGGGAGCTCCCTTGCCTCCATGCCCCACCCACTGCGCAGCCGTGCCTTCTCAGAGAGTCACATCAGCTTGGAGCCCCAAAGCACCCGGGCCTGGGGGCAACATAGGAGGGAGCTCTTTAGCAAAGGTGATGAGACCCAGTCAGATCTTCTCGGAGCCAGGAAGAAGGCCTTTCCTCCTCCTCGCCCTCCTCCTCCCAACTGGGAGAAGTACAGGCTCTTTCGTGCAGCCCAGCAGCAGAAGCAGCAACAGCAGCAGCAGAAGCAACAGGAGGAGGAGGAGGAGGAAGAAGAAGAAGAAGAAGAAGAAGAGGAAGAGGAGGAGGAGGAGGGAGAGGAGGAGGAAGAGGAGCTGCCACCCCAGTATTTCAGTTCAGAAACCTCTGGTTCCTGTGCTCTCAATCCTGAGGAGGTCCTGGAGCAGCCACAACCCCTCAGCCTTGGCCACCTGGAGGGCTCAAGACAGGGTTCACAAAGTGTCCCAGCAGAGCAAGAATCCTTTGCACTCCATTCCAGTGATTTCTTGCCTCCAATAAGGGGTCACTTGGGATCTCAACCTGAGCAGGCTCAGCCCCCTTGCTACTATGGCATTGGTGGGCTTTGGAGGACATCGGAACAGGAAGCCACTGAATCCGCCAAGTAAGTACATATGAAAGATACTAGGTCTCTGAAGAGGCAGGCAGCACAAGTTTGAATTTTACCTCCACCATTTACTAACTGGATGACCTCAGGCTGGCCAATTAAACTGCTCCCAGCCTCAGTTTTCTTACCTGGAAAATGGGTATAATGATACTTGCTTCACATGATTGTTATGAATATTAAGATAATCTACATAAAGGATATAGCTCCATGTTTAGCACATAGTAGATGCTCAGTAAATATCATGTTCTTATCCCTAAATATCTTTATTAAAGTATTGTACTTTTCCTTAGTGTGTCTTCACTGTGTCCATCAACTTCTGGCCCCTGATCCCAAAGACATTGAACACTTGTTGCCTGTACTAGGTCTTTCCCAGAAACCTGGCTCAGGCACTTTTCCTGCCTTCTCTTCTGCTTGCCCTCCAGAATTAGAGGCCAGCTCACAACCTGGCCTGCCTCTGCTCTAGGACAAGTAGCCTGGGCTTCTAAACTCGTCCCCCCACAACCACCAGCATCAAAGGTATTCCTGGGGCTGGGTGC
Organism: Symphalangus syndactylus; assembly: GCF_028878055.3. NCBI lineage: Eukaryota > Metazoa > Chordata > Mammalia > Primates > Hylobatidae > Symphalangus > Symphalangus syndactylus. The sequence continues at coordinate 64,044,294 of NC_072447.2, read as the reverse complement.
TTCATGCCTTGATAATTCCTTACAATAGTTAAGGACATTCTTTTTCTCTTCCACTTTCTCCCCCTCCTTGTTTACCTGCCTCTTTGCATTCACGTGGGTGTGTAATAGGTGGTAGTTGACAGGGTGAGCTGCCTGGGCAGGGAGGCCAAAGCAAGAGTGTGTTCTGGCAGCAGGACTGCCAGTGTTTGTTCACTCCACTGAGCCAGTTGTCATCTGCATGCCCTATAGTGCATGGTTGGGTTTTTTTTATTTCTTTTGCTCCAAAGCAAAAGCCCCGGGACCATCACTGCTATTATTGCTCAGTGCTCTGGTTGTCAGCGGCTCCGCCTGCTCTCCTGTGGAGAGCTCAGCCCACTCTCTGCTGGGGCTGAGGTTCGGGAGGCAGGTGGCTTATAAGTGCTTTCTTTAACTCTCTTTATAGCAGGAATTTGCCTGAGACTTGTTGCAGTTAGAAGTATCTTGTTATCAAGTCTTTTATTGACAGAAAAATCTGTGACTTGTCTATCTGGAGCTAGTTGATCAGTTTTCCAGCCCAAGATGCCATAAGCACAGCATTTACAGGGCCTGGCTCCCAGGCACTGTTAAGAATCCTTCATTAGATCCCATGTGGCTGCTTCTCAAGCTGTTCTTCCTGGGGAGCATTCTCATTGTAATTAGAAAACATTTTGTGAAAAATACCTGTGATTGTTATCTATCATAGCAGGGAAAAGGGAAAATGACCTCCCAATAGTAGGCACTTAACAAATATTTAAGAAGAAAGGACAAATAAATGAATGGATGAACATTTATTAAGTATTTCTTATATACCAGACACTGCCAGACATTATGTATCTATTTCATTTAATCCTCCCAATAGCCCTATTAGCCATTATTATCCCCATTTGACAGATGAGGAAACTAACTAATTCCAAGTTACACAGCAAAGATTCAAAGCCAGAGCTATCTGACTCCAAAGCCCATGCTTATTTTGCCTTCCTAGGCAGCCCCTCCCAGAGAGATCTTGTTCTTTCCATAGGCCAGGAGTCACAGGTCCTCTTCTCTCCTGTAGGGCAAGGTGTACCAGAGGCAGCAGTTACAGGCCCTGGTTCTTCCTTCTTTATGTAGCTCCCTTTGCCTTGGCACCTTGGCCAGACAGAAAGAAATCACTATTGCTAGAGATCTTGTAACTTGCTCCAGAGATTTATTTTTAATGACTATGGGATGTAAGGGAAAACATTTGTTTGCACACAGCTCTGCTTGTGGCTACAAAATCAATTAGATGCTCCTTTGAGTGATGGAGATTTAAGGAACAGCATCATTCCCAAAATAGCTAATTTTTTTGATTGCTTACTATGTGCCCTGCATTGTTCTAAGCACTTTGGGTAACGATTGATTTAATCATCAAAATAAACTTATGAAATATTTACCATTCATCTTCTTCATTTCTTAGATGAAAAAAGCGAGGCCCAGGGAGATAAAGTAACTTTATCACAAGATCTCAGGTAGCTCATTATGCTTGCTATATCATCCCATGATCTCTGGGCTCTTGAAGAAGATTCTATTCCAGAACCTAGGAGAGGACAGTGTCCTAGCCAGAAGGAAGCAGCTTTAAGATTTTGTAAGGGACATATAGATGCATAATATTTTGAATCTAAAATGCAAACAAAGATATCCTAATTTCAGCCAAGTTAAACTCTAGTACCTTTATAACCTACATACTGTTCTGTTAAAAAATGCTGGGATACACACAGAAGCCAATTAGTGGAATAATTAAGTATTATTTAAGTCTAATAACTCTGATTCAGGTATAGGTATAGTTTGCTTTATGGACTCTATGCATTTCCTCTCAGTGCTCTGTGAAAGGAATCTGATTTTTCCTTTGATGTTTACTACATAGATCACCTATAATCGCTTCCCTATTAATGGAGGTGATAAGGAAAGGATCCCTAGAACATAGTGCCTAATATGATATACTATAATATGATGCAGGGATGTGTGTGCTGGGGAACTGAGTCTCCAATTAGCACATCCTTTTTTTCCTTTATAACACCTTCTGACACAGAACTTTCACACATACCCTAAATATTTTTCTTGTAGATAGGAATTCCCTAAGTTCAGACCTTCATATTCCCTCCAGAATATTCTCCATTATCTGCTGACATAGATATACTCCAGCCAGAAAATTCCTTACATGTAGGCTTTTATATGATCTCAAGTTGTCCCTTTGGCAATATAGCATAGCAGCTTGAAGCACAGATTCTAGAGTCAGGTTGTCCGGGTGCAAATCGCAGGTCTGTCATTTAATGTCTGGTGACCTTGGGGAAGTCACTGTACCTCTTGTTGCCTCATGTTCCTTATCTGTATAATGGTTTTCATGAGCATTCAATTATATATTTATATACCTATGTGTGTGTGTATCTATCTTAGGGTGGTTTCTGGGGCATGGTAAGTATGGTGTGCATGTTAGCTAGTATTGCTCTTTTATCAGTGTTACAAGCTTGAAACTTACATGTAAACGAATTTACCTAGGATAGAGAATATTGGCGTGCCCAACTTTCTTTTGTGTGATGAATTAGGAGACAGCATAGCATGAATCAGTAAATAGCTGTGGAGCCTTTTAACCATTATTTTTGACCTTTATCTAAGAACTGCAAATAGCTGCAAAAATGACTAATGAGTTTCTCCTATTTTCCCTTTCAAACAGCTAGAGGTTAGCAAAGGGGTAGTGACACAGACAGGTGGAGGATGGGAGTGGCTAGCAGGCAATGAGAATATAGTGAGGGTGGGCCACCCCCTAGCATAAACCACGGGCAAAATTATTTGCCCCTCCATCGCTGAGACCTGACATTGTAGCATTTCTCTCTACTTCCTTCCTCACACCAGACCGGAAGCTTTGATGGCAGAAGAGGCCAAACCCAAGCCAGCATGGAACCAGAACTACTTTTTTTCCTGAGGAGAAGTTCTATTTCATGGGCTGGGGCTCTGAGAAGCAATGCCTCAGCCCCACAGGCTTTGGTGAACCCAAGACAACAGGGTCTGTTGCTATACTTGTCAAGCCCCTGGGTGCCACTGGTTCCATTTTTTTCCCCATTTCATTCTACAACCATGGAGGAGGCAGGAGCCATTGGGAATATGCCAGAAGTGGAGAGATGCTATCCCTTTTCAGGCTGAAGTCCTGCCCTACAGCAGGCAATGTCTGAAGAGTTCATGAGAGATGTGGTGGGCGGTGACAAGTCCCTGGCAAGGTGCTAACCACAGCCTCTAACATGGCGACCACTGTTGAAGTCGTGGGTGACCTCTTTGCTATGGGAGATCTGCAGCAGAGGGTCCATTTCAAGTAGGAATGGCATTGGAAAAGAAAAAAATGATGCGAGTGTCCAGGAAAGCCACAGGGTGCCTTTGTAAGCAAGAAGACTAGATAGAGCCAGGATGGGTTGAGATCCAGGGGTAGGTCTGAGGGAGGCCAACAGGCTTGGAGAACCAATAGCTAAGGTCTCAGATACTTCTCTACCACCTAGCCCCTACTTTGGGATCTACATACTGGGGTCATGCACCAAAGGGATGATGATCAGAAGGCCTGCCAGGTTTTCTGGATTTTAATTGAGTGTTAATGACCAAACCAAATTATCTCGAAAGAAGTCTCCCTAGCCAATGAAGTCAGGGGCATAGGAATAGCCTTCTAAGTTCTTAAAACTTGCCTTTACTTAACTCGTTTGCCTTCATGTGGCCTGTTTACATTTGAACAGTGCCTTCTCCATTTTTTTCACTCCTTGGTGAAGCAGGGTTCCATTTTTCAGATGGAGAAATTAAGAAACAGAAATGTCAGCAGCCTCTCAACAGAGGTGCTCAGATGGTCATTCTTTGTTTCCACAGACAAGAGTTTCAGCACTTTTCACCTCCTCCAGGAGCCCCAGGAATCCCTACCTCTTACTCAGCTTATTACAATATTTCTGTGGCCAAGGCAGAGCTGCTGAACAAACTGAAAGACCAACCTGAGATGGCAGAGATTGGCCTAGGAGAGGAGGAAGTTGACCATGAACTGGCTCAAAAAAAGGTAAAGTTTTTTGATGTGCCCTAGAGATTTTCAGAATTTAGCTTGAATGTGTCTGGAGGATGACCAGCCTTCTACACTCTCTAGAACATCTCGCATTCCCATATTTTCAGTATGGAAATCATACAGCCTCTCTGGGTTTCTCACAGATCCAAGTCCTGTCTATTTTTGATCCAGTCAATAATAATAATAACAATCATAATCATCATTATTGTCTCTGTGATCCTTAGAACAACCCAACAAGGGCTGGGCACAGTGGCTCACGCCTGTAATCCCAGCACTTTGGGAGGCCAAGGCGGGTGGATCACCTGAGGTCAGGAGTTCGAGAACAGCCTGGCCAACATGGTGAAACCCCGTCTCTACTAAAAATACAAAAATTAGCCAGGCGTGGTGGCGGGCACCTGTAATCCCAGCTGCTCGGGAGACTGAGACAGGAGAATCGCTTGAACCCGGGAGGCAGAGGTTGCAGTGAGCCGAGATCGCACCACTGCACTCCAGCCTGGGCAACAAAGAGTGAAACTCCGTCTCAAAAAAAAAAAGAACTGCCCAACAAGGCAGATATTACTATCCCTTTTTTACTAGTTGAAGGGACTAATTTGCCCAGGGGTTACAGACTAAATGGTAGATCCAGCACTTGAAGTCAAGACTGTCTGAATTTCTACTGTACAGTACATGCTGTCTCTCTGAATTAAGCCAGCCTTGTAAGTAACTCACTACCCAGGGCACATCAGAGTTTCTGCCAGTGGGCTCTTCTAACCAATGGCAGTGCCATTGATTTTTATTCTTTGTGCAACTTTGTGGGAGACAGAAGAGACTAAGTAAAATAAGGACAAATTATAGGCTGGCAAACTTTAGTATTTATTTGCAAGGATAGTCAATTATGTCTTAAAAGTACAAAGTAGTTAAGTGGAGATGATGATGTTGTTGCTGTTCCAAAGCTTTCCTTTCTTTGTCTAAGTACCACTAGTCTGGTTTTCTAATCGAATTCTTGGAATCACTTTCCCCTCCCTGCACTTACCTATTGTATTTCATAAGCAAATAGGGTTGTCATGGCAACCTCAAAGGCTCAATTTACCTCTTTGTGGACATCTGAACTCAATGTAAATTGTTCTGCCCATATTTCTTTCAGGACATGACCCGTAGGAAGGTACAGGGCCATTTGCAAAAGTCCTTCCTCCAATTTCCTATCTGAAGCAAAATGTCAGGGGAAGAATTGGAAGCATGGTGGTGTTGAAGTTTTATTGATGCAGATGTCTGCTTCCTTGGATTCCATGTTCCCTGAGCGGGGGTACTCCTAGCTTACTCAGGGCCTGGCCTCTGCAGGGGCAAACCTAGAAGTCTGACCAGGAAAAGAGAGAGATGATCAGAAATGGCAGAACACAGAACAACAGAAAGTGAACTAAAGTGATTGTGGGTGGGCTATGACAGTTTTTGTCTCTGAGGAAGAAAGGTGAGGAATGTCACCAATTTGCGATGTCCCAGAAAAAACAACTCAGCTCTGGCTGGATCTGTGATGACTCCACAACTCTATCCATCACACTTCCCCAGGACTGAGGTTCAGGTTGTAGAGCACAAGTTCCAAGAAGTAAAGGGCTCTCTCCACTTTTATCCTTCCATCTATCCCTGGAGCTTGGGAACTGGGGTGGGAAGGTGATTTTCCAAGTGGGTCATTTTCCAGATGGCCCCCAGCCATCCTTTGTCCCCAGCATTGACTTTTATTTGGGAGAGCAGATGGTGGGAATATAACTGGCAGCCTCTTCATCTAATTGTGTTGCCTTATTCATGTCACTGATCCCCAGTTCCCGGTGGGTTTTGGAATTTTCCCCAAATGCAAACCTATTATACTTCAGACTGAGATCATGGTGATCTCCTGACTTTTGAAGAGTTCTAAAATATGACAACAGGTCTTGGTACCTGGAGGAGGCTTTCTTAGTCTTGGTCACTTTGGACATCTCTAATTAAACTACTAGAGGGGAATACATTCCAGAAAACTAGAAGCCTATGGTCCTAGTGCTTGGGCTAGAATAAGATTAAAACATACATTGAAGCATACTCCTATGTACAAGATACTATTCTAAACATGTAACATGTGATAACTTATTTAATTCTCATAACAACTCTATGAGGTAGGTCCTATTGTTATCCTATTTTTTAGATGTGGAAATTGACGTGCAGAGAGGTTGAGTAATTTGCTCAAGGTCGTATATAATCCCACTACTTTTCCAGCAGAGCAGGAGTTCAAACTCTGGTAGTCTGGCACTGGAGCCTCTGTGCTCTTAACCACAAAGCAATACTGGCTACAGAGGCTATGGGCAGCCTGGGACAGGGCCATTCTTGTCGTAACCTTGCAGCTAGACAAGTATTTATTAGTTTGTAGAACTAATTTAATAATAATAATAACATTAGTAAGCATGCATCGAGCATTCAAGTGCCAGTCATAATACTAAGTCTTTTACTTATGTGGTTTCATGTACCCATCAGAAAATCTCTGGAGTTGGGGAGGTGTCCACTTTACAGATGAGGAAACAGAAGTGGGATTAGGTATCTATCCTAAGGCCATAGAGTTTGGAGGTGGAATTGGAATCCAGATGTCTCTGACTCTAAAACTCCACTGTACTTCCCTGTGACTGTACTCACCTATAGGGGAGACAAATCAGAAGACAGACAGCACTTCCCTTAAGAAACTTACAATCAATAGCAGGTGAGAGATCAGACACACACAAGGAATGGAAAGTGAGGAACTTCAAGTTACACTATAGGGTTCTAATCCTAAAATACTTAAAAGCTCGGACAAAAAAGATCACTGAGAGAAGACTTACAGAGGAGGGCTTCCTGTGGGGGAGGGGAGGGGCAGAGCCGTCCCCTGAAGAAGTTTAGGAATAACCAAAATGAAGAAAGAGATAAAGACCAGATGGAACTGCATAAGCTACTCAGGAACACAAGAATGAGTGTTGTGAACACAGAGGAGAGTGAGCTAATTCTGAAAGGCTCTGAGGAGGGACATTAGAATGGCAAGGTGGGGCCAGACTGAGTAACAAATAATAGCAGCCTAGCTTTTATGCAGCACTTGCTATGGGCCAAACACTTTGCATGCGTAATCTCATTGACTCCTTATTATGACTCAATGCGGTGGGTAAAGCAATTATCCCCATTCTACAGATAAAGAAAGTGAAGCTCAATAATGTCAAGTCACCCAAGGTCCCACAGCTACGAAGTGGCAAAGCTATAAGTCAAACCCAGTCGTTATGACTCCAGAACTCACAGTCTTATCCAAAAAGCCTCAAAAGCCAAGCTAAGGAAGCAAAGATCTAGCATAGTGCCATGAACTTGAGAGGTACTTAAATGGATTGAAGGAGAATGAATGAAGTGATAGGCAAATACCTTAGTGCAAATGCTTTTCCAACCTAGGCTCTCAAAAGGACTGTAGCTCCTATTTATTAAATAGTCCCAGGAAGGGAGTGGGTGCAGAAGCTCACACCTGTGATCCCAGCATTTTGGGAGGCTGAGGGGGGCTGATCACTTGAGGTCAGCCTGGCCAACATCATGAAACCCCATCTCTACTAAAAGTACACACACACACACACACACACACACAAAATTAGCCTGGCATCCATGACATGCACCTGTAACCTCAGCTACTTAGGAGGCCGAGACACAAGAATCGCTTGAACCTGGGAGGCAGAGGTTGCAGTGAGCTGAGATCGTGCCACTGCACTCCAGCCTGGGCAACAGAGTGAGACTCCATCTCAAAAAAAAAAAGTGCCAGCAAGTATTTATTAAGTTGCATCTGGTAAATGAAGCTTAGTGCATGGATACCACTTACCCAATGCCAAAAAGTTTGGTGATGACATGGAGATCCCTACCAGATGGATAGAAGGTGCTTGCCCAAAAGACTGGAGTTGCTCATGACTTGTCCAAGTTTCCTCTGTTTCCAGTGACTAGGATAGAGCCCACCATCTGTTCCTTGGATTCCAAAACAGAGGTTACAGGCACAAATCAGTTTCTGTTGATCCCCATTCTCATCCTTTGTCTTCTCCTGTTTAATTCCACCAGATACAGCTTATCGAAAGCATCAGCAGAAAACTTTCTGTCTTGCGGGAGGCCCAGCGAGGGCTGCTAGAGGACATCGATGCCAATTCTGCCCTTGGGGAGAAGGTGGAGGCCAACTTAAAAGCCGTCTGCAAATCCAATGAATTTGAAAAGTACCACTTGTTTGTTGGGGACCTGGACAAAGTGGTCAACCTGTTGCTGTCACTCTCTGGACGACTGGCCCGGGTGGAGAATGCTCTCAACAGCATCGATTCAGAGGCCAACCAGGAGAAGGTAGAGTTGGGGTCTCTGGGGTGCGGGTAGGGGGAAATGCCATTTGTTTCTTCTCAGGGCTCCCTCTTTCAAGTTGGGCTACCATGGGAAACAGTAGAGCATGGGGTTAAAAGCATGTGAGCACTGAGGATGGGCATGGTGGCTCATGTCTGTAATCCCAGTACTTTGGGAGGCCAAAGCGGGCAGATTGCTTCAGTCCAGGAGTTTGAGACCAACCTGGGCAACTTAGTGAATCCCCATCTCTACTAAAAATACAAAAATCAGCCTGGCATGGTGGCGCATGCTTATAATCCCAGCTACTCCAGAGGCTGAGGTGGAAGGTTTGCTTGAGCCTGGGAGGCAGAGACTGCTGTGAGCAAAGATTGTGCCACTGCACTCCAGCCTGGGTGACAGAGCAAGACCCTGTCTCAAAAAAATAATAATAATAAAATTAAAAAATAAGAGTGTGAACACTGGCTTTTAAGTGCCCTGAAATTCTTGCCCTACCATTTATTAGCTGTGTGACTGTGGACAACTCACATAACGTCACTCTGCCTCAATCTCTTCATCTGTAAAATGAGGTGAGCATACTACCTGCCTTATGGGATTATTGTGAGAATTAAATTAGTTTATGTTAATTACATAAAACAGGGCCTGGGACAGGGTAAACACTGAATCAATGCTAGCTCCAGTAGTAGTAGTAGCAGCAGCAGTTTTGCCTCACTCTAGAGTTGGAGGGGGAGGTCTCATCAAGTAGTTGAGACTGGAAAGCTGTCAGTTTCACAGGTTGGGTCACTATGCATATACTCCTGAACCAAAATTGCATCACCGTTCCCTATACAGGTGGCTTTGGATATACCTTTGAATCCACAACAAGAGGCACATATCTACATACATATACATACATACACGGACACATAGACTCACACATACCCACTCACACAGACACACACATCATACAGAAAGCACCTCCACAGTGACAGTTGTTCACCAGATGAAAGGGACACAGGCTGGCTTTGTCAGAGCCTTCCTCCACCCCAGGCCCAGTGGTGGTCCCTACACTGAAGACAGCATTAAACAGATGGAAAGAGGTGATTTCACATCCCCTATCCAGAATTGTTGTCATGTTTACCCTCCTGCTACAGGAAACAAAGGCTTTTGCATGGAGGTGGACTTCAGGGCAGAAAATCTAGGACTGACTAATTAGCAGAATGTATAGCTGCTTTGTGGCAGCATCTCTGGTGGAGTACTGCTAGGCAGCACTGTTGGACAGATGCCTGGTAATTGGGAGAGCCCTTACTTGGTCCTCTGCTTCCCCAGTTGGTGCTGATAGAGAAGAAGCAGCAGCTGACGGGGCAGTTGGCAGATGCCAAGGAGCTGAAGGAGCACGTGGACCGCCGGGAGAAGTTGGTGTTTGGCATGGTCTCCCGCTACCTGCTTCAGGACCAGCTCCAAGATTACCAGCACTTTGTCAAGATGAAATCTGCTCTCATCATTGAACAGCGAGAGCTGGAGGAGAAGATCAAGCTCGGGGAAGAGCAGCTCAAATGTCTCAGGGAGAGTCTACTCCTGGGGCCCAGCAATTTCTAATTCTACCAGCACTCTGCCACAGCATCCCTGCCCAGCCATGTGGGAAGTGCTTTCAGTCTTCTTTGTTAGCGGTTTCTCAGCAAGTAGATAGCAATTAGTTTGTTCCAGCCCTCTACCCTGGATGTCTCTCACTACCCCTTCCCTAGCAGTGGTCCTAACCAGCTAGGAGACCCTGGGGAAGCCACAAGCTTCTACCCAAGGGAGCTGCAGCAAGGTATGATCTTAGAACCACACTCTCCTTCCCACAGTTGCCAAGGGCAAGTACTTGCTGCACAGAGAACCAAGGAAGTGCCTTCATTCTGCTTTGTACTAGGACACCAAAGACATCAAGTACTCATCACCCACCCATATCATCAACAGCCTCTAAAGGCTCAGAGGGAAGCTGCCTTGCAGCTCTACTCTGCCCCAGGGCTTGTGGCCCAGCCATTTCTCACAGTGAGCTGGCTGCCTTGAGGGCATTCACCTGGCACCAGTTTCAGGGCCTCACCCAAGCTTTGCAGGGGAAAGCACAGAGGGAGGAATTACACTGAAAAAATGCAAGCAAAGGTTGAGTACCCCCAGGTGCCCCTTAGGAAGGAACCAGGTTTAAATAGGCTCTACCCTTACCTTTCCCAGCAGCAAGTTCAGGGGAAGAGGCCTACTCTTAGCCCTGGCTAGTGTGACCCTCTTCCTGTCCTAAGACTTTGGTCCTACCACCTCTTGTTTCATCTTTCCTTTACATTGCTGGGGGTTACCGCAGGTGCCTACCCCAGGGCTTCACCATATGGGCCATTAATAGCTCTACTAAAACTGACTTCTAGATGTAGGTTTCATTATTGGGGGAGGGGGTTCTTATTGTTATATTTTAAATAGCCTTTTGATTTTATTTATTTTTATGTTTTGATTATTTTTTTCTTTTTTTAACTAATAAGGCGAGAAGAGGGAAGTTGGAGAGGGAAAAGTTAGCCCAGAAGGAAAGCATTTTCTGCAGATCAGCCTGAATCCACCGTGGCTAGGTAAGCAAGTGCCAAGGCGTTGAATTGTTCCCACCGTAGCTACCGATGTCTAGGAAGGAGTTTTCCCCTTGAACTCAAAGCCTCCCTACTGTGGCCTGGCCTTGTATTTCCCTTAAAGTCTAAGTGAGTTGAGTTTAGCATTCCCCAGCAGGGTTCAAGTTTTTCTTACTGATTTCTTTTTGAAACCAAAGAAATCTCCTGAAACGGAGAAAGGTTCAGCCATTTCTCTACCATCTCCAAGCTATGGGATCAGTAGAGGTGAGCTCAAAAGGAACTCATCTAACCATTGCCTTCTCAGCCTGTGGCCTGGCTCAAGGGAACCAAAACTCAAGGTAGCTGGGAGCTCCAGCCAGAGCCAGCTCCCCAGAGCAATTGATGACCCAGCCAGGATCTTAGGCATACAAACAACTAAAACTGCTGCTGTTGCCAAGGCCCTGACACCAGTAGCAAGTTTCTATGCTGGAAAAGCAGCCCTCAGGTGGACGATAGCAAGAAGGGGGTTATGGCCAAATGCTGCCCTGTTATCCAGCTTAGCTCCCTGTTCCTCACTAACTGGGGCCAGTCTTTGGTATCACACAACCCAGCAAGGCCTGGCATCTCTTCTAGTTACTGCTGAGTTCCTCAGGGTCCTTGAAGGTCAACTGTAGCAGCAGGGATGTCTCATTCAACCAAAGAATTTGCCAGGGAACTTTTGCTGCTGTTACAAATACTTGTCACTAGCTTCCATTTCCTCTTCATTGTATTTGAAAACAATGGGAGAATCTTGGCCAGCAGGGTGTCCTGTGGTGGGGGGTGGGGTAAGCCTTTCTGTGGAGCCCTGGGTTTGCTCTTAGTACTGCTGCCAGAAACACTGTTAGAATGGCAACCCTGCCATTCCCCCCTCCAGTGGAAGATTCTACTTTATTCAGGAAGGCTGGTGGCTTGCAGGGGCTAGGCTTACACAAGCCAGCCAAGATTGAGAAGGTAGGGGAGTGCTTTCAATGGAGGCCATAGTTGTCATCTTTTCTTCTGAGCAGGCTCTAGCACAAACAATGAGCAAATTGAGATGTCCTGTATTGGAGGATGAGGCTGATATGTTTCACCATTCTCAGATTTGTGGGCTAGAACACCTTTTTGGGAATATGGGCCTAGGGAAAAGAATGGTCACTTACCTGGACACTATGGCCATAGCCTGAGTTTTTCTAGTCAGCATGTGATTGGTTGTACCTTAAGTTTATGGCACCAAAAATACTATTAACTCTGTTATTTTTGTTCTTAATCCCATCTCAAATTAGTTTCTAGAGTTGGAATCAGAACACAAGGACGCTCATTTTCACATGGAGGGAAATTTGCCAAAGCACTTAAAAAATAACCCCAAAAGTATACCTAGCAGTGAAGCTTGGTAGATAAAGGTGAACTGCTAAACAGACACTGGCATGCCACACTCCTGCCAGGGCAGTCTCATTGTGTGTGATAGTGCTGCAAAGCTGCCAGTATTACTTGAGATGCAGTCTCTCTCCCCTGTTCTCAGTTCCTGGGCTCAGCCCTCCTCCAAGGCCTGCCAGTGAGTAGCAGTTTGGAAGGCAGGCCAAGGGAGATCCCCAAAGACAGTTATCAGTCTTGACTTCTGCTCTCTCCCTTCAAATACTTATACAGGCCCCCATGGGTAATAGGTAAGCATGATGGCTGATAGATAGAGAAGTCAGTGCGTGAGTTACTATCACATGTCCCCCCAACCCCTCCTGCCACCTCCCGGGGCTCTGGATAATTGAATCTCCCTGAGTCCCACAGCTGGAGACTCAACCAGGATATAGCTGTAAATGCCCAAGTAGAATCTGACAGAATAAGACAGAGACGCTGAAAATAAAGCCCTAGAAAGGAAGAAATTGGAAGCAAAGAAAAGGAAAGGTGAAAAGATAAAAAGCCTCTTTCAAGGTTAGGTTCAGGTTCTGTTTTCCATTTAACCTCATGTGTCAAAAAGCTGCCCAGGCACACCAGAGCCACATCCTGAACCCAACCCTCCCTGACAGTGCTGCTCTGCCAGTAGCAAGCCCCAGATGGAGGAAACTGGGCCCATTTCTGGCCACTTCCACCCATTTGGAGCTTGGTGACTCCCACTGTCTTTGCCAGAGGAGTCGTCTATGCCAATAATATTTCTGCAACAGCATATTATATTTGAAGATTAGTAGATCTTTTTGGGGGTGCAGGGGACAGTTTCTATAGATGAAGAACCAGTGTTGGTTGTACAGCTGTTGGGGGTCATCTATCCCACGTGAAACTATTCTTTTTCCAAATCTTGTTGTTTCTCCATTTGTGTCCTCCACCACTCCCTTCTTGGCTGACATAGATATGCCTGCCAGATTGTCATCAAGGGTCATATTTCAATAAAAGGTGCTAAGGACAAAAAAAAATCTCATGTGTTTTAACTCAGGTGATGGAAGTCTAAAGATTCTGCTGAAAAGTACTGGAAAGGAATTTTGTCACTTATCCATAGTCCTTCACAGATAAACATATGACCAGACCCTTACCCACATCCCTAAACCCTTACCCTGGCCTCTGAGGGATGGTATTGATGCTATACCATTCATCATCCCCAGTTAAATAGCAGGATCTGCCATAGCCTTTTTAGGGGAACAGCTTTTAGACATCTATTTCAAGACCATCCTGAGTAGAGGGTACAGAGTTTAAGCCATTGGTTATTTCTGTTGTTATCACAGTATTGAAGCATGGTATTTTTCTACTCAGAAGGACCTCAGGATCACAGTCCTGCCCTTTAACTCACTGATATATTTCTTCCTCTCTGGTTACTCAGTGGCAACATCACATCCAGTCTAACCCCATGTTTAGAATGCAGAAAAAGTCAACAATAGGTATAATCTCAGGTATAGACCTAAGCAGTATACAGAGTCTAGTTCTGGAGTCTAGCCTGATCGAAGGTAAGCCATTTTTTCTAGACTTCTTACAATCTTGAATTCTGTCCAGTATTTTCATCTTACTTCTAGCTGATAGTCCACTCTCACACCTTCACGCTCAGCTCCCTGGAAAGCAAGGGCCTTGCTGATCTGCTCTCCAAGGCAACCTCAAAGATTAGACTCAAATGTATTCCAGGCAGCAACTCTGACATTGAAAAGTTTTCTCTTTTCGTGATCCATATTCTGTTCACATTCCAACTATCCTCCTTCTACTCAAGATACCCATTGTGGTAGAGTAGAAAGAGTCCAGCTTTGGCATTAGAATGAACTGTGTTCAAATCCTGGTTCTGCCACTTATTCAGTGAACCTGGGCTACTAGCTCAACTTCTGAGGTCATTTTCTTATCTGTAAAATGGGAACAGTATTATCTTGCTTGCAGAGTTATTGTAACTTGAAAATAATAAATAAAAGCCACTAACAGCGAGAGGGAGCCAAGATGGCCAAATAGGAACAGCTCCGGTCTACAGTTCCCAGCGTGAGCGACGCAGAAGACAGGTGATTTCTGCATTTCCATCTGAGGTACTGGGTTCATCTCACTAGGGAGTGCCAGACAGTGGGCGCAGGACAGTGGGTGCAGCGCACCGTGCACGAGCCGAAGCAGGGTGAGGCATTGCCTCACTTGGGAAGTGCAAGGGGTCAGGGAGTTGCCTCTCCTAAGCAAAGAAAAGGGTGACAGACGGCACCTGGAAAATCAGGTCACTCCCACCCTAATACTGTGCTTTTCCGACGGGCTTAAAAAATGGCACACCAGGAGATTATATCCCACATCCGGCTTGGAGGGTCCTACGCCCATGGAGTCTCGCTGATTGCCAGCACAGCAGTCTGAGATCAAACTGCAAGGCAGCAGCGAGGCTGGGAGAGGGGCACCCACCATTGCCTAGGCTTGCTTAGGTAAACAAAGCAGCCGGGAAGCTCGAACTGGGTGGAGCCCACCACAGCTCAAAGAGGCCTGCCTGCCTCTGTAGGCTCCACCTCTGGGAGCAGGGCACAGACAAACAAAAAGACAGCAGTAACCTGTGCAGACTTAAATGTCCCTGTCTGACAGCTTTGAAGAGAGTAGTGGTTCTCCCAGCATGCAGCTGGAGATCTGAGAACGGGCAGACTGCCTCCTCAAGTGGGTCCCTGACCCCTGACCCCGAGCAGCCTAACTGGGAGGCACCCCCAAGTAGGGGCAGACTGACACCTCACATGGCTGGGTACTCCTCTGAGACAAAACTTCCAGAGGAACGATCAGGCAGCAGCATTCGCGGTTCACGAAAATCTGCTGTTCTGCAGCCTCCGCTGCTGATACCCAGGCAAACAGGGTCTGGAGTGGACCTCTAGCAAACTCCAACAGACCTGCAGCTGAGGGTCCTGTCTGCTAGAGAGAAAACTAACAAACAGAAAGGACATCCACACCAAAAACCCATCTGTACATCACCATCATCAAAGACCAAAAGTAGATAAAACCCCAAAGATGGGGAAAAAACAGAGCAGAAAAACTGGAAATTCTAAAAAGCAGAGTGCCTCTCCTCCTCCAAAGGAGCGCAGTTCCTCTCCAGCAATGGAACAAAGCTGGACGGAGAATGACTTTGACAAGTTGAGAGAAGAAGGCTTTGGATGATCAAACTACTCTGAGCTACAGGAGGAAATTCAAACGAAAGGCAAAGAAGTTAAAAACTTTGAAAAAATTTTAGATGAATGTATAACTAGAATAACCAATACAGAGAAGTGCTTAAAGGAGCTGATGGAGCTGAAAGCCAAGGCTCGAGAACTACGTGAAGAATGCAGAAGCCTCAGTAGCCGATGCGATCAACTGGAAGAAAGGGTATCAGTGATGGAAGATGAAATGAATGTAATGAAGTGAGAATAGAAGTTTAGAGAAAAAAGAATGAAGAGGAACAAACAAAGCCTCCAAGAAATATGGGACTATGTGAAAAGACCAAACTTATGTTTGATTGGTGTACCTGAAAGTGAAGGGGAGAATGGAACCAAGTTGGAAAACACTCTGCAGGATATAATCCAAGATAACTTACCCAATCTAGCAAGGCAGGCCAACATTCAAATTCAGGGAGTACAGAGAACGCCACAAAGATACTCCTCGAGAAGAGCAACTCCAAGACACATAATTGTCAGATTCACCAAAGTTGAAATTAAGGAAAAAATGTTAAGGGCAGCCAGAGAGAAAGGTCAGGTTACCCACAAAGGGAAGCCCATCAGACTAACAGCTGATCTCTTGGCAGAAACTCTACGAGCCAGAAGAGAGTGGGGGCCAATATTCAACATTCTTAAAGAAAAGAATTTTCAACCCAGAATTTCATATCCAGCCAAACTAAGCTTCATAAGTGAAGGAGAAATAAAATACTTTACAGACAAGCAAATGTTGAAAGATTTTGTCACGACCAGGCCTGCCCTAAAAGAGCTCCGGAAGGAAGCACGAAACTTGGAAAGGAACAACCAGTACCAGCCACTGCAAAAACATGCCAAATTGTAAAGACCATCAAGGCTAGGAAGAAACTGCATCAACTAACGAGCAAAATAACCAGCTAACATCACAATGACAGGATCAAATTCACACATAAGAATATTAACCTTAAATGTAAATGGGCTAAATGCTCCAATTAAAATACACAGACTGGCAAATTGGATAAAGAGTCAAGACCCATCAGTGTGCTGTATTCAGGAAACCCATCTCACGTGCAGAGACACACATAGGCTCAAAATAAAAGGATGGAGGAAGATCTACCAAGCAAATGGAAAACAAAAAAAGGCAGGGGTTGCAATCCTAGTCTCTGATAAAACAGACTTTAAACCAACAAAGATCAAAAGAGACAAAGAAGGCCATTACATAACGGTAAAGGGATCAATTCAACAAGAAGAGCTAACTATCCTAAATATATATGCACCCAATACAGGAGCGCCCATATTCATAAAGCAAGTCCTGAGTGACCTATGAAGAGACTTAGACTCGCACACAATAATAATGGGAGACTTTAACACCCCACTGTCAACATTAGACAGATCAACGAGACAGAAAGTTAACAAGGATACCCAGGAATTGAACTCAGCTCTGGACCAAGCAGACCTAATAGACGTCTACAGAACTCTCCACCCCGAATCAACAGAATATACATTTTTTTCAGCACCACACCACACCTATTCCAAAATTGACCACATAGTTGGAAGTAAAGCATTCCTCGGCAAATGTAAAAGAACAGAAATTATAACAAACTGTCTCTCAGACCACAGTGCAATCAAACTAGAACTCAGGATTAAGAAACTCACTGAAAACTGCTCAGCTACATGGAAACTGAACAACTTGCTCCTGAATGACTACTGGGTACATAATGAAATGAAGGCAGACATAAAGATGTTCTTTGAAACCAATGAGAACAAAGACACAACATACCAGAATCTCTGGGACACATTCAAAGCAGTGTGTAGAGGGAAATTTATAGCACTAAATGCCCACAGGAGAAAGCAGCAAAGATCTAAAATTGACACCCTAACATCACAATTAAAAGAACTACAAAGGCAAGAGGAAACACATTCAAAAGCTAGCAGAAGGCAAGAAATAACTAAAATCAGAGCAGAACTGAAGGAAATAGAGACACAAAAATCCCTCCAAAAATTTAATGAATCCACGAGCTGGTTTTTTGAAAAGATCAACAAAATTGATAGACCACTAGCAAGACTAATAAAGAAGAAAAGAGAGAAGAATCAAATAGACGCAATAAAAAATGATAAAGGGGATATCACCACCGATCCCACAGAAATACAAACTACCATCAGAGAATACTACAAACACCTCTACACGAATAAACTAGAAAATCTAGAAGAAATGGATGAATTCCTCGACACATACACCCTCCCAAGACTAAACCAGGAAGAAGTTGAATCTCTGAATAGACCAATAACAGGCTCTGAAATTGTGGCAATAATCAATAGCTTACCAACCAAAAAGAGTCCAGGACCAAATGGATTCACAGCCGAATTCTATCAGAGGTACGAGGAGGAACTGGTACCATTCCTTCTGAAACTATTCCAATCAATAGAAAAAGAGGGAATCCTCCCTAACTCATTTTATGAGGCCAGCATCATCCTGATACCAAAGCCGGGCAGAGACACAACCAAAAAAGAGAATTTTAGACCAATATCCTTGATGAACATTGATGCAAAAATCCTCAATTAAATACTGGCAAACCGAATCTAGCAGCACATCAAAAAGCTTATCCACCATGATCAAGTGGGCTTCATCCCTGGGATGCAAGGCTGGTTCAACATACGCAAATCAATAAATGTAATCCAGCATATAAACAGAACCAAAGACAAAAACCACATGATTATCTCAATAGATGCAGAAAAGGCCTTTGACAAAATTCAACACGCTTCATGCTAAAAACTCTCAATAAATTAGGTGTTGATTGGATGTATCTCAAAATAATAAGAGCTATCTATGACAAACCCACAGCCAATATCATACTGAATGGGCAAAAACTGGAAGCATTCCCTTTGAAAACTGGCACAAGACAGGGATGCCCTCTCTCACCACTCCTATTTAACATAGTGTTGGAAGTTCTGGCCAGGGCAATCAGGCAGGAGAAGTAAATAAAGGGCATTCAGTTAGGAAAAGAGGAAGTCAAATTGTCCCTGTTTGCAGATGACATGATTATATATCTAGAAAACCCCATTGTCTCAGCCCAAAATCTCCTTAAGCTGATAAGCAACTTCAGCAGTCTCAGGATACAAAATCAATGTACAAAATCACAAGCATTCTTATACACCAATAACAGACAAACAGAGAGCCAAATCAGGAGTGAACTCCCATTCACAATTGCTTCAAAGAGAATAAAATACCCAGGAATCCAACTTACAAGGGATGTGAAGGACCTCTTCAAGGAGAACTACAAACCACTGCTCAATGAAATAAAAGAGGATACAAACAAATGGAAGAACATTCCATGCTCATGGGTTGGAAGAATCAATATCGTGAAAATGGCCATACTGCCCAAGGTAATTTATAGATTCAATGCCATCCCCATCAAGCTACCAATGACTTTCTTCACAGAATTGGAAAAAACTACTTTAAAGTTCATATGGAACCAAAAAAGAGCCCGCATCGCCAAGTCAATCCTAAGCCAAAAGAACAAAGCTGGAGGCATCAGGCTACCTGGCTTCAAACTGCACTACAAGGCTACAGTAACCAAAACAGCATGGTACTGGTACCAAAACAGAGATATAAACCAATGGAACAGAACAGAGCCCTCAGAAATAAAGCTGCATATCTACAACTATGTGATCTTTGACAAACCTGATGAAAACAAGCAATGGGGAAAGGATTCCCTATTTAATAAATGGTGCTGGGAAAACTGGCTAGCCATATGTAGAAAGCTGTAACTGGATCCCTTCCTCACACCTTATACAAAAATTAATTCAAGATGGATTAAAGACTTACATGTTAGACCCAAAACCATAAAAACCCTAGAAGAAAACCTAGGCAATACCATTCAGGACATAGGCATGGGCAAGGTCTTCATATCTAAAACACCAAAAGCAATGGCAACAAAAGCCAAAATTGACAAATGGGATCTAATTAAACTAAAGAGCTTCTGCACAGCAAAAGAAACTACCTTCAGAGTGAACAGGCAACGTACAAAATGGGAGAAAATTTTCGCAACCTACTCATCTGACAAAGGGCTAATATCCAGAATCTACAATGAACTCCAACAAATTTACAAGAGAAAAACAACCCCATCAAAAAGTGGGCAAAGGATATGAACAGACACTTCTCAAAAGACGACATTTATGTAGCCAAAAAACACATGAAAAAATGCTCATCATCACTGGCCATCAGAGAAATGCAAATCAAAACCACAATGAGATACCATCTCACACCAGTTAGAATGGCAATCATTAAAAAGTCAGGAAACAACAGGTGCTGGAGAGGATGTGGAGAAATAGGAACACTTTTACACTGTTGGTGGGACTGGAAACTAGTTCAACCATTGTGGAAGTCAGTGTGGCGATTCCTCAGGCATCTAGAACTAGAAATACCATTTGACCCAGCCATCCCATTACTGGGTATATACCCAAAGGACTATAAATCATGCTGCTATAAAGACACATGCACACGTATGTTTATTGCAGTACTATTCACAATAGCAAAGACTTGGAACCAACCCAAATGTCCAACAACGATAGACTGGATTAAGAAAATGTGGCACATATACATCATGGAATACTATGCAGCCATAAAAAATGATGAGTTCATGTCCTTTGTAGGGACATGGATGAAACTGGAAACCATCATTCTCAGTAAACTATCGCAAGGACAAAAAACCAAACACTGCATGTTCTCACTCATAGGTGGGAATTGAACAATGAGAACACATGGACACAGGAAGGGGAACATCACACTCCGGGGACTGTTGTGGGGTGGGGGGAGGGGGGAGGGACAGCATTAGGAGATATACCTAATGCTAAATGACGAGTTAATGGGTGCAGCACACCAACATGGCACATGTATACATATGTAAGAAACCTGCACATTGTGCACATGCACCGTAAAACTTAAAGTATAATAATAAAATTTAAAAAAAGCCACTAACAATCCAAGAAGTTATTAGGCAGATTCCCAGGCCCACCCCAAACCCAGTGATAGCAGTCTGAATTTTAACTAGATTTCCAGGAGATTCATGAACATATTAGAGCATGGGAAGTACTGACTTGTTGAAAACATATTCAGTACATGGTAACAATTATTATAGTCCTGATCTACTCAATTCATTTTTTCTTTATCCCAGGTATATTCTTGTTCTTCTCGTGTTGCTCACAACCACCTGCCTGGATGAATTTAGGAAAGTTACAGGATACAAGGTTAAAACACAAGATCAAATGAACAATCCTAAAATGTTATTAAGAAAACAGTTCTGGCCAGGCATGGTGGCTGACACCTGAAATCCCAGCACTTTCGGAGGCCGAATCAGGTGGATCACGAGGTCAGGAGATCGAGACCATCCTGGCTAACACGGTGAAACCCTATCTGTACTAAAAATACAAAAAATTAGCCAGGCGTGGTGGCACGCACCTGTAGTCCCAGCTACTCGGGCGGCTGAGACAGGAGAATTGCTTGAACCTGGGAGGCAGAGATTGCAGTGACCTGAGACTGCACCACTGCACTCCAGCCTGGCAACAGAGTGAGACTGTCTCAAAAAGAAAGAAAGAAAGAAAACAGTTCCATTTACAGTAGCATCAAAAAGAAAAAAAGTACTTAGGAATAATTTAACAAAAGAAGTGCAAAACTTTTACACTGAAAACTATGAAACATTGTTGAAAGAGATTAGAGAAGATCAAAATAAATGGAAAGACACTCCATGTTCATGGATTGGAAGACTTAGTATTGTTAAGATGAAATGTGCCCCAAATCTATCTACAGGTTCAATCCAATGCTTATCAGAATTCCAGTGGCTTCCTTGCATAAGTTGACAAGCTGATTCTAAAATTCATATTGAATTACAAGGGACCCAGAACAGTCAAAACAATCTTTAAAAAGAACAGCTGGAGGGCTCATACATCCCAACTTCAAAACTTACTGCAAAACTACAGTAATCAAGACAGTGTGGTACAGACACAAGGGTAGATGTATAAATAAATGGAATTAAATTGAGGGTCCAGAAATAAATCCTCATGTATATGGCTAGTTAATTTCAACAAGGGTCCCAAGAGAAATTGAGGAGAGAATAGTTTTTTAACAAATGGTGCTGAGATAACTGGGTATCTACATGGGAAAAAATGAAGTTTTCCTTAAATCACATGCAAGAATCAACTCAAAATGGATCATAGAATGTAGGAGTCAAAATTATAAAATTCTTAGAAGAAAACATTGTAGTAAGTCTTCCTAATGTTAAGACAATTTGCACAAGTGATACAAGAAATAGAAATAAATTGGAGTAAATCAAAATTAAAAACTTTTGTGCTAAAAATATACCATATCAAAAGAGTGAAAAGACAAGCAACATAATGGGAGAAAATATTTGCATATCAGATATTTCAAAATATAAAAAGGACTCTTACAACTCAATGATAAAAATAACCAATTAAAAATGGGCTAACAGATTGTAATAGACATTTCTTCAAAGAAAATATGTGTTTTAGTATGCTTGGGTTGCTATAACATACTACCATAGACTGATTGGCTTAAATAACAAACATTTATTTCTCACAGTCCTGGAGACTGGGAAATCTGAGATCAAGATGCCAGCAGATTCAATGCCTTGTGAGGGCCCACTTTATGGTTTGCAGATGGCTACCTTGTGGCTGTGTCCTCAGCAAAGACAGAAAAGGATCTGGTCTTGGCCAGGCGTGGTGGCTCACGCCTGTAATCCCAGCACTTTGGGAGGCCGAGGCAGGTGGATCACGAGGTCAGGAGATCGCGACCATTCTGGCTAACACGGTGAAACCCCATCTCTACTAAAAAAAAAAATACAAAAAAAATGGCTGGGCGTGGTGGCGGGTGCCTGTAGTCCCAGCTACTCGGGAGGCTGAGGCAGGAGAATGGCATGAACCCAGGAGGCGGAGCTTGCAGTGAGTGGAGATCGAGCCACTGCACTCCAGCCTGGGTGACTGAGCGAGACTCTGTCTCAAAAAAAAAAAAAAAAAGAAAGGGATCTGGTCTCTTCTCCTTCTTATAAGGGCATTATAATTTCATTATGAGTGCCTACTCTTGTGACTTCATCTAAACCAATTTACCTCTCAAAGGCCCCACCTCCATATACCATCACATTGGGGATTAGGGCTTCAGCATATGAGTTTGGAGAGGACACAAACTTTCAGCTTATAGCAATATGCAACTGGCTAGCAAGCACAGGGAAAGATGCTCAAGCACTACTATTCAATTAGGGAAATGCAAATCAAGACCACAATGAGATACCACTTCATACCCACTAGAATAGCTATATCAAAAAGCCAAACAATAACAAGTGTTGGTGAGGAAATAAAGAAATTGGAACACTCATACATTGCTGATGGGGATGTAAATTGATGCAACCTCATTGAAAAACAGCTTGGCAGTTTCTCCAAATGTTAAACATAGAATTTCCACATGACTTAGCAATTCCATTCCTAGGTATATACCCAAGAGAATTGGAAACAGGTGTTCAAACAAAAGTATGAACATGAATGTTTAAAGTGGCATTACTCATAATAGCCAAAAAGTGGAAATGACCCAAATGTCCATCCACTGAGGAATGGATAAACAAACTCTGATATATGCATACAGTAGGGTATTATTTAGCCATAAAAATGGATAAAATACTGATACATGTAACATTGATGAACCTTGAAAATATGCTAAGTGAAAGGAGCCAATCACAAACGACCATGTATTGTATGATTTAATTTATATGAAATGTCCCAAACAGGCAAATTTATAAAGGTAGAAAGCAGATTAGTGGTTGTCAAGGCTAGGGGCTCAGGGGCAATAGGCATGGGGTTTCTTTTGGGGATGATGAAAATATTATAAAATTAGATTGTCATCATGGTTATCCAACTCTGTGAATGTACTGGAAACCATTGAAGTATACATTTTAATGGGTGTGCTAAATGGTATATGAATTATTTCTCAATAAGGGTGTTTTTTTTAAAAAGCTATTGATTATTTCCATCAGTCTCATTCCTCTTGACAAAAATCTGAGTTGATGGTGAGCATGTACTTCATTCCTGACTCCAAAGGGTACAATATTTACACCATTTGAATTTGGGAGTGACTTTACTATTACAACCTTCCCCTTGAAGACCCGGAAGACCTAGCAACATAAGGAGAAAGAGTAGTCTCAGCCTTGTACTAAGACTTCAGCGAAAATAAGAGAGATGGGAGGGACTACTCTTGAGAAGGAGGGGCAATCTTTCTAGGCAAATATTGTGGTAGAATGGATAAGAGCTTTGGCTCATTGGGCAAATAAACCAAGTTTTAAATCCTGATTCTACCAACTTACTATGTCACCTTAATAAGTTACTTGACTCCTCTCAACCTTAATACCTTCTTCTACAGAAGGGGGCTAATAAAAGCCCCAACTCAAAGTGTTACTATGATGATTAAATGAGATAATTCACATGAAGCACTTAAAATAATGTCTACCATGTAGTAAGTATTTGATAAATGTTAGCTGCTAGATTTATTTTTACTGAGGTGAGATTGAAGTAGAACAATATAAGGAAAAGTAAAGTATCTTCAGCTTTGGAGTCAGACAGCTCTGCTAATGTGACCTTGGAAGTCACTTTATTTATTGAGCCTTAGCAAATAATGAGGATAGTAATCCTTCTCTTATGGAGGCAGTTCCAAGCCTGGGCACTGGAACCCACACCACATAGATTTTCATACTGGCTCCACCGCTTACACATTGTGTAACCTTGAGCATGTTTAACTTCCCTGTACCTGGATATCCTCTTTTGTCAAATGGTGGAAACAAAAATACATCCTTGTGTTGTGAGAAATTATTGAGTTAATCCATGCAAAGTACTTAGGACAATAAGTACCCAATGAATGTTAACTTTTATTATAAAGCTAAAGTAGGAATCAAATGAGGTCTCTGGTAGAGCTGTTCATATGGTAGGTTCTCCGTAGATGATGGTTCCTTTCCTTACCTACCCTGCTGTGTGCACCAGGTCAAGATATTTTTGGACCTGCAAATAAAATATTTCAGCCTTAGGAGTTCCCCACTGTAAGTAAAATTTTCTGGCAAGCTCAATACTACCATGTGATGAGAACAATGTAGTCTGTTAGCTGCCTGCAAGATGACTGTCTATACTCCCAAGAAAACATCCCATTCAGAGCAATAGAGAAAGAACTGTTTTGCATGTGGACCACTTAAGGTCCAATTGGAGGCTGGTTTGGGGAAAACATCCACTCCTCCTCAAATCTATCTTTAGACTTAAAGTCAACTTAAATGTTATTGAGTTTCCCACCCTGGGTTAAGCACTTTCACGTATCTTTGCTTACACTATTTTTCTATCTAAACATACATTTTTAAAGCAGAAATCCTCATTTAATCTTTAAAACAGGTCTGTGATTTTTAAACACTATTTAATCAAAATTCAGAATTGTGGTAGCATTTTTGCTGTTTGCAAGTTAAACAAAATAGATTGTAAGTGTGCAATGCCATTCATTCATTCAACTAATATGCCAATAATTTGTTTTGTGCTCCAGGGATTCAGAAGTGGACAAGATAGACAAAGTCCCCACTCTCTTGGGGCTTTTATCCTAATGAAAGAGATAGATAAGTATAAATATACAATTACATAATACTTTATATACAGAAATACACACACAATCACTTTTTACCCTGGTATGGCAATGCGAAACATTCTTCCTTGAGTTCTTCAGCTATGTGCAATAGGCTAAACTCATGAATCTCTTTGCTACTGCAGTAACTAAAATATTTTTTGCATTAATTTTCACCAGAGAATAATGTTTCAGTGAACATAAGAGTGCAGATATCTCTTCGAGATACTGATTTCATTTCCTTTGGGTATTTACCCAGAAGAAGAATCTCTGCATCATATGGTCATCGTATTCTTAATATTTTGAGGAATATACACTATTTTCCAAAATGGGGTACTAGTTTACATTCCCACCAACAGTGTACCAGGGTTTCCTTTTCTCCATACCCTCATCAACATTTGTTCTCCCTTGTCTTTTTGATAAAAGCCTGCTACTTATGACAAAATGGATGAACCCGGAGGGTATTATGCTAAGTGAAATAAACCAGACACAGAAAGAAAAATACTGCATAATCTCATATGTGGAAGCTAAAAAAGTCAAACACACAGGGGGATGGAGGTGGAAGAAATGAGGATGTTGGTCAAAGCATACAAAGTTGCAGTTACATAAGATGTATAAATCTAGAGCTCTCATGTACAGCATAAGTTCTATAGTTAATAATGCTGTATGGTATACTGGAAATTTTCTAAGAGTAGATTTCAGGTGCTCTTACTGCAAAAGAGGGTAATTATGTGAGGAAATGCATATTTAATTTGCATAACTGTAGCAATCATTTCACTATGTATATGGATGTCAAAACATTTGTACACCTTAAATATATACAACAAAAGATTTTCACCAAAGATATTTTCTCCATAGGATTTGTGATGAGATTTTTAAAAAGTTGTCTAGCAAAAGGATGACAATCACTGAAGAGGTAGGATTTGAAAGTAGTTTAGACAGAAAGGTTGAATTCCACTCTTGACAGAGAAAATCAATTCATGTCACATGGAAATCTTGCCCATTCTGTGCAACATTCAAACATGGCCAAAGACTAAGGGGTTCTGGCAAAAGCTCCTCTCCTCCTGAGCGGTGTAAACATTAACAGACCACATTCTGTTTGTAAACTGCTTAAGTTTCTTCAATATGACCGTTCATTCTGGAGTTGCTTACTGCCATTAACAGAGTAAAATAACATGGCTTTGAATTCCCACTTTCCTCCCAGCTACTTATTTTCTATCTGAAAAGGATAATTAATGGAACTCACCTCCCTGGGTGTTGAGTTGATTCTATTTTTTGCAAAGGAAAAAATCTGGGAAAAGGCCATGAGTAAAAAATCTTTCCAGCTTGAAAATGCATTAGATTAAATGTGAATAAGTCAAAGTGCTGAAAAAATAACAATTTGTTCCCTGATTTCTCCTCAGTTTTAAATTTGATAAAGATGAAAAAGCAGACCAAACTCAGCAGATGCAATAAAGGATAACTTATAATTGAGAGAAAACTCTTATTTGGGCTAAACTTAAACAGCTACTGTTTAGAAGTCTCATAAATGACTATATATTTAAGCACCTTTTACAAATATGGAACCTTTAGTTTTCTTTTAGAAAAGTGGGCAGTGGTAAGAGTGAGGAGAGGCAGATAGAAAAGAGTAATGAGATTGTGGATAAATTAGATAATACTATGCATTTAGAACATAATTTTGGACACTTTCTCACAGGCTGGTAGATATTTTGTTCTATCACATAAGCCTGCCATAAAACTCAGACCGTTACTAAAACCTTTTATAAAAAAAAATCCAGTTTTGACAAAAGATAACCCAAACCAAGTCTGTTATTGAAGCAATCTCTGAGTGAGAAAAACCAGGTGTCTTTGGGAGCTTGCTGGAATGGCACTCAAAACTCTTAGACCTGGACGCAGCTCTGCCCTTCTCACTCTGTGACTTCGTGCTCTTTTATCAGTTCTGTGAAGAGGATATTTTGGTGGCTGTTAAACTGAAGAACAAACACCCTGCCCAGCTGCATAACACCATGCTCCAAACTTCGCCTCCAAATTGCACACTGGCCCAGCTCCCTCTAATTGGCCTGGCTGCCCAGAGGATGAAGTCCTGATTCTTGCATATAAGGCCCTTCATGTTCTGTCTCCTGTGTGCTTCTCCAGCTATGACCCCTAACGCCTTCTCACACTCATCCTTGGCTCTAGCTGGTTCTGCAAACATGTCATGCAGTCTCATCCCTCTACGCACTCAAAAAGCCTGGTCCCTCTGCCTGAAAATCCACCACCCCACTCCCTGAGTTCCCTATTTAGCCAATTCCAGCGTGTCCTTTGGTGTCAACTCAGATTTCACATCCTTCAGAAATATCCTGTTGATATACTAATAACAGTGTGTGGTATTCGGATATGATCATTGTTTATACTTTCTGTCTCTCCCTTTAGGCCGTGGGCTTCTTGAGGGCAGAAACTAATTTATACCACTAACGCTTAGCCCAGTGCCCCAAGCTCATAGTAAACACGTCAGAAATACAGGGTAGTAACAATTCACGAAGACTTTGCTGTGGGCTTCATATTTCTGATGATATCTTACACTGGCTTATCCTCCTCAATACAATCATTAAATGTTGGACTTTCTTAAAACTCGGTCCTAGGCCCCTCTTCTCTTCTTGCTGTATGCTCTTGCCCAACCCTCTCTCTTTCTTAATCATACATACCCATGGTTAGTTAATCTCCCATATAAAGCTGGCTCCCAAATTTATATCTCCAGTTCATATTTTTTCATAGCTCCAAAACTTTATATCTGGTTGGCTCAATGACAACCCAAAACCCAAATATTAATGTATCCAAAATTAAACATTTGGTTTTCCCCTCCCGAACCTGGTTCCCTCTAATGTTCTTTATATCTCAGTAATTAATACTCCTCTCCAACCAACTAGGAAAGCTAGAAGTCTTAGAGTAATCCTAGACATCCTCCTCTTTCTCACCCCTTCCATATAGAATTGATCACCAAGTCCTATCAATTCTGTCTCCTAAATATGTCTCAAATCTATTCACTTATTTTTCCACAACTATTATCCTCTGAACTACATCATTAGCCTAACTATTCTTCTTATGCCATTTCTTGCTTTCTGTAGACTGTTGTTCATGCTGTAGCCAGGGCGATCTTGCCAAAACCCAAATATGATTATATCACCCCTTCTCCTGTTTAGGTCATTTTAATAGGTTTCAAAGCCCTTTCCATTGCCTATGAGGCTCTGCATGCCCATCTATGCCTAATGATGTACCAACATCAGCTTCAACCTCATTATCTGGGCAAACCTGCTTTTCAGATTCATTTATAGCTTTGGCTTTGGTATTTAAAGACTGAATAGCCAAATATCTTCTTCAGCATTGAATTACTTAGCTTTTGCTGCAGCAGCCAATGACCCTCAGTTTTCAGCGGTTTGCAACAACAAACATTTTCTTTTCATCTCACATGAAGGCTAATGGCTAGCTACAACTTTGCTGACCTTGGCTGGATTCATGTAGCATCATGAATCTTCTGATTCAGGGACTGAAGATGAAACAACTGCAACTTTCTTCGGCACATGTTTCTCCTTTTGGAAGTCAAAAGCTCAAGAGAGACAGAGCCAAACCATGAAAGGATATTTAAATGGCTGCTCTGATGTAGGGTATATCATGACCATTGTATTAGTTTTCTATTACAACATTACCACAAACTCAGTAGCTTAAAACAACACATATTTATTACCTCACAGTTTCTGTGGGTCAGAAGTCTGGGCATGACTTAACTGTGTCCTCTACTTAACAGTTTCACAAAGCTGCAGTCAAGGTGTCAGCCAGGCTGCAATCTCATCTGAAGGCTTGACTGTGGAAGAATCCACTTCCAAGCTCACTCATATTGTTGGCAGATACATTTCCTTGTGGCCATAGAGCTGAGGGCACTGCTTTCTGACTATCAGCTGAAGACTGTCTTCAGATCCTAAAGGCCACCCTCACCTCCTAGTGGCTGCCTGCAGTTCCTAGATGCTGCTCGGAGTTCCTAGAAGCCTTGTCACAGTTCCTTATAATATGGCAACATGGCTGCTTACTTCATCAAGCTCGTAAGGAGAGTCTCTAAAGTGAATCTGATAGTAAGACTAGATCATATAGAATGTAATATAATCACAAATTAGACATTTTATCACTTTTGCCATATTCTGTCATTTAGAAGCATGTCACAGGTCCCATCACACTCAAGGGGAGAGGATTGTACCAGGGCATGAATACTAGGAGGTGAGGAACATGGAGGTCATCCTAGAGTCTGCACATCACATCTACTTACATTCTATTGACTAAAGCAAGTCACTGACTAGCCAGTCCTAAGGACAATTGGACACTAAGATATACTCTACCTATAGAGTGGGGACAAAATGAATAATTTTTAACAAATAATACAATCTACCAAAATCATTATTTCTGACATTCTTAAACTTGTGCATGATCAAGGATCAGGTGATCACCTAGGCTACTGCATAATAATGACAGTAATATGAATAATGGAAGTCATTTGGAGTAATTAATATTGTAATATTCACTTTAAAACATAGTTAATCATTCTAGATAAAACTAGAGAGAAAATCTCTCATGTTCTATATATTTTAATTCTATCAATCTGTTGAAAAATAAATGTGTATCTATTCTTGCAAGAATAAAATACAATAATGCTGATTGTAAGAACTGTTAAATTTGTCTCCATAAAACTTAACTCCCAAATAGTTAAATATGGAAGTAGATTGGTAGTTAATATAAATTATGAGAGCATACACTCACTAAATAACCTTCGGGAGAATATTATATCAATTTTGAGACAGCCTTTTAAAATTTTAAATAATAGAGATTCAAGTATATTATAATTTTAAACTATAGACTTGGTTGAGGTGTTAGCATTCACAATAGTAACCAAAATAACCTTTACGTACATATTAAATTTTAGTTAATCATTTCATGATTCCTTTAGGAAAAAATCTTATTTGGGAATTTTTCACATCTTCTGAGGATGACTTAAAACCAGTGTCAATCCAAATTTTTCAAGGCAGAAAAATCTCCAAAATGGAGGTTAAGAGAATCTTTCCAAAGGAAGTAACAATTCAGTTAAAACCTGAAAAAGTTAGGTAGGCAAAAGTGAAGTGAAGAAGGAGAGGGAACAATCCAGGTAGAGGGAGTTTCATATGAGAGACCAAGAATGCTGAATACAAGTCAAAGGGGTTGAAGTGCTGAGGAGGTATATTCCTTTACTATGCTGCCACAACTAAATGGCTTAAAATGACTCACATTTACTATCTCATAGTTTTTCATGTCAAGGCACAGCTTAGCTGGGTCCTCTGTAAGACTGCAATCAAGGTCTTGGTCAGGGCTGGGCTCTCATTTAGAGGCTTGACAGGGGAAGGGTCCACTTCCAAGCTCACTCTAGTTCTCAGCAGTTCCCTTCCTTGTGGCTTTAAGACTTATGGCAGGCTGCTTTTTCCAAACCAGCAATGGAGACAGAAAGACTCTAAAATCAGCTAGCAAGATGGAGTCATATATTGTAATCACAGGAGTGACATCCCATCACCTTTGCCATATTCTGTTGTTTAGAATCAAGCCACACTTCCCACTTACACTCCAGGGGAGGGGATTATACAGGGGTGTGAACACCAGGAGGTGGGGATCATAAAGACCACCTGAAAAATTGTCCCCCACAGAGAGGCAAAGTGGTATAAGATATATGGTAGAGGTTCACTTAATCTGCAGTTTAGCCAAATGATGCTTGGCTAGGTGTAGGGGTTCAGTCAGGATGGTGGGAGAAATTGTAAAATTATAGGAAATAAACACAAACCCTCTTGGAAGGCCTGGGGGTTTGCATGGTTTCAGTAGTGTTTGGCTGAAGGCAGCTGAATTCTCTTAAAAGCTTAAGGTGTAGATACATAGGAATGTAGAGGAGTTTATCTAAATAACTTGTTTACTCATGTGATCCTAAAACTAACCTTTGATCACTCAAGGGCAGGATGGATCTCTCAGGGAGAAGGCTACCAGGTTAATTACCCTCTAATGGTGTTGACCCAAAGCCTTTGTCATTTAGTGTGTGCTAAATAAATGCCAGTAGGGCCAGCAAGTCAGGGCCGCAGCTGCAACTCTTTACACCACCCTCCTTGGTGTGTATAAGTGGCCCAGACCCTCAGCCAGACTGACAGGCAAAATATCTGTGTTAGTATGTGTTATTCATGCATCGTTAAGTCAAGGTCTGCAGGAAAAACCCCCACAGCTAGGTATCAAAATCAAGATTAAGCAAAAACTAAGCCCAAATCCAAAAATCCTCATTATATATTGAAATTCTAGTATACAGGCATAAATTTGAAAATATGTCAAAATATTAATAATAGCAAATGTATTATTAAAATGTTAGTAGACAATTTTTAAAAGTTTATTATTACAATCTGGGCACAAAATTCCCGAGTACTATCACACTGCCTACCACACTGTTGATCTTTCCTTCATAGCATTTTTACATCCACAACTCTATATTTACTTGTATGAATAGCTGATTAATATTTGAATCCTGTGCTAGACTGTAATCTCCAAGAGAGCAGGAGCCTGTGTCCAGTTTTGCTCATAGTAGTACTTTTGGTGGAATAGGGTTTTTTGGCTCCCATATTCCCTTTGATCCTACCCATCCTCACCCAGGAGACTTTAGCATCATTAAATTGCATTAAAGTTATTCTATCAATGGTATTCAGGAAATGACAAGGGAAGGGTTTGGAACAAGAGCATTAATTTTAAATTTGTTTAATAATTGTGAAAATTTGGAAACAACCTAAATGTCCAACAGTAAGAGAATTGGGTGTCTTTTTGTTTGTTTGTTTGTTTGTTTGTTTGAGGTGGGGTCTTACTCTGTGGCCCAGACTGGAGTACAGTGGCATAATCATAGCTCACTGCAGCTTCAAACTCCTGAGCTCAAGCGATCCTCCTGCCTCAGCTTCCCAATGTGTTAGGATTACAGGCATGAGGCACTGTTCCTGGCACTGGAATTGTTACATATACCATGGTACATTCAATCTATGCAGGGAGAATGGATGCTACTTCTTTCTTTATTTAGTGGTTACCTTGTCCAGGATAAAGAAAACAAGTGAGGCTGTTGCCCAAGCAGTACCACATGCATTTCCTAATAATAAGGTAGCAAAAAATTAATTCAAACAAGTTTGTGTTCAAACTCTAATTCTACCAATCTTGGATGACCAAATGGAGGTCTACCTATCCTGAAAAAGATTTGTCTAAAGCAGTGGTTCTCAAAGTGTGGTCCTTGAAGCAACAATGGCAGCATCATCTGTAAACATGTTAGAAATACAAGTTTTTAAGTCCCAACTCAGACCTACTAAGTCAGCAAATATGGGATTGGGGCCTAGCATTCTGTTTTAACAAGCCCTCTAGCTGATTCTGATGTACACTCAAGTCGGTGACCCAAGACCCTTGGTTATTTTTGCCTCTGACCACAAGGTGGCAACCTTTGTCTAAAGTCCTATGAGTTGTCCAATGGTTATGGTAGGTGTAATCTTGTCTAGCCGCTAAACTATCCAGAGGCAGTAAGTAGTGATGTGATATGGGGATGTGAGGGAGAAGTGAGAAATGGGAGAGGAAGAAAAGAGATGAAAGGAAGAATGGGGACTGGAGGAGGCTTTATCTCTGCTTTGAGCACAGCAAGTAAACTACAGTGAGGAGGTGGGACAATGTTAGGGGCGCTGGTTGTTTATCATCTAACAATTCAGCTCATTCTGGGTATAAAACAATGTGAAGTAATGTTGGGGAGTTTGTGTGCAGCCAATTTTATCTATGCTTTTTATCCTTGTAATCCCTAGACACCACCCAAAGGCAAGCATCTCCTCACACTATCACCTATCCTCTTCCTACTCTCATAATATACATGAATTCCTTCCCCAGTTATCTTCCATCACAGAATCCCCTCTTTTTAAACCTTTCCACAATTCTCCCGGGTGCCCTGTTGCACAGTGAAATAAGCTCAGCCTATGAAAATATACAGAAATGTTGTCCCTCTTATTTGAACATTTCCTGCACATCTGTAATTGAGACCTGGCACTCCACTGAAGATTCTACTTCCCATACAGCCCTCTCTGATTAAAATTGTTAATTTTCTCATTCCCCATAAATTATAGGGTTTTACCAAGAGGATAGAGGGGAGGAAAATCCAAAGACAGAAGTCTTAAAGGAGGATAAACTTTTCTCAGCTCTGGTAATGGTATCCATGCAGACATGTCACCCAACACCTTAACTTCTCAGTTCTGTTGAATGCCTCAATTCTACTTCGCTTCAACCACTGTCACCCAGGACACACAGTGGATGTTTTCAACATTTAGAGGAAATCCACACTGTAAATCATTTTTGAATCATTTATCTTTTTCTTCTTTCCTGTTTTCTACAAAATAGGATGAATTTTCTTCTTCTAGTTCACAAGCTATAACTGCCATTTTGGTTCTTATTTTAGTTGCCCTTAACTAACAAACACCCACGTTAATTTAACCATATTAGTTTCTTAAATTTATCAGTATCTACATTTTTCTCTTAACATTACAAGTACTTGAAAATGTTCTCATGTTCTTTGAGTCCCACCACACCTTCCCATCACTTTGATAATGTTTAAAAATATCTGTTCTGAGTTACTATGGCTATACACTTTTTCTTCTTTTCTGCTCAGTATTTAACTATCAAGTCAGCAATAAACTATACTACCAGTGTATACTTGCCCTTTACTCCCCATGTCTCTTGCGGCATCTCCTGTATTTTTTTTCCTTTCTAATTTAAGACCTCCTCCAAAATTGTCTTCAATGAGGGTCTTTGTGTGACAAACCTTCTGAGATAGTGCATGCCACAGAATATATTTATTATTATGCTACATTTAAATTAAAAAATGGGCTGGGCACAGGGGCTCATGCCTGTAATTCCAGCACTTTGGGAGGCCAAGGTGGGTGGATCACTTGAGGTCAGGGGTTCAATACTAGCTTGGCCAACATGGTGAAACTGTGTCTCTACTAAAAATACAAAAATTAGCCCAGCACGGTGGCTCACTCCTGTAATCCCAGCATTTTGGGAGGCTGAGGCGAGCAGATCATGAGGTCAGGAGACGGAGACCATCCTGGCTAACACGATGAAACCCTGTCTCTACTAAAAATACAAAAAATTAGCTGGGCGTGGTGGCACGCACCTGTAGTCCCAGCTACTCGAGAGGCTGAGGCAGGAGAATCGTTTGAACCTGGGAGGTGGAGGTGGCAATGAGTCAAGATCACGCCACTGTACTCTAGCCTGTGCAACAGAGTGAGACTCCGTCTCAAAAAATTTATAAAAATAAATAAATTAAAAAATGGCTGAATATAAAATTATAGGTTCAAAGTCATTTTAAACATTATGGGTCCAGTCCTTTAAAATATTGTCTTCTTGTATTCAATGTTGCTAAAAGTCTGTTGTCAATTTAATTCCTTTCTTTGTAGAGGACTTGATTTTTCTCTCTGGAAACTTTGAGAAGTTTATGTTTAAATTCTGTGATTGTGTGTGTGCGTGTATGTGTGCATGCACTTTGCCTTCTCTGTATTAGTCTACGTCAGCCTCATTGTGTTTGAAAAGTGAGGAAAGGAGAGCCCCAGGTAGCTCAGAACATGTTAATCATTCCCATTTGCTGCCACTCTATAAGCAACTGATATGATCAAGGCTTCATCTTAAAACTTGTTTGAAAGAAGCAGTGCTGGGAGGTATCAGTGTCCCAGGCTGCAATTCATCAACTTTGGGGATTTGAAAAGGGTGGAGGAGTGAATGAACAATGGAGCGGGGGAGTCCCTATCTGTTTTCAACAGCCTCCCACTCAACCAAGCAGGGCTTTTTTGCTGCCCTGATATACTCTGATACACCCTCCATACACTGGTAACTATGGTTGGAGATATTTCTGCCGATTTCTGTAGTGAAGGGTAGATAATGTAGGTAGGCAATTGGAGGAGAGACAAGAACAAAATTTTTTAAGCTTTCCTTAAATTTATCCTCTCACTGCTGCCTCCAACTACCCTCTATTTCAGGCTGCAAAAGAAAACCACCCAGCTATGCAGACTGAAGCCACTACAAAGAGATGGCTTGTTTTCTCATCTGGACCCTCAACATCACTCAGCCATCATTTTACTTGTCAGTTCCCTCTCCCATTCTTTCAGTGCCTATTAAAATCTCCACTTGTATTCTTTAAACCTCTCCAATTCCTCTTACTTTCAGCAGTTGGCTGTTTCTTTTGCACAACTTCAGAGGCACCCTCTCATATGTGAATAACAGTTCTAAAATAAAACATAGAATAGTGAGAATTACAAATCTAGTGTTATGCTAGACTGTAGCCCTGCAAGGGCTTTGAGTCTTACTTCAAAGGAAAATGAAGACAACAAAATGACAAAAAAGAAAATTATAGGCTAATCTCTATGTCCAGTGAAAATATTTCTTAGGAAATAAGTGGAAATCAAGACATTCTCAGACAAAGGAAAACTAAGAGAATCTGTCACCAATATATCTTTGCTATGGCTAAAGTAAGTTCTTGAAGCATAAAAAAAATGATAAAAGAACGAATTTGGGAACATCAGGAAAGAAGAAAGAACAATGGAAGAGTTAAAATATGGGTAAATGCAATAGACTTTCCTTCTCCACTTAAGTTTTCTAAATTACATTTGATAGTTTAAATAAAAATTATAATATTGTCTGATGGTGTTCTTAATGTATACAGAGGAAATATTTGAGAAAATTATATTATAAAGGGGGAAGAATAGAAATTTAAGAGGATATGAGATTTCTGTACCTCACTCAAACTGTTAAAATGTCTGTAGACATTGATAAGTTATGTATGTATAATGTAATGCCTACAACAACCACTAAAAAATTTATATGAAAAGATAACACTCAAGAACACTACAGATGAACCAAAACCGATTTTTAAAAAATATTGAAGTGATCCAAAGGAAAAATAAAACAGAGAAATTAAAAACAGAGGGAACAAACAGAACACACACACACACACACAACACACACACACACACACACACACACACACAGTGGAAGACTTAAATCCAGACATATATAGTTACATTAAAATGTAAATGGTCTAGGGACTTTGATCCAGACAAGAGGACATAAACTCATCTCTTTCTGTTTCTCTTTGCTAAATATAACATAACACAAGAAGCAACCGTAGGAGGACTCTGAATGGTGGAAAGAGGAAGATGGACTGGCTAGGGACCCCAGTACTGGAAGGACAACATAGCAGTTGTGCGTCTTACCACCCCTCACCCAGCAACAGAAGGCATTTAGGCCTGGCGTCTCCTGACCCTGACATACCAGATAAAGGCTACTCAGGTAGGCTCATGCCTTCTCCAGATCAGTTGGGAGTCCTGCTAATTACTCCAGTTGGGCCCAGTGACACTGGTGATCAAGTAAGAGCTCCAGTAATGATAAGTGACCAGAGAAAGTGCATTTCATTCTTATGGGCCAGAGAGTTTCTTTTCTCACCTAGAGACAGACACCCAATGGCCCCAGTGGCACAAGCAGGGTGACGCCACCACAACAAGCGGTCCTCCCTGGAAAGCATTTTTTTGGACTCTATGGATTGGAAACTCTATTCGCCCACCTAAAGACACTGGAAAGCCTAGCGGCACTGAAAGGAGGTGATTCCCCCACAAAAAGTGACCAAATACAGGAATACAAGGCAGTGTTTTTCTTCTTATATAAAATGTCCAGGAAAAGACAATGAAAGTAGGTTTCCTGGGATTGAGGGTTCATGGAACTGGGTGTAGGGGAAAATGTTCTAAAACTGGATTTGATGGTTTCATAACTATACATTTACTAGAAATTATTTAAATAGGTGAATTTTATGGAATGTAAATTATACCTCAATCAAACTGTTTTTTAAAATGACTCACAGCTGACTAGGAATAGAAGGAACCTCCTTAATCTAATAAAGTATATCTACAACTAACATCATACTTAATATGCAAGATTGAATACTTTTTCTTTAAGACTATGGAAAAGACAAGCATCTGTATTCCCACCACTCCTACTTAATATCATACTGGAAATCTTACCTGGTGCAATAACACTAGAAAAAGAAAAGGCATACAGAATATAAAAGAAGGAATAAAATTATATTTATATACAACAAAATTATCTCTGTGGAAAATTCCATGGAATCTACAAAAGAACTATTAAAACTAATAAATGAGTTTATCAAGGTCTCTGAATAAAAGGTCAATATACAAACATTAATTGCATTTCCATATACTAGCAATGAACAATTAGAAACCGAAAGTTTTTTTAAAAAGTACAATTTTCAATTGTACCAGAAAAAAATGAAATACTTAGGTAGAAAACTAACAAGTGTTCAAGACATGTATACTAAAAGCTATGAAACATATATGAAAGATATGAAAAACTAAATAAATGAAAATATGGACCATGTTCATATATTGGAAGACTCAATATTGTTAAGATATTAATTATCCCAAAATTGATCTATAAATTCAATGCAAACTCAATTAAAATCCCAGCAGGATTTTTTATCTAGATATTAACCAGGTGATTCTTAAATTCATATTGAAAGGCAAAGGAACTGGGATATCCAAAATAATTTTTAAAAAGAATAAAGTTGGAGGACTTGTAGTATCTTATTTCTTTTCTTTTATTTTATTTTTTTTTATTTTTTTTTTATTATACTTTAGAGTTTTAGGGTACATGTGCACAATGTGCAGGTTTGTTACATATGTATCCATGTGCCATGTTGATTTCCTGCACCCATTAACTCGTCATTTAGCATTAGGTGTATCTCCTAATGCTGTCCCTCCCCCCTCCCCCCACCCCACAACAGTCCCCGGAGTGTGATGTTCCCCTTCCTGTGTCCATGAGTTCTCATTGTTCAATTCCCACCTATGAGTGAGAACATGCGGTGTTTGGTTTTTTGCGTAGTATCTTATTTCAAGACTTACTATTAACTATATCAACACAGTGTAGTATTTGGAGGGATTACTCTATTGGATGTTAAGGCTTATTATTCAGCTATAAAAAAATCAAGGTAATTATTGTATTGGCAGAAGGATAGACACAGAGATCAAGTGAAAAAATAAAGACCAAGAAGTAGTTCAACACAAATAGAGTCAACTGATTTTTGACAAAAATTCAAAGGAAACAAGAAAAGGTAGTCTTTCAACAAATGGTGCTGGAATATTTGGACATCCATATATTTTTAAAATGAACTGAATTATTTTTACACAAAAATAAACTCAAAATGGCTCCTAAGACTAAATTTAAAATGTAAAATTTGTAATATTTTGAGAAGAAAAAATAGAATACCTTTGTGACCTTAAGTTAGGCCAAGAGTTCTTACATACCACACCAAAAGCACATGTTATAAAAGAAAAAATTTGATAAATTGGGCCTCACCAAAATTAAAAACTTCTTCCCTGTGAAAGACAATATTAAGAGAATGAAAAGACAGGATATATAAAATATTTGCAAAACTCATTTGATAAAGGACTTGTATCCAAGCATATAAAGAACTTTTAAAACTCATCAATAAGAAAACAAATGACTCAATGACAAGCAAGCATAAGAAAAGACGCTTAACATCATATGTCATCAGGGAATTTCAAATTAAAACAACAATGAGATTATTTATACAAAAACTCAAAATTGTTCACTGCACACCTTTTAGAATGGCTAAAATCCAGAACACTGACAGCACCAAATGCTAGCAAGGATGTGGAACAACAGGAATTCTCATTCGTTGCTGCTGGGAATGCAAAATGATACAGCTACTTTGGAAGACAGTTTGGTAGTTTCTTACAATGATAAAAATAGTCTTGCCATATGATCCAGTAATCATTTTCCTAGGTACTAGCCAACTGACTTGAAAATTTATGTCCACACAAAAACCTAAATGCAAGTGTTTATAGCAGCTTTATTCCTACTTACAAAAAACTGGAAGCAACCAAGATGTCCTCAAGGCGAATGGATAAACAAACTGTAGTGCATTTATACTATGGAACATTATTTAGCAATTAAAAGGAATGAGATTCCATGCAATAACATGGATGAATCGTAAATGCATATGCTAAGTTTAAAAAGCCAGTCAGAGAAAACTATATACTACACAGCATTTATATGACATTCTGGAAAAGGGAAAACTGTAGAGACTGAAAACAGATGGGTGGTTTCCAGGGATTTGGGGAGTAGAAAACGTTAATTAAATGAATCACAAGGGATTTATGTACCACATGAATATATTATATATGGTACTGTACTGATGGATACATGACACTACCCATTTGACAAAATTCGTAGAACTTTACAACATAAAGAGTAAACTTAATGTATACAAATTTTAAAACTCAACTAGGAAGTTGGGGATCTTAGGATGGAATGTAGACTGTAACAAAATAATATATCTGTATTACAAATATATGGCACAATTTAACCGAAGGGTTGGGGAAAAGGAAGTACTGACCTCAGTAACTGTGAATACGGCTGAAAACTGCAAAACTAAAGACCATGGGAACTATACATAAGCACTTTACCACAAGTTGTTTTTTTCACGGGGGCACAGGTTAACAATTCTGAAACCACTGTACATGTATACCAGGATTGAACAAATAAGTGGATGGTGGCAAACACGTTTCTCACTGTTGGAGTGAGATATCACAGATAAGCAAGAGAGAAAGGCTAGAATGAACCATGCAGTATTGCTAGTACTGTTGGAGACATCAGTATGAATTCATGTTTAGCTTAGCATAGAAACCGATATAGAAAGAATTGTGTGTACCCATGGTTAGTATACATACATGTATTTCCTAGCTCTGTGAGAGGGCCTAGAAACAATGACACCATAGTAGCAACAGGCACACCTAGAACCCAGATATTGGTTTTTAATATCATTTTCCAATAAAAGGAACCAAGGCTCCTTGGAGAAATGGCTGATTCTAGGACTGGGACAGGAAAGACATAAGACAAGCCTGGAGCATCTTGTAGTTCCAGAAAATAAGGAAGTGCTCAAAAAAGTCACAGTGATGGGGGCATGTTAAAGGGACATACATACCAGCTGAAAGAGTTTTAAATGACCAAAGCTGGAACGATTTGAGCAACAAAATAAAATAATATTGGTCTATAAACCAAAGTATAAAATAAATATCCATAAGTCTATAGTGATATAAATGACCAAATAAACAAATGGGGGAAGACATCTTTTATGCATAAGAATTCAAAATAATTTCTGCAGATACTCCATCCCTAAGGAGATGGAACATAACTCTCCACTTAAGTATGGGCTGTGCATAGAGACTTCTTTCCAAAGAGTATGATATAAAAAGGAGGAAAAAATAATAACTTTATAGTAGAGAAAGCTGACAAACACTCACTTTAGCCAAGTAATCAAGGTTAACATCAACTGTGAAAGATCGTGTTGACAGTATATACTCTTGATATGATATTATGAGAATGGCACTTTACCTTTGTGGTCTTCTGTAGAAACCAGTAACTCTAGTGTAGTCATTAGAAAAATATTAGGCAAATCAGCCGGGCATGGTGGCTCACGCCTATAAATCCCAGCACTTTGGGAGGCTGAGGTGGGCAGATCACAAGGTCAGGAGATCGAGACCATCCTGGCTAATATGGTGAAACCCTGTATCTACTAAAAATACAAAAAATCAGCCGGGCACGGTGGTGGGCACCTGTAGTCCTAGCTACTCGGGAGGCTGAGGCAGGCTAATGGCACGAACCCAGGGGGCGGAGCTTGCAGTGAGCCGAGATGGCGCCACTGCACTCCAGCCTGGGGGACAGAGCAAGACTCCATCTCAAAAAAAAAAAAGATAACACTATACAACTATTAGAATGGCTAACTTTTTTTTTAAAAGCTGACAATACCAAGTGCTGACAAGGATGCAGAGCAACTGGAACTCTTATAAATTATTAGTGGGGATGAAAAATGGTACAGTAACTTTGAAAAACAATTTGCCAATTTCTTTTTTTTATTATTATACTTTAAGTTTTGGGATACATGTGCAGAAAGTGCAGGTTTGTTACATAGGTATACACGTGCCATGGTGGTTTTCTGCACCCATCAACCCATCATCTACATTAGGTATTTCTCCTAATGCTATTCCTCCCCCACCCCCCAACAAGCCCTGGTGTGTGATGTTCCCCTCCCTGTGTCCATGTGTTCTCATTTTTCAACTCCCAGTTATGAGTGAGAACATGTGGTGTTTGGTTTTCTGTTCCTGTGTTAGTTTGCCTAGAATGGTGGTTTCCAGCTTCATCCATGTCCCTGCAAAGGACATGAACTCATCCGTTTTTATGGCTGTATAGTATTCCATGGTGTATATGTGCCACATTTTCTTTATCCAGTCTAGATCCAAAATTTGTCCTCTTAACTTCCACCTCTTTTGCCTGCACACCATTGAGAGCTCTTTTTTGTTTATTCTTATACTGCTGGTGTTCCCTGGAGTTTATCTTCAACCTCCTCTGCTTTTCTCACTCTACAAGTTCTCCTTAGATAGTCTCCTCTACTCTAATTATGTAAAAGACCATCTACATGCCAGTGACTCCCAAATCCATAGCTACCACCCTGACCTCTCTGCTAAGTTCAAGAATATCATCATGGGCATGTGACCTGTCCAGTCTCACAAGGCCGCATGCCTAGAAGGACCTTGCACCTGGTTTAATGTGCTGCTGTAGCCGCCTTGAAATTTCTTTATAATTTTTGAAAAAGTGGCCAAAATGCCACCTGTACCCCAATAACTTATGGAAAAATAAAATAAATCTAAATATAAAAAATAAAAATAAATCTTTAATCCATCTTGAGTTAATTTTTATATATGGTAAAAGGTGGGGGTTCCAGTTTCATTCTTCTGCATATGGCTAGCCAGTTTCAAATAAAATTTTTATTTACATGGCAGGGTGACATACTACTAATTTAATGTCCAAATACCTTGCTCTTTATTTTTTCAGTGAAATGGATTAATAAACAAAGGCACCAGGAGGTTTGGGGCAGGTCTTAGGTTGTAGCATATTTAACAAGCTCTTGGGTAATCGTGATACACAGTGAAGTTTCATAAAAGCTCATCATGGAGATGGGGCTGAGTTGCCAAGATAGAGCAGCGGGGAGTTGGTAAGTTGTACAGCTTCCCTCAGGGGAAGAAACAAACTAGAACCACCAGTTTTCTAGTTCTGCTTCTGTTCATACAGAACACATTGGTGGTGACAGGCCTGGGATGGTGGTAGCTCTGTGAAGACTTGGTTATTAGGCAAGCCTGAAGTGCCCCAGTGAGAGTCCCCATTGCAGAACTCAGCACAGAGGGAGTTTAGCAGGGAATCGCAAAGTTCACCTTTGAATGAATGGACCACACCAGCTTAGAAGAGGAGCAATGAGATTTTTGTCACCAAAGCCTGATAACCAGGGCCCTTCCTCTTTTCTTCCCAGACTGCCTAAACCCCAAGATTTGGATATAATCAAAG
This sequence comes from Symphalangus syndactylus, assembly GCF_028878055.3. Classification (NCBI taxonomy): domain Eukaryota; kingdom Metazoa; phylum Chordata; class Mammalia; order Primates; family Hylobatidae; genus Symphalangus; species Symphalangus syndactylus. The sequence continues at coordinate 64,001,658 of NC_072447.2, read as the reverse complement.
GAAAATGAAAGAATCCCACAAAGCAATTGGTATTGGACTTCCAGCCAACTCTGCTGAGTGAGAGCTCATATAGGATTTATTTGTTTTCTAATTGAATCCACATAGATTTTATTGCACTTTAAAAAATGAATATACATGGCAGTTTATTTCTAATAATTGATAAATCTAATATATGGAGTTAAAAGCCAACATTGTTACAGCTTTTAAATGCACTGATTCTGAAGCTGCACTAAGTCCTGCAATAAAACTTCAGGTTCCACACCTCAAAATTGCCCCGAAATGTAACTTTCAAAAATATGTATATACTAACAAAGCTTATGTTTTACAAATTTATGCCAACACTAGCATTTACCTAAAACAAAGCAAAGCCATAGTTCACAATAAAATACTATTTTCTCTATTTCATGAATCAGAGAATCGATTTTATTTTAATTAAGCATTTAAAATATAGATTAATTTTTAATTAAATTTTTATTTGAGACATAGATTCGTATGGAATTGCAATAAATAATACAGAGCATGGACCCTTCATTCAGTTTCCCCCAGTGGAAAATAGTACAATATCAGAGCCATGATATCGACATTGATACAATCCACTGATCTCATTCAGATTTCGCTGGTATTACTTGTACTCCTTTCTATGTATGTGTACGTATGTGTGTGTATTTAGCGCTATACAATTTAATACATATGTAAGTTTGTTTATCCTCCACAATAGTCAAGATATAGAACAGTTCCATCCCACAGGATCTCTCATTTTGCCCTTTTATAACCACATACATTTCCCTCTCCTGAAGCAAAACTCTAAATCCTGACAACCACTAAATTGTTCTCAGGTTCAATGATTTTGTCATTTCAACAATTTTATATAAATGGAATCATACCGTACATAACCTTTTGAAATCGGTTTCTTTCACTCAGCATAATTACTTGGGTGTGTTTTTTCCCATTAATGTATTTTTGAGTTTGCATTTGGTTCTTTTTTATATAATTTCTATTTCTTTGCTGAAATTTTCATTTTTTTAATTTATTTCTACCATGTTCATAATTGCCCATTGAGGCATTTTTATGCTGACTGCTTTAAAGCTTTTGTCAGATAATTCCAACATATAATTCATCTCCATATTGGCAACATTTGGTTATCTTTTCTCGTTCAACTTATTTTCCTGATTCTTGGTATGACAGGTGATTTTAAAACATATTCTACAAAATATCCACATTTTTGTTATTGAGTTAGGAAAGTCTGAGAGTCCTATGTCAATATTCTATTTTAGGAAGTCTCCTTGTTTAGGTTTAGCATGCAAGTCCTGGCCTACTCTTGTGTGCTGTGGTTCCAATGACAGTTAAATTTTCAGAGCTTTTACTGTGCTTTCATCTGCTTGGTTTACGTGGTGCCTTTGAGGCTTTCTCTGGTCTGTGCTGATTCGGCCTGTGGAGGCAGAAGGTGCTTCCCCAGGCTAGGTTATTATGATGCCTCTAGGTGGGAAAAGGGAGTCTCCAGGAAGAAGGGTTCCTGCAATTGGCCATATGTTGTGCAGGATCCACTCCCCCTACCCCAAGGGCAACCTGGCCTGTCTGTGTGGGGGAGGGTCTTCTCAGGCCCAAGGACACAAAGAAGCTTCTAGGCTGGGTCACTTGTTCTGAAGGGATTCCTCTTACAGGTGACCTTCTAACCACAAAGTACAGTAGGGAAGGGAGTCTCCAGGCCCACAGGAACAAAAAGGTTTATTATCAGAATTTATAGTTGTATCTAGTGGGGAGGAGCAACAAGAAAGGATTCTATGTATGTCATCTTACCTGAACTAGAAGACCGCTCTGTTCTCTTTTCTGCTGGTTAAGATGTCTTAGTATTGAACTAATTTCTTTCCCCTTCTAAATTGTATAGGGCATTTAAAAATATATTGTTTTTGTTTTACATTTAAGAAACTTATCATCTCTAATTTCTATAGCCAACTGGCTCATTCACCAATAACATAACTGGAACAGTCACTGGTGTTTTATGCAATATTATTACTTTAAAAAACCTGTTTCTTAAATTACGACATAACCAGAGAAAAAGTAAACAAATCTTAGACTTACACACCAGTGAATTACCACAAAATGAACATACTGATATTCTATTTGATTTAAAAAGGAATCTGGAGATCTGTTTCATAACAATTTGAATCTAATTAACACTATTTAACTGTATACTTTAAAATGATTAAGATGGTAAATTTTGTGTGATGTTGTATTTTTTTACCACAATAAATAAAAAAAATAGAATATCAGGAGACAAAGAAGCTAAATTCTGGAAGACACCAATAATGCCTCCAGACTCTCAGGCTAGTAGAGGTCACTGGGGCAAATTTTCAGCATATAGGCCCTATGTCTTCAGCTATTTTTTCTCTCCCAGAGTCAGGAAAACAGTTCTTGATGTTTTTTCATCTATGAAGAAATAATAAAGAAACGTGGAATCCCTTGTCCCTTAAGCATTGTGGAGCCAAAGCATAGCTGCTCTAGTTGAAGTTAAGATAGCATCAACAGCCCTGCCCTTTTCACTGGACTTTTCACTGCACAGTCTTCCTGTCATCAGGGCCCTTGTGCAAATTAAGTAAAATAAAATAGGCAAAAGGCCTGCTACATGGCAGATGTTTTTTAAAAGTTTATTGAATATAGAGATAAAATGAGAGAGTAATACAGATTGACTCATATTATAAGCACACACTGCTGACAAGAGATACGCTCTTTTTTTTTCTGCCAGGGAAGAACAGACAAGAAGTGGAACTTACTTTGTGTGCCAAGCACCATGAAAAATGATTTATAAATGAGATCTCATTTAACCTCTTACACTTAATGCTAAGAAAGGTATCTATTAATTTTCCACTTGACAGATGAGAAAACTGAAGCTAAGAAAGGTTAGGCAACTTACCCACTGACACACAGTAAAAAAAATAAAAATAAAAATAAGTGCTAAAACTAGGATTTGAATATTAACCCTCTAGCCCAGATATAAAGTCAAGCCTGTCCAAAGAAAAGAATAAAGCTCAAACCCTTCTTCTTGGAGTGCAATAATCCAATTCAGGCAGATCTTTCTGGCCTTTTCTCTCCTCACTTCCCTGCCTTGTATGTTTTTGCTTTAGTAATTGAATACTCCCTTCTTCACCCCTCCCCCAAGCCAACCATTACATCTTTACACCCTGCTGCTTCTCACTTCTGTGCATTGTTCCTACTGATCTCAGCTTGACATCATCTTTTCCTCCCTGTCCCTTTTACATGACGAGCCACCTTTTCTTGGAAATCTTCCTAAATCCCCACTGTTTCTGTCTCCATAACCTGCCCCCTCCATACATTCCCACTATATCCTGTGCTTATTTATATTGAATTGCCATTGTATATTTTCTTTTCTGTGAGATCCTTGAAGGCAAGAACCATTTCTTATTCTTTACTCGTCTGTCTATTGTGTCTAACATAATGTCTGTCACATAATCATTATCCAGTAAATGTTTATTGAATGAATAAATGATTGAATGAAAAAAATGAATGACTTCAGATAGTGTTTCTTCCTCTTCGGCCATTCATCTATCCCATTCTGAATTTTTGGAGCCATATTCTTATGTCAACTTATTATCATTTATTTCATATATTTCTTTAACTCAAGTCACTTTTCAATATTTTAAATCAATTTAGCATTGTTTAAGCAATGTTTGTGAAATTATAGGCTATTTGTATTATAGATAGATGTGTATTTCTAATATACATCAAGATGAATACATAACTATTGACATTTAAAATGCTCACATGTTTATCTCCTAAATCACTTTGTGTACAGCCAGTGGTACGCATACCATGGTTAAAGAAATAATGGCCTAATGTCACTGCTGTTGCTGCATTAAGCCTAGATCTGGTGAACAGAGGGTTCTCAACCCTGGCGACACATTATAATTATCTGGGGAGGTTAAATTTTTTTGCTAGACATTCTGATTTAATTGGTGCAGTGGGCCAGAGCATTTATTTTTTTCGAGTTTGTCCAACGTATAGCTAAAGTTGAGAACTACTGAGTTCATTGGAGAATTAAATGAAAACATGTACAAAGCATTTGGTACACAATATATTCAAAAGAAATGTAAGCTGTTATTAATATTCTTATGACTTTATTAGGCTTTTTCATTGGTTACTGTTTCTAGTTTCCATTCCAGTAACCTATCCACATCCTGCCTTACTCTGGCAAGCCCACGCATCTCTGGCCCCAAAGACCTGGCCGGCTGTCTGAATCACGTCTGCTGCTGATGGCTTTGAACATCATCCTTTGCCCTCCTAGTAGAACATCTGTGATGGGCCTCTGCCACTGGAACAACATGTATTCTACACACTCTGGTTGAAGGCACCCATGGCCAGGTTTGTGGGTGATTGTGAATAAGCCCCCATGCCCTGCTTCTCTGTGGAACTTGAAATGCAGCGGGTGGCCATGGCAATCACACGTTGCCTCTCTCCCCCTCCCGCTTATCCAGGGACATCAGGTTACAAGAGAACAGGCTGTTCTTCTGTCTTAGTAATGGGGTGGAGGAAGGGGGAAAGGCCAGCTGTATGCATATGAGTCGCATATGAGCTGCATATGAACCTCAGGTGAATTTGTTGTTATGGAAGTTGTTTTGCTTTTTTTTTCATACCATCAGCAACTGAAGCTGATTTTGAGCCTAAGCAAGGCTGCTAATGTGGCTACTTGCTAATGATCACCCTAAAAGCAATAGTTAATGTTTATTAAACACTATGCACTGTGTTAAAGTGCTTATATATGGATGATCTTATTTAATCTCCAGAGCAACCCTTTGAGACAGGGTCTATTTTTATCATCTTTACTTTTCAGATACAAAAACTGGAGGCCCAGAGAGGTGAAGTGACCTGTCTCAAGGCAGCAGGGGGAGAAGCCCAAGAAATCTGGCTCCTGAGATTGTACTTTTCACCCGATCTCTAGATTTAGTCCTAGAGATACAAGAGCCCTGAAAGATCACCCAATCCAACTCCCTTATGCTATCAATAGGCGAAACTGAGAGCCAGCTAGGGAAAGGAATGTTTTTGTGGGCCATGAGCATTTTTTAAGAAAATTTGTTTAACAAAAAATTTTAAGCATCTACCAATGCCAGGCCCTGTGCTAGGTGCTGGGGATATCCAGTGCTTTTTTTAAAAGACAAAAATCCTTGCCCTCATGAAGCTTATATTGTAGAGGGAGAGAAAGACTATAAACAAATTAATGAAATAAATGTAGTGTATTAGATGTTGATGAGTACTATAAGAAAAATGAAATGAGGAAGAGGCATAAGGAGTACGGATAACTTTAATTTTAAATAGGGTAGTGAGGGAAGATCTCACTGAAAAGGGACATAATTTGAATTAAGACCTGAAGGAGGTAAGGGAGTAAATTATTTGAATGTTTTGGGGAAGATTTTTCCAGGCAGACATAACAGTGTGGCTGGAACAGAGTGAGCATGAGGAAAAGTCGTAGGATATGACGTTGTAGAGCTAACGAGGGAACAAACCATGCAGGCATTTTAAGGATTTTTTTTCATTTTGTTAAGTATTTATTGATCAGCCTTTTTGCAATAGACACAGTTCTAATTACTCAGGATACTGTGTTGAGTACTTGCATTTAAACTCCCAGATCTCATTTTTTAAAACCTATATACATCAACAGTACATAGCCATCATGCCAAAAACAGTTGATACATTAAAAGGAGACATTCTCCAGACCAATGGAGACAATTCAACAAAATGTATGAGTGAACAAGGAGTCCTAGCTCTCAATTTGTTGTTAGCTATATGTGAAATATTGGATACACCATTTAGCCTACCAAGGCCTTAACATTTAACTAGATGCTCTTTATATTTATACTTATTTAAGATCTAACTAGCTGCTCTTTAAAGCTTATAACAAACAGAAATTTAACTAGATGATTTTTCAGGCTTATTTCAAGTAAAAAGAAACAAAGTTTTTCTTTTAATCTCTCAAATCAGTGGTTTTCAAAGTGTGGTCCCCTACCAGAAGCCTAGAAATTTGTTAAAATGCAAATTTTAGCCGGGCGCGGTGGCTCACGCTTGTAATCCCAGCACTTTGGGAGGCCGAGGCGGGCGGATCACGAGGTCAGGAGATCGAAACCATGGTGAAACCCCGTCTCTACTAAAAATACAAAAAAATTAGCTGGGCGTGGTGGCGGGCGCCTGTAGTCCCAGCTACTCGGAGAGGCTGAGGCAGGAGAATGGCGTGAACCCGGGAGGCGGAGCTTGCAGTGAGCCGAGATTGCGCCACTGCACTCCAGCCTGGGCGACAGAGCAAGACTCCATCTCAAAAAAAAAAAAAAAAAAAAAAAAAAAAAAAAATGCAAATTTTAGACCTCACCCTAGACATACTGAACCACATACCCTGGGGCAGGGAGTATAGCAATCTTTGTTTTAACAAGTTCTGATGGATGCTAGAGTTTCCCAACCACTTCCAGGACATATATGATATATTTAATAGTAAATATATGTATGGATAACTTTTCTTTTTTATTTTTCCATAAGTTATTGGGGTACACAGGGTATTTGGTTACATGAGTAAATTCTTTTTTTTTTTTTTTTGAGATGGAATCTCGCTCTGTCACCCAGGCTGGAGTGCAAGTGGTGCGATCTCAGCTCACTGCAACCTCCAACTCCCAGGTTCAAGCGATTCTCCTGCCTTAGCCTCCCAAGTAGCTGGGATTACAGGTGCCCACAACCACGCCCAGCTAATTTTTTAAAAATATTTTTAGTAGAGAGAGGGTTTCACCAACCTGGCCAGGCTGCTCTTGAACTCCTGAGCTCAGGTGATCTGGCCTCCTCGACCTCCCAAAGTGCTGAGATTACAGGCGTGAGCCACTGCGCCTGGCCAAGTAAGTTCTTTAGTGGGATTTGTGAGATTTTGGTGTACCCATTACCCATGTATACACTGCACCATATTTGTAGTCTTTCATCCCTCACCCCCTTCCCACTCTTCCCCCCAAGTCCTCAAAGTCCACTGTATCATTCTTTTTTTTTTTTTTTTTTTTTGAGATGGAGCTTGCTCTGTCGCCCAGGCTGGAGTGCAGTGGCGCAATCTCGGCTCACTGCAAGCTCCGCCTCCCGGGTTCACGCCATTCTCCTGCCTCAGCCTCTCCGAGTAGCTGGGACTACAGGCGCCCGCCACCACGCCCTGCTAATTTTTTGTATTTTTAGTAGAGACGAAGTTTCACCATGGTCTCGATCTCCTGACCTCGTGATCCGCCCGCCTCGGCCTCCCAAAGTGCTGGGATTACAAGCATGAGCCACCGCGCCCGGCCCATTCTTATGCCTTTGTGTGGTCATAGCTTAGCTCCCACATATCAGTAAGAACATACAAGTTTAGTTTTACATTCCTGAGTTACATTACATCACTTAGAATAATAGTCTTCAATCTCATCCAGGTCACTGCAAATGCTGTTAATTCATTCCTTTTTATGGCTGCATAGTATTCCATCATATATATCACAGTTTCTTTATCCACTCGTTGATTGATGGGCATTTGGGTTGGTTCCACGATTCTGCAGTTGTGAATTGTGCTGCTATAAACATGCATATACAAGTATCTGTTTCAAATAATGACTTCTTTTCCTCTGGATAGATACCCAGTAGTGGGATTGATGGATCAAATGGTAAAATGGTAGTTCCACTTTTAGTTCTTTAAGAAAACTCCACACTCTTTTCCATAGTGGCTGTACTAGCTTATATTCCCACCAGCAGTGTAGAAGTGTTCCCTCTTCACCCATCCACACCAACATCTACTGTCTTTTGATTTTTTCTTTATGGCCATACTTGCAGGAGTAAGATGGTATCCCATTGTGGTTTTGATTTGCATTTCCCTGATAGTGATGTTGAGCATTTTTTCATATGTTTGTTCACCATTTGTATATCTTCTTTTGAGAGTTGTCTATTCATGTCCTTAGCCCACTTTTTGATGGGATTGTTTGTTTTTTTCTTACTGATTTGAGTTCATTGTAGATTCTGGATATTAGTCCTCCGTCTGATGTATAGATGGTAAAGATTTTCTCCCACTCTGTGGGTTGTCTGTTTACTCTGCTGACTGTTGCATTTGCCATGTAAAAGCTCTTTAGTTTAATTAGGTCCCAGCTATTTATCTTCATTTTTATTGCATTTGCTTTTGGGGTCTTGGTCCTGAAATCCTTGCCTAAGCCAATGTCTAGAAGGGTTTTTCTAATGTTATCTTCTAGAATTTTTATAGTTTCAGGTCTTAGGTTTAAGTTCTTAATCCATCTTGAGTTGATTTTTGTATAAAGTGAGAGATGAGGTTCCAGTTTCATTCTCTTACATGTGGCTAGCCAATTATCCCAGCACCATTTGTTGAAAAGGGTATCCTTTCCCCACTTTATGTTTTTGTTTGCTTTGTCAAAGGTCAGTTAGCTGTAAGTATTTGGGTTTATTTCTGGGTTCTCTATTCTGTTCCATTGGTCTATGTGCCTATTTTTATACCAGTACCATGCTGTTTTGGTGACTATGGCCTTATAGGATAGTTTGAAATCAGGTAGTGTGACGCCTCCAGATTTGTTCTTTTTGCTTAGTCTTGCTTTGTTTATGTGGGCTATTTTTTGGTTCCATATGAATTTTAGAATTTTTTTTTTCTAATTCTGTGAAGAATGATGGTGGTATTCTGATGGGATTGCATTGAGTTTGTAGATTGCTTTTGGCAATATGGTCATTTTCACAATATTGATTCTACCCATCCATGAGCATGGGATGTGTTTCCATTTGTTTGTGTCATCTATGATTTCTTTCAGCACTGTTTTGTAGTTTTCCTTGTAGAGGTCTTTTGACTCTTTTGTTAGGTATATTCTGAAGTATTTTTTTTTTTGGCAGCTATTTTATAAGGGGTTGAGTTCTTGATTTGACTCTCTGCTTGGTCGCTGCATAGAAGAGCTACTGATTTGTGTACATTAATCTTGTATCTGGAAACTTTCCTGATTTTTTTTATCAGTTCTAGGAGCTCTCTGGAGGAGTCCTTAGGGTTTTCAAGGTAAGTGATCATATTGTCAGCAAATAGTGACAGTTTGACTTCCTCTTTACCAATTTGGATGCCCTTTATTTCTTTCTCTTGTCTGATTGCTCTCGCTAGGACTTCCAGTACTATGTTGAAGAAGAGTGGTGAGAGTGGGCATCCTCGTCTTGTTCCAGTTCTCAGAGGGGATGCTTTCAGCTTTTCCCCATTCAGTATTACGTTGACTGTGGGTTTGTCATAGATGGCTTTTATTACATTAAGGTATATCCCTTGTATGCCAATTTTGCTAAGAGTTTTAATCATAAAGTGATGCTCGATTTTGTCTAATGCTTTTTCTGTATCTATTGAGATGATCATGGGATTTTTGTTTTTAATTCTGTTTATGTGGTGTATCACATTTATTGACTTGCATACGTTAAACCATCCCTGCATTCCTGGTATGAAACCCACTTGATCATGGTGGATTATATTTTTGATATGTTGTCAGATTCCGTTAGCTAGTATTTTGGTAAGGATTTTAGCGTCTATGTTCATCAAGGATATTGGTCTGTAGTTTTCTTCTTTGGTTATGTCCTTTCCTGGTTTTGATATTTGGGTGATGCTGGCTTCATAAAATGAATTGTGGGGGGTTCCTTCTTTCTCTATCCTGTGGAATAGGTGTCAAAAGGATTGATACCAATTCTTCTTTGAATGTCTGGTAGAATTCTGCTGTGAATCTCTCTGGTCCTCGAATTTTTTTATGTTGGTAATTTTTTAATTACCATTTCAATCTCACTGATTGTTATTGGTGTATTCAGGGTATCTAATTCTTCTGCTTTAAGTGAGGAAGGTTGTATTTTTCCAGGAACTTATCCATCTCTTCTAGGTTTTCTAGTTTATGTGCATAAAGGTGTTCATATTAGCCTTGAATAATCATTTGTATTTCAGTGGTGTCAGTTGTAATATCTCCTGTTTTGTTTCTTAGTGAGGTTATTTGGATTTTCTCTCTTCTTTTCTTGGTTAATTTTGCTAATGGTCTATCAATTTTATTTATCTTGTCAAAGAACCAGCTTTTGGTTTCACTTACCTTTTGTATATTTGTTGTTGTTGTTTCAATCTCATTTAGTTCTGCTCTGATCTTGGTTATTTCCTTTCTTTTACTGGGTTTGGGTTTGGTTTGTTCTTGTTTCTGTAGTGCCTTGAGATGTGACCTTAGATTGTCTGTTTGTACTCTTTCAGACTTTTTTTGATATAGGTGTTTAGGGCTATGACTTTCCTCTTAGCACTGCCTTTGCCTTATCCCAGAGGTTTTGATAAGTTGTGTCATTATTGCCATTCAGTTCAAAGAATTTTTAAATTTCCATCTTGATTTCATTTTTGACCCAATGCTCATTCAGGAGCAAGTTATTTAATTTTCATGTATTTGCATGGTTTTGAAGGCTCTTTTTGGAGCTGATTTCCAGATTTATTCCACTGTGGTCTGACAGAGTGCTTGATATAATTTCAATTTTCGTAAATTTATTGAGTCTAATTTTATGGCCTATCATATGGTCTATCTTGGAGAAAGCTCCATGCACCATTGAATAGAATGTGTATTCTGTGGTTGTTGGATGAAATGTTCTGTATACATCTGTTAAGTCCATTTGTTCCAAGGTATAGTTTGAATCTGTTGTTTGTTGATTTTCTGTCTTGATGACATGTCTAGTGCTGTCAGTGGAGTATTGAAGTCTCCACTATTACTGTGTTGCTGTCAATCTCATTTCTTAAGTCTGTTAGTAATTGTTTTATAAATTTGGGAGCTCCAGTGTTAGGTGCATATATGTTTAGGATTTTGATTTTCCTGTTGCACAAGTCCTTTTACTGTTATATACTGTCCCTCTTTGTCTCTTTTAACCACTGTTGCTTTAAAGTTTGTTTTGACTGTTATAAGAATAGCTACCCCTGCTCGATTTTGGTGTCCATTTGCATGAAATACCTTTTTCCACCCCTTTACTTTAAGTTTATGTGAGTCCTTCTGTGTTAGGTGAGTCTCCTGAAGGCAGCAGATAGTTGGTTTGTGAGTTCTTATCCACTGTGCAGTTCTGTATCTCTTAAGTGGAACATTTAGGCCATTCACATTCAACGTTAGTATTGAAATGTGAGGTACCATCGCTTTAATTGTGCTCTCTGTTGCCTGTGTATTTTGGTTTTGTTTTCTGTTTTTGCCTTTTAACTTGTACTTTTGTTTTGTAGGTCCTGTGTGACTTATGCTTTAAGGAGGGTCTGTTTTGATGTGTTTCCAGGATTTGGTTCAAGATTTAGAACTCCTTGTAGCAGTTCTTGTAGTGGTAGTTTGGTAATGGCGAATTCTCTCAGCATTTGTTTGTCTGAAAATGACTGTTATCTTTCCTTCATACATGATGTTTACTTTCGCTGGATACAAAGTTCTTGGCTGATAATTGTTTTGTTTGAGGAGGCTGAAGATAGGGCCCTAATCCCTCCTAGCTTGTAGGGTTTATGCTGAGAAATCTGCTGTTAATCTGATAGGTTTTCCTTTATAGGTTACCTGGTGCTTCTGTCTCACAGATCTTAAGATTCTTTCCTTCGTCTTAACTTTGGATAACCTGTTGACAGTGTGCCTAGGTGAAGATATTTTTGCAATGAATTTCCCAGGTGTTCTTTGTGCTTCTTGTATTTGGTTGTCTAGGTCTCTCGCAAGGCTGGGGAAGTTTTCCTTGATTATTCCCCCAAATATGTTTTCCAGGCCTTTAGAATTCTCTTCTTCATCAGGTACAGCAATTATTCTTAGGTTTGGTCATTTAACATAATCCTAGACTTCTTGGAAGCTTTGTTCATATTTTCTTATTCTTTTTTTCTTTGTCTTTGTTGGATTGGGTTAATTTGAAGACCTTGTCTTCTTCGAGCTCTGAATTTCTTTCTTCTACTTGTTCAATTCTATTGCTAAAACTTTCCAGAGCACTTCACGTTTCTAAAAGTGTGTCCAAAGCTTCCTGAATTTTTTATTGTTTTTTCTTTAAGCTATCTATTTCCGTGAATATTTCTCCCTTCACTTCTTGTATCATTTTTTGGATTTCCTTGCATTGGGCTTTGCCTTTCTCTGGTCCCTCTCTGATTAGCTTAATAACTAACCTCTTGAATTCTTTTTCATATAAATCTGGAATTTCTTCTTGGTTTGAAACTATTGCTGGTGAACTAGTGTGATTTTCTGAGGGTGTTGAAGAGCCTTGTTTTGTCATATTACCAGGGTTGGTTTTCTGGTTCCTTCTCATTTGGATAGGCTCTGTCAGAGGGAAGGTCTAGGGCTGAAGGCTGTTTTTCAGATTCTTTTGTCTCATGGGGTGTTCCCTTGATGTAGTACTCATCCCCTATGGATGTGGCTTCCTGTGAGCCCAATGCAGTGATTGTTGTCTCTCTTCTGGGTCTAGCCACCCAGCAAGTCTACCCAACTGGGGGTTGTCTGCACAGAGTCTTGTGACATGAACTGTCTATGGATCTCTCAGCCATGCATACCAGTGCCTGTTCTGGTGGAGGTGGCGGAGGGTGCAAGAGGGTGCAAGGGACTCTGTGGGGGTCCTTAGCTTTGGTGGTTTAATGCTCTGTTTTTGTGCTGGTTGGCCTCCTGCCAGGAGGTGGCACTTTCCAGAAACTATCAGCTGTAGTAGTGTGGGTAGGGCTCTAGAACTCCCAAGATTATATGCCCTTTGTCTTCCACTACCAAGGAGGATAGGGAAGAACCATCAGGTGGGGGCAGGGCTAGGCATGCCTGAGCTCAGACTCTCCTTGGGTAGGTCTTGCTGCAGCTGCTGTGGGGGTTGGGGATGAGATTCCCAGGTCACCGGGGTTGTGTACCTCGGAGGATTATGGCTGCCTCTTCTGAGTCATGAAGGTTGTCAGGGAAGTGGGGGAAAGCAGGCAGTCACAAGCCTCACCCAGCTCCCACGCAAACTGAAGGGCCAGTCTCACTCCCACTGTGCCTGCCCCCAACAGCCCCAAGTCTGTTTCCAGGCTGAGGGGGAGATGGGCTTGAAAATTTGCTCAAGGCTATCCTCCTCCCAGCTGCTAGAGAAAAGGGCTTTAGTTCTTCCCAAGCCTGTGAAGTCTGCACACCTGATTCGCTCCCTCCCCTGAGTTCTGGCCAAGAGGCTTCTCACCCTGTTCAAATCGTTACAAAGTTCAGCTAGAGAATTTCTTCTTCCTGTGGAGTTTTAACCCCTGCTCCTCTGGCCACCCTCCAGATGGATCCCTGTGGTGCCAGGCAGGAATGGGCTGCCTGGGGACCCAGCGAGCTCCCAGGGCCTTTCTACTGCTTCCTCTACCCCTGTATGTCACTCGGCTCTCCAAGCTGACTCAGCTTCAGGTAAAGTCGGAAACTTTTCCCACAAACAGACATTCAGCTTCTCCAGTGGGGGTGTGTGTTTGGGAGAGGAGGGTGTCCCTTTCCCACTTCCCCTGTTGGGGCACTCACAGTATTTGGAGTGTCTCCCGTGTCCTGCAAGAGCAGTCTGCTTCCTTCAGAGGGTCTGTGGGTCCTCTCAGCATTGCTGGTTTGTTCTTGCAGTCGATCTGGAGGTAAAATTCACAGTGCAAGCCTCTGCATGCTGCTCTGTCTTGAGCTGCAATCTAGTCCTGTCTCCCGTCTGCCATGATCCTCTGAATCCCACATTGTAAGGATTTTAACTTTTACTCTGAATGAGATAGTCATTGAAGGATTTGGAGCAGAAAAGTGACATATCTGACTTCAGCATTGAAAGTATTCCTCTGGGCCAAGCGCGGTGGCTTATGCCTATAATCCTAGCACTTTCGGAGGCCAAGGTGGGTGGATCACAAGGTCAAGAGATGGAGACCATCCTGGCCAACATGGTGAAACCCCGTCTCTACTAAAAATACAAAAATTAGCTGGGTGTGGTGGTGCGCGCCTGTAGTCCCAGCTACTCAGGAGCCCAAGGCAGGAGAATTGCTTGAACCCCAGAGGTGGAGGTTGCAGCAAGCAGAGATCGCGCCACTGCACTCCAGCCTGGTGACAGAGCAAGACTCTGTCTCAAAAAAAAAAAAAAAAGTATCCCTCTGGCTGCTGTGAGGAAAACAGACTAGACAGGCAAGGGTGGAAACAGGCGGATGAGTAAAGAGGCCAGTGAGTGAATGGTGGCTTAGAACAAAGTGGTAGTGGTGAAAAAGATTAAAGAATGGTCAAATTCTGAGTAAATTATGAAGATAGACCTGGTCTTGAGGAAAGAGCAGTTATGGGGTGTGATAAAAAGAGAAGAATTGGCCGAGCACAGTGGCTCACGCTTGTAATCCCAGCACTTTGGGAGGCCGAGGCAGGTGGATCACGAGGTCAGGAGATCAAGACCATCCTGGCTAACATGGTGAAACCCTGTCTCTACTAAAAATACAAAAAATTAGCTGATCATGATGGCACGCGCCTGTAGTCCCAGCTACTTGGGAGGCTAAGGCAGAAGAATTGCTTGAACCCGGGAGGCGAAGGTTGCAGTGAGCTGAGATCACACTACTGCACTCCAGCCTGAACAACAGAGCAAGATTCTGTCTCAAAAGAAAAAATAAAATAAAATCAAGAATGTCTGGTTCAGACTCCTCCATCACATTCTCTTGGGCTCAAGAATTGCTTTAATCAAGCAGCTGCTATTAATTCTTATCTTCTCCTGTTTCTGTCCAATTCTGAAGATATTTAGCAGGTTGGCTATGTGCTCTGGGAAGTCTACTGTCCTCTAGAGGATCATAGAAAAGAGCTGAAGCCAGCAGAATCATAGAGCCACTGTAGTAAAGGTGAGGCAGCTTGCCCTGCTGTGCCCTAAGCCAATCCGATCACCTGCCTCAGAACCACTGCAAGAAAAAAGAATATTCTGAAATTTGAGGCCATACATGGCCATTTGCCTGCTGAGTAAGCAGCAATTATGGCCCGAGCAGGAAAGAGTGTGACTCCCCTGGCCCCTCCTGCAGACAGTCAGCAGAGACCCACTTTACAGCCTATAGATAATACCCCAAGTGGGGAATCCACTCTACCCGCTTTGCAGGTCACCTTTAAGAAGTGTCTCAGATCTCTAGGCAGATGTTTGTAACCTAGAAGAGAGAAAGCTCTGGTTTTCTATTTTGGGTGATAGCTGTACGTTAAAACATTTGCAGACATGTGAAAAGTAATTGGTTTTGCTCCTCCCGACTCCCTGTTTTTTGGGTCCTGTCTACTAGGATTTACAGTTTGAAAATTCTTGAGAATACCAGCTAATTCTAGTCATGCTTTCAACTGCATCCTTCTAACAACTACATTTCCAGGAAGATATCAGGCAGGTTAAAAGTTTCTTAGCAAATCCAAAAAATGAAAAGGGAGAGGCATAACACTTCATCAGAGAGCAGAGTGTACTAGGAAATGGGGAAAAGCCTGTCACCCTTGAGTCTATTCTGAATCTAATATAACACATCCCATACATGTACACATAGCTTCCCCAAATTCTCTGGACTGGTGTAAATAATGGGACTGGGCAATGCAGACATCTCCCAATTCTAGCAGTGGCATATAGACCAATAGCAAGAAAAGTAGTTGAGATATAATCTCACTCCTTTTTAGCTATTCCCACCCCAATGGTGGCACACTACCCCCTAAGAATGGTGGCCACATATGTGGGACAGCTTTCCTAACTCAAGCCTGTCTATGGTCATACTTGCCACTGGAAGATAACAGCAACCCAAAGCTATAGAGGGTCAGTAGTCTAAGCCACAAGCCACCAGGAGAGGAAGTGACCCAAAAAGTAAATATATTTTTCACTAGGAATTCCATTTAGATGGGCCTTTAAGGGATCACTGACTAGTAACACTAAAATAGTTCTTCTGAAGTCTATGCTGAGAACTCTATAAGTCATAAAGTAATAATAGTCATAGCTCCCATTTATGGTGATCTACCCTGTGCTGGACACTTTGCATGCTTTTAATTTAATAATTACAACAACCTTTCAAAATTGGCATTGACATACCCAGTTGAAATATGAGGAAATGAAGGCTACTACTGACTTTGCCCATGTCCCATAACTAATCAATGGCAGATTCAGGATTCAAAGTTGGGCCTGCTGTGCTTGTTCTACAACACTTGATGCAAGTCTCTAGAATTCAAGATTCTTCGAAGCTGCCTCCCTTCTTACCTATCAAACTGTCTCGACTCATGGCTTCACAGTCTGTGTGATCTAATTGGACCTCCATCACCACACACCCTCAAGAAAACACCTTGCACACTCCAGAATGTAAATGGGATAGTAGTTAAGACTGTAGGCTGTGGAGCCAGACTGTCTAGGTTCATAATGCCTCTTCTACCATTTACCTATGGTGTGAGCTGTTTCTCATCTGTGAAATTGGGGTAATGGTACCTATTGCAAAGGGTTGCTTTGAGGATTAAATGAGATAGTGCATATAAAGCTCTTAGAATGGTGTTTGGCACATAGTAAGACATCTTTAAGTGTTAAGTATTATTTTTCCTACCTCCTTTCCCATTTCCGTTTTTCTGTTATACTTTATTTAGAAAACAGTTCCCATCCTTTTCTTTCCATCCAGGTACTTCTTAGCTAGCCTTCAAGGCCTAGCTCAAACCTCCCTCAAGATTTTTCTGATCACAACTCTGCAGTACTTACTGTTGATATATTACCCACTTATTTTGGGTTAACTGTCCCTAGCCTAAGCCTGAAACCTAGGAGGTGCTCATTAAATGCTTGTGGAGATGCACAAATTTATAAATAAAAGAGTCTTGTTGCTAGCTGTTTTTTATATGTGAAGATTCCTCCCAACCACCCACCCTGCGACACACACGCCCAATTAGGCAATGCAAGCATTCCTGTCCTTTTTTATAACTTCGCTTAACAAGACTTAGATTTCAGGGTGGGATTTTTTTGTCCAGGCAACTTGTTCATTTCTCACTCTCTGGCTGGTCTCCAGGAGACAGATGAACACTAATTTGCCAGCACTTTGCCTTCCTGACTGGGTACCTTAGCTTTATAGTGGGAAAAGCATAACTTTCCTCCTTTTTACTGGTCTAAGGACCACTGAGGGATTCAAATTTGAGGTTTTGAAGCTCCTCTTCCTAGTCCAATTCCTAGGCCCTCTTCTCATCCCATTCTGTATTCTACCTGGGTGATAGCATTAATTCACATAGTTTTAATTGCTGCCTCCATATTAATGGTTCCCACACACTGCTGTGCTGTAAATGTTTAACCACTGGCTCTCTGTCATCAACTGATGGACATTTGGGTTGTTTACACCGTTTACACCTTTGGTTATTATAAATAATGGTGCTTCAACATCTACATCCTCTTAGAATACAATTTCCTCATCTCTCCTTGGTAATTTCAAATGTCAGCTCGGATATCTGCACCTCCAAAAGTCTTCTTAGGCCTATGCAGAAACTATGGAAGTTTCTACAGTCTCCTTTTCCCCTACTTGATACTTATACTGTGATCAAGTGTTTCCCCTACTATACCACAAGTAACTCCGGGGTAGAGACTATATTTATTAATCTCTGTATCCCCAGCCCTAGCACAGTACCTATCTTCCAAGAAATATTCAGTAAATATTTGTTGAATGAATGAATCAGCTCACTCTCTATGCTCATCCCCCATCTCCGTATACTTATATCAGCGACCTTGTTCTGTCATTTACCTTAACCCCTCCTCAAACCCCA
This sequence comes from Symphalangus syndactylus, assembly GCF_028878055.3. NCBI lineage: Eukaryota > Metazoa > Chordata > Mammalia > Primates > Hylobatidae > Symphalangus > Symphalangus syndactylus. The sequence goes on along the minus strand of NC_072447.2, from coordinate 63,983,986 downwards.
CATACACCGTTCATTGTCTCTTTCCATTGGTGCTTTTCCTCAGCCTATTGACACTCTCTTTCAATCATTTCGTTCATTGCCACCCTTCTTAAGTGGGTGTTTGGAGCCCCTATAGGCATTCTCTCTCCACCCACTCCTTTCAGAACTCTATAACGCTACTAGAACTCTATAGAAATTGCTCTTTTTAAAGCTTTTCTGCTGCCAAATTCAAGGGGCCTTTCTCAGAAGCCTGTCCCCCTTTTGTCTATCCTGAATCTAATATAATACATCCCCTCCCTGTACACACACCTTCCCCAAATTCTCTTCTTTTTATTCTTCCATAATAGGATTCTAGCCTGGTGATCCTTCTGCCTCTCAGGCCATGTCTTCTTTGTTTTCTTCGCTACAGTCTCTTTGGCCTCTCCTCACATTGGTGATGCTTCTCCAAATTCAATATTGTCCAACTGCATTTTAATCAATACTCGCCAGAAATTTTTCCCTCTCTTTATTTCCTTTCCCCACCCTCCTCTCACTTTGTTCCTCTAATTCCAGGTGTCCAGTAAACAGTACCATATAGGCTATTCACTTCCTCTTCATCCCCTGAACATTTCACCATGAAATTTGTGAGCTCCCTCTCTCAGTGAGCATTCCAGCCCAACTTTCTTTCCTCTTTCAGTGGAATTAAAAATGTTGTGTCATCTTTGACTTCCCTATTGCCTTTATTCCCAAGGACCAATTAAACTCTATAATCCAAACACTTTTATCTCTTTCCTCTCCACCTCTTCCTCTCCAGCCCCACCATAACCATCCTCTTCTTTATTCTTGAAACTTTATACTAGACCTTGTGCAACAGCCTTCCAGCTGTTCTCCCTGCCTCCATCCCTCTCTGTCCTGTCACCAATTCCAACTACCTAATGAATATTACTCAAGGAAAAACTGTAAGCATGTTCACCAAAAGACATGTACAAGAATGTTCATAGCAGCAATATTTTTAAAACCTCTAAAGTTGATACAATCTAAATGTCTATCAACAGTAAAATAGATACATATATTATGATATAGCCACACAATGTAATACTATACTGCTTATGAAAATGAAGGAACTACACCTGCATGCAACAAATGATGGAACCTAAAAGTAAAATGTTGATCAAAAGCTCCAGGACATAAAATAGCACATATTATATAATTCCATTTATATAAGGTTCAGTAACAGACAAAAATAATATATAGTTATGAGAGTGGGCACACTGGCTCACACCTGTAATCCCAACACTTTGGGAGGCTGAGGCAGGAGGATCGCTTGAGTGCAAGAGTTCAAGAACAGCCTGGGCAACATAGTGAGATCCTGTTTATACAAAAAACAAAAAATTAGCCAGGCATGGTGGCCCACAGCTGTAGTCCCAGCTACTCAGGTGACTGAAGCAGGAGGATTGCTTGTGCCCAGGAGGTCGAACCTGCAGCGAGCTGTGATAACACCACTGTATACAGCCTGGGCTACAGAGTGAGATTCTGTCTTGAAAAAGAAACAAGAATATATGGTGATCAAAATAGGATATTTGTTATCCTTGATCAGTAATAGTGCCTGGAAAGAGACACAGGAAGACTTTGGGCAGGGAAAAATGGAAGATAAGTTCTTTTTTTTGATACATGGGTGTGTTCCATTTGTGATAATTTATTGACTTGATTGCCCATGTGCTTTTCTGCATGCACATTAAAATTAAAATCTGTGTCACTCCCTTTCTGAGCTAAGTATAATAGAATGAGCACAGGCCTCTGGCATCTGACAGACCTGAGTTAGAATCTCAATTCTTCCAGATAATTGTTTATGACCTTAAACAAGTCATTTCATAAGTCTGTTTCCTCATCTGTAAAATGTGAATAATAATATCTATTTTTCTTGGTATTTGTAAGGATTACATTGAGAAAATGCACTTGCAGTTTATAGCATAGGTTCTGGCATAAAAAGTAGTAGGCACTTAGTCAATGCTAATTGCTACAGTTGATGTTGGGGGTGGGAGGCAGGGGAGGGAAGCATCCCATAATCCTGTGATTAGGTGTTAGCCTTAGTTGGCCTGTTCCTCTAGGCTGTGACCTCTACAGGGCTTATGAGCTTCTCTTCTTTCTTAGGTGAGACAGGAAGAATAGAAGGGGTTGGAGTTATCTAATTGCCCTTGCCCATATTGGATAAGGCTCTGGTAAAGTAGTTTCCCTTAAGGGAAGCCTTTTGTTATGGAGAACATAACATTCTGGGCCTACTTCAAAACTGTTACTTAAAATGGGTTGAATTATGTCTCTCATGTCCAAACGGATGTTGAAGTCCTAACCTCCAGTACCCTTGATGTAACTTTACTTTGAGATAGAGTCTACACAGAAGTAATCAAGTGAGGTCATTAGGTTGGGCCCTAATCCAATAAGACTGGTGTCCTTATAAATTTGGACACAGAGACATGCACAGAGGGAACGTGGTATAAAGATATAGGGAGAATGATATGATTTCTCCAAAGAAGATATGCAAATGGCCGGTAAACACATAAAAAGATGCTCAGCATCATTAGTCATTAGGGAAATGCAAAGCAGAATCGCAATAAGATACCACCTCACATGCACTAGGTGTCCATAATCAAAAGTACAAAAAATACATTGCTGGTGGAAATGTGAAAGGGTTCAGCCACTTTGAGAAACAGTTTGACAGTTCCTCAAAATGTTAGACATGGAATACTATATGACCCGCAAACCTACTCTAAATATTTACCTAAGAGAACTGAAAGCTTAAGTCCACACAAAAACATGTACATTAATGTTCATAGCAGCATTATTTATAATAGCCAAAAAGCAGAAACAACCCAAATGTCCAACAACTGGTGAATGGAAAAAAATGTTTATGCCTACAATGGAATAATATTTTGCAATAAACAGGAATGAACTGCTACTGGTACTGGTACAACATGAATACACCTTAAAAACATTGTTACATGAAAGAACTAGTCACAAAATACCACATATTTTATGATTCCATTCATAGGAAATATCCCAAATAGTCAAGTCTACAGGAACAGGAAGTAGATTAATGGTTGCCTAGAGCTGGGGAGAGGGAGAGGAGGTTGGCAGATAAGGAGTGACTACTAATGCATATGGAAATTTATACATATATATAAAGCCACTACAGATTCACAGGAAGTTGCAAACATAGTACCAAGAGGTCTCATGTATCATTCATTCTGTTTTCCCTAATGTTTACATGTGATATAATTATGGTGCAATATCAAAACCAAGACGTTAACATTGCTACAAACTGTGTGCATAGTTCTATGTCATTTAATCATGTGCAGATTCCTGTAAACACCTCAATCAAGATATAAAACTGTTCCATCACTTCAAAGATCTCCCTCATGTTACCCCTTTATGATTATACCTACTTCTTCTATACCCCAAATCCTCATTCCCTGGCAACCACTAATCTGTTTCTCATCTCTATAGTTTTGTTATTTCAAGAGTGGTATATAAATGGAATCATATGTCTGTTATCTTTTAAGAGTGTCTCTTTTTTGACTCAGTGAAATGCCCTTGAGATGCATCCAAGTTGTCCCATGTATCAGTGTTTAATTACTTTTTATTACTATATAGTATTCCATGTTATTGATGTACCACAGTTTGTTTCACCATTCACCCATTGGCCATTTGAATGATTTCCAATTTTCTTTGGTTATTACAAATAAAGGTGGCATGAACAATTGTGTACAGGTGTTTGCATGGAAATAAGTTTTTGTTTCTTTGGGATAAATGCTCAGAAATGAAAGTTATGGGTCATATGATAACTCTATGTTTAGTATTTTTTTAAATACCATCCTCAGCAAACACAGGAATAGAAAACCAAATACCACATGTTCTCACTTATAAGTGGGAGCTAAATGAGGAGAACTTACGAACACGAAGGAAACAACAGACTGGGGTCTACTTGAGGGTAGAGGGTGGGAGGAGGGAGAGGAGCAGAAAAGGTAACTATTGGGTACTTGGCTTAATTCCCGGGTGATGAAATAATCTGTACAACAAAACCCTGTGACATGAGTTTACTATGTAACAAACCTTCACAAGTACCCCTAAACCTAAAATAGAAGTTAAAAAAAAAAACAAACAAAGTGTTTGTTGGGAGAAGGATATTGAAGTCTCCAATTATAATTGTGGATTTATCTAATTCCCCTTTCAGTTCTATCAGTTCTTGCTTCATATATCTTGGAGCTCTGTTGTTTTTGCATACACATTTAGGATTTCTATGCCTCCTTGGCGGATCGATCCTTTTATCATTATGTAATGTCTCTGTCCCTCATTATTTTCTGTGCTCTGAAGTCTACTCTATCTAAAATTAATTTAGCCACTCCTGCATTTTGATTAATATTTGCATAGTATATCTTTTTCCATCCTTTTACTTTTCACATATATACATCATTATGAAGTGATTTTCTTGAAGTTGGTATGTAATTGAGCCTATTTTAATCTATTTTGTTGACCTCTGTCTTTTAATTGTCGTATAGAGGTGACTTACATTTGCTTTAATTATTGATATATTTGGGGCTTATGACTGCCATTTTATTTTGTATTTTTTGTTGCTCTCTGTTTTTCATTTTTCTGTTTTTTATTTCCTTCCCTCCAATGGGTTAACATTTTTAGAATTCTATTTGTATTTAAATATTACATTTTTGGATATATATCTTTGTATACATTTTTGGGGGTTGTACCATCTATTATATTTTATTTTATTTTATTTTTTTATAAACGTATTAATTTTAATCATTAATGAAATAAAACATGAGATTATAGATAAAAATCTCTTCTAACTTTCACATTTCCTTAGGCAGCTTTGACTTGGTTGCCAAAAATATCATTTTTTTAATTTTTATTTTATTATTATACTTTAGGTTTTAGGGTACATGTGCACAATGTGCAGGTTTGTTACATATGTATCCACGTGCAATGTTGATTTCCTGCACCCATTAACTCGTCATTTAGCATTAGGTATATCTCCTAATGCTGTCCCTCCCCCTTCCCCCCACCCCACAACAGTCCCTGGAGTGTGATGTTCCCCTTCCTGTGTCCATGAGTTCTCATTGTTCAATTCCCACCTATGAGTGAGAACATGCGGTGTTTGGTTTTTTGTCCTTGCGATACTTTACTGAGAATTATGATTTCCAGTTTCATCCATGTCCCTACAAAGGACATGAACTCATCATTTTTTATGGCTGCATAGTATTCCATGGTGTATATGTGGTACATTTTCTTAATCCAGTCTATCGTTGTTGGACATTTGGGTTGGTTCCAACTCTTTGCTATTGTGAATAGTGCCGCAATAAACATATGGGTGCATGTGTCTTTATAGCAGCATGATTTATAGTCCTTCGGGTATATACCCAGTAATGGGATGGCTGGGTCAAATGGTATTTCTAGTTCTAGATCCCTGAGGAATCGCCACACTGACTTCCACAATGGTTGAACTAGTTTCCAGTCCCACCAACAGTGTAAAAGTGTTCCTATTTCTCCACATCCTCTCCAGCACCTGTTGTTTCCTGACTTTTTAATGATGGCCATTCTAACTGGTGTGAGATGGTATCTCATTGTGGTTTTGATTTGCATTTCTCTGATGGCCAGTGATGATGAGCATTTCTTCATGTGTTTTTTGGCTGCATAAATGTCTTCTTTTGAGAAATGTCTGTTCATGTCCTTTGCCCACTTTTTGATGGGGTTGTTTGTTTTTTTCTTGTAAATTTGTTTGAGTTCATTGTAGATTCTGGATATTAGCCCTTTGTCAGATGAGTAGGGTGCAAAAATTTTCTCCCATTCTGTCGGTTGCCTGTTCACTCTGATGGTAGTTTCTTTTGCTGTGCAGAAGCTCTTTAGTTTAATTAGATCCCATTTGTCAATTTTGGCTTTTGTTGCCATTGCTTTTGGTGTTTTAGACATGAAGTCCTTGCCCACGCCTATGTCCTGAATGGTATTGCCTAGGTTTTCTTGTAGGATTTTAATGGTTTTAGGTCTAACATTTAAGTCTTTAATCCATCTTGAATTAATTTTTGTATAAGGTGTAAGGAAGGGATCCAGTTGCAGCTTTCTACATATGGCTAGCCAGTTTTCCCAGCACCATTTATTAAATAGGGAATCCTTTCCCCATTTCTTGTTTTCATCAGGTTTGTCAAAGATCAGATAGTTGTAGATATGCGGCATCATTTCTGAGGGCTCTGTTCTGTTCCATTGATCTATGTCTCTGTTGTGGTACCAGTACCATGCTGTTTTGGTTACTGTAGCCTTGTAGTGCAGTTTGAAGTCAGGTAGGGTGATGCCTCCAGCTTTGTTCTTTTGGCTTAGGATTGACTTGGCGATGCGGGCTCTTTTTTGGTTCCATATGAACTTTAAAGTAGTTTTTTCCAATTCTGTGAAGAAAGTCATTGGTAGCTTGATGGGGATGGCATTGAATCTATAAATTACCTTGGGCAGTATGGCCATTTTCACTGTATTGATTCTTCCAACCCATGAGCATGGAATGTTCTTCCATTTGTTTGTATCCTCTTTTATTTCATTGAGCAGTGGTTTGTAGTTCTCCTTGGAGAGGTCCTTCACGTCCCTTGTAAGTTGGATTCCTAGGTATTTTATTCTCTTTGAAGCAATTGTGAATGGGTGTGCACTCATGATTTGGCTCTCTGTTTGTCTGTGATTGGTGTACAAGAATGCTTGTGATTTTTGTACATTGATTTTGTATCCTGAGACTTTGCTGAAGTTGCTTATCAGCTTAAGGAGATTTTGGGCTGAGGCAGTGGGGTTTTCTAGATATACAATCATGTCATCTGCAAACAGGGACAATTTGACTTCCTCTTTTCCTAATTGAATACCCTTTATTTCCTTCTCCTGCCTGATTGCTCTGGCCAGAACTTCCAGCACTATGTTGAATAGGAGCGGTGAGAGAGGGCATCCCTGTGTTGTGCCAGTTTTCAGAGGGAATGCTTCCAGTTTTTGCCCATTCAGTATGATATTGGCTGTGGGTTTGTCATAGATAGCTCTTATCATTTTGAGATATGTCCCATCAATACCTAATTTATTGAGAGTTTTTATCATGAAGCGTTGTTGAATTTTGTCAAAGGCCTTTTCTGCATCTATTGAGATAATCATGTGGTTTTTGTCTTTGGTTCTGTTTATATGCTGGATTACATTTATGGATTTGCATATGTTGAACCAGCCTTGCATCCCAGGGATGAAGCCCACTTGATTATGGTGGATAAGCTTTTTGATGTGCTGCTGGATTCGGTTTGCCAGTATTTTATTGAGGATTTTTGCATCAATGTTCATCAAGGATATTGGTCTGAACTTCTCTTTTTTGGTTATGTCTCTGCCAGGCTTTGGTATCAGGACGATGCTGGCTTCATAAAATGTGTTAGGGAGGATTCCCTCTTTTTCTATCGATTGGAATAGTTTCAGAAGGAATGGTACCAGTTCCTCCTTGTACCTCTGGTAGAATTCGGCTGTGAATCCATCAGGTCCTGGACTCTTTTTGGTTGGTAAGCTATTGATTATTGCCACAATTTCAGAACCTGTTATTGGTCTATTCAGAGATTCAACTTCTTCCTGGTTTAGTCTTGGGAGGGTGTATTTGTCGAGGAATTTATCCATTTCTTCTAGATTTTCTAGTTTATTTGAGTAGAGGTGTTTTTAGTATTCTCTGACGGTAGTTTGTATTTCTGTGGGATCAGTGGTGATATCCCGTTTATCATTTTTATCTATTTGATTCTTCTCTCTTTTCTTCTTTATTAGTCTTGCTAGCTGTGTATCAATTTTGTTGATCTTTTCAAAAAACCAGCTCCTGGATTCTTTAATTTTTTGAAGTGTTTTTTGTGTCTCTATTTCCTTCAGTTCTGCTCTGATTTTAGTTATTTCTAGCCTTCTGCTAGCTTTTGAATGTGTTTGCTCTTGCTTCTGTAGTTCTTTTAATTGTGATGTTAGGGTGTCAATTTTGGATCTTTGCTGCTTTCTCTTGTGGGCATTTAGTGCTATAAATTTCCCTCTACACACTGCTTTGAATGTGTCCCAGAGATTCTGGTATGTTGTGTCTTTGTTCTCGTTGGTTTCAAAGAACATCTTTATTTCTGCCTTCATTTCATTATGTATCCAGTAGTCATTCAGGAGCAGGTTGTTCAGTTTCCATGTAGCTGAGCGGTTTTGAGTGAGTTTCTTAATCCTGAGTTCTAGTTTGATTGCACTGTGGTCTGAGAGACAGTTTGTTATAATTTCTGTTCTTTTACATTTGCCGAGGAGTGCTTTACTTCCAACTATGTGGTCAATTTTGGAATAGGTGTGGTGTGGTGCTGAAAAAAATGTATATTCTGTTGATTTGGGGTGGAGAGTTCTGTAGATGTCTATTAGGTCCACTTTGTGCAGAGCTGAGTTCAATTCCTGGATATCCTTGTTAACTTTCTGTCTCATTGATCTGTCTAATGTTGACAGTGGGGTGTTAAAATCTCCCATTATTATTGTGTGGGAGTTTAAGTCCCTTTGTAGGTCACTCAGGACTTGCTTTATGAATCTGGGTGCTCCTGTATTGGGTGCATATATATTTAGGATAGTTAGCTGTTCTTGTTGAATTGATCCCTTTACCATTATGTAATGGCCTTCTTTGTCTCTTTTGATCTTTGTTGGTTTAAAGTCTATTTTATCAGAGACTAGGATTGCAACCCCTGCCTTTTTTTGTTTTCCATTTGCTTGATAGATCTTCCTCCATCCTTTTATTTTGAGTCTATGTGTGTCTCTGCACATGAGATGGGTTTCCTGAATACAGCACACTGATGGGTCTTGACTCCTTATCCAATTTGCCAGTCTGTGCCTTTTAATTGGAGCATTTAGTCCATTTACCTTTAAAGTTAATATTGTTATGTGTGAATTTGATCCTGTCATTATGATGTTAGCTGGTTATTTTGCTTGTTAGTTGATGCAGTTTCTTCCCAGCCTCGATGGTCTTTACAATTTGGCATGTTTTTGCAGGGGCTGGTACCGATTGTTCCTTTCCAAGTTTAGTGCTTCCTTCAGGAGCTCTTTTAGGGAAGGCCTGGTGGTGACAAAATCTCTCAGCATTTGCTTGTCTGTAAAGGATTTTATTTCTCCTTTACTTACGAAGCTTAGTTTGACTGGATATGAAATTCTGGGTTGAAAATTCTTTTCTTTAAGAATGTTGAATATTGGCCCCCACTCTCTTCTGGCTTGTAGAGTTTCTGCCAAGAGATCAGCTGTTAGTCTGATGAGCTTGCCTTTGTGGGTAACCCGACCTTTCTCTCTGGCTGCCCTTAACATGTTTTCCTTCATTTCAACTTTGGTGAATCTGACAATTATGTGTCTTGGAGTTGCTCTTCTCGAGGAGTATCTTTGTGGCATTCTCTGTATTTCCTGAATCTGAATGTTGGCCTGTCTTGCTAGATTGGGGAAGTTCTCCGGGAAAATATCTTGCAGAGTGTTTTCCAACTTGGTTCCATTCTCCCCGTCACTTTCAGGTACACCAATCAGACGTAGGTTTGGTCTTTTCACATAGTCCCATATTTCTTGGAGGCTTTGTTCGTTTCTTTTCATTCTTTTTTCTCTAAACTTCCCTTCTCGCTTCATTTCATTCATTTCATCTTCTGTCACTAATACCCTTTCTTCCAGTTGATCACAGTGGCTACTGAGGCTTCTGCATTCTTCACGTAGTTCTCGAAACTTGGCTTTCAGCTCCATCAGCTCCTTCAGGCACTTCACTTCATTGGTTATTTTAGTTATACATTCGTCTAATTTTTTTCAAAGTTTTTAACTTCTTTGTCATTGGTTTGAATTTCCTCCTGGAGCTTGGAGTAGTTTGATCGTCTGAAGCCTTCTTCTCTCAACTCATCAAAGTCATTCTCCATCCAGCTTTGTTCTATTGCTGGTGAGGAACTGCATTCCTTTGGAGGAGGAGAGGCACTCTGCTTTTTAGAGTTTCCAGTTTTTCTGCTCTGTTTTCTCCCCATCTTTGTAGTTTTTTCTACTTTTGGTCTTTGATGATGGTGATGTACAGATGGGTTTTTGTGTGGGTGTCCTTTCTGTTGGTTAGTTTTCCTTCCAACAGACAGGACCCTCAGCTGCAGGTCTGTTGGAGTTTGCTAGAGGTCCACTCCAGACCCTGTTTGGCTGGGTGTCAGCAGCGGTGGCTGCAGAACAGTGGATTTTCATGAACCGCAAATTCAGCTGTCTGATCGTTCCTCTGGAAGCTTTGTCTCAGAGGAGTACCCAGCTGAGTGAGGTGTCAGTCTGTCCCTATTAGGGGGTGCCTCCCAGTTAGGCTGCTCGGGGGTCAGGGACCCACTTTGGAGGCAGCTGCCCATTCTCAGATCTCCAGCTGTGTGCTGGAAGAACCACTACTCTCTTCAAAGCTGTCAGACAGGGACATTTAAGTCTGCAGAGGTTACTGCTGACTTTTTGTTTGTCTGTGCCCTGCCCTCAGAGGTGGAGCCTACAAAGGCAGGCAGGCCTCCTTGATCTGTGGTGGGCTCCACCCAGTTCGAGCTTCCTGGCTGCTTTGTTTACTTAAGCAAGCCTGGGCAATGGCGGGCGCCCCTCCCCCAGCCTGGTTGCCACCTTGTAGTTTGATCTCAGACTGCTGTGCTAGCAATCAGTGAGACTCTGTGGGTGTAGGACCCTCCGAGCCAGGTGCGGGACACAATCTCCTGGTGTGCCGTTTTGAAGCCCATTGGAAAAGCGCAGTATTAGGGTGGCAGTGACCCGATTTTCCAGGTGTTGTCTGTTACCCCTTTCTTTGACCAGGAAAGGGAACTCTCTGGCCCCTTGCACTTCCTGAGTGAGGCAATGCCTCACCCTGCTTTGGCTTGTGCATGGTGTGCTGCATCCACTGTCCTGCACCCACTGTTTGGCAGTCCCTAGTGAGATGAACCTGGTACCTCAGATGGAAATGCAGAAATCACCCATCTTCTGCGTCGCTCATGCTGGAAGCTGTAGACCGGAGCTGTTCCTATTCGGCCATCTTGGCTCCAACCCCCTAACTCATCATTTTTTATGGCTGCATAGTATTCCATGGTGTATATGTGCCACATTTTCTTTTTCTTTATTTTTGTGTGTGTGTTCTTATTTTATTTTATTTTATTCTATTTTATTTTATTTTATTATTATACTTTAAGTTTTAGGGTACATGTGCACAATGTGCAGGTTTGTTACCTATGTATACATGTGCCATGTTGGTGCTGACACACTGTTTTTTCCCACCTATTTTTTCTCTGTTATTCAGATTTGGTCATTTCTATTATTCTGTATTCAAGTTCTTTCCTCTATCATCTCCATTCTGCTGTTGAGTTCATTGTTGATATTTTGAAGTTAACTATTGTGTTTTTTACTTCTAAATTTTCCATTTGGCTCTTTTTATATATTTGCTTGCTGAGATTTTTCTATTTCTTTGCTGAGAATTTCTATTTTTTGTAATTTTTTAAAGTGTGGTTATGATTGCTCATTGAAGCATTTTTATGATAATTGCTTTAAACTCTTTGTCAGATAATTCTAACATCTGTCAACATGTTAGCATCTGCTGATTGGTTTTTATCATTCAAGTTGAAATCTTCTTGGTTTTTTTGCATGTCAGTGATTTTCAGTTGAAACTTGGACATTTGAGGTATTATGAAAGTCTACATCTTATTTTAATCTTGTGTTTTAGAAGGCCTCCTCTGACACCACTCTGCAGGTGAAGGATGGTGCCACCTTATTACTTCCAGGAGTCTGGGACTCCTTGTTACTTCTAGGTGGAGGTGAGAATTTAATGAGATGGTGTTATTCCTTGGATTTCAAGGTCCCTAACTGTTTTATCTTTTTTTTTTTCTGCACCTTTTTTTTTTGCATGTCAGTGATCTTCAATTGAAACTTGGACATTTGGGGTATTATGAAAGTCTACATTTTATTTAAATCTCATGTTTTAGAAGGCCTCCTCTGACACCACTCTATAGGTGAAAGATGGTGCCACCTTATTACTTCCAGGTGGATGTAGAAATTCAGGTTTCCACTCAGCATCTGTTCCTTGTTACTTCTGGGTGGAGGTGGGAATTTAGTGAGATGTTGTTATTCTTTGGGTTTCAAGGTCCCTAACTGTTTTACCTTTTTTTTCTGCACCTTTTAGATACTTCAAAATTTCTGTCCCACATAATGTTCAGGGTTTTTAATCTGTACTTAATTGGAAAAATATTAAAATATATGTGTATTCCATCTTTCTGAAGCATAAATTCAGGCATTATCTTTTGGGGTGATTAAAATGTTTTAAATATACATTTTAGTGACGATTGTACAACTCTCCACATATATTTAACACCATTGAATTACATACTTCAATGGGTTATTTTACAATATGTGAATTGTATCTCTATAAAACACTTAAAAGTCAAAAAACAAAACAAAAACAAAAGGAAGTGAGGGTTGGGTGCAGTGGCTTACACTTGTAATCCCAGCATTTTGGGAGGCCGAGGCTGGGGGATCACTTGAGTTCAGGAGTTTAAGACCAGCCTGACCAACATGGCAAAAACCTGTCTCTACTAAAAATACAAAAATTAGCTGGGCATGGTGGCGCATACCTGTAATCCCAGCTACTTGAGAGGCTGAGGCAGGAGAATCACTTGAACCCGGGAGGTAGAGGTTGCAGTGAGCCAAGATCACACCACTGCACTCCAGCCTGGGTGACAAAGTGAGACTCTGTATCGAAAAAAAATTAAACTTAAAAAATAATAATAATAAATGAGAGGGTTGCTCAGTAGCTAGAAGAGTACATGAGGTGGCTTATTTTTTGGGGGGTAAATGTCAAGGGGGAGACTGCCTCTATTTCTGCCTCTCTATATTCTAATTGTCAAATGAGTAACTCCAATGTCACCATCTCTATGTCTCCTTATCCATGAAATTTTTCTCCATGACAAACTAACTTTGTTGAGTGACTACCTCAACATTATCACAGGCACTATGATAGTCATTATTATATTCAGTTATCCCAGTGATACTGTATGGTAAATAGTGTTATTTCCATTTTAAATTTGAGGAAAGTATGGTTCTATAAGGTTAAACCACTTGTCCAAAGTCAAACAAATGAGAAGTGAGGAAGCTGAGATTTCTACTTTATCATCTTATCTCCTTTAGAGTGTTCTTCACTTTCTGCCTTGCATTACAGATACTTGTCTATTTGACCATTATCTGTACTAAGTTGCAAGCTTCTTGAATGAAGGAATAATGTCTTATTCACATTTGGATGTTTTGCAGTGCCTAACATGTAAGTGTTGTGGTCAATACTGAAAAGTTCGCTGAATGAAAGAATGGCTATAATAAAGTCCCATTGAATGAAAAATATTCTTCAGCTAGTGCTATTATCTTCCTCTGCTAGGTAAACAGGAAACCTGAGAGGCCCCAAATGAGTCAGGCATGGAATAAGTGCCATTATTCAGTGCTATATGAGTCCTTTGTTGGATATGTTATTTTCAAATATATTTTCCCAGTCTATAGCTCGTCTTTAACAGTGTCTTTCACAGAGTGAAAGTTTTTATTTTGATGCATTCCAATTTATCTACTTTTTTTTTCCTTTGCTGATATCACTCTTGGTATCATGTCTAGGAACTTTTCATCTAATCTCAGATCACCAAGATTCTCCCCTGTGCTTCGTCTTTAAAATTTTATGGTGGATCTATGACCTGAGTTAATTTTTATATAAAGTTTAAGTAAACATCCGTTTATTTGTCTATGAATGTCTAATTCTTCTAGTGCCATTTGTCGAAGACTATACTTTCTCCATTAAACTGCTTTTGCACCTTTGTCAAAAATCAATGACCATATTTCTGTGGGTGTATCTATGGACTTCCTATTTCTATTCCTGTTGTTATCTTTCTGTTGCTTTCACTTCCACAGTATCTTGATTACCATAGTATTATAGTAATTCTCTATTCTGTTCCATTGGTCAGTTTATCTATTCAATTCACCAGTACCATGCTGTCTTAATTATTGTAGCTTTATAGTAAGCCTTAAAGTCGGGTAGTGTCAGTCCTCCAACTTTTTTGTTCTTCAGTATTGTGTTAGCTATCTTGAATCTTTTGCCTTTCCATATAAATGTTAGAATCACTTTGTCAGTAACCATTGCTAAATTCTAGCAAGTTATTTTCCAAACTTTTATAGTTGGGAAAAATTGACATCATAACAATATTAAGTATTCCTATCCATGAGTATGTACTATCTCTTCATGAATTTATGTCTTCTTGGATTTCTTGAATCAGTTTTGTAGTTTTCCTCATATAGATCCTGTAGGAATTTCGTTAGCTTTATTCCTAAGTATTTCATTTTTTGGTGCTAGTGTAAATGGTTATGTTTCTATTTCAAATTCTAATTGTTCATTGCTATTATATAGGAAAGAAATAGACTTTTGTATATTAACCTTATATCCTGTGGCTTTCCTATAATTGCTTATTAGTTCCAAGAGTTTTTGTCTATTCTTTTGGATTGTCTACATAGGCAATTATGTTATCTACAAAGACAGTTTTATTTTCTCCTTCCCAATCTGTATACATTTTATTTCCTTTTCTTGTCTTATTGCATTAGCTAGGACTTCTAGTATGATGGTGAATAGGAGTGGTGAGAGGAGCATCCTTGCCTTGTTCCCAGTCTTAGGGAGTAATCAGCCAGTTTCTCACCTTTAAGTTAATGTTAGCTGGAGATTTTTTTGTAGATATTTTAAAAGTTGAGGGAGTTCCTCTCTTTTCCTAGCTTGCTGAGGGTTTTTATTATGAATCTGTGTTAGATTTCATCAAATGCTTTTTTCTGCATCAATGGATACGATCAGATGATTTTTACTTTTTAGCCTACTGATGTGGTAGATTATATTAATTAAATTTGGAATGTTTAACCAGCCATGTATACTTGGAATAAATTTGATTTAGTCATGGTACACAATTCTTTTTATATGTTGTTGGATTTGATTTGCTAATATTTTGTTGAGGATTTTGGTATCTATGTTCATAAGGATGTTGGTCTGCAGTTTTTTTCTTATAATATCTTTATGTGGTTTTGGTATTAAAATAATGCTGACCTCATAAGGTGAGTTAAGAAATGTTCTCTTCTGTTTATATTTTCTGAAAGAGATTATAAAGAGTTGGTATAATTTCTTCCTTGAATGTTTGGTAGAATTAATCAGTAAAACCACCTGGGCCTACTACTTTCTGTTTTGGGAGGTTATGAATTATTGACTTAATTCCTGTAATGGATATAGACCTATTCAGATTATCTATTTCTCTTTGTGTGAGTTTTGGTAGTTTTTTTTTCAAACATTGGTCCATTTTATCTAGGTTATCATATTTGTGGGCATAGAATTGATCCTAATATTCTTTTATTATCCTCTCTAACACCCATGGGCTCTCTTTGATTTCTGATATTAGTATTTTATGTCCTCTGTATTTGCTTTTCATGGTTAGCCTGGCTAGTGATATATCAATTTTGTTGACCTTTTCAAAGAACCAGCCTTTGATTTTGTTAATTTCCTCTATTGATTTCCTGTTTTCAATTTCATTGATTACTGATCTAATTTTTATTTTATTCTGCTTGCTTCAGACTTATATTATTTTTCTTTCTCTAGTTTCCTAAAGTGGAAACAAAGATTATTGATTTTGTATTTTTTCTTCTATAATCTGTGCACTCAATGCTATATATTTCCCTCTAAACGCTGATTTTATTGCATCCCACAAATTTTGATAATTTGTATTTTCGTTTTCATTTAGTTTAAAATATTTTAAGGTTTCTCTTAGGACTTCTTTTGACTTGCGTATGATTTAGAAGTGTGTTGCTTAATCTCCAATTTTTTTAAAATTTTTCAGCTATTTTTCTATCACTTATTTCTAGTTTAAGATTCCATTGTAATCTTTAAGTATATTTTGTATTATTCATAGTCTTTTAAATTTGTTAAAGTATATTTTATGGCTCAGAATGTGGTCTCTCCTGGTGTTGTTCCATGTCTACTTGAGAATAATATGTATTCTGCTCTTGTTGGATGAAGTATTCTATGAATGTCAATTAAATTTAGTTGATTGATGGTGCTGTTGAGTTCAACTATATCCTTACTGATTTTCTGCCAACTGTATCTGTCAATTACAGATTGAGGGGTGGTGAAGTCTCCAACTATAATAATGAATTCATCTGTTTCTCCTTGTAGGTCTACTAGTTTTTGTCTCACCTATTTTGATGCTCTGTCTTTATATGCATATGCATTCAGGATTGTTATATCCTCTTAGAGAATATGCCTCTTTATCATTATATAATACTTTTCTTTATCCTTGATAAATTTCCTTACTCTGAAGTCTGCTTTGTGAAACTAATATAGCTAACCCAGCTTCCTTTTGATTATAGTTAGCATGGCGTATCTTTATCTTACCCCTTTACTTTTAATCTATTTATTTATATTTAAAGGTTTCATTTAGACAACATGTAGTTGGGTCTTGTTTTTTAATCTACTCTGACAGCCTCTGACTTTTAATTGATGCAGTTATAGCATATACATTTAAGGTGATTACAATATAGTTAGATTAATATGTAGCATGTCTGTAACTCTTTTATGTTTGTTGCACTTGTTTGTTCATTTTTATCTTCCCTTCTTTTTCTGGCTTCTCTGATTTTAATCGTACATATTTTATAATTTCATTTTCTCTCCTTTCTTAGCATATTATACTTCTTTTATTAATATTTTATTAATTTCCTAAGATTGTACAGTATGCATTTACAATTTAATATAATTTAAGATTACTATAAGTCCACTTTGAAATAATAGCATACTTCACAGGTAATGCAGATGTTTTATAACAGTAATTCCAAATTACCCCTCATCACTCATAACATTGTTGTCATTTATTTCACTTATTGAGAAACTACAATCACCAAATACATTGTTATTATTATTTCAACATGTTATCTCTTAGATCAACTAGGAATAAGAAAAATAAAAGATTTTATTTTACCTTCATTTATTCCTTCTCTAACATTCTTCCTTTATGTAAATCTGAGTTTCTGATCTATATCACTTTCCTTCTCTGTGAGGAACTATTCACATTTCTTGCAAAACAGGTCTACTAGTGAAAAAACCCTAAAATTTTAATTGCTTTTTGAAAGTATTTCTCCTTCACTCTTGAAGGCTGCAGAACTGTAGGTTGGCGAGGTTTTTTTTTCTTTTCAAAATTTAAATATTATACTTCACTCTCTTTTTGCTTGCATGGTTTCTGAAAGGAAGAATGATATAATTCTTATACTTGCTCCTTGGTAGGTAAGGTTTTTTATTTTCCTCTGGCTTCTTTCACAACTTTTCTTTTCCTCTGGCTTCTTTCACAGTTTTCTCTTTGTCTTTGATTTTGTGAAGTTTGAATATGATATGCCTACATGTAGATGTTTTGGTATTTATCCAGCTTGTTGGGGCTCCAAGCTTCCTGAATCTGTGCTTTGGTGTTTGTCATTAATTTTAGGAAATTCTCAGCTATTACTATTTTAAATATTTCTTCTATTCTTCTCTCTTCTGATATTCCCATTACACTTATGTTTTACCTTTTGTAATTGTTCTCAGTTGTCCTTTTTATTCTTTCTTTTGCGGTTTTGTAAGTTTCTATTGGCATACCTTCAAGCTCACTGATTTTTCCTTTACCGTGTCCAGTCTACTAATGAGCCCATCAATGGCATTCTTCATTTCTGTTACAGTGTTTTTTTCTTTCTAGAATTTGTTTTCAATTCTTTCTTGAAATTTCCTTCTCACTGTTTACATTACCCATGTGGTTTTGCACGTTGTCCACTTTTTCCATTAGCGCCCACAGCATTTTATTCACAGGTATTTTGAATTCCCAGTCCGGTAATTCCAAAATCTCTGCCATATCTGAGTCTCATTCTGATGCATTTTTGTGTGTGTGCCCTTTAGTGCTTCTGGTAATTTTTTGTTGAAAACCAGTATTATGTATCAAGTAATAGGAACACAGATAAGTATGCCTTTAGGGTGAGGTTTTGTGTTTATCTGGCTAGGAACTAAGCTCTGTTTAATGTTTTTTGTAGATATAGGTGAACTTTAATTTCCTCTAGTGTCCTTATTTTTATCTTCTCTGATATCTTTGGGTTTGCCTAGCAACTGCTTCCTAAATAGAGTCTGCAAGTTTTTTTCAGCTACAATACACTATAATTATAAAGGAACCCTGTTAATGTGGTTAGATGTGGAGGAAAGTGAAGCCTCCTATAATCTTATTATTAGGTATTATCTTTTAGTGAGCCTGTGTTTTTTAACCAATATGATAATCTTTCTTTTTTGATTGAATTGTTTAATCCATAAAAATTGAATATTATTATTGATAAATTGGGTTTACATCTGTCATTTTGCTTTTCGTTTTCTATATATCTCATGTCTTTTCTGTTCCTCTGTTTCCTTTTTAATGCTTTGTTTTGTGCTAAGTGAATATACCTCGTGTAACAGTTTAATTCCTTTAATTATTTTTTCACTATATTTTTTGAGTTATATTCTTAGTGATTTCTCTAGGGCTTACCATATATATCTTAACTTATCAGAATCTAATTCATATTTATACTAGCTGAATTCTAGTATGATATAAAAATATTATTCCTATACAGCTCTATCTGCCCCGTTCTGTGCTATTATTGTTATATATATATAGATAGATAGATAGATAATATCTATATATATTTTAAAACCAACAATGCAGTGTTTTAATTATTACATTATATAAATTTATGTATTTGAAAGAAGCTGAGAGAAGAAAGGACAAGTACTTTTTAAACAGTTTAGTAGCCTTCTTTATTAGCTATTTGGGTGCTTTTTTTTTCTTCTTTTGTATTTATTTACCATATGGTGTCATTTTCTTACTCCAAATCAGCTTTTTTCCTGCCTGCAAGCTTTGTCCTTTTATTATCAAACTGATTACATTCTATATAAGTCAAAATACAATGACGTGCATACATCTTTTATGTGATTGACTTTTAAATTGGCTATACTCTTATTTATAGTTACCTGCACAATTACCTTTATCAGTGCTTATTTTTTCTTGTGGATTTGAATTTCTATCTGGTATCACTTGTTTTCAGCCTGAAGAACTTTCTTCAATATTTCTTATAAATCCAGTATTCTAACAACAGATTCTCTCTGGTTTTGTTGATCTGAAAATGTCTTTGTTTCCCCTTCATTTCTGAAAGGTAGATATTCTGGCTACAAGATTCTTGGGGTTGGGGGCCGTGGCTCACACCTGTAATCCCAGCACTTTGGGAGGCTGAGGCGGGGGGATCATGAGGTCAAAAGATCCAGACCATCCTGGCCAACATGGTGAAACCCCGTCTCTACTAAAAATACAAAAATTAGCTGGGTGTGGTGGCATACACCTATAGTCCCAGTTACTTGGGAGGCTGAGGCAGGAGAATCGCTTGAACCCGGGAGGCAGAGATTGCAGTGAGCTGAGATCGTGCCACTGCACTCCAGCCTGGCTATAGAGCAAGATTCTATCTCAAAAAAAAAAAAAAAAAAAAAACTTGGTTGACAGCTTTTTGTGGTTTTGTTTTGTTTTGTTTCTCAGTACTTTGAAGATGTCACACCACTGCTTTCTGGACTCCATTGTCACTGATATGAAGTCATCTATGTCTTCTTTGTACATAATGGGTCATTTATCCCTCACTAATTTTAAATTTTTCTCTTTGTCTTTGACTACAACATTTTAACTATAGTGTGTCCACGTGTGTCTCTCTTTGCATTTATCTTTGTTGGAGTTCACTGAGCTTCTTGCATGTGTAGATTAATATTTTTCATCAAAGTTAAGAAATTTTCAGCCATTATTTCTTTAAATACTTTTCTGTTCCTTTCTCTCTCTCTCTCTCCTCTCCTGGTTCTCCTATTATGTATATGTTGGTGTGCTTAATTATGTCCCACATGGTTTATCTCCACCTCTGTTTATTGTTCTTCATCCTTTTTTTCTCTGTTCATATTGCATAATCTTTATTAATCTGTCTTCAAGCTCATTGATTCTTTCTTGTTTCAACTCAAATCGATTGTTGAATCCATCTAGTGAATTTTTCATTTTGGTTATTGTACTTTTCAACTCTGGAAATTCTATTTGGTTCTTTTGTATAATTTCTTCCTCTTTATTGATTTCTCCATTTCATAAGATATTGTCATCATACCTTCTTTTAATTTTTTAAGCAAGGTTTTGATTTGTTCTTTGAAGATATTTATAATAGCTGCTTTGAAGTCTTTGTCTATTTTGTCAATATGTGGATCCCCTCAAATGCAGTTTCTATTGCCTTTTTTCTGTATATGGTTCATACTTTCCTGTTTCGTTGCATGTCTCATAATTTTTGTTAAATGGATATTTTAGATAATTTATTGAAACCAGTCTAGACCCCCCTCTCAGGATTTTTTTCTGATTGCTTAATTGCGTCTTCATGACTCAACTGGACTGCTTCAATGAAGTGTATTTCCCCTTAATTCAGAACTTCTGTTGCTCCTCAGAGGGTACAGCCTTTGGCATACACACCGTTTTCCTGACTGCCAGGCTTGACTGTGGTTTAGCCTGGCTCTGTTTGACAGTCTTTTTACCCGATGTTATTCTTAAGCTTCTGGCTGATCTGATTCTAATCGTATTATGACCAACTGTTAGCCTCTATTAATTTCTATCTGATTTCTCTATTGTTTTCAACAATGCTCTGCAGCATAAGTTGCTCCACAGTCTCACCCAATTGTAGTTGGGTTCCTTGGTGTTAGGCTTGCTCAGACATGCCTCTGGGAAGAAACTTCACATCACGAATCAGAAGAAGGCGTGTGGAGATGGGGGATGGGGAACTCGTTGTTCACTGTACATTCACTCAGATCCTTCCTCTGGAGCAGATAATGTGTGTTTGTGTGTGCGCATGTGCACTAGTGCCACCTCCAGCTGCTGGCACTGCTTAGTATAGGTCTTCTGCAGCTCAGAGCTGGAGAGGATGTGATCTCAACTTTCACTGGCAGCTGATTCTACCAGGAATAGGTCTTCCACCCTGGAAATCTTGGCAAGATTGGAGCTACCACTTGACTGTGAACACAATGAAGCTGCTTTCCCATAACACAGAGATGTGCGGGGAAAGTGGACTACTCTTTTCACCAGCTACCCTGTCTGAATTCTCCCTACAGAGTAAAACTGGGGATGGAAAACAGGCTGCTCCAGGCTGCTTCCACAACTCTATATGGGCTTTACATAGAACAGAACTGTGGAAAATGGGATATGATGATGTTTGCCAACTGCCGAATGCACACAAGATAGTTCTTCCACCCCAGGAGTCAGGGAAGATGAGAATTGCCACTTGGCAACCAAGCTTGCTGAAACAGTTTTTCTGCATGACATAACTGCTGGGGATGGCTACAGTTCCTAGCCCATATGCCATGGCCTCCCTCTGTTCTCAGCAAGTTTCTGTACATTTTAAAATATAAATGTTTCCCAACTTTTTGTAAGCCCTTTGATCAATCTCCAGAGACTTTGTTAATTTTGAACAGCTTACTAGATCTTTTTGGGGGGATTTTCTTGAGCTTGCTTAGCTCTTCTGGAAGTTGGAAATACTCTCTTTCCTTTTATAGTCACTTTTATAGAATACGTTGTTTACACATAGTTTCTCACTTCCTCTTTTCATTCCCTCCTCAAACTATTGCAGTCTGGCTTCTGCCCTCAATTTTCCCCACAGATAAATTTCCTCATGACCTGCTGCCTGTCAAATCAATGTGGGCTTTGCAGTCCTGATTTCATCTGAAACTCTTAGAAGAGTTTGACATTGTGGACCAATCCCCTTTTGAAACTCTCTCCCATCTTGATTTTTGTGATGCCATTATCTCCTGAGTCTCCTCCTACTTCTCAAACTATGCTTTGATATTCTGTCTTTCAGAATCTTCTTTCTCTACCTGCTCCTTCAATGTTGAGTTTTCTCAGATTTCTGTCTTTATTGTGCCTACTCTATAAACTTTCCCTGGGTGATCAAATTTACCCTTTTGGTTTCAAGTACTGCTGATATTAAAGTGTCTCCCAAATTTACATCTATATTACCTTGCCTGGAACTTGATACTTGTGCATCCAAAATCCTGTTGAAAATCTTCACACAGCTGTTTATTGACTCTTCAAATTCAACATCTGCAAAACTGGCCTTAGCATCTACCTTCCTCCAAACCTGCTCCTTCTTCTATATTATCAGTCTCAATGAACTACACCAGTGTCCACCTAGTCCCCCAAGACAAAAGCCTATAAATCAGCCTTAATTGCAATCTCTTATTTTCCTTAAATCCAATAAAGTCACTAAGTCCTGTTGATTTTATCCTGTGAAGATCTCTGTAATTCATCCTTGTGTCTCTAGTCTTACTCTCTCTGCCTTAATTCAGCAATCATCTTGTCTGGCCTTGACATAATGGTCTTCATGTTCTAGTCTAAACACATCACCTCCCCATTCTTTACA
The DNA here is from genome assembly GCF_028878055.3 of Symphalangus syndactylus. Classification (NCBI taxonomy): domain Eukaryota; kingdom Metazoa; phylum Chordata; class Mammalia; order Primates; family Hylobatidae; genus Symphalangus; species Symphalangus syndactylus. Next base: position 63,961,522 of record NC_072447.2, on the reverse strand, counting down.
CAACAGCCAGAATGATGTATCTGTAACACACAAATGATGTCACTGTCTTTGAAACAACAACAACAACAACAACGACAAAACCCTATGACAGGTCCTTATCACCAACAGAATAGTGTTCAAATTTCTTATGTTCTATAAAGCTCTTCATGACCTGATCCCTGACCACTTATCTGGCTGCATTTCTTACCAGTTCCTGTCCTTCTCTATCCCTTCCCATCATGCATTCAAAGCTACCCAATATACTTTTAATAAATATCTTTTCAGCTTCAGATTAAGTTTCTGTTGCTTATAATAACAATTACAACCAATGCCCAATCTCTTTGTATTAGTCAGCAAATGAACCAGGCTTTTGATTGTTTCCAAGTATTTTCATAAGTTTTTTTAAAAAGTTAGAATATTTCACTTACATCTCTTGACTGCTTAGCAATATCTACAAGTTCTTCAAGACTCATTACCAATACTAACCTTTCCTTGAGGCCATGATGATGTCCCTATACTAAATTAGACATGCGGATTTCAAGTGTAGTTAGTGTTTGTCTCCATATCCATGAGGCCTAGCACAGTGCCTAGCATATCACAGGTATTCTGTAAATGTTTAGTAAACAAATGAGTGATAGTTACCACTTACTGAGTTTCCATTATGTGCAGGGTGATCTAGTATTGCTTTCTTTTTTTTACATCTGTTAAGGCAATCCTGTCAATACCACTACATGATTTCTATTATTATCTCTATACTATGGTTTGGATATGGTTTGTCTCCTCAAAAACTCATGTTGAAATTTAATTGCCATTGTGATGGTATTGGGGGATGGGACCTTTCAGAGATGATTAGGCCATGAGGGTACTGCCTTCATAAATAGATTAATGCCACTATCATGGTAGCGGATTTGTTACAAAAGGATGAGTACAACCCCCTTTTGCCTCTCTCTCTCTCACCCCCTTTTCCTCTTCCACCTTCCGTCATGGGATGAGGCAGCGAGAAGGTCCTTGTAAGATGCCAGCCCCTTGATCTTGGACTTCCCAGCCTCCAGAACTGTGAGGAAATTAATTTCTGTTCATTTTAAATTCCCTAGTCTCAAGTATTATGTTATAGTAGTACAAAATGGACTAAGATACCCTATTGTATGCACAAGGAAACTAAGGCACAGAGAAGCAAAATCCCTTGCCCAAGATCATATGGCTGGTTAGTGGAAGAGTTCATATTGGAACTCAGCTCTTCAGGACCCTGAAGCTTGCACAGTATAAACTGTTGAAATGAACTTCAGTTGAGAGTACAAGGAATAACACAACAAGTTTCAGAATTGGAAACAAAAGACGTATATCGGGAACTGTAAATATTCTACCTGGTTTGTGGGCTTGCAGAAGCTGCCATAGCAGGAAGACATCTGAATGCAGATGGTGTGAAATGCCAAACAGAGAAGCATGAACTTTATTTAGTAGACATGTATTGGAGTGACACGATGAATGTATCCTTTTGAGAATATTAATTAAGTGCTACTGTGCAAGATGGATTCGAGGGGAAGAGACTGAAGGACAGGAATCAAGTCAAGGCCCTTGATGCTGATCAGCAATCTTTTTTTTTCTCAAACCTCACTCTCTCCTTCCTCTTAGCAGGTTCCAAGTTTTTAACGCTTTCCTTCAACCCTTTAACCACCCCCATTGCTTGAATTTTTATCAGCTAAACTTTTTTGAGAAATTTAGAGGACTTCGGTTGGAATATCTTTCCATTCTTGGCTTTCTACTGCCAAATTTATCTCTAGCTTACCCCCATCCTGTTCTCATTGGTGGTAATAACTACCATTTTTATCATTTACTCTTTCATGTAATCCTTACAACTACATTGTGAGAAAGGTTTAGTTATCCTCAATTAGTAACTGAGAAAATGGATATTCGGAGTGATTAAGTGCTTGTCAGGCTTACCCAGATAGCAAATGGCAAAGCTGAGATTTGAATCTAGGCCTATTTGATTTCAAGAACACCCTCATCACCACTGTAGTCTGAGAATGAGCGAGGACTGCACCACTCTCCTCTTGAGTTCCATTTTATCTTCGCCTTCTATCTCCAGCAACTATCCCATCTTTCTCGTGTAAAGTCAACTTATCTGTTCCCGTGGACTTTTTCCTCTCAGTAAATATATACCCTAAACTCTCATCTGCTAAAGAACAATATTAAATTAATAAGAGTCAACTTCACACATGTTGTTCCTCGTAAACATCATTCTGTTACTCTTTATTCCAAATGTCTGTAAATATTTGCCTATTCTGTCTCTACTTCCTCACTTCCCCCACTGAAATCTGTTTTCAGTCTCAATACTACCTGATACCACTTTTGCTAGGGTCACAAAATTGGCCAATCCTATTTCAGCCCTAATATTATCTGGTCTGTCTGTTTCCAGTACTCTCCTTCATGTCACTCTTCCACTCTGTCCTGTCTTCTCAGCTTCCAGACCACTACATTACTTCAGATTCCCATCACCTCTTTTCTGGGTAAATCTCCTCTCTCTACTGTTGCCATCTCCAATCCATTCTCCACATTGTCTGTAAGAGTAAACTTTCTAAAATGTAAATGTAACCATGTTACTGTCTGCATTAGTCCAATCTCTCATTGCTATAAAGAAATACCTAAGACTGAATAATTTATAAAGAAAAGAAGTTTAATTAGCTTATGGTTCTGCAGAGTGTACAGGAAGTATAGCAGCTTCTGCTTCTGGGGGGGCCTCAGGATGCTTCCAATCATGATGGAAGGCAAAGGGGGAGCGAGGCATCTCACATGGCTAACGCAAGAGGAAAAGAGAGAGGGGGGAGGTGCTACATACTGTTAAACAACCAGATCTCACAAGAACTCACTCACTATTTCAACACAGCACCAAGGGAGATGGTGCTAAACCATGCATAAGTAACCACCCCCATGATCCAATCACCTCCCCCAAAGCCCCGCCTCCAACATTGGGTATTACAATTGACATGAAATTTGGGCGGGGAGTGGGGACGCAGATCCAAACTATGTTACTATCCTACTTAAAATCCTTCAATTCAAATACAGAACTACATAGTAGGTAGTACATAGCTCTTATAGAATTATGGCCTTTGTTTAGGCCACATCTTCCCCCTCTTTTTCCTGTACACTCTTAAGTTCTAGCCATATTGAGTGCCTTGCTTTCTCATATCCTCATGCCTTTACAAGTGTTCTTCTTCCTCTGTTTTATACATTTCTTATCCTTGGCCATTGGTTGAACTTCTCTTCTTTCATGACTTAGTTCATTTATTCTGCCACTCCTGCAACTTCTCCACCCCAACTCTTCCCCATGTTCCAATCCCCCAGTTTGTTGCTTTGCCCTCTATTTTAATAAAATGCCTCTAGTAGCACTAATAGATTCCAATAACAGAATCATTATATGCTCCAATGAGACTGTCAGTTCCTCAAAGATAGAAACCTGATCATGAAATTTTTGTTTTCTTAGTGTCTGGCACATAATAAGTACTCAATGAATGTTTGTTGAACTTAAAGAATGAATGAATGATGCTGTCCATTTTTTCTGAATATAAAATAAGAGAGCCACAACCTATGGTAGCAGCCATAAGGACAGACATTCAGATTTCCTTTTAGTCACCCATTCATTCAATAAATATTCAATGTAGCAGTGGACTATTACTGACAGTAAGTAACATGGTTAGATTTACATTTTAGAAAGTTCTTTCTTACAGACAGTGTGGAGAATGGATTGGAGCTGACAAGAGTGGAGAAAGGAGATTTACCCAGAAAAGAGATGGTAGGGATATGAAGTAATGTAGTGGTACGGAAGCTGAGAATAGAAGACAGAAAATAGAAGACAGAATAGGCCTTGGAAAATGTGTATAGAAAAGAGGAGATGAGCAAAGTGGCAAAGATGATTGGGGATAACTGGGGACATGATGGTATCAATGGCAGAGAATTGAAAGCTAATAGGATTGAATCTCAAATGCTGAAATGGGACTGGTTATAGTAAATGTAAACATGAGACATTCAGGTGGCAATTTGGGCTCATTGGAAGTGGTACGAAATGGTATGAAAACCAAACTGCAATTTTCAGTATAGCAAGAACCTGAAAATAGCCTTCTCTTAAAGAAACTAGATGTCACAATAGGACTTTGATTGAAATTTCCCTGCATCACTTTCTTTATCTCCAACAGATTTGAGGAAGATAGTTACTAAGAGCTTCCTATTTACAAGCCAGGACTGATTATTATAGTTGCATGTGTGTGAGTGAAAGAGTGATGAGGACAGACATTCAGATTTCCTTTCAGTCACCCATTCACTCAACAAATATTCAGCAAGCACCTATTCTCTATTATGCTCTGTGCTATGTGCTTATGTGAACAATATATACTAATTCCCTGCTTTCATATGGCTGATGGAATTGTGAACAAAACACCATAAAACAAATAATTACATGAATACATAAAAAATCATAAGCTAGAAATTATGAAAACTATGATAAACCAAGGTGAAAATAATGGGGGGAATCTAGTTAAAATGGGAACAGAGTGTACAGTCAAGACTTTTTTGAGGAAGTGATATTTAAGCTGAGACCCTGATTTTCATCACACTTCTCAATGGTCATTTACTTAGAAATAGAACAAAAACCAGACATAAGGGGTCATTCAGCATTGGGGAGCTCAGTTGTGTATTAAACTGATCCCCTCAACCTGACTGCCTTACATATACACACCACCACCACCATCCGCATTTCACAAATCTGCCCCATTGTGGCTACAGAGGGACAAGGTGGCTGGGGCAGGGGGATTGAAAGGGCTCTGTGACGAGATCATGCCAGTGCACTCCAGCCTGGGCAACAAGAGCGAAACTCAAAGAAAAGAAAAGAAACTCAAAAGAAAAGAAAAGAAAAGAAAAGAAAAGAAAAGAAAAGGGAAAAGGGAAGAGAAAAAAGAGAAGAGAAGGAAAGAGGGAAGGGAAGAGGGAAGGAAAAAAGGGAAGGAAAGAGCTCTGTGGAAGCTAGTCTACAATATAACCCCCAACTGTGAACCATACTTGTCAGTGTTCACACCTTCCCACATTGACTTTGGCCTACCCTTGTGATTAACTTTCACCAATAGAATTTGGCAGAAATGATGCTTTGTAACTTCTGAAGTTGAGTCTTAAAATATCTGAAATTTCTGCTTTCACCACTTAGTACACACCTTCTTGAACCCAGCTGTGTTGCTGTGAGGAAACCCAAGCAGCCATGTGAAGAGGCCCACATGAAGGAAAACCAAGCCCTTAGACAGCAGTCCCAGCTGAGCAATCAGCCAACAGCCAGCACCAACTTATTAGCCATGTGAATGAGATCATTTTGGACCGTCCAGTTATCCCAGCATCACAACTGACAGCACATGAAACAAAACTGCCAAGTCAACACACAGAAGCATGAGAAATAATAATCTATTGTTCTAAGCCACTAAGTTTTGCAGCAGTAACTGAAACAAGTCCTTGCACACAGGAAAGACCAAAAGTAAGATAATGTGTTAAGCTAAAGTAACTTGTATTATCTTCTTTGTGCTTTTGGTTTTGTTTATTTCATATTTTCCAATCTTTTTTCTCTTATAATGATAAGCAACTACCTTTATAATTAGAAAAATAAACGTTTTTAGAATTAAAAAAATAGGAGCATTTCTAGGGTGTTTTAGATATATAGTCTTGGTCAGAGGCTTGGGTGGTTAGCCTGATAGATGATTGTCCACATAACCCCTTTGCTGACTCTCTGTTGACTGCACTAATGAGAACTGCATGCTTTTTATGGAACCAGTGCAGTATTGGTAAAGTATCCTTCTGACTCATATGAGTTCAGACTGCTGTTAGAGGTTGAATAAAAGGCACCCCAAACTATATGGAAATTTGGATATAATACAGGGAATTAGGGAGCAAAATTTGATAATATTATTAAAACATAGTTACTAAAAGAGGCTGGAAGATATGGACTCATGGGCAGAGAATAGCTGGATATTTCTGGGAACAGTTGAAACCATGCTATTAGAAGAAATCTGGTGCAGAGACAATTAAGTATCTTTTTTTTAGACAAGAGTCTCACTCTGTCACCCAGGGTGGAGTGCAGAGCCTCAACCTCCCATTCCCAAGCCATCTTCTCACCTCAGCCTCTCAAGTAGCCAGGACTGCTGGGACTGTAGGTGTGTGCCACCATGCCCGGATAATTTTGTTTTCTGTAGAGACAAGGTCTCCCTATGTTGCCCAGGCTGAATTAAGTATCGTAACACAACTCTGGCTCTTCTCAGTTCTCATCTTCCTTTCACTGAATTTCTTTGCTTGGCAAGAGGCATACAGGTAAACTTCAGCTTTCCAAATAAGCGAATCAAAATAATAGCTGCCCCACTGATATTATCTATCAGACAAGAATCCCTTCTTCTCTTGGTGAGAAGACATCCTAGTTGGCACCCAACAGTTTTATGGCAGCAAAACAATGAAAAAGAGTTGGACACAAAAATGCATTTTCTTGTCACTTGCCACAAAAGCAATAAGGGTTAGAAATTGCTACTTCAGCCTAAAAAAGGAAAGAAAAAGAGCTTTCTTCAGATTTACTCCTTTGGCAAAAGAGAGGCATGTTTTGAAATTTTCCTCCTCTGTTATTCCATTCAATTAGCAAGTGGCAATCCTTTTTCATTCAATCTGTTGATTAAATGTGCATCAACTTATTCGAATTCACCCAACCAGCAACTTTGGTGATAGTCTCCTCCTAAGTCTGTATAAATGTAATATAAACAGACATCCATAACTTGATTATAAATATTTCTGTTGGAACAGTACTTTTATTGCTCACCTCTGAATTATAAATAAACAAAATCAAAGCTACATTCAACATTAAAAATAAGACTAAGGTCATTATGAAATAGCAGAATGAGAGAAGAAGAAATGCTTTAACAATTTCAGGACAGACCATCAGTCCCAAATTTGTAGTTTTGGAAAAAGTTTTGCTAAAATCTGGTTGCTAAAAAGACACAGTCAAAGAAATACACAAATGGATAATATAATTGGTAGGTTCTCATTTCATACCTTGATAGTGTAGATATTGATCTGTGCATGAGTTAATGGTGCAAGAAAATAGACTCTGGATGGCAAAAAGTACTGTGCTCCACTTCTTATTCAATCAACTGTAGTTTGAAAACAGTCTACTTGTCACTTTATAATAGATTACAAAAATGAAATTAATATCTAAATGTGTTCTTGTTCAGGCAAATATCTGTCTATGAAGATCAAGATCTGTGGAAGTATGATGGGACATTGTCTCAGTGACACCTAGAAAGGCTAGTAGGGAGGTGACTGAGAGATGAGTGCTCTTAGAGAAGATGTGGTTTCTTAAATCAATGATGACGGCTTTAAACATGACCAATACGGGTATAGTTACTTCAGTTGTTGGATACTTGTAAAGATCCTTTGTTCTAGATGATTCTGTAGACAACATCTGCGGAAGCTACAATATTCAGAATTGGATAGAAAAGGCCTTGAGTCACCAGAAGAAATGTAAGAAAAGGGTCTGGGTTTAAATGAAAAATACTATTCATTCATTGATTTATTGAAAATATAATTATTTAATTCCTACTCTATGTCATGCCCTATTATAGGTGCTAGGGATATAGCAGTGAGCAAAATCAAGTGTCTGCTCTCACAGAACCTACATTTTATTAACTAAATTGGAAACGGCAGTAAACAAAATGTTAAAATGGTTATGAAAGAGGGATCCATTTGTGAGTGATGCCTATAATTTCACTTGTACAAGCTCTGTCTGACTGCTGAGCAACTGATTTAAATTACCTTATGGGCATCTCTAGATCAACATCAGAAACCTGCTCCCACCCCGAAGATTTCCCCTGTCTGCTTTAGCTCCCACTTAAACATCCTTCATCTCTCTGAGACTGACCTTTAGGGGTCAGGATGAATTAAGAAGTTAATGTTAACTCCACCTTGTAGAATAGGCCCCTCAGTTTGTGCTATAGTCTCTAGCCCCAAAGGAAGGCCGAGTATCCCAATCCATTGGCTGTAGGCCATGCCAGGTAAGAGAAGCTAGTCAGTATGAAGGCAAGCCAGAAAGTAGGGGCATGGAACTAAATTTTCACTCTAGTCATTTATATTTAGCTACTTGCTCCTAAGAAGCAACTTGCTGTGGGACTGTAAAACCAAGGGTAAATGATACTGCCCATGAGTAGTCAGAGAGAGAGAGAGACAGAAACACAGATAAGGACCATGGGCAGATAGAAAGAATCTGAGCCAGAATACAAATAATTGTGTTTTCCAGATTAAAGAAATTTTATAACCCTTTGGATAAAAAAACTACATGCATTTGCTGCCTTTGTTGTGAGCCATGAAAAAAATCCAAACTGAAAAAATAAAGCAACCCTAAGCATAGCTGGTACACATACAATGTAGTGTAAAAACACACCTGGACAAGGATAACTTTTTAAAAAGTTTTGAAGAGAAGTTAAACATACTAAAGAATTAGCATCTTCAGGCTGTAATTGCCTTGAAACTTTCCAGAAGTCCTCTTCAGAATTTCCGTGAAATTCTCAATCTACCTCTTGAATTTAACATGATTTTTCTCAAGCACTGGCTTTTCAAATACATAAAAGAACTTCTTGTTCAGTTTTGTTTCCTCGTCTACATTTGAGAATATTACTTTCTACTCTTCTGCATCGCAAATGTCCCCAAACTTTAGCTACATTATAGAGTAAATTGGTTTTATGGACTAGCCTTGGAAACTAACAACTATTTATAAAAGATTTTACATGAAAAAATGAATTCTGTACTTCAGACACCTGAAATACAAATGAATTTTGCAGCTCAGACCATTTGTAAATTAGCTATGACCTGTTTGTGACTGATGAATGTCAGATGATGTTGCAGCCAATAAATGCCATTATAATTTAGATGGAAAGAGCCCTCCATATTAAAGAATCTGGGAGGAGTTTTACAGATGAGATAAGAAAGCATCCTGGGCAAGTGAAACAGCAGGAGCTAGGGCATTAAAACAGGAATTTCCTAGGAAGTATTTAGGAGACATTGCTGGAGTGAATGACTTAGATGGAAAATGTTGAATGGAGTCAGATTATAGAGATGTCTGAGGGTCTAGAACTTCACAGCAAGACACAGATGTACACAAGGAACCTGAATTTATATGATCTCCCATGTTAATACTCTCAATCAACTTCAGCACAGAGCAATGCACAGCCGTACACACACACACACACACACACATATATATACATATATATTTTTGCATATGTGTGTATGGAACGCATTTCCTTCCACTTCAAATTATGGTCTATCCTTTCATTGTACCTAATCTCAGTGAATGATACCACTATCTACCAATCTATACCAGGTAAAAAAAAAAAAACTGGTTGATTTTCCTTGACACCTTCCTCCCCTTCATTTCCACATACAAGCCATCAGCAAATCTTGTGAGTTCTACACCACAAAAATATCCACTTCTCTCCAGCCATGCTAGCCTCTACTGCTACCTCCATAGTCCAGTCCACCAACATGTCTCACCTGGGCTACCGCAAGATCCTTCCAAATGCATATTTGCCACTTTCTGTCAATCCATTCCACTCCACAGTCAGAGTGACCTTTACAGAAAGCCAATCCGATGTGTTACATGCACTATTTAAACTCCTCAGTGGTTTCCCATTGCTTTTAGAAAACCAAACCTCTTTTTTTTTTATTATACTTTAAGTTTTAGGGTACATGTGCACAATGTGCAGGTTTGTTACATATGTATGCATGTGCCATGTTGGTTTGCTGCACCCATTAACTTGTCATTTACATTAGGTATATCTCCTAATGCTATCCCTCCCCCCTCCCCCTACTCCACAACAGGTCCGGGTGTGTGATGTTCCCCCTCCTGTGTCCGAGTGTTCTCATTGTTCAATTCCCACCTATGAGTGAGAACATGCGGTGTTTAAACCAAACCTCTTAACATGGACTTTCATAGTTTGTCTCCTGCTGTATCTCCAATCACACCTCAAAGCATACACCATCTACTCTCTACACTCAGCCATGCTAGCCTTCTTTCAGTCCTTCCTCCTTCCCATGCCAAAAGGACTTTGAATACCCTGCTCCCTCAGCCTGGAATGTTTTTCTTATTCTTCAGGCTTCACCGACTTAACTCCTTTTCATTCTTCAGATTTCTACTACCTAGCAATTCCTCCTGAGAAATCTTCCTTGATCTGCCAGTCTAAATTAGGCCCTCATATTATTCTCTCACGGCACGTGGAAGTTTTCCTTTCTAGCACTTTTCAAAGTTGGACTTTTAGATCTGCCTGTGTGATTAGTTGATATCTCTCTGATACGGTTTGGATTTGTGTCCACCCCCCCATCAAATCTCATGTTAAATTGTAATCTTCAGTGTTGGAGGTGGGACCTGACGGGAGGTGATTGGATCATAGGGGCGGAGTTCTCATCAATGGCTTAGCACCATCCCCCCTTGGTACTGTATAGTGAGTGAGTTCTCAAGAGATTTGGTTGAGGTAGCACCTCCCTACCTCTCTCTTCCTCCTGCTCCAGCCATATAAGACTTGCCTGCTTCCCTTTCACCTTCTGCCATGATTGTAAGTTTCCTGAGAAGCCAAGCAGGTGCCAGCATCATGCTTCCTGTACAGCCTGCAGAGCCATGAGGCAATTAAATCTCTCTTATTTATAAATTACCCAGTCTCAGGTATTTCTTTATAGCAGTGTGAGAACAGACTAATACACTGTCTCTCTTATTAGACTATTAGCTCCAGGGGAGCAAGAACTGGATTTGTTTTGCTTTCTATCATATTCCTGATGCTTAGCACAATGAACAGGTGCTCAATAGAAATATGAATCCAATCTCCTTGCTCCTTTGTGCTTCCCGCCATACTAACCTCTGTGCTGCTCCACTAACCTGCTCTTTGAACACTCCTGTGCAGGGGCTTTGGCACTTGCTCTTCATTCTGCCTAGAAAACTCTCCCACCAGCTTACCCCTTCACATCATTCAGGTTTCTGCTCTAATGTCTTTTCTTTGAGCAGATGTTTGCAGCATGCACACTTGCACAAAGTGCTGCTATGTGGTAGTGATGGTGAGGATTATTAACACAGCCCCAATGGAATATGAGCTTCATAAGAACAAGGACGATGATCTGTTGTGTTCACTGCTCTGTCCTCAAGGCCTAGAACAGCGCCTGGAAAATGATTGCTACTCAACAAATATTTGTATGTTCTAGGATAATAAGAAAGACTACTGAAAAATGAAGATCATTGGAGAATTTGTGGGTAGATATCTGAAGCAATTTGTATGAGGAGTAAATTTTGGGAGATTTACAACTTATTGGAGATTCTTTTTTTCTGGCTTTATTGGGATATAATTGACAAATAAAAATCGTATATATTGAAGGTGTACAATATGTTTTGACATACATATATATTGTGAAATGATTGCCACAATCCAGCTAATTAACATATCTATCACCTTATATAGGTATCAACGTTTCTTTTGAACTTAGATTATATTAATGGTGAACATATCTTGAGGTTTCTCAGAGAGTCTCTCAAGTTTGGGTGTGAAGGATGTCTCAGCTTATATTATCTTCCTCCCAGAATTACCTAACATTGACTTTAAAGTTGTTCTCATATGGATTAGTTTGATCTTCTCAACTACTATAAACTCCTCAAGGTAAGGGAGTATGTTGTTCTCTTGTCTCCAGAAGAGATTCAGTGGTTTCCAAAATGCATGGATTGAGCCTCATTTAGGTAAATGCTTCTGAAGTTACATATTTACTTTTCAAGACCAGTGCTTCCTGTCCTTTTTCTTTTCTTCTCCCAGAAATACTGGAAGTCATGGGGAGAGGGGAATGGAGCTGCAATGATTGCTTCAGAAATAATCCCTGAGTGTTCCTACATGAATAAGAATATTGTTTTTCCCACAGATGGGCAAATCAGAATATTAAAGAAATAGAACAGAGATGTACTTCTTAATATAGTTAAAGAACGATGGCTTCTGCCCTATGAATCTTAATGGTAGTGGACTTTATAACCAAAATTATATGCTGGAAACAAATGATGGAACCAATTCACAACTTTATGGCAAGGTTTATAATTCACATAACAGAGAGAAGGGCCTCTAGAATTCATCTAATCAGTGTCACAGGGCCCTGAGTGTGGTTCAAACCTCACAGACCACACACAAAGTGGACTAAAAGTAATTTTTCAGCTTTTCTGAGGTGACTAGCTAACAAACCTAAAGTTTTGTTTGTTTGTTCACTCTTCCATGGACTGTATTCCCTTTCAAGCTTCTTAAACAAAATACAATAATAACTATAGAATTCAGTTAGCCAGACTTTGAGGTTCTTGGGTGGAAATGAACCTTAAACTACCCCAGCTATTATTCCAAATTATTCCAACAAAAGGAGTAGATGGCAATGAGGCAGTGGATGTATTTTCCTTTATTCTTGTAAAGATAAGACATCAGCTGAGCATTGCCAGACTGCCTTTATAGAACTGACAGGCAGTTACAATAGGGAAAGAACCAAACACTACAATATACACCCTTCAAAGCCTTCAACTTACCAGGCTCATTTACAATGGCTCCAACGTGTGGGTATGGAAGAGGTGTCAGGCAGGGACCTGCTTTGGTATTGTGAATTGATTTTTTTGCACCTTCCAATCTCCTTTAAAGATGACTCCCTCCCACATGCTAGTCTCTTATAAGTCTGTTCAGACATGTGAGGCACATACTAAAATGCTCCCAGGTATGTGGACAAGGGAATGTCAGACATGTAGTCAGGGAAGGAAAATGAATTACAAAACCAGAACAATCATATAAAATAAGAAACCAGCTTTGCCATCATTCAGGTTAATTTTATTGTATATTCTTTTTTTTTTTTTTTTTTGAGACGGAGTCTTGCTCTGTCGCCCAGGCTGGAGTGCAGTGGCACAATCTCGGCTCACTGCAAGCTCCGCCTCCCAGGTTCACGTCATTCTCCTGCCTCAGCCTCCCGAGTAGCTGGGACTACAGGCACCCGCCACCATGCCCAGCTAATTTTTTGTATTTTTAGTAGAGACGGGGTTTCACCGTGTTAGCCAGGATGGTCTCGATCTCCTGACCTCGTGATCCGCCTGCCTCTGCCTCCCAAACTGTTGGGATTACAAGCATGAGCCACCGCGCCCGGCCTTGTATATTCTTTTGTTTTTTTAAAGTTAAGGTATGCCCAAAGCCCAGCCCCTCCGTCGTTAACTACCTTGTGTTATGGTTAAGTTGACAGTATCTGGAACCAGGCTACTCTATTCAAATTTCAGTTTTACCACATGAAACTTAAAAAATGAATTCACTCTCTGTTTCTCAATTTCCTCCTCAGTAAAATGGGGATAATAGTACATACTTCCTAGGGTTTCTGTGATTTAAAAAATATTTATAAATGACTTAAAACAGTATCCAACTCATAGAACCTTGATGTTCAATAAACCATAATTATTATTCATTTAGCTAAGGGGCAGGGTAGTCAGTTATATCAGACAAAACAAAGTATTCCTAAACTTAAGAGCAAACATCCATGGTTTTTAAGCTTCTCTATTTCAATATATTGCCATGTTGCTTCCTTTCCCCTTGGTTTCCAAATTTTAAAAAAACCTGCTTGGGTCCAAATCATGCCGATCATTTACTATCTGTGTGACATTCATTAAGTTACTTACCCTCTCTGTCTCCATTCCTTCACTTATAAAAAACATAAAATAATAGCACCTTCATGATAAGGTCATTATGAGGATTAAAAAGATTCATTCACATAATATCCTTAAAACAGTGCCTTCTGTAACAGAAAGACTGGATGGGACTTTAATCTTTCCAACAAGACTAGCTCCAAGTACTTTTATTATCAGGCTCATTTTGTAGATAAGGAAACTGAGGCTCAGCAAGGCTAAGTGACTTATTCATGGCTAGCATATTAGTCCATTCTTACACTGCTATAAAGAAATATCTGAGCTTGGGTAATTTATACAAAAAAGAGGTTTAATTGGCTCACAGTTCCACAGGCTGTACAGGAAGCATGATGCTGGCCATCTGCTCGGCTTTTGAGGAAGCCTCAGGAAACTTATAATCATGGTAGAAGGGGAAGGTGGAGTGAACACTTCACATGGCCAGAGCAGGAGGAAGAGAGGAAGAGGGAGGAGGTGCTACACACTTTTAAACAACCAGATCTCATGAGACCTCTGTCATGAGAAGAGCTCTAGGAGGATGGTGCTAAACCATTAGAAACCGCACCCATGATCAAATCACCTCCCGCCAGGCCCCACTTCCAGCATTGGGGATTACATTTCAACATGAGATTTGGGTGGGGACACAGATCCAAACCATATGAGCTAGTAAATGAAGGAAGGACACAAGGTTCTAATCCAGGCCATGTGATCCCCAGGACCATACACTTTCCCACTCCACTCCACTGACTGGCGTCAGGCTTCTCTTCACAAATTTCTCTCAGCTCCCCAGTTTGATTCTGAGCTAATTGAGGGGAACAACTGTGTCTTATTTATCTCTATAGTTCCAGTGTATCTAGTAGCATAGTGTTTGGCAAGGAATAGGTATCATAAATATCTGTTTAATAAGAATCAGCCTCCAACTTAATTCACAATTTCACCTTGGAAATCAAACAGAAACAAACATGAATCATGTTTGTGGATGAAATTAGGCAAAGTAGTGTGGCTTGATCATCAATTTCATTAGTCATCAGTGGCAGGGTGATGTGTGCATATTCTGGAACCTGAGATAAGCTTCTTTTTGTCTTTCTGTCTTTCTTTCATCAATCATTCACTCAACAAACTATAATAGTGGTAGAAGTATGCATAGCATGTTGTGGGAGCATATAGAAAATAATTGAATGGGTAAGGTGTGGTGGGTAGGGGGTGTGTTGAGGAAGGTTTCTCAGAGAAGGTGTCATAGTCCCATTTAGCAGCCACTGCAGAACCATTTCAATAAGTGGATGCATAACAAATGGCAGTAATAATGCCATTACCTAAATAAATAATGGAAATAGAATACAGTTGGCAGAGATCACTTGATTTTATAATTCTTAGTGAAAGCATGTTAGAGAAAGGATCTTTAGGCCTAAGGGCATGGGATTTGCCAGAGCTGAAAGTATAGATACTTAGTAAGTAGTAATAGACGGGGGAATTAAAAAAGAATTTATTTATTCTTTATCCCCAGACATTGCATGCTTGCTAAGTGCTAGATGTTTTCTGTGTGTTATTTCATTTAATTCCCAAAGTAATCATGTGAGTATTTCCTTCCATCTTATGGTAATAATATTAAAGACAGGAAGGTGAAGTGACTTACAAATGGTGAAGATAATTTCGACTTTAGTTTCAGTGCTTTTCCATGAATACAAGTAGCAAATCCTTACATAGAGATTATTATGTGTCAAGCATGTTTCTTTGGGTATTACATTTATTAAGTTATTTAATCTTCTTAACACCTCCAGTGAGGTAGAGTCTACAATTATATCATTTTACAGATAATGAAACTGAGACACAAGAAAATTGAGTAATTAGCCCTAAATCACACCACAAAGAAAATGATGGAGCCAGAATTCAGACACGAGTCATCTGTCTCTTAAATCATGTACACTAGGCTGCATCCGGTATGTTAGGCCCAGTTAGCTAGGAGACTGCCTTCCTACTTCTACCTGGCCATTAACACAAACTGTTCCTGCAATGGTGACTGGCTGGGGTTGCTGGGATAGAGAGTAGGAAATGAGATCTGGGGCCAGCAGAAGAAATCAGCATTTCTTACTGCCTCTTTTCTTTCCCCGATTTATTTCAAGGTGAGAGAGGTAGATGTGTGGCAGCGTAGGGGTATAGAAGCCACAAACTATTTCCTCATCCCTGTCTCTGAGTATAACAAGAGTACTGCCAATCTTTTTGGAGATATCCCATTACTAACTCCCAATCCTATCCTAGAGAAATGCACAATTATCCGTGCTAGAGCCTTAAATTTCTCTTCAATTTGCCCTATTTACCACCTAGGATGAGTATCATGCCAAAGAGGGAAGCCAGAGAGAGTTAACTAGTGATAGGGGTGTCCCTTTTAAGGATCATGGTTAGGTATCTGTCTTTAACACTATTATTAATATTCTCAGGATATAATTATGATTTTCGGAAGCCCACAGTCAAGCTGCAGCAGCACACAGGGATAATCACACAAAAGGAGGCCTCTCCTATCTCCATTGCCAGAATGGAAAGAATTGGCAAACTGGTAGCCATCTCCAGCTTTCCTGGGTGGGTGTGGTTTAAGGATGCTCTCAATGTGGTGGGGACAGAAAAGGGTTAGAATCACAGGAAGGGGAACATCACACTCCGGGGACTGTTGTGGGGTGGGGGGAGCGGGGAGGGACAGCATTAGGAGATATACCTAATGCTAAATGACGAGTTAATGGGTGCAGCACACCAACATGGCACATGGATACATATGTAACAAACCTGCACATTGCGCACATGTACCCTAAAACTTAAAGTATAATAATAATAAAATTTTTAAAAAAAGAACAGGGATGTTGAGCCTCAGAGAGGAACAGTCTCAGACTGGGAAACCGGGAGTCTGACTAGGCTAACCACCATCAGCAAGGACTCCTGGGTAGAGAAGTTTGAACTTGTTTAGATCCCTGCTTTATCTTTGTTAAGAAGTAAAGCACAGGCTAGGGGAGGAGAGGCATGGAACTTTCTATTTCTGGGCTGCAGGGACCCAACTTAAGGAGTGAAAAAATATTCTGGAGGCCCCGTGAGAATTATCTATCCTTCCAGCAACAGACCTTTGATTTGTCCTAATATGAGTTGTCAAAATCAATATCTCCTCTTATCCTACCCCTTTACTACTCAACTTACCTTTCATTTCTGTTGCCTTGTTTTTTTGACAAACTAGCTGGCTATCTGTCGTCAACATTTGTAATGTCATTTTAGTGAATGTGTTTCAGTAACACTTGTTGGTTGGTTTTCACGGACAGAAAAATAGAGCAGACAGGAGCCTTTATCATGGCTCTGGTCCAGACTGTATTTCCTAAAGGCACTTCTGTCTGACATGCCAGTACCTCACTGACATACCACTCAATGACATTCAACTCAGGTCCCTCCACATAGTTGGAATTGAGCTTATCATGCCACAGCTCCCACAGAGGTGGCTAGGATACTCCTGCTTACAGAAAGGCATACATCAATTGAAATGGGCAACCCTTAATCCTATCATGATTAAGAAATGAAGCATGGCCGGGCGCAGTGGCTCACGCTTGTAATCCCAGCACTTTGGGAGGCCGAGGCGGGCAGATCACGAGGTCAGGAGATTGAGAACACGGTGAAACCCCGTCTCTACTAAAAATACAAAAAATTAGCCGGGCGTGGTGGTGGGCACCTGTAGTCCCAGCTACTCGGAGAGGCTGAGGCAGGAGAATGGCGTGAACCCGGGAGGCGGAGCTTGCAGTGAGCCGAGATTGTGCCACTGCACTCCAGCCTGGGCGACAGAGCGAGACTCCATCTCAAAAAAAAAAAAAAAAAGAAGAAATGAAGCATACACATGATCCCTCCAAAATTTTCCAGTTTGCAAGTCAATACAGACAGTGGTTTGTGTCAAGGCAGAGAAGTATCATTCTAAGTGTTTTCTGCAGTTTGACTTTATTATATCTTTAATTAAATCAATGTGGTTGCACCTACTCCCAATGGAACTGGTAAAGGACAGTTAGCTCAGAGGATTTCTGAGGGAATAAAGGGCTTCTTCAACCTGTAGGCAGAGAAAAGTGCTGGCTGAAACCAAGCCTGCAGCAACTGTTGCGGGAAATGAAAGAGTGAGAAGGAAGGGGTAAGGAAGGGAGAGAAGAGGTACATATGGAGGGGTAAAGGGAGTGGAATACTGGATAGCCAAGGCCAGAGAGAAAATGAAGGATGCAGCAGCAACTGATCAAGCCCCATATCACAGAACTGAGATATCTGGAAAGGTTTTTTTCCCCCTCTGGGAAATAACTAGGACTGTGAACTTATTAAGATCCTCATTGAAATAATAAATGTCAGCAGGGATGTGAATAAGAGGAAACCTTCATGCACTCTTGGTGGGAATGTGGATTGGTATAGCCATTATGGAAAAACAGTATGGAAGTTCCTCAAAAAATTAAAAATAGAAATACCATATGATCCAGCATTCCCACTTCAGGGTGTTTATTCAAAAGAATTGAAATCAGTAGCTCAGAGAGATGTCTGTACTCCCATATTCATTGCAGCATTATTCACAATAGCCAAGATATGGAAACAACCTACATGTCCATCAATGGATGAATGAATAAACAAAATATGTTATATGTACACAATGGAATACTATTCAGACTCAAAAAAGGAGATCCTTCCATTTGGCACAACAGGGATGGACCTCGATAACATTATGCTAAGTGAAGCAAAGTAGACACGGAAAGAGAAATATTGCATGATCTCACTTATATGCAGAATCTTTTTAAAAGAGCTCAAATACACAGAGGTAGAGGATGAAATAGTGGTTACTATGGGCAAGTGTTGGGGGGAAAAGGAAATGGAGAGATGTAGGTAAGAGGTTACAAAGTAGCAGATATGAAGGATGAACAAGTCTAGAGATCTAACCTATAACATGAAGACTAAAGTTCATAAAATTGTATTCTATTAGAAACTTTTGTTAAACAACTAGATTTTAGCTGCCCTAGTCACAAAAAGTAACTATATATGATGGTAGATCTGTTAGTTGGCTTCAATATGGTAACAATTTTACTATCTATATATATCCCATAACATCATGTTGTAAACCTCAAATATACACAATAAAAATTATTTTAAAATACAAATAGAAAAGAACCTCATTGAGCAGCTCTGTGACTACAGCTGCTAGAGCTACGGAGTAGGAAAGGCAAAAGACACAATCCTGGATGTTAGAATGACCCGAAGGGGTCTGGGATGGAGAGGGATTGAGAATAAAGGGGGGAAATGAAATAATTTCTAAGAGAATAGGGAAAAATATTGAAGGTAGGATTCAAATGTTGACATTCTTTTTGTTGTTCAGTGTCAGAGTCTCACAGGGGAAGAAAGAATTGCACAGTCCTCAAGGTGAAAGGAAGACACGTGCAGAATCACTGAGGGGAAGAGAAAACATCAGTAAACGATTCAAATGATGATTTGTTGTCAGGATTAGATAGCCAGTGATATAAGTAAATATTCACATGGAGACTGTGTGGTGGGAACATTAATAATTCATACATTGGGATGCTTCCCAGGGATCTATTTGCTATGATTTGAATCTGAGGCGTGACAGAATTTGATGTAAGTTGGAGGCTCCAGGGACAGCTGCACATTGTGTGGTGTTAGAAATAAGCCTACAAAGGAGAGAATCAGATAAATTTCAGAACTAAAGAATCACTTAATTGAACTATCTCCTTGACAGATAAAGACACCGTGGCTCAGAAAGAAGAGATATTTGTCCAGTAAATTAGTATGGGACCTGGGCTTTTAGGCCATGACCACACGCTCATCCCCATACAATTGTTTGCTGGTGCCATCTCTGTGGGTCCAGGACTGAGGAGAATTGGGACAAAGAGACACCCAAGCCAAATGCAATCTCCCACCCCCATCTCCAGGAATCCGGAAGTGGAGAGATCCTGAAATGAGTGATAAACAAAAGGGGGAAATGCCTGTAAGAAAGGTTGGGCCATCAGAGCAAGATAAAAATGGGCTCTTCAACTCTTTATCTGAATTAAATGGAAGCAGCATCAAATCACATGCAGTCAAAATAATGCTCTAGCATTATTTATAAATCAAAAAATACTTTTTGAGATACTTCTATGTATTCCATACTATGTGAGGTTATGAGAAATATAAATAAGGCATGATAATTTGCTCCCTCAAAGGATATCTCTGTGTCAGTGAGGAAAAATAGCTCCAGCACAAGTGATCCCCTTTGTATGTTCACGGTTGCAAAACAATGTCTTAAACCACTTGGTTTACAAATTTGGATCACACATTCATTCAACATATATATTTACAGGGTGCCTGCTCTGTGTCTGGCATTGTACAAGATACTGGGGATACAACTGTAACCAAGACACAGTCCCTGGTTTTGTCGCATTCACAGTCTGGTGAGAGGCACAGACAAGTAAACACACAATTACAGACATAAGGGATAAGGGTGATCATGGACTGATCCATAGAATACTACTATAGGAACATAGAGAAGGGGACACTTTTATGAGTTCAGTGGGCTGAAAAGGCTCCTGAAAGGAGATGATGGTTAACCTAGGGACTGAAGGACAAGTAGGCAAAAAAGAGAGTGATGAAGGGGAAGGAAGGATATTCCTAGCAAAGAGAATAACACGTGCAAAGTTTCAAAGACAAGAAAGAAAAATATGGAAGTTATTCATGATCAATTAAGTGCTAAATTGTGGGTTTGCAAGCATTAAGTATATCACACGGTCAGAAGCAGGGGGAAGCTAAAAGTTTTTTGTGGAGGAGGATTGTAATTTTGACTTTCAAGAAAATGGAAAAAGAATGATTCTGAAAACTATTGACCATAGTGTTTGATGTCAATCCAGGTCCATATTTCCAAATGTATTGTTAATGGACTGGTTTAAAAACAGATTATTTTTGCAAAGAAATAAAACAAAGCAGAGCTCACCAAGTGTTAACCATGACAGGCTAACTTCATTTTCTCTATTTATGGGCTTACCAACTTAGGGAAAACCTATAAGCAGAGCATATCTGAGTGCCAGGCAGGTCTTTCCTGCTGTCTTTCTCAACAACTGGAGAAATGAGGCTGGATGAAAGTAGAATTTGATGGATTCCCAACAGGATGAATGCCCATACCCAAACATGCAAATGACAGGATATCAGATATGATGGAAAACAGAATAAGGAGCCACAGAGACCTTTTTTCTCAATCAGGCCATAAATGCTCTATAATTTATTATCCAAGCTGGAACGTTTTGAGAATAACAGGGGGCATTTTTAACAATTATGTCAGCAAAACAAGCATAAACTAGAACTGTCCCCAGGTAGACCTGGCTATACAGTCCCCAATCTATAATTATTTGTTGAATGAATGAAGTAACAAGTGCACCAATGGATCTCATCTAAGAACTCCACTCCTCCTTACAGTAAGTATCAAGTATCTTTCTAGTTCTCCACTGTTGCCTCAAAAAAAAAAATCACTCCTCGTGTAAAAGCCCTCTTTTTTTGAGGTTTGTATCTTCAAGTAGGTGGTCAATGCCATGTAAAAACCTCCTGGTCATTCTTCCATATTTATTAAAGACTGTGGAACACATCCTAATTTCTACCTCTCTCTCTCTCTCAAGCCTCCCGCCGTCTTTGGGGGCTTTCAATGGTCATTAACCCATTCAAGCCCCTGTTCTTACAGTTTCTGGCTTTGTTTAATTGGGATGACCTTCTCTTTTCTGCTTCAACTGTAACCACACCCTGGACTTTGTTAGTAATTGGAACTGCTCCATTTCTGAAACTTTGAACTTGAATATTCTACCCTCTGATCACACCTTCCTATCCTTCTAACTCTCTCACTTCCTTACTCCTAGGACATCAGTTCTTCAATTTCATCGAGACCTTAAATTACTTTCTTTAACCAGCATAGAACCCCTGAGTGATAACTTCTCTTCACTCTCCTCTCTGCTATTCTGTTTCCATCTTTTCCCTCACAACCAAACTTTAACTTGCTCTTTCCTCGCCTATCCCAGGCTGTGTATGACTAGAGAAAAAAATCACACAAGTACGTGTATAACTACTGATGGCAGTGGCTGCTGCCATCACCCCAGCTGCGCGGCTGGGGCTGCACACTCCCGGGAGCTGGCGGGAGCCCCACCCCTTCTGAGTTGGGACCGGAGCTACCTGGGTGCCCCCTGCAGCTGCCCAATGCAGCTGCAGACCCAAGCCTCCTGCTCTACAGAATGGGCAGGAGCCCTGACCTCCTGGTGGGGCTACAGCCTCCCAAACTGCAGCAGTGGATCTTAGGGGAGCTGGGAACAGGCAGGATCTGCCTTCTGGGGTGCAGCTGCAGTGGCTGGACCTGCGGCTGCAAACCTGGGCCTCCTGCTCCACGAACCAGGCAGGAGCCGGGGACAAGCCGGAGCCTTGCCTCTTCTGAGTTGATGGGGTGGGAGCTCCCGGGCGCAGCTGCAGCTTTCCTCACAGGAACTGGGTCTCTCTGCAGCCTGCACCCTTGGAGGCCCCAGGATGAACTCTCTCCCCACCCCACCCCCATTTCTGCAGGCTCAGGATTGTCTGCCGGGCCTCTCTCCACTCTCAGCACCTGCTCCAATCTCAGAGCGGGGTTGGGGCTGAGGCCCAGGGCAATGAATGGCAGTGGGAGGCAAACAGAGTCCTGGGTAGAAAGGAGCCGGCTCTCCAGTAAGGCTCCATCCTCAGACCAGGGAGGGCCTGAAGGCTGGGGGCTGGGCTGCCAGTCCCACTGACTGGAGTAGGGGCTCATGCTGCCTCTTCCTGGCCCACCCATGGCCACCCATGGATCAATCAGCTGAGCTCTGGGCTCAGCTAGAACAGGGCAGAGGACAGCCAGAGGATGAATAGGGCAGAGAGACAATGGGATGACCAGATGCAGAGAGGAGTACCCTCTCTGCTGATAGCTGGAGAGGTGGGACCACCAGCTGCAGAGAGGAGTACCCTCTCCCACTGAGAGCTTCAGAGATGACCTGCTGGCAGAGAGGAGCTACTGTCTCTGCTGAGAGCTTCAGAGATTTGCAGAGATGTCCGAACGACTTGCCTGCAGAGAGGAGCCACCCTCTCCAGGGTCTCCTATCTGCTGAGAGCTGAACACTCAACAGGACGACCTGCCTACAGAGAGGAGCTACCCACTCCTCTGAGCTGTTCTAACACTAAATGAAACTCCTTCTTCTTCCTCTTCTTCTTCTTCTTCTTCTTCTTCTTCTTCTTCTTCTCCTTCTCCTTCTCCTTCTCCTTCTCCTTCTCCATCTCTTTCTCCTTCTTCTTCCTTCTCACTTCACTTGTCTGCATACCTCATTCACCCTGGATGCAGAACAAGAACTCAGGCAAAGGTGCGTCCACCACAGCCCTTGTGGGATCAAGACCTGTGCTCTTGATCCCACCTCTTCTGCTTCCTCAAGAACCTTGCTTTCTTGTCTTTTCTCTCTTCTGTATCTTCAACATCTCCCTATGCACTGAAATAGCTCTTTCAAAGGACTCTAATGACCGCTTGGGCACAAAGTCATTTTCTTCAAAATTTGTTTAACTTTTTACTTTGAAATAATTACAGCTTCACAGGAAATTGCAAAGATAGTAGAGAGAGGTTCCATGTACCCTTCACCCAGTTTCCCACAAGGATAACATCTTACACAATTATAGTACAATATCAAAACAGGAAATTGGCATTGGTACAGTGTATGTACATAGTTTATGTCATTTTAACATATGTTTGGATTCCTGCAACAACCACTGCAATCAAGATACTGAACTGTACCATCACCGTAAAGAACTTCCTCATGCTACCCTTGTATAATCTCACTCACCTCCATTAGCCCCATTATTCTTAACTCCTTGTAATCACTAAACTGTTTTCCATCTCTATTATTTTGTGATTTTGAGAATGTGATGTAAATGTGTGTGACCTTTTGAGATTGACTTTTTTTTACTCAGCATGATCCCTTTGAGATTCATCCAAGTTGTTATATACATCAATAGATCAGTCATTTTCATTGCTGAATAGTATTCCATAATATGAATATATGATGATTTGCCCATTCATCTGCTTTAGGACATTTCGGTTGTTTTCAGTTTGAAGATTTCAAAAAGATTGTTTTAACTATTCGAGGACCTGTGCCTTTCATATAAATATAATAAATTTGTCTATGTCAACAATCTTGCTGGGATTTTGATAGGGATTACGTTAAACCTATCTAACACTTTAGGGATAATGTCATCTTTACTATGTTAAATCTTCCAATCCATGAACACAGTATGTCCCTCAATTTATATATTTTTTCAACATATGGTTCTTTTTTTTTTTTTTTTTGAGACAGAGTCTTGCTCTGTCGCCCAGGCTGGAGTGCAGTGGCGCGATCTCGGCTCACTGCAAGCTCCTCCTCCCGGGTTCACGCCATTCTCCTGCCTCAGCCTCCCGAGTAGCTGAGACTACAGGCGCCCACCACCACGCCCGGCTAATTTTTTGTATTTTTAGTAGAGACAGGGTTTCACCGTGGTCTCGATCTCCTGACCTCGTGATCCACCCGCCTCAGCCTCCCAAAGTGCTGGGATTACAGGCGTGAGCCACCGCGCCCAGCCTCAACATATGGTTCTTGCACATGTTTTGTTAGAATTACACCTGTGTGCTTAATTTTCTTTTTTTGAGTGATTGTAATGGTATTTTACTTTGTTTCAATTTATTTGCAACTGTTTTTGCTGTCCAGGAAAATATTTTATTTAAAAATGAACAGAAAATGGCTGTCAATATTCATACAAAGGTACTGTGGACAAAATCAGAAAATTAAAATAAAAAAATTTCAGTGATAAAAATTTCTTCCCAAATAAAGCACAAGGCAAAATAAAATTATGAGGCATCACAAAATAGTAAAAGGTATTGTATTTTAAATCTAGAAGAAATGGATAAATTCCTCAACAAATACACCCTCCCAAGACTAAACCAGGAGGAAGTTGAATCTCTGAATAGACCAATAACAGGTTCTGAAATTGTGGCAATAATCAATAGCTTACCAACCAAAAAGAGTCCAGGACCTGATGGATTCACAGCCAAATTCTACCAGAGGTACAAGGAGGAACTGGTACCATTCCTTCTGAAACTATTCCAGTCGATAGAAAAAGAGGGAATCCTCCCTAACACATTTTATGAAGCCAACATCGTCCTGATACCAAAGCCTGGCAGAGACATAACCAAAAAAGAGAATTTCAGACCAATATCCTTGATGAACATTGATGCAAAAATCCTCAATAAAATACTGGCAAACTGAATCCAGCAGCACATCAAAAAGCTTATCCACCATGATCAAGTGGGCTTCATCCCTGGAATGCAAGGCTGGTTCAACATACGCAAATCAATAAATGTAATCCAGCATATAAACAGAACCAAAGACAAAAACCATA
Source organism: Symphalangus syndactylus (assembly GCF_028878055.3). NCBI lineage: Eukaryota > Metazoa > Chordata > Mammalia > Primates > Hylobatidae > Symphalangus > Symphalangus syndactylus. Next base: position 63,936,399 of record NC_072447.2, on the reverse strand, counting down.
TGATTATCTCAATAGATTCAGAAAAGGCCTTTGACAAAATTCAACAACCCTTCATGCTAAAAACTCTCAATAAATTAGGTATTGATGGGACGTATCTCAAAATAATAAGAGCTATCTACAACAAACCCACAGCCAATATCATATTGAATGTGCAAAAACTGGAAGCATTACCTCTGAAAACTGGCACAAGACAGGGATGCCCTCTCTCACCACTCCTATTCAACATAGTGCTGGAAGTTCTGGCCAGAGCAATCAGGCAGGAGAAGGAAATAAAGGGTATTCAATTAGGAAAAGAGGAAGTCAAATTGTCCCTGTTTGCAGATGACATGATTGTATATCTAGAAAACCCCATCGTCTCAGCCCAAAATCTCCTTAAGCTGATTAGCAACTTCAGCAAAGTCTCAGGATACAAAATCAATGTACAAAAATCACAAGCATTCCTGTACACCAATAACAGACAAACAGAGAGCCAAATCATGAGTGAACTCCCATTCACAATTGCTTCAAAGAGAATAAAATACCTAGGAATCCAACTTACAAGGGATGTAAAGGACCTCTTCAAGGAGAAATACAAACCACTGCTCAATGAAATAAAAGAGGATACAAACAAATGGAAGAACATTCCATGCTCATGGGTAGGAAGAATCAATATTGTGAAAATGGCCATACTGCCCAAGGTAATTTATAGATTCAATGCCATCCCCATCAAGCTACCAATGACTTTCTTCACAGAATTGGAAAAAACTACTTTAAAGTTCATATAGAACCAAAAAAGAGCCCGCATCGCCAAGTCAATCCTAAGCCAAAAGAACAAAGCTGGAGGCATCACAGTACCTGACTTCAAACTATACTACAAGGCTACAGTAACCAAAACAGCATGGTACTGGTACCACAATAGAGACATAGATCAATGGAACAGAACAGAGCCCTCAGAAACGATGCCGCATATCTACAACTATCTGATCTTTGACAAACTTGACAAAAACAAGCAATGGGGAAAGGATTCCCTATTTAATAAATGGTGCTGGGAAAACTGGCTAGCCATATGTAGAAAGCTGAAACTGGATCCCTTCCTTATACAAAAATTAATTCAAGATGGATTAAAGGCTTAAATGTTAGACCTAAAACCATTAAAATCCTACAAGAAAACCTAGGCAATACCATTCAGGACATAGGCATGGGCAAGGACTTCATGTCTAAAACACCAAAAGCAATGGCAACAAAAGCCAAAATTGACAAATGGGATCTAATTAAACTAAAGAGCTTCTGCACAGCAAAAGAAACTACCATCAGAGTGAACAGGCAACCGACAGAATGGGGGAAAATTTTTGCAACCTACTCATCTGACAAAGGGCTAATATCCAGAATCTACAATGAACTCAAACAAATTTACAAGAAAAAAACAAACAACCCCATCAAAAAGTGGGCAAAGGACATGAACAGACACTTCTCAAAAGAAGACATTTATGCAGCCAAAAAACACATGAAGAAATGCTCATCATTACTGGCCATCAGAGAAATGCAAATCAAAACCACAGTGAGATACCATCTCACACCAGTTAGAATGGCCATCATTAAAATATCAGGAAACAACAGGTGCTGGAGAGGATGTGGAGAAATAGGAACACTTTTACACTGTTGGTGGGACTGTAAACTAGTTCAACCATTGTGGAAGTCAGTGTGGCGATTCCTCAGGGATCTCGAACTAGAAATACCATTTGACCCAGCCATCCCATTACTGGGTATATATCCAAAGGACTATAAATCATGCTGCTATAAAGACACACTCACACGTATGTTTATTGCGGCACTATTCACAATAGCAAAGAGTTGGAACCAACCCAAATGTCCAACAACGATAGACTGGATTAAGAAAATGTGGCACATATACACCATGGAATACTATGCAGCCATAAAAAAGGATGAGTTCATATCCTTTGTAGGGACATGGATGAAACTGGAAACCATCATTCTCAGTAAACTATCGCAAGGACAAAAAACCAAACACCGCATGTTCTCACTCATAGGTGGGAATTGAACAATGAGAACTCATGGACACAGGAAGGGGAACATCACACTCCGGGGACTGTTGTGGGGTTGGGGGAGGGGGGAGGGACAGCATTAGGAGATATACCTAATGCTAAATGACGAGTTAATGGGTGCAGGAAATCAACGTGGCACATGGATACATATGTAACAAACCTGCACATTGTGCACATGTACCCTAAAACCTAAAGTATAATAAAAAATAAATAAATAAAATAAATTTCAATTTGTATGTGTTCTTTGCTGTTACATAGAAATAAAATTTATTTTTGTAGTTGATATCATATCCTGTGATGTTGCTAAATTCACTCATTAGTTCTAGGAGTTTTCGTACCTTCCTGGGATTTTTTTATGTAAACTATCATGTCCTCTGCAAATTGAAACAGTTTTTTTTTTTTTCAAATTGTTTTTGTCCTGTCCTATCTGTATGCCTTTTATTTCCTCCTTATTGAACTGTCTAGAACTTCTAGTACTGTGTTGAATAGCAGTGGCGGAAATGGATATCCTTGCCTTCTTTCAGTCTTTCACCATTAAATATGATGTTAGCTGCAGGTTTCTTGTATATGTTCTTTATCCACTTAAGGATGTCTTCTGCTATTCTCAACTTGCTGAGAGTTGTTATCAAAAATGGGTGTTGAATTTTGTCAAATGCTTTTCTGCATCAATTGATATGATTGTGTGATTTTTATTCTTTGGCCTCTTAATGTGGTGGATGGCATTGATTAATTTTCAGATATTTAAGCAGCCTTTCATCCTTAGGAAAAAAAACCCATTTGTTTCTCTGTTATTGATTTCTACTTTGGTTCTGTGCAGCCATAGAACACACTCTGTATGATTTCACTTTATTTAAATTTGTTGAGGTTTGTTTTATGACCTGGGATGTGTGTTATCTTGGTATATGTTGTTTAAACAGTTGAAAATAATGTGTATTTTCACCATAGAATACTATGCAGACATATAAAATAATGAAATTACGTTCTTTGCAGCAACATGGATACAGCTGGAGGCCATTATCCTAAGCAAACTAATGTAGGAGAAACAGAAAACCAAATACTACATGTTCTCACTTATGAAATAGGAGCTAAACATTGAATATACATGGACACAAAGATGAAAACAATAGACACTGGGGACTGCTTGAGAGGGGAGAGTTGGAGGAGGCATGGGTTGGAAGTTACTATGCTCATTACCTGGGTGATGGGATCATCTGTACACCAAACCTCGGTGACAAGCAATTTACCCATGTAACAAACCTGAACATGTACCCTCAGAACCTAAAATTAAAGTAGGAGAAGAAAAAAAATAAAAAATAAAAAAAAATAAAAAAATATAAAAATTACTTTATATATTAATTAATAGAGCAAAAAATATATAGACAAATTATTAATAATTTAATAAAAAAGTAATGCATATTCAGATGTTTTTGAGTGAAGTGCTCTATAAATGTCAATTGGAACCTGGTAGTTGATGGTTGTCTTAGTCAATTCAGGCTGCTATAACAAAATACATTAGACTGGGTAATTTACAAACAACAGAAAGTTTTGCTCACAAGGCTGGAAACTCCATGATCAAAGCACCAGCATATTTGGTGTCTGGTGAGGGCTAGCTTTCTGCTTCATGGATGATGCCTTCTAGCTGTGTCTGTACATGACAAAAGGCATGAACAAACCTCCTTGAGCCTCTTATAAGGCCACTAATCCCATTCTTGAGGGTTTTGTCATCATGACCTAATTACTTCCAAAGGCCCAACCTCTTAATATCATCAGTGTGGGGTTAGGTTTCAACATATGAATTGGAAGGAAGACAAACATTCGATCACAGCAATGGTGTTATTGAGTTATTCTGTATCCTTGCTGATCTTTTGTCTAGTTGTTCCATCAATTGTTAAGACAGGGTATTGAATCTCCAACTGTTATTCTATATTTGTCTATTTCTCCTTTCAGTTCTATCAATTTTACTTTACAAACCAGCTCTGTTGGTTTGTCCAAAAACATTTAGGATTGCTATGTCTTCCAGGTGGATTGACCAAGAAAGACTATTACATAATGTAATAGCCACTCTTGCTTTCTTTTGATTAACATTTGCATGGAATATCTTTTGCCGTCCTTTTATGTTCATCCTACCTATATCATTATAATTAAAGTGAAATTCTTATAGATAGCATTTAGTTAAGTCATGTTTTTAAAAAATTAACTCTGCCAATTTTTGTCTTTCAATTTGTGCATTTATACCATTTGAATTTAATGCAATTATTGATAGGTTAGGACCTAAGTCTATGAATTTATTTTTAACATCTATTTTTCTGTTGTTCTGTTTTTCAGTTCTCTAGTTTTCTTCCTTGTAGGTTACTTGAACATTTTTAGCTCAGTTTAGTTTTTATTTTAACTCTTTGTATAGCATTTTAGCAATTTTTTTTGTATTCCACTTTACACACATAACTTACCACATTCTACTGGTGTCAACATTTTTCCATTTAGAGATAAGTGTAAGAACCTTGCCTCCCTTTATGTCCCTTTGCTCTCCCTGCATTAGTCCATTCTCACACTGCTGTATAAAAAACTACCAGAGACTGGGTAATTTATGAAGAAAAGAGGTTTAATTGGCTCATGGTTCTGCAGACTATACATGCTTCTGGTTCTGGGGAGGCCTCAGGGAACATACAATCATGGCAAAGGCAAAGGGGAAGCAAACACATCTTCACATGGCTGGCAGGAGAGAGAGGGAGAGAAGGAGGAGGTGCTACACACTTTCAAACAATCAGATCTCCTGAGAACTCTATCACAAGAACAGCAAAGGGGAAGTCCGCCCCCATGATTCAATCACCTCCCACCAGGCACCTCCAACAACACTGGGAAATTACAATTTGACATGAAATTTGTGTAGGGACACAGAGCCAAACCATGTCACTCCCCCACTTATAATTTAATTGCCTAAATTTTTTTATACATTGGGAACAACTTTAGTGTTTTTATTTTTGCTTCAACCATCAAATATAATTTATAAAAATCACAAGGAGAATGAAAGTATTAGTTTGTTAGGGCTGCCATAATAAAATACCACAGACTGGGTGGCTTGAAAAACAGAAATTTATTTTCTCACAGTTCTAGAGGCTAAGAGTCCAAGAGTAAGCTTTTGGCAGGTTTCATTTCTTCTGAGGCCTCTGTGCTTGGGTTATAGATGGCCACCTTCCTGCTATTTTTTCACATGGTCTTTCCTTTGTGTGAGCACATATCTGTGTCCAAATCCCCTCTTCTTATAAGGACATCACTCATACTGAATTGAGGCAAAGCCATATTACCTCATTTTACCCTAATTACTTCTTTAAAGGCCCAGTATCCAAATATAGTCACATTCTGAGGTATCAGGGTTTAGAACTTCATATGACTTTCAGGGTGACATAATACATTCCATAACATAAAGTCTGTTGTATTTACTCATATTTTTGCTCTTTCTGTTTTTTTCTTCCTAATCTTCCAAGATTTATTTTGTAATCCCCCTTTTTGCTTTTAGAACTTCCTATAGCCATTCTTTTAAAGTAAATAGGTCTGCTAGCCACAAATTTTCTTAGTTTCCTTCCTCTGACAATATCTTGATTTTGCCATCCCATCTAAAGGATATTTTCACTGGATATAGAATTCTCATTTGGCTGTTATTTTCTTTCAGCTGCTGAAAAACTCTTGTACCATTTCCTTCCAGTCTCTATGGTTTTTTATGAGAAATTTGCTGTCATTTTATAGGACGTGCATCATTTTTCTATGGCTGCTTTCAAGATTGTCTTTAGTTTTCAAAAGTTTGACTGTAATGTGTCTTAGCATGGATTTATTTCATTATGTTTTGGATTCACTTAGCATCTTAATCTGTAGGCTTATGTCTTTTGCCAAATTTGGAGAAATTTAAGCCATTTTTCTTCAAATATTTTTTCAGTCCCATCCTTTTTTACCTCCTCTTCAAGAACTCCAATTACATGGGGGTTAGATCTTTTATTATAGTTGCATAGGTCCCTGAGGCTATTTTTTCAGCCTATTACTTACATTGGGTATTTTCCATTGTTCTGTTTTCAAGTTTACTGATTATTTCCTCTGTCTTCTCCATTATGGGCGATTGAGCCCATTCATTGTTTTTAAATTTTGTTATTGTATTTTTCAGTTCTAAAATTTCCATTTGGTTCTTCTTTATAGCTCCTTTTTTGCTGAGAATTTCTATTTCTTTTCTAAAACTTTCTATTTTTTTTTCAAGCATGTTTGTGATTGCTCTTTGAAACACTTATGACAGTTGCTTTAAAATTCTTTTTAGATAATTCTAACATCTGTGCCATCTTGTCTTTGGTATCTGTTGATTGTCTTTTGTCATTCAAGTGGAGATCATCCTGGTTCTTGGTATAATGAGTTATTTTTTATTGAAACCTGAACATTTTAAATATTTTATTATGAGACTTTGTATCTTATTTAAATCTTTTGTTTAGCAGGCCTCCTCTGACTCTGTTCTTGTGTGGAAGGGAGGATGCTGCTTCGTTACTGCCATGCTTGGATTAAAGCCCAGGTTCTCCATAAGCCTTCTTTGGTACTCAGGGGGAACAATGTTGAATGTCTCAACCCTCCACACGACTTCCTCTGATATCACCCTCATTGCCACAGGTGGAGTGAAAGTCTAAGTTCCTCATGCGGTTTCCACTAACACCATGGAAGGAGGGTCTCATTACCTCCTGGTGAAAATTAAAATCTCAGTTTCACACTTAGCATTTTCTGACACCACCCTGGCAGGGGTGGTGTGGGATTGGGGTGCCTTGTAATAGCCTAGCCAAGGTGGGAGTCTAGCTTCCCCAACTGGTCTTTGATGACAGTGGTGAAGGTGGGGCCACAGATTTTCCTGGGGTGTTTGGTTACAGTTTTCTGTCTTGTTACTTTTACCCTTTCCCGGTCCTTTGTCTAGCAAGAACAGGCTGTTCTAGGGCTTTTGTGTGTTTGCACCTGTTGGTGATTCTGGATTGCTGACTTCTCTAGCACCCAGTCTTGAATGTATGAGGTCCAGAGTAAACCCAGGGGACTCATCTCCATTTAATTCCTTAGGGCACAAGGTCTCTAGCAGGCTTTCTCTTCTACACCTTTCAGAGTCTTCTTATTGTTGTTGTATATAAAACTACAAGGGCTTTTAGCTGTATTTAGTAAACAGGATATGGAAAAACATGTCTACATCACCATACTGAAAACAGAAGTTCCATAATCCCAAATGATAATTTTATATCTTTAACGTATTTGACATCCCTGCAGCATTTGATTCTGTTGACTACATCTTTCTTTTTGAAACTCTGTTTCTTTGGATTGTTACCTTACTCTTCTTTTCTTCCTAATTCTCTTGATGTTCATTCTTAGTCAACACTATGGGCTCCTTTTCCTCCGCCCATATGATACATTTTGAGGTTCTCTAGGTTTCACCATCAAATTTTAAATTTCTCACTTTATATCCTGTCATTATTAACTCTCGGATCTAAATATCAAGCTCAGATCCTTTTGTTAAACTCCCCATCCATATATCCAGTTGCCTACAGGACATAAACACTTGGATACCACATATTTATTGCAAACTTAACATGTCAAAAATTAAAGTCATCTTTTTTTCCCTCAAGCCTGACTTTTTTGCCTGTATTCTTGGAGAGGTGTTATGACATAATAATTAAGCACGTGTACTCTGGAACCTAGATTCAAATCCAAATTCAGTTCATTACTAGCTGCATAGCTATGGGCAAGTTATTTAATTTTTCAGCATACCAGTTTTATCATCTGTAAAATGGCATAGTAACTACTTCACAGGCTGAAGGGTGAATTCTTATGACTTAAAAATTTTTAAAGGCTACTTCTGTTTTTCAAGATCCAATCCAAACCCATGACCATGCCAAACAAGGCATAGTCCCATGTGTTAATACCCTCCCTGTCACCGACACCTCTATTATTGTCAATACACAGTTCATATGCTGTCCTACTAAACTGGCAGTTTTCAAAATGTGCCATGTTCTTTCTATCCCTACTCTGCATGAAAGGTTTTGTCCTGCTCTTTTTAAGCAACTTATATTTTATGAAATTGCTCAAATGCTCAAGATCAAGCTGCTGAAGTGCCTTCCTTGATTCATTTAACACTTATACATTTAGCCCTTACTGTACTCCAAAATGTGTTCTAAAAGATCCACATGAATTAACTAATTTTATCCCTAAAATTTCATGGGTAGGTGCTATTATTATCCCCATTTTAGCCATAAAGAGGGTGAGGCATAGAGGGATCACACAACTAGTAGGAGGCTAAGTGAATATATCACTCTAGTCTCATCCTTCCCAAACTTTGGTTTAGACTGAGTATTCCTTTTGCGTGCTTCCACATAATTCTAAGCACACTTCTTAGTGTGCTTAGAATTTAGTATTTAGAATTTAGTGTGCTTCTAATTTAGTATTTATCTATCAGTCTTTTTATTACCTTTTCCCCTATAGTACATGGACGTGACGGGCTATCTTTGTATCCCAATACCCAGCTCAAAACCTGGCCCATTAAATGTTTGCTGAGTGAATGAATGGGATGATGAGCTAAATGAAACAAGATTAAATTTAACAGTAATGTATGTGAAGGATTCCCCCTGGGTCCCAAGGACCAGTGGTGCAATGCAAAATGAAGAACTGTGTCTTATATCAGCCTGTGATCCTGTAAGATCTGTATAGATTTGTGGTTCATTTTGACAGTGCCCCTATTTGAGCCAACAGTGAGATGTGGCTGTCAAAATTCTAAAGGAACAGCAACCCTCATTAGCTCAACCCTTCACAGCTAGAGTCACTGCAAGCTCAGCCCTGTCCTTATCATGACCCAATTGTGGCAAGGTACATAGTACATTTCAAGTCTAAAATGGCATCAAGTAGAAGTTGCATACAAATTTCAAAAACACCAAAAATGAAAAATGACTGAGAGCCACTGTAAAATGTCATTGATTTCAAGACCAATTTTGTCTTCAAAGAAAAGAGAAGCATGCATCTTTAATTTGATGAAATATCAGTAGTATTTGCATCCTTAGCCCTACCACTTGGTGGGACCTAAAATAGCTTCACTAGCAATTCATTGGCAGTGCTAAGGCTAAACAAAAAGTTTTTGTATAACCTCTGAGTTACAGCACTTCCCTAATCCCTATCCTCCTTCCCACTTTCTCCAACTTCTCTATGTTAACTCAGGCAGTACAACAGAGTGTCTATCTGTCTGTCTTCATGTCCTTCTTAACATTGGATATTCCTCTGGTCCTAAAGCCCTACTCCAAATCCTAGTCCATATGGATAAGGCTGGACCTAGATCTCTGAACCTTCCAGTTCCTAGTAGAGACTACAGTGAATAAGTTAATTTTCCAAAATTCCCTGACTGTGAGAACCCCTCTGAGTCTCAGCTTTTTCTGATGGCCTGGGCTTGCCCCACCCTTTAGACACTAGACATCAGACCTGCTAGTGGCCCCTCAAAGGCTGGCCTCTGCAGCCTAGTTAGTGTCCCCAGTACTGCTCTGCTCTGTTATGAAAAGCAACCTCACAGCTGCAACAACAGCAGCTCCAAAAAACACTTCATCATAGCTTGAAGCCTGCTGCAGTGTTTAAAGCACATTCGCCACTTGATTATCAGCCTGTGGATCATTTATTTTGTGAATTATCTGTGGTCATTTAGAGTCCGAGTTTGCCCCTCCTCCAATGCAGAGGCTGCATCCAGGCACCTCCACTCTCAACCAACAGGCTGCCTCCTCCCTTTGCCAACAATGCTTGTATGCTTGGGAAATGCAAACTCATTCTAATATCAGCCCAGGAAAAACAGAATTAGGAACAGAGGTGGCTGTAAAACAAATTCTTAAATACATCTCTAAGCCAAAAGGACATCATTCTGAGCTTATTAGTACCAATGATAACCTCAATTAGTGCATACAATTAAGAATGGACCTGATTCTCTGAAGGCACTGTAAGGCACATATAAACATGTAATCTGATGAAATCCAGGCAGCAAAATAGGCACTATATATATTTTTTAGCTGTCCAGAGGTAGATCATGTTTTATATCTAGCTGAGAAAAGACTAGAAATCAGAGAACTAGACAAAAACCCAGAGAAAAAGAATGAGATGGCCTGAAAGCTCATTGCCACTGAAAAATAAGACATGGAGGCTAAAGAGATTTTTGATGAAGAGATGAGGAACTAACAAACATGGCAGAGGAGTGGAGGAGGAGGGAAAAGGGATGATAGAGGGACTTTAGACACTTGGGAACATTTGATGTAACAATGATGAAGACAGAGAAGAAAACCAGCAGCGCTGCTTTCTGCCTGCTGCAGGGCTAAGGCAGCAAAAGAGGGCTCTAGGGTAGAACGCAGTCTGGAGTGACTGCAAGGGGCGACTCAGGGATGTCTTTAGGGTTGAGCTGTAGATATTTGCATTTATTTGTCAATTGGCTCAAAATAAAGAGGACAAGCAAGTGGTGGGGGGAAATGGTAAAAAGAAGTGATGGGGAAAAGAAAAACCAGAAAATGAAGCCCTAAGGAGGCTGGGGCCAAGAATAAGAAGCGAGTTGTGAAGACTGAAGATTAAAAGTACTTGAGGTCCAGCTATTTTAAGAGCCTGACGTGGAGAGCCAAATGAGGCATAGCTTTGGCCATCATTGTGCCCTCAATGCCTAGTTCAGTGCCTGGCACATACTGAGTATTCAAGAAAGGTATTTGTATGATCCAGGATGTGTGTTGTGCATATGTGAGTGTGTACATGCATGTGCATGCATACTCCTATAGAAGGCTGGGTGAAAGCAAAAAAATTAAAATTTTCACAGAGATATGAGAAACCTAGCCAAATTTATTCCTATCTCTAGCTTCACTAAGGCTTTGCCCTGCAGATCCTATCAAGTCCCAAGAATGGCTGCCTTCTCAGTACTCCAGCTGCCCTGCTTGTGGGATCCATTTTGCTCCAAGAGTCTGATGACAGGGTTTTCTGCCTTTCCTGTGCATTCATCAGGGGTAGAGAGAAGTTATTCACAACTGGCACAAAGCTAGCTACATAGTAGGTGTTCAAGACATACAGAGCGAGTGGTTTAAATACCTGGAAATTCCAAGTACTCTTCAGATAAATAGTGGCTTGATCTTATTCTCCAACGAACTGCCTTATGGTAGAAATGGACAGCAGCAACTTTCCACCAATGATGGCTGAAGGTTGCTTATTACTTTGGAGAACACACAACAGGGCTGCTTATTCACTCCTTCCACCTTCTCCTCCCAGAAAGTGTCCTGACCCCAAAGGTCATAATGGGAATCAGAATACTCTGTTCTTAGTAAACCTACCTTGCTGGAAAAACCCCTGAAGATGTTCCTATTACAGGAAGACAGCTCTGGTGCATGCAAAGTGTGACCTAACATTTTAGGACAAACGCCAATTTTGAGGCATTTCTATTTTTTTTTCAAGAAAATAAATATATCTCTGCACATTATATTAAAGGGTTTACATGCAGTTTGCCGAGATGGATCCCATCTTGCACAGGATAGAAATAGTCCCTAGAATTGCCTTAATGGAAAAAGAAGTAGGAGATGATAATGACACCTAACATTTGCATAACACACTCTAGTTTGCAAAGGTTCCTTATATCTATTGTCACATATAACCCTCATGGCAACCTGTAAGGTTCAGTTTACGATTTTACAGATTAAAAACTGAGATCTGGAGAATTGAAGTGACTTGCTGGGAAATGACAAATGCAGGATTTGAACCTGCATGTATTGCAAGTTATCAACTCTGCCTAGAAACTCTAGCTGCCCAGTCCCACTGCAGTTTGCCATACCCTCCTGATAACTGTGATTTAAAGCTTCTTCCTTAGGGAATTTCTCTATCCTCTCCACGAAGATTCTGAAACACAGCCTGGCATATCCCTCTGGCCCACTAGCTTTCTTTGGGAGGGCCCAGTCTTCCACTTGGCTGCAACTATGTGGCCTATATCGGGTCTGGTGGATGAATGTGAAATAAGTTACTTAACCACTATGAGCCTCATTTCATCTCCATGGAGCCATTATGAGGATAAATTATAACAATGTGTGCCAATTTTCTTATTTATCCACTTATTTATTCACTAAGGTGTAAGTGACAAATCCAACACAGTGCTGACACAGAGTAGGAACTCAGTGACTGTTTCCTCTTGGAAAACCTCTTCTCTGACTAAAACCTCCTTCCAATCCTCCTATCTCGGTCATTTCACCCTCATCAAGATGGCGAACTTCTCCCTTACTTCCAGTTTACCAATTTCTCCTTTGTCTCCATATCTGATTAAAGTCTCATAGCCCCTTTGATTAAACAGCTCATCATAGTTGTTTTGCCTATCCCAAATTCATGGGTCTATGTGCCAAAATTTTTTTATGGTTATTTTTCTGGCCCCAAAGGAATACAATGGAAGAAAATTACACTTTCATATCTTCACTCAACCCATATTTATTGAGCCATTTATAAGCCACACACTCAATAGGTATTGCAGATACAAAGATGAATAAGATTTAAATCACTATCTCTAGATACTCACAAGGAAGATCAGATAATAAATAAACATAAACAAATTATTACAGCACAATGAGATAAGTATTTTAATAGTTTACTCCTTTATAATGCCCTTGGCAGCAGCATTCCCCCTTAGGAGGTAACATATGACTATTCCACAGTATCGTGCCTGGCACTGTCCTGTATGTATGTGAAATAATTAATTCCCCCAAAGTACAGCCGTTCCTTGCCTCCCCTATTCCCAGGCCTTACTAGGTCTACTTATCTGTACCCTCTGATACCATTGACCAGCCACTTTCTCCTTATTGATAGGGTTTCCTCCCAATCCTCTGTGTCTTTTGGTTTTCTTCCTACCTCTTTGATTGTTCCCCTTCATTCATCTTTTTTAGCTTCTCACTCACACCCTAAAAGTAGGCATTTCTCAAGGTTATATCCTTAGCCAACTTCCTTTTTTTGCTATATGCTTTTCATGGGCTCTTTTATTCATTCTCATGCTCTCAGCTGTCATCTATATATTATCTGTATATATTATCACACATATATATGTGTATATATATATATATGTATCTCCATATATATCACCTGTCACCTATTATCTTTTTATAGGATAATACATACAGATAATACCCAAATTAACATTTGAAGCTCTGGTTCTCAATGGGGGTGCTTTTGCCCGCAGGAGACATTTGGCAATGTCTGGGGACATTTTTGGTTGTCACAACCGGGAAGGATTCTGCCACTGTCATCCAGTGGGTAGAGGCCAGGGATGCTGCTAAACATCTTGCAACATGCAGAACAGCTTTCCATAACAAAGAATTATCCAGCCCAAAATGCCAATAGAGCTAAGGTTGAGAAACCCTGATTTAAAGCAACCGTAAATCTTAAACATTCAAGCACAGATATTCTGTTTCATTCCCAAGCAATAACAGTCATTCTTAGGACTAGGTAATCAGCTATTTTTAATTTAAGAAAATGTGACACACAGAAAAACACATACACACACACACGCTCACATGCATGTGCATGCACACATACACACACACACGCTCACATGCATGTGCACACACACACACACACACACACACTCCAAATCCATATTTTCAATTGACTTCTGGAGAGATCCGTTCAGATTTCTCACAGAAACCTCAACATTAGCTTGTCAAAAATGCTATCCATTTTCTATCCCATTTCAACTCTACCATCTGTGTTTCCTATTCTAAAAGCTGGGAGTCATTTTTGGCCCTTTATTTCCCAACACTCCCCCCAACAAATCAGTTAGAAATTATCTTACTGCTACTTCCTGCATATCTCTCAAACCTCATTTCTGTTACCCCAATCCTAACGTAGTCACCATTATTTTCTTATAAGGGTTATTGAAAGAACCTCCCAACAGGTTTCACTGTCTCTGGTCTCAGTCCCTCCAATCCATCCATTACACTGCTTCCAAAGAAAGTATTTTAAAATGCAAATCTGATCACATCACTCCCATCTTCCATGGTTTAGGTTCCCCACATACACCTTGTACTCCAGCCACATAAGGTTGTTCAACAATCCTTGACAAAATTCTGCATAATCTCTAACATCCACTCAGAAGTATTACTGCATTATTTCCGTGTAAATGTGGTCAAGAGACTTGAACAGGTGCTTCACGAAATAGGATATTCCAGTGGCCAATTAAACACACAAAATGATGTTCAACCACATTAATGATCAGGGAAATGCATATTGAAACCACAGTTACCACTACATATCTACCAGAATATCTGTAATTAAAGAGAGTGGCAGTATGAAGTGTTCGTGAAGGTGTGCAGCAGTAAGAACTCTCATATGCCACTGAAGGGAATGTAAATAGGCTCAACCACTTTGGAAAACTGGCATTATGTGAACATACGTACATCCTATAATCCAGCAAATTCAGTCTTAGATACATACCCAAAAGCAACGTGTGCATATATACATCAAAAGACAGGTACAAGAATCTTCAAAGCACCATTATTCACAATAACTGAGGAACAGAAGGTATCCACGTGCCTAGAAACAATGGAATGAATAAATAAATTGTGGTATATGCCCACAATGGCATGCTTGTACAGCTACATGCAACAACATGGAGGACTTTCATAAGCACAATGCTGAGTGAAATAAGCCGAAAGAGTATATTACATTATAAATTCAAAAAGAAAACAGAATTATATATTATTTATAGATATACAATATATATATTCTTTATGTATCCACTATTATATATAGTTTTGGAATACACAGTTGGGTGGTAATACTATAAAGAAATACAGTGAAATAATTACACTAAAAGGATAGTAATTATATTTAGTGGGTAGAGAGATGATGATTGGTCAGGGACATACAAAAGGCTTCTGATATACTGGCAACGTTCTATTTCTGGACCAGGGTGGGGGTTAGCCAGTTGTTCACTTTAAAATAATTTGCTAGCTGTACATTTATGTTTCATGTATTTTCTGTATATCTGCTATATTTTATTTTTAAGAGTTTTTTAAAGTTCTGTTGTTTTCAGTTTTTGAAATGAGTTGTGTACTTGTGGAGACTGTTTAAGTAATTAAATATAATAAATGATTACAAGACAGTGCTTTTGAAATTTGTTAAATTGGTCGTCTTGATTATCTCGGCAACAACGTGTCAGTAAGTGTTAAGACCTTCATTAACATCTAAAAGACCCACAAAAGGGGCTACCAAATGAAGGCAGTCACCTCTAGCAGATCCATAAGGATTGGTTTGGGGTACAAATCTCTGGGGAAAAAAAGTTTTGTGTTGCTGTCTTCTATGATCCTATGAACATTATCTGAAGCCCAATGACAAGATACAATGTTGCTGCAGAAGAAACAAATACCCAGGAATGGGTGTCTCACCCCACTTCCTCAACCTACCCAGGACTAGTCAGGAATATGGAAGTGTCGTAGAGCTATTGCACTATTAATTATTGGGTATTCCTTTGTCTTAATCAAAGATGATTCATTAAGAGTGGCTAGTGGAAAAGAATCTGATTTCTAAGAAGCAGTTCTACAAAAATCTCCTGCAGTAGATTCAAGCTATGGCTTATTCAAATAAATATCAGGAAATTACTATTTTCATTCATTCAGTAATTCAAAATTACTATTCTCTGTCCCCCTCTTCCTCTCCCTATGCACACCACTAAACCTTACCAGATACTGCTTCCTCTGCCTAGAACACTGTCCCCAATTCCCACCACAGCTCTTACACAGCCAACCTGTACTCTTCTATCTCAGCTTAGATGATAACCCCTCCAAGAAGCCTATCCAAGCCTGTCCAAGGCTAGCCTTGATGCCATTCATTTGTATTTCCAGAGCACCCTGCACTCTCCCTCACATAGCCTATGTGATCACACTAGATTGTAATTGCTCACCTAGGGTCTTGTTTACCATGGTAGTCCCAGTGTCTATCACAGTTTCTGGCATATAGTGGGTGCTTGATGAAGGCTGTTGAATGAATAAATGAAAAAAAATTCCTTTCTATGAAGCCTTCCCCATTTCTCCCAGTCAGAACAAATTGCTCTTTCCATGTTTCATAGCACTTTTTTTTTTAACAGACTTCTATTCTAGGCTGCCTCATGTTATAACTAGTTGTGTACTGGCTGTCTTCCCTCACACAGTTTCATGCTTCCAGGAGGCAAGAAATTAACCTTATTTATCTTTGTACTTTCCCCAGGACCTACCTTCTTTCTTATATGTACAAAGTAGACCTCAATGAATGTTCGCTGAATTTAATTGAATTTCCCTGCCCTCTAGCCCCACTGTCACACAGTTAATGATCAGTAATGACTGGTTCACGATTTGTAAATAAAAAACTTAACTGTGCTAGAGAAATTGCTATTTAAAGGAATAAGTTAGTGACTGTTTGGGGAAAGCAAACAATAAGAAAGAATAATGAGTAATGTGAATAATTATCTCCTAGTTTATCTAGTTTGTAAGTCCAAGATTTCATAAACTGGGTTTTGAGATTTTTTTCTGCAAGTATAAGAATAGCCAGCCCTGTGACCACTTTAAATTTTGCAATTTTTCTTATTTTGTTCTTCGGGATATATATTAATTAGGTGGGGTCAGAATTAATTTTAGAGAACTAGATGAGAAGACACTGAGATGCCATGCATGCATATGCAAACACACACACACACACGTACCTACAAATGGAAAAAGGGTTGTAAATTAGAGAGACCTCTTTGTTCTCAGCTCTAAACTGAAAGGGTCCTAGTTAATTGAGATGAGAGGCAGCATAATGTATACAGCCTGACACCTTTGTAAGTCACTAATTTAAACTCAAGGCATGCATATTCAGTGTTTGTAATTTGTTGCTTATATCACACACTTGATTGGTCACAACTATAAAAAATTAAATGGAACATTGCCATCTCTACTCCACTGATCTCCCAGCTTCCACCCATTTCCTCGCATAGTCCGTTTTCCACCCAGCTTTCCAGAGCATTCTTATAAAACATAAATCATATCACGTATGTCCACTGCTTAGAACTCTCCAATGGCTTCACATCACATGAGATCAAAATCTAAACTACCTTGAACTAGCAGACCTTGAATGATGCAACCTCTACCTACCTCTTTTTACTATTTACCTTGCTCCAGTTTTCTTTCAGTCTCTTGAATAAGCCAAGGTATTTCCAGCTTAGAGACTTTGCAAATACTGTTTCCCTGCCTGGAGTGCTCTTCCCTTAGATCTTTCCATGGCCAGTTGCTTTTCATCTTTCTGATTTCAAATCAAATTCATTAGGAGATCTGAGCTCTTTGTTTAAAGTAGCCTTATATCCCATTAATCATTTTCTAAATTATTACCTTCATAGCACTTATAATCATCTAATGTCATTATCCTATTTATATATTTACTTATTTTATGTCTTCCTCTTTAAGAAAGTACATTCTCTTAAAGCAAAGGCTTTAGAGACTGCTGTATCCTCAGCAGCTAGAATAGTGCTTTGTCCAGAGTAAGTGCTTAATAAATATTTGTGAAATTAATTATTGTGAAATCAGTTGGGATTCTCTGCACCACTGAGTTAGTTCAGTGTCTCGCCCAGGGATGAGCCGTTCAATCTGATTCAATTTAATTTAGTTCAAGAGGCATTTATTTGTTTTATTCACCTCTGATTCTCAGAACTAGAACAGTGCCCGGCACATAGTAGATGCTCAACTAACAAAGTTTAAATGAATGAATTACTTTTATTCTACTGTAGGCAACATTGAGATAGGGAGAGCCACTGGAAAGGGGGTTTGCAATAATGATGATAAGAGCCCAGGAGCCATTTGTTGACTGCCAATAGGGCAGAGGCAAAGGCTGGGCCTGGTCTCCATGGCAACCTTTCAATAGGAAGCATAGGAAGGAATCTCTCTTACACCTATTCCCCAGGCCAATTAGGAGCTATAAGGAAGATGAGAAAAGAAGAGGCATTTTTCTGAGACCCACGTCACCTCTCATTTTCACTAACAGGGTGTGGATCTCTAAACTGCTTGCAGGGTACGTCTGGGAGAGAAGCCTCTCTGTCAATCTTGTCCTCACCAGAGATCACCGATGGAGGAGTGCAGTACAGCCCCAGTTTCCCAGTAAGGTGATCCCTTGGGGTCTACCTGAATCACCGCAGAGGAGGAGTTTCCATAGAGAAGGCTGCTTCCCTTAACTCCACTAGGCCTGGGTGAAAGGTGGGGATGGTAAGCAGGAAGGGGCCCAGCCTGGATTAAAGCTGCAGCTTGTGTGGCTCTTCCTACAGCTGTGCCTCTCTCCTGCTGCCCTAGTTACACTATGGGTGACATCTTTATGACAAAGCACCATCTATGCTGTAGATTCTACAGAAGGGGTTCTTTCTAAAAGCACTTGCTCTAGACTACCTAGTGAGAACTGGTCTCAAGATATATTATTTCTATTCTCCAAAACTCCAAAGTAGAGTAATACTAGCCCCATTTTACAAATGAGGAAACTGAGGCTTAGGTTGAGTAGAAATTTAAAAGCTCAGACTCTAGAGCCAGATTACCTGAGTGCCACCACTATGGGATCTCAGGCAACTCACAGAGCTTCAGCTTTCTCACCCCTAAGTTGAGGATAAAAATAGTATCTTAATCCATAGGAATTCTACACACACACACACACACCTATACATATGTACATGATACGCCCTTAAATGTGCTTAGTACATTATCTGATAAATGGCACGTTGTTCAATAAATATTAGCTCTTGTCATTATCCTAGGTTACGTAGGTAGTATGGAGATCAGATTCAAACCCAGGTGTGTCTGGCCCCAAAGCCCAAAATCCTCTCATTATGCCAGGGGTTCTCAAACCTTAGCATGCATCAGAATGACCTAGAGCACTTGTTAAAACACAAGTTACCGTGCTTCACGTCTAGAGTTTTACGTCTGGGTAGAGCTTGAGAATTTACATTCCTAACAAGTACCCAGGTGATGCTGCTGCTGCTTCTGCTGGTCTGCGGACCATGCTAAATACCACTGCATTAAACTGTTAACCCAGAGCTTCACTCTCAAAAAGCATCTAAAAGCAGCTCAAGAGATTTTAGATGATAATAAGGTGTGAATGCTTGCAGAGCAACTGCATTTTAAATAGAGAATTATGGAAGCTGAGATAGTGCACGTCTGCCTAGAGAGGGGCGAGTAGGGTCGCTTTTTTAGAGTAAAGAACTTGCCCCTCCAGTCACAAATAGCTATAAGCCAGCTCTTTATCTTGAGACTGTGCAACTACTCTGTGCAACAAGAAGGCCCTAGAGGAGAATCTCCTCTTTACTGCTAATGGAGCCACATGGCAAATAGCCAGCCCTGGGGAGTGCTTTGGGCTTTTCTAGCCACATCCAAGCCACATTGTTGGCGCTGGGTCAGGCCTGAGCTCACACCTTAGGGATTTGGGAGTTACTGGGAGATAAGGAGCCTGTAGGTCTGATTTTACAGTCCACTTGGCTGAGATGGACTTTTCCTTTCAGTGGAACAACTATGAAATACTGCCTTATCAACAATCCATTTCAAAAAGGATGGAACTTGGATATGTGTGCCCTCTCAGTTGTCCCACAAACTAAAATTTGTGCTTAGGAATTCTTCACCCTGAAGCATCCACATTGATTTCCCTAACCTCCTATCTCTAGTCCAGCTACTACTGGAGTGAACAATGCACCAATGTAGGTTTTATACAAAGGCCCACTCCCCACTGCTTCTTAAAGCCCCCTGCCCTATTCTTGACGTCCATTGCAGGCATCCATTTCCACTATAGACTCTCAATTATTTGGTTCCCCCACATCATCATGGGCATCTAAAAACCAGATTTCAACCTCCTGGTAGGCAGCCTTTCCCCACATTTCTCCCATAAACATTGGTTCAAAATGCAGTTCTTTGGCATAGGTTCCTCAAAATGCAAATTTCCCTGGCAGAATAACACTTCAAAACACAGCAAGTCTGAATACCTAAGTGTCAGTGAGTCTGGGAGTTATTGCCAAGTGTCAGAAAGCTAGGAAAAGATGGGACACAAAATTCAAGCTTCTTGAGGGTTGAGCCCATGACTGGTGCATCTCTATTCATTACCTGAAGAAGGCCCTGCTTTTATTCTGCCCTGTTTCTTTTCCAATTTTGTTATTTCTTTGGGAAAGGCAGGTGAGTGTCCATATGCATTAACTGCTAAATCTTTCAAAACACATCTATACATTAATAATGTGAAAATATTACATTATTGTCTTGGCTCCCCAGTTTTCAATTGTGTAAATAATAGATAGCCTCCTTTCCAGAGAGTAAAACGTGTATGTGCTCTCTCTTTCTTTACCTCCCCCTCCCCTGACCCTCCCCTCACATTATGTTAGAATTGGAGATCCCTTGTGTGAGTCTGTTTTGTATTGCTTTAAAAGAATGCCAAATGCTGGGTAATTTATAATGAAAAGAGGTTTATTTGGCCCATGGTTCTATAGACTGTACAAGAAGCATAGTGCCAGCATCTTCTTCTGCTGAAGGCCTCAGGAAGCCCTCAATCATGGCAGAAGTTAAAGGGGGAATTAAGTCACTTTATAAAACCACAGATACCTGGGCCCTACTCCATATCTAATGAGGCTCCAACAAGGAAACCTGGGTATCCAGATTTTCAAAAACATACTGCCTTTCGCTTCTAATACACACCCTTAGTTCATCTAGTTTAAGCCCTTCAGTTAAAAAATGTGGAAACTGGCCAGGCGCGGTGGCTCACGCTTGTAATCCCAGCACTTTGGGAGGCCGAGGGGGGCGGATCACTAGGTCAGGAGATCGAGACCACGCTGAAACCCTGTCTCTACTAAAAGTACAAAAAATTAGCTGGGCGAGGTGGCGGGCGCCTGTAGTCCCAGCTACTCGGGAAGCTGAGGCAGGAGAATGGCGTGAACCCGGGAGGCGGAGCTTGCAGTGAGCCGAGATTGCACCACTGCACTCCAGCCTGGGCAACAGAGCGAGACTCTGTCTCAAAAAAAAAAAAAAAATGTGGAAACTGAAGTCCAGAGACGGAAACAACTTGTCCAAGCTTACATGGCCAGTTAGTAGCAAAGCTGACTCCCCAGTTCAACCTTGAAATAACCAATTCATTGCCTTTACTCATGACTCTGTTCAGAACTGCTCTTTCTCAGTGTAGCTTACAAACTTAAATGTACCCAGCAAAATCTATAAAAGAAAGAATTCAAGGGAAGGGATAAAGGAAAAACAAGGAGAGGGGAAAAGAAAGCACAGTGGATTTCAAACTCTTCGAAGACTTAGATGGGGATAAGAACCTACGAATATCTGAAATTTCCAGTACTCACTAGCCAGACAGAATCTGCACAGAAATGATTTGAGAGTCACACTGCAAACACTATTAGGAATTTTATGATCCGTGAGCTCAGTGGCTGTCATCTTCGTATTGCTATTAATCAGCCAGGCTTAGTTTTCATTCCACAGTATAATTTCTTCAATTGTCCCTAGCCCCAGACTATTTCATGTGACAGCATTATCCTATACCAATCTTGCATCTCTTTGTAGGTCAGACACACTCCCTGTTATCTTTTCTGCATGAAAGCCACTTAGGGAGGGGCAGAGACAATGGCCCTATGGACCTACTTACATGAGTTAGTTTTCTTTTCAGATTACTTTTTTTTTCTTTTTTTTGAGATGGAGTCTTGCTCTGTCGCCCAGGCTGGAGTGCATGGCGCGATCTCAGCTCGCTGCAACCTCCGCCGGCCAGGTTCAAGCACTTCTCCTGCCTCAGCCTCCGAAGTAGCTGGGACTACAGGCATGCGCCACGATGCCCGGCTAATTTTTTGTATTTTTAGTAGAGAGGGGGTTTCACCACTCAGGCTGGTCTCTAACTCCTGACCTCATAATCCACCCTCCTCAGCCTCCCAAAGTGCTGGGACTACAGACGTGAGCCATCGAGCCTGGCTCTTTTCAGATTTCTTGAAGGCAGAGGGGAGCTGGAAGCCTCCAAAGCTTTCTCTGACAACACATCAATGACATCCCAATCTAGAGGAGGGATTTTTAGCTGTCACAATTGTCTTTTTGAAATAGGATCTTGAAAGAAATCAAGCTATTGTAAATTCAAGATTAAGAAAAAGTGAATAGGGGGTTGGGAGCACCAATTTCTCAACCACCTTAACCATTTGCCAATACACAAGCAACCCCTGCCCTCTGTATTTGTGTTTTCTGCCCTTCTGAGACTTCATAGAAGAGGTCTCGATTATATCGTTTTACACATGTAGCTTTTGGCTCTCCCATCACATTCCCCACAACATCTGTCACATACCTTCTTTGCTCTTTCATGCTCCCTCTACTCAATCTTGCCTCCCACCTTACTGAAATCAAAGTTATCCTAAGTGAGCTCCCTAGACTTCCCTTCCTCTTACATTTCTACCTAACATTCTATTTCCTTCTTTGCATCACCTTTCTTCTCTGCAATGACTGCCTGTATCCACCCACTCACCCTTTCCTTAACCTCCAGCACTCTGATTCTATCCCTACCACTCTCATATACTCTATTTTTCGTCAGTCAACCCAAGAAATGAGGTCATACTTGTAGAGCACATGACACAGTTCCTGACACAGAATAAGAACTCAATAACATTGTAGGTCTTTCCAAATATAAGCAAGCACACACAAGTGAACACATGCACACAGAGTTACCTCCAGTGGCTTTCCCTCTCTCATCCGCTACCTATTCATGGCATTTGACACTGTTGACCACTCGAAACTTTCTCTCACCTGACTCAAGAACACTGTACATTAGTTCAGTATCTTATTACTTCTTTTTCTTTTGATAAGTCTTTCTCCTCTACCCCCTCCAAGTGTGGTCACATCCAAAGGTTCACAACTGAAATCTCTTCTCTTGCTAGATTCTTCCTTCCATAGAGAGCTGCTACTCAGACTGTAGTCCATGTACCAGTGCCCATCAGCAAACTGTCAGTTATTGGTTCATGACAAGATAAGGAGCTTGTCCAGAATGTAAATCACTCACATCACTAAACACATAGATTAGTTCAGCTGGCATTTTTTTTGGTAACAAAGCTTTCTCAGTGAAGGAAGTGGTGCAATGAATTACATTCTGCCACAAGTGTCTCCTCTTGACATGGCCTGATGCTTTGAGGAGCATCATCTTTGAGGTCCCTTACACTCTTTTAGCTTCAGTACTCACCCCTATGCAAAGAAAACACACCGAAATTTACTCTGTAACTCCAGCTTCTCCCTAGAGCTCCAAACGTGCATCTGTGGCTGCCTGCCAGACCTGTCACCACTGACAACAACCTAGATATTTCATTAGCTCTTTAAACTCAACAAGTCGAAAGCTAAACTCACAGTTGAAATCTGTTTTGGGAACAGATAACAAATATGCATATTTTCAAATATATCTATTTTATATAAATTTTACTTATGCACATAACTCATGAATTCATTTTCCTTATAAATATTTTGAAAGTTACAGATAAGGTCCATTTTGCATATCATCAACAACCAAGGTCCACTCCTCTCCTCCATAGAAATAACCATTGTTGACGGTTTAAATTTTGGTATCCTTCTAAATCTTTTTCTACACATGTTCATTCACATACAGAATACATACTTTTTACATAGTGCATTGTTTTGTTTTTTTAAAAAAAAAACTCAGTGTTACTATATTGTAACATATCATTCCCAAATTATTTTTTCTGATCATCAGAATATTCTGCAGATCTTTCCATACCAGTCCATATAGAGACGTTTCATTCTTCAGAAAGTGCTGAATAATGTTCCATAGAAAAGACATACATAGTTTAAGAGAAGCAAGAGCAAACACATTCAAAAGCTAGCAGAAGGCAAGAAATAACTAAGATCAGAGCAGAACTGAAGGAAATAGAGACACAAAAACCCTTCAAAAAATCAATGAAGGCAGGAGCTGGTTTTTTGAATGATCAACAAAATTGATAGACCACTAGCAAGACTAATAAAGAAGAAAAGAGAGAAGAATCAAATAGATGCAATAAAAAATGAAAAAGGGGATATCACCACCGATCCCACAGAAATACAAACTACCATCAGAGAATACTATAAACGCCTCTAAGCAAATAAACTAGAAAATCTAGAAAAAAATGGATACATTCCTGGACACATACATCCTCCCAAGACTAAACCAGGAAGAAATTGAATCTCTGAATAGACCAATAACAGGCTCTGAAATTGAGGCAATAATTAATAGCCTACCAACCAAAAAAAGTCCAGGACCAGATGGATTCACAGGCGAATTCTACCACAGGTACAAGGAGGAGCTGGTCCCATTCCTTCTGAAACTATTCCAATCAACAGAAAAAGAGGGAATCCTCCCTAACTCATTTTATGAGGCCAGCATCATCCTGATACCAAAGCCTAGCAGAGACACAACAAAAAAAGATAATTTTAGGCCAATATTCCTGATGAACATCAACGCAAAAATCCTCAATAAAATACTGGCAAACCAAATCCAGCAGCACATCAAAAAGCTTATCCACCATGATCAAGTGGGCTTCATCCCTGGGATGCAAGGCTGGTTCAACATACGCAAATCGATCAACATAATCCAGCATATAAACAGAACCAAAGACAAAAACCACATAATTATCTCAATAGACGCAGAAAAGGCCTTTGACAAAATTCAACAGCCCTTCATGCTAAAAACTCTAATAAATTAGGTATTGATGGGACGTATCTCAAAATAATAAGAGCTATTTATGACAAACCCACAGCCAATATCATACTGAGTGGGCAAAAACTGGAAGCATTCCCTTTGAAAACTGGCACAAGACAGGGATGCCCTCTCTCACCACTCCTATTCAACATAGTGTTGGAAGTTCTGGCCAGGGCAATCAGGCAGGAGAAAGAAATAAAGGGTATTCAATTAGGAAAAGAGGAAGTCAAATTGTCCCTGTTTGCAGATGACATGATTGTATATTTAGAAAACCCCATCATCTCAGCCCAAAATCTCCTTAAGCTGATAAGCAACTTCAGCAAAGTCTCAGGATACAAAATTAATGTGCAAAAATCACAAGCATTCTTATACACCAATGACAGACAAACAGACAGCCAAATCATGAGTGAACTACCATTCACAACTGCTTCAAAGAGAATGAAATACCTAGGAATCCAACTTACAAGGGATGCGAAGGACCTCTTCAAGGAGAACTACAAACCACTGCTCAATGAAATAAGAGGACACAAACAAATGGAAGAACATTCCATGCTCATGGATAGGAAGAATCAATATCATGAAAATGCCCAAACTGCCCAAGATAATTTATAGATTTAATGCTGTCCCCATCAAGCTACCAATGACTTTCTTCACAGGATTGGAAAAAACTACTTTAAAGTTCATATGGAACCAGAAAAGAGCCCGCATCGCCAAGTCAATCCTAAGCCAAAAGAACAAAGCTGGAGGCATCAGGCTACCTGACTTCAAACTATAATACAAGGCTACAGTAACCAAAACAGCATGGTACTGGTACCAAAACAGAGATATAGACCAATGGAATGGAACAGAGCCCTCAGAAATAATACCACACATCTAGAACTACCTGATCTTTGACAAACCTGACAGAAACAAGCAATGGGGAAAGGATTTGCTATTTAATAAATGGTGCTGGGAAAACTGGCTAGCCATATGTAGAAAGCTGAAACTGGATCCCTTCCTTACACCTTATACAAAAATTAACTCAAGATGGATTAAAGACTTAAATATTAGACCTAAAACCATAAAAACCCTAGAAGAAAACCTAGGCAATACCATTCAGGACATAGGCATGGGCAAGGACTTCATGGCTGCATAGTATTCCATGGTGTATATGTGCCACATTTTCTTAATCCAGTCTATCATTGATGGACATTTGGGTTGGTTCCAAGTCTTTGCTATTGTAAATAGTGCCGCAATAAACATATGTATGCATGTTGCTTTTGAGCAACGGCAACAAAAGCCAAAATTGACAAATGAGATCTAATTAAACTAAAGAGCTTCTGCACAGCAAAAGAAACTATCATCAGCGTGAACAGGCAACCTACAGAAAGGGAGAAAATTTTTGCAATCTGTTCATCTGGCAAAGGACTAATATCCAGAATCTACAAAGAACTGAAACAAATTTACAAGAAAAAAACAACCCCATCAAAAAGTGGGTGAAGGATATGAACAGACACTTCTAAAAGAAGACATTTTTTATGCAGCCAACAGGCACATGAAAAAATGCTCATCATCACTGGCCATCAGAGAAATGCAAATCAAAACCACAGTGAGATACCATCTCACACCAGTTAGAATGGCAATCATTAAAAAAACAAAAAAGTCAGGAAAAAACAGGTGCTAGAGAGGATGTGGAGAAATAGGAACACTTTTACACTGTTGGTGGGACTGTAAACTAGTTCAACCATTGTGGAAGACAGTGTGGTGATTCCTCAAGGATCTAGAACTAGAAATACCATTTGACCCAGCCATCCCATTCCTGGGTATATACCCAAAGGATTATAAATCATGCTGCTATAAAGACACATGCATACATATGTTTATTGCGGCACTATTTACAATAGCAAAGACTTGGAACCAACCCAAATGTCCATCAATGATAGACTGGATTAAGAAAATGTGGCACATATACACCATGGAATACTATGCAGCCATAAAAAATGATGAGTTCATGTCCTTTGTAGGGACATGGATGAAGCTGGAAACCATCATTCTCAGCAAACTATTGCAGGGACAAAAAACCAAACACTGCATGTTCTCACTCTTAGGTGGGAATTGAACAATGAGAACACTTGGACACAGGAAGGGGAACATCACACACCAGGACCTGTTGTTGGGTGGGGGTAGTGGGGAGGGATAGCATTAGGAGATATACCTAATGTAAATCACGAGTTAATGGGTGCAGCACACCAACATGGCACATGTATACGTATGTAACAAACCTGCACATTGTGCACATGTACCCTAGAACTTAAAGTATAACAAAAAAAAAGAAAAGACATACATAGTTTATTTAGCCATTTTGTATTGATGGGCATTGTAGCAGAGACATTGCTGTATGTTCAGCAAACCACTCTATTTTTCTCCTGGGCACACAAGAAGTCACAGGTGGACAGTATGACTAGTTCTGGCCAAAGGAATGTGAATAAAAGTGACACATTCTACTTCTAGGTCTGGGCACTAAAATCTACAACAAATCCCTCTGCTCCCTTTCTTTCGCTTCTATAGTGACCATAGAGGCCATATGTGGAAGATGGCCAAATTACAAGATGGGAGAAACTTGATTTCAGAATGACTATGAGGACCAGAAAATCTCTCTCCTCTCTGACCACATTGGACAGTCATATGAGCAAGCAATGTATCCTCATTGTGTTAAGTCACAGATTTTGAGATTGTTTATTATGACAGCTATAATTGCTTATCCTAACTCATACTGGGAAAACAAGATGGACAGAAATTAAGCGGCAAGTGTTTAAGAGATGAAAAGGTGGCCACTCCTAGGTAGCCATGAACCTATGGTGGCCTTAATGTTTTCTTCTTTGTTCCATTCATGATTCAACCAAAAGCTGTAATTATGGTTGACAAGTATAAGAGCAGTGCTGATTCAATCAAATTAAAGAATGAAGAGTCATATGCTTTAAAATAAAACTAACCATGATAAAGAAACTTTGCAGTATCCTCTAAAGTCCTTGAAAGTGCCAAAAGTCCTATTCAGAATCTCCACATGTATATTTCTTCATCTTTTACACCACTTGTAATTAAGCCAGCTTTTCTTCAAGTGCTATCATTTAGCACTCATGTATTGTTCAACTTGATAGTTCATTTTGCTTAATTATTAGTACCACAACAGCATTATTTCATATTAATTTTCCTAATAAATGTGTAGCATTCCAGCTATGTCATGGACAAATTGGATTTATGGATCCACTTATAAAAGGTATGTATCTTTAGTAAGTTCCCAAAGTAAAATGAACTCCAAGTTCCAAGTAGCTGCCTTACAACCCAGCTTTAACAACACCACCTATTCTTTATTGTTCCATGTTTCTTTCTTAAGAAATAAACAACAAACCTAGCCAAGCAGTACATAAGCACCTTAAAGTTAGGAATGTTGCCATTTTCATCTCCTACCCATTCCTAGTTGCTCCAACACAAGGCCAGGTACACAGTCTACATCTTCTTCAGAGAAGAGGACAGAGTTCAGATGAGAATTCAGTTGAGTGGCAAACCATACCTGCCTTCTCCATATATGTTTCTTTTACTTTCTCTCTTCCTTCACCACCACACTTCTTAACCAGTTTCCACACCTGTATCTTGAGGACATAGTAATTTACTTAATTGATGTAAAATGCTGAGGACAGTGTCTGGCTGTTTAACAAAAGTGGTCCATCTTTATTATCTCACCTCCTGGCTCACTGTCAAGAAATTACTGTTACCGATAGTGAGAGTCAGGCCTCCTCAGGTGTGTTAGAGAGAAAAAAGTGTTGACCATCACTGCCTGAGATGGCAAGATGGCACCTCTGTGGATTTCAGAATTTAGTCTTTGTGACTGCCTTGAGGAACCCTGACGGACTCAGGAGTGCTTACCAGATCCATTTGCAGACAAATCTTTATGCCCAGTAAAGGCGTATGGAGAGAGGAATGTTCCCAGCTTGGGTAAATTCAAATGCTTCCAGGAGAGTTGCATTCCCTGCATGATAACATTCTCCCTGCATGATAACATTCCCCCTGCACTGGGGATGAGGCTGCTTTGAGGCAGATAGGAGCTTTTCCAGAACCAAAGGGGTCAGTAGGTCTGCAGACCTTACTCTCCAGAAGGGATCTCCAAAACTGTGATTGATTCATCACCCTATCAGAACCAAAAGATACCCTCATACATGTGTACTTACTCATATATATTGTATATAAACCACAGCACAATATACAAAAATAAACACTAATATTAGACACAACTAAAAAGTATCTGTTGCTGATCATCCTGGCTGTATACTTCAGTGTACAAGAGACCCTCGGGATGAGGTGCATTGTTATTATAATGTTTATAAATCCATATGTCAAAGTAAAAAAAAAAAAAAGAAGAAAGTAGTCTGTACTCTCAGTCTCCAATTCCTTCCCTCCCATTTGTGTCTCAGCCTACTTGGGCTGGGCGCTCCTGGCACCATTCTACTGAATATGCCCTCTTTAAGGTCACTAACACCCCTGAGTGCTAAATCAAGTGGGGTCTGCTCCTGCCATCATCTTTCTTGACCTCTATGCTGTATCTGACACTGTGGACCATATCTTCCTTCTCCTCAGGTTTTCCTCCTATCTCTCTGATTATTCATTCTCCTCTTTCATAAAATTCTCTTCCTGTGCCTACCCTTTAAAGGTTACTATTTTCAGACACCCTCTTCATAAGGCCCTTTTCATATCATTCTGGAAACTTGCCCAGGGAAATCTTCTCCATTCCCATGGCTTCAACTACTCCATTGATGATACAGAAATTTTTGTCTCTGACTTTCATATCTCTCCCCTACTCCAGACCCATATATGCAACTGTCTCCTGGATGTCTCCAACTGATCTCTATTAATGTCACTGTCATCTATCAAGTTGCCTAAATTAGAAACCTGGGAGTCACACAAAACATTTTTCTCTCTCCAATAACTACGTTCAATTGGCTACAAAGTCCTATTATATCTTCTTTGGAATTACCCCTTAATCATATTCTGTCCTTATTGTTTCCACTGTCACTGCCTTTGTTCGGACCCTTATCATCCTCACACTAGGATTTTTGCAACAGCTTTTTAATCTGTCTCTGTGCATCCATTCTTGCCTCCTTTCAAACTGTCCTCCATGTAGTTGTTGGAGTGAACTTTATAAATTGCCAATAATAGTATGCCATGTCTCTGCCTAAAAATGTTCAATGCTAAATCCAAGTACTTTAGCATGGCATAAGGAGGTTCTTCATAATCACTCTAACTTCCCTTTTTAGCAAGATCACCTGATAGTGCCTCAATCAAAATGAACTTCCTGCAGACCTTTGAACATTCTGTGCCCCTTTACGTTTCTGTGTCTTTGCATATGCTTTTCCTAATGCCTGAAAATAACTTTTTCCTTCTTCTCCATCTTTGAAACATAGCTCAAATGTCACCTCCTTTGTGAACATTTCCCTGGTTCCCCAGAGCAAAAAAAAAAAAAAAAAAAAAAAGCCCATACTTTGTCCAGGCATCTAATCATCACACTTATTATTCTGTATTTAGGTGATTCATGTGGGACTATCTCTGGAAGAGAGATCTGTATATGGAGCTATAAGTGCATCAAAGGCAGGAAATTGTATCTTACATGTCTTTAAATCTCCAGTATCTACCACAGTGCTTGGCACACAATAAGTGCTCAATAAATGCTTGGTGAACGAATGAATATGGTTGGCTGCATAAAAAGACACTAACGCCTTCCTCAAAAAAATCTCCCCCAAAAAACAGACTTTCATGCATTGAGAACCATGGACTATTTAAAGCTCAAACCTCTTGCTATATCAAGATGTCTTAGAAAAAATAATAATAAAGCTCAAACATCTGGGTTCACAGTGAATGGCTAAATGCACTGTTCTGAAGGTACCTAGAGTAGTAACAGAAGGCTCTCTAGCAGGAATCAGGACTATAATAACTGAGAAACTAAGTTACTTAGTTACTTTTGGCACTGTGATATCCCTTTTTATTCTTTAGTATGTTCACTCTTGGCCTTGAAGAAGAAAAACACTAGTCCTTAGGCTAGTGGTGGAGGTGGGAGTGGAGGAGGGGAGTGAGAATTAGCTGACTCATCAGTCTCACTCACACATTTTGGTTTCCATGGAGGAGAAAGAGCACACATGTGATGTCATCAAGACTACAAAATCTTCTCTCATCACTCTTGTCTCCAAAGAAGTCAAATATCTTTTACAAACTCTATCCTCTGAATTACCATCACCCCCTTCACTAGTCATTTTTTCAAGGAAGGAAAGAACATTTTTCAAGGAAGGAAAGAACATTTTTCAAGGAAGGAAAGTCAATGATATTTTAGTACATAGTCAGTCAATCTAGCCACCTCATTTATCATCATAGAAGTATGTCTTTATGAAGCCTAATATAACACAGTAGAAAGAAATTTACAGAGGAGTAAAAATCCAACCAGAATCCAGCAGAACATAAATAGTTAGAGACAAAGAGTGTCAGCTCTACAGGAACTGCCAGAGCTAATGTTACAACGGAAATACAGGGGTCTAGGCAAATCTCACCTACGTTTGCTGACTGACTTGGTTGCCAGTGTCCTGTGTTCTCAATTGTATTGATTAACACTAGGTTGGAAGAACCCAAGAGGACTTGGCAAAGCAGAGCATAATCTCTGCTATAGACTGAATTGTGTCCCCCCATATTTGTATGTTAAAGCCTTAACCCCCAATGTGACTTGAAGATAGAGCTTATAAGGTGGTAATTAAGGTTAAATGAATCCATAAGGGTGGGGCCTTAATTCAATGGCATTAGTGTCCTTATCAGAAGAGACACCAGAGAACTTGCTCTCTTTCTCTCTCTCCACCATGTGAGGACACAGTGAGAAGGCAGCTATCTGCAAGTCAGAAAGAGGGCCCTTCCCAGAACCCAACCATGTGGGCACCCTGATCTCAGACTTCCAACCTCCAGAACTGTGAGAAATAGATTTCTGTTGTTTAAACTCCCCGGTCTAATGGTATTGTGTTACGGCAACCCGAGCTGACTAAGACATCCTTCCAGGATTTCTCCTAGGAGTAACAACCCCAAGTAATTCATAATAAGTTAATGTAATTTGTACCGTCTGTTCCCAGTCCCCCCAACTCTTCCATTTCTCAAGAAACTTGGGGAAAGTCTCAAATTGCATTAAAATTACTTCTTCCTGTTCTGCTTTTTTGCCCTCTTCTAGGCTACGTTCACGTGAACAATTCAAGACATTTCCATCCTTATGCATTTTATTCCTGAAATTCCACATAAGTTTGAAGATTGGGCAAAGTTCTCATCTCCACTCCAAGCCTCCATTTCTCCTATGAAGAGCTTGTGGAGTAGAATAAGGCTGTAGTTCCATGCTACAGTTGAGGCAAAGGGGACATTCTTGCCACTTTGGGCAATAATACAACTATAAGAGAGGATTTTCAGAAGAAGCAAAATTCTGAGGCAAAAATAGGAGGAGGTGGTTAACCAGAGGGACAGGCAGTATGAGTAAAGAGTGGATGCATCCTACCACAGGTGTGGAGTAGACAGCAAATGAGTAGGAATGGCAACAGCTAATGCGATGTGCCCTCCTACTACTTCTAGAGCCCCTGTCATAATTTGTTGTGAAACTATACTCCCCAGAATTTGATTGATTTAGAAAGAATTCACTTGGGGAATTCAATGGTAATAAACTACAGATGGGTAACTACCTCACAGGGAAATTGGGGAAGTCAAATAAAATAATATATGGAAAGTGCTTATTATGGAACCAGGCTTATAGTGATCACTTCATACCTGGGAGCTGGTGTAGTAGTAGTTGTTGGTGGTGGTCATTACATTAAGGCTTTCTTATCATGGTAACTGTGTTCCTGGCAATGTTAGATTTGCTCTGAGCTGGTTTTGTGGTGACATCAATTGCAGTAGTGAGGGAGACAAGTGTGTTGATAGCAGTCCTGGAAAATGACATGAAAACAATGAATCACGAAATGGGTGAAATCCACCATCCATCCTACTACACAAGCTTAGGAGTCATTGGTGACACCTCCCTCTCTCTCTCTTCTCCCCACTCTCAATCTACTACCAAGTGCTATCTATTTCTTCTCTTAGAACTAGCTACCTAACTGTTCTCCCAACTTCCACTGGTATCCCTCCCTCATAGTCTTCTTCACAAAAAGGTCACAGTAATCTTTTTAACATGTAAATTAGGACATCCCATTGACCATGATAATTTGAACACGTGTATTTACCTCCACTTCGCTGCCAACCCTCATTAAAATGACAGTAATTTGGGAAGAGAAGACAACAATGCAATATTTAAAGCTAGAAAA
This sequence comes from Symphalangus syndactylus, assembly GCF_028878055.3. Lineage (NCBI taxonomy): Eukaryota > Metazoa > Chordata > Mammalia > Primates > Hylobatidae > Symphalangus > Symphalangus syndactylus. The sequence continues at coordinate 63,903,323 of NC_072447.2, read as the reverse complement.
TAGACAGACAAGGGTAACTGACAGCCGACCTGCAGAAACTGAATCCAAAACTGGCATTGGAGAAAATTGACAACCAACACAACTCACAACAAAGAACCTCCAAAAGGCTCAAAAATTGGCAGTACCAGTACTTCTGGAAGTGGAGGTGAAAGTAAGTCTAAAAACAAGAGTATTGGTTGAAATTCTTATTAACCAGTTGGATCCTAAGATCTCCTCCACAACTCCTCACGGTTGTGTGATTGTCTCTGCCCCAACTCGCATCAGATGTGAGGTTTATTCTCTAGAGAGAGTAAAACAGAGTGTCTCTGGACTGGGGAAGCACAGTTGAGAAAGAAGTACCATATGGAAAACAAGGACATTCAGAAGTTTACATATTGATTGTTGAGACTCTTAGCCTCTTATCCCATTTAGTACTTTTTATTTTTATTTATTTATTTATTTTTGAGATGTTTTCTTGCACTGTTACCTGGGCTGGAGTGCAATGGCACCGTCTTGGCTCATTGAAACCTCCACCTCCTGGGTTCACGCAATTCTCCTCCCTCAACCCTCTCGAGTAGCTGGGATTACAGGTGCACACCACCATGCCTGGCTAATTTTTTTCTTTTTTATATTTAGTAGAGACGGGGTTTCACTATGTTGGCCAGGGTGGTCTTGAACTCCTGACCCCATGATCTGCCTGCTTCGGCTTCCCGAAGTGCTAGGATTACAGACCTGAGCCACCGTGCCTGGCCCCACTTAGTTCTTAGAATGCTGACAGTCAGGCTTACAACCTCCAGGCTGGAATATCCTTCTTTGGAAATGTGAACAACCTCAGAAAAAAAAAATAATAAAGAAAAAGAAAGAAAAAAACTAAAGATGTCGATATAAAGGGTTGTCCAATGAAATGACCCAGCCAGATCACCTTGCAGTGAAACCCATTGTGGTAGACAGACCCAAGGTAATCCCCAGTGGATACCACCTCCTGATACTCATGCCTTTGTATACTTCTCTCTTCTTGAATGAAGATGGGAACTGTGACTTGCTTCTAACCTAACAGAATATGGCAAAGGTAATAAGATGTCACTCTCATAATTAAGTTACATTATAAAAGGCTCTGCTTTAGCAGACAGAAGCTAATGTCTCTTCCTCTGGGCTTGATGAAATGGGAGGCTACGTTGCAGAAGCCTACATGGCAAGTAACTGCCAATCTCCTTAAGGAGCTCTGGATGGCCTCTAGGACCTGAGGGTAGCCTCCAGCCAACAGTTAGCAAAAAGCTGAGGCCCTCAGTCATGTGGTCATTAGAAAATAAATTCTGCCAACAGCCTGATTAAGCTTGGAAGCAAATTTTTCCCCAATCAAAACTCCAGATGAGTTTACATCCTGACCAACACCTTGATTACAGTCTGTGGAGACTCTTGACAGAGGACTCAGCTACCTCAGACCTGAACTCCTAATGCACAGAAACCCTGAGATTATTAATGTGTGTTGTTTTAAGCCACTACGTTTGTGGTAACTTGTTACACCACAGTAGGAAACTGACATACTCACACAAGTCTCACTAAATACTCTGACCTTTTAATTAGCTTTTTAGGAACCTACTCATAAATATGAGCAAACAGCCAAGGATGACAATCTATCTGAGAAAAGCCTCCAATATCAAAGATAGAGACCTAAACCAACCAATAAACCAAAAACTTAAAAGAAACAGAAATGAAAATCAATAATCATCATTGTACTCAAAGAGATAAGATGTTGTATCTATCAAATAAGAGCAAGATTATATTTAAAAGGATACTCAGAGGACAAAAAATTGCTCTGAAAAATTCCTGCTTTAGCTGGAGGCCATTATCCTAAGCAAATTAACATAGGAACCGAAAACCAAATACCACATGTTCTCACTTATAAGTTGGAACTAAACACTGGGTCCTCATGGACATAAAGATGGCAACAATAGGTAGTGGGGACTACTTAGCAGGAGGTAGGGAGGGAGTCAACGGTTGAAAAACTATTGGGTACTATGCTCACTACCTGGATGGCAGGATCATTTGTACTCCAAGCCTTGGCATCACACAATATACCCATGTAACAAACTTGCACATGTACCTCCTGAATCTAAAATAAAAGTTGAATTTTTTTTAAATCCTGCTTTGAACTTCTTATTAGAAAATGTTGTAGAATGAAAAATTTGTCTGGTCTTTGTTGCAGGATCTTTGTCTCAGTTTCCTGGGAAAGAGCTTCTAAACTCTTAAAATTTATTGAGTGATAAGAGTGTCTTTGTTATTCATGATGGGCCTCTGGACCTATGACTGAATTTATGCTAATAAGGTGGCTTAGGGTGGGCTCTTGGATAGTTTCAGGATGGGGGTTGGTGAGGCTGAAAAGACCAACAACCACGTGACTAGAGAGTTGGGGCTTTGTGCCAGATGATATCAGCCGAAGATGACCTCTGGGGAGGGAAGAAGGGGGATTGGAGACTGAATTCAATCACATGGTCAATGATTCAATCAGTCATGCCTGTATAATGAAACCCCAGTGAAAACCCTGGACACCAAGGCTCAGGTGAATTTCCTAGTTAGTAAACATATTGATGTGCCAGGGGTGACGTATCCTGATTCCACAAGGGGAGGACATGGAAGCTCCACAATTAGGGCACTCCCAGACCTCATCCTGTAGGTCTCTTCATTTGGCTAGTCCTGATTTGCATCTTTTATAATAAAACTGTAATCATAAACATGGTACTTTTCTGAGTTCTGTAAGTTATTCTAGGGAATCATCAAACCTGAGGGGCTCATTGGAATACCCAAGTTGGTAGGCAGTTGGTCAGAAGTGCAGGTAACCCTGAACTTGTAGCTGGCATCTGAAGTGAGAACAGTTTGTTGGAGACTGTGCCCTTAACCAGTAGACTCTCTGCTAACTCTGTTAGTGTCAGAATTGCATTGCAGTATTGCAGAAGCAACGAAAGATAAAGCTGAGGGAACAGCGCAGAAGTAGAGCAAACAGACAAACATATGGAAAGAATAAAAAAAAGTAATCAAATTACATTATTCAGGTAGTCCAACATAAGAATAACATGAGTTCCAGGAAGGAGAAGGTCAGAAAAACTGGATAGAACAAAATTAAATAAATAATTCAACAAAAGTTCCCAGAGTGGAAAGACAGTTTTAAGATCGAAAGGGTCCACAGAATACCCAACACAGTGAAAGAAAATGGACACACACCAGGGGATATCAATGTGATGTTGCATCCTAAAGACAAAACAAAGAACCCAGTGGCTTCCAGAAAAGAAAAATTACAAGGGATCAGGATTCCAAATGGCTTCAGGCTTCTCAAAAGTTAGAAGCTAGAAAACAATGAAGAAATATCTTCAAAATTATTAGGGATATCACAGGATGAAAGCATTCTACAGATCTAGAGAGCAATTGGGCCATATTGGAGCAATTCAAAGATGTCTCACAGAAGACGAAACTGACAGAAGAGCCAATGCATCTTCACATATTGGGAGAATATTTAGTCAACCGGGGAACAGGTTGTGGATGAGCTAATGTTAAGTACGTAGAAAAATAAGCAAGAGAATAAACAAGACAATTATCAGCTCCATTAAAAACAAGCAGATGTGCAAGAAAGGAAAAGTAATCCTAGTGTGCTATGTAACTCAGCTGTGAATAGCATTTCCAGAGTCATAATAATGTAAACACTGAATATTGATCTAGTCAAAATTATGACATAACTGTACTGGTAGAGTGGTGGAATGGGAAGTCTGTGTTTGTGCATGCACGGGGGCTTATGGTGATAATGAGCTAAACTCTCCTCTTCCATAGAATGCTTTAATCTGAAAAATTATGAATTAGCTTTACAACCATGCTATGTAGCTAAAGGAGCTTCAAGTAGTTCCCTCTAGGGAGTAGATAATGGGAGACAGGGGCAGGCTTACAGCTATGACAAGTATCTATTTGTTTCCTTAAACTGCATACAAAGCAAAATTCTTTAGAAAATAAAAACTATTTTTATTTTTTAATTTTTTATTATATTTTTTCTTTTTTCTTTTCAACTTTATTGTATTCATTTTAACTTCTGGGATACACATGCAGGACGTGCAGGTTTGTTACATAGATAAACGTGTGCCATGGTAGTTTGCTGCACAGATCAACCTATCACCTAGGTATTAAGCCCCGCATGCATTAGCTATTTATCCTGTTGTTCTTCCTCCCCCCACCTAACCCCAGGTCCCAGTGTGTGTTGTTACCCTCCCTGTGTCCATGTGTTCTCATTGTTCACCTCCCACTTATGAGTGAGAACATGCGGTGTAAAAACTATTTTTAAAAGCAAATTCAAATCAGATCATGTCACCAAATTACATAAAACCCTTAGTGGCTTACCATTGCAATTAGAACAAAATCATCTCTTTCCCATGACTTATATGCTTCATCATGATCTGAATCCCGCCTATCTTATTTCATTTCATGGGACTCTCCCCCTTGATCTCTAGGCTCCAGTCACTCTGGCCTGCTTTTCCTCCCTCAAACACAAGCCTGTCTCCTTCTCCAGGAGTCTGTACTTGCCATTCCCTCTGCCTGGAATCCCTTTCCCCAGATATTTTCACAGCTGCCTCCTTCTGTTGACAAGACTCAACTGAAAGTTGCCTCTTCAGAGAAGCCTTTCATGACAATCCAATCTCAAACAATCAGGCAAACCCAAATTGAAACTGAAATCCAGTCTAAAGACAACTGGTCTGTACTCTTCAAAAGTGTCAATGTCATGAAAGACAAATGAAAGCTGGGACTAATCTAGATTAAAGGAGACTAAAGAGACAGAAATAAATGCAATCTATGATTTGACCCTATATTTACAAAAAAAAAAAAAAAGCTATACAGAGCATTATTTGGACAATTTGAGAAATTCAAATATGCATTGTATTCTAGATAATATTAATGTATCATTGTTAAATTTCATAAGTGTGATCATTGTATTGTGTATGAAGGAGAATGTCCTTGCTGTTTATGAGATACATGCTGAAATACTTATGTGTGACATGTCATGATGTCTGCAACAAACGTTCAAGTGGCTCAGCCAAAAATAGATAGATATGCAGATAAATAGATGGAGTTATAGATATTAAGTAAATGTGATAAAGTGTTAGCAATTGGTAAAGAATATGTAAGTGATCACTGTATTATTCTTGCAACTTTTCTGTAGGATTGAAAATTTTTCAAATCAGAAGTTGGTGGAAAGAAAATCTTGAAGTTTATTTAGTAGGTTTGTTGTTGGCAGTAGCATTGGTGAAGTAATTCCAAACTATTTTGGATGTGCTATAGGGCTAAGCAAATGAGTAAATAAATTGACTGACCAAAGTAGCCCTCCAGGCACTTTCTATCACATCATCATGTTTTGTTTTCTTTATTGCACTTATTTTCTGAAACAACGTCTTCATGTATGTATGTCTGTTTAATGTCTGTATTTCCCCAGCCCTTAGCCAATAAATGCTATTTGAGCACAGGTGACGTCTGTCTTGTTTTTTGGTGAATCCTCAGCATTCAAATGAGTGCCAAGCATGTAGTAGATGTTCAATAATTATTTGTGGAATTGATGATTGAATAATGCAATCCCTAGAAACCCTGGGGGTCAGGCAGCTGCAGTTTTGCCCCAGGGCCACGTTAAGGTTCTGAGGCCCAGGTGGGAAAGGGCCTTGTTATTGCAGAGACGAGTGAAGCTGAGAAAGAGAAAGGGTGAAGCTGAGAAAGAGAAAGGGGGAAACTGAGCCTAGTTCTGTCATATGTCATATGAAGTGTGGTTAAAGGGAATAGGCCCTTCCAGAAATGGCCGTGCCTAAAGGTCATAACTAGAGCATGGGGACTTAAAACCAAAAGGTGAATGATAGAAGGGAGGTCCTGGAAATGACTGTTGAATGCTTTAATCTCCATCTAAGACAACTGAGTTATGTGACGCCTTGTCCTTGTAAGTCACTTCAATTGTGTAAAGCCTCTCCCCTGAGATTCCTCCTTATGACAGAACTGATTAATTCTGCATTTTGAGCTAACTCTCAGTAAGGGAGAACTACAAGAAAGAGAAAAAGGGGCAGCCAGAAAGGCTGCTGGCAGTTCTTTGGAGGAAAAGAAAGCCACCTTCTTCCCCAACCTTTTTCATCACAGCAGTTCTGCCTATCAACATCTCTTTTTCTTAAATTCGTTTCTCTATTTGTTCCTCCCCCCATATCCATCACTTTCCCTCCCAAAGTCAGTCATAAAGCGTTTGTAGAGGGTGGTGAGGTAACAAAGTAATTTTGTGCAGAGACAATTCTTACTAACATTATCTTTTTTCCTTTTTGGATAAAGGCACACACACATACATATATTCAAATATTGAGAATGAGTATTACAAATGTCTGCCTGACTCCATTACTGACACCACACCAGGAGGGTTCTAATAATCTTTTTCACTCTTTCTAAACACCATCACCTAAGGGACACTATCAGCTCTATACTCTCTCCCTCAGCTCCCCGAACACACACCTGTGATCTGCCACACCAAAATTTCCACCACTTTTTTCTCTGTGCCATTAGAGCGATCTGTTTTCTCTTATTAATACAAGCTGAGTTTAGATCCTTGGCAGGTTAGACTGGATGGCTGTTTCTCATCAGCTTTCCCCCATATCTAAGCCACAGTGAGTTAAAGATTCTGCAAAGATTCATTTTTTTTTCTTATCTTCCTTCAAACTGTTTTCAATCTCCAAATCTGCTTTCGGGTCCACAACCATCCCACTCCTGCCTACCTACAAAGACCTTTCTCTCATCCCCTGGTCATTCATCATCAGTTAGAATTTTAAATTAGAAATCCCATTAGCATGTTGAGTCCATGGAAGCCAAATGACCCATTATGGACTAAATCCAAATGTATAGGCAGGTGGTTAAGCCAGTTGGGCCAGCAGCCTTGGCAATGCAGATCCAAAACTAGAGGTTGCAGCAAAAATAAAGAAAGAATCATAATTTTACAAATTACCTCAGATTAACTGGATATCAGCTCTAGGGAAACAAAGTAGATTTGTAGATGCTTCCAGAACCAAATACACAGTCAAGGACAATTTTTTCTCACTGGTTAGTTTTACCATGCACATCTATATTCAAACAGCCTGCATTGCTCCCATTACCTTTAAAACCAAATCTTCCAACTCTTCAATCTGATGTTGAAAACCTTTTAAATCCCCCTTTCTCCCTACCACTTGCTTTACTCTAATCTCATCTCTCATCAGTCATTGGTATGGTCCCTCTATCTCAACCAGCCTGGCTCATTCTCACCTCCACGTTTCTATCTTTGCTTCTCTCCTTGTCTGCAATGCCTTTCCACTTCCCCTTTGCTGATCTATGTTAATTGCATCATTCAAGACCCATTTCAAGATCTGTCCCCTTACAAAAAGCTGTCCATGATTCACTCACAGGATTGCTGAAATTTTGTGCTAAAACAGACTTTAGAGCTAGATAATCAAGCTCAACTTTATTCCCACCTCCATTTTTCATATGAGAAAACTTAAGGCCCACAGATATTAAATGATCTGTATAAGGTCATGTTGAGAGTTTAGTGGTAGAACCTTAATATGAAGCCAGATTTCCTGACTCCCCTTGCAATTTCCTTTCCACTCTGTCACAATTAGTCCCCACCCCCAGCCCCCCAGAAAAGTACAAAGTGTGGTGTCATGATCATAAACTGGCATCTGTGTTTGGATTGCTTTTCATCTGTATTTGGCTTACCTTGACCACCAAGCTCTAATAATTCTTGTGGGAAGGTTCATGTCTAAGATTTCTGCCCTTTCTCCTTCCCCAGGACACCTAATAGGGCTGTATACACCACAGACTGGCAGTAAATACTGCTTAACTGTGGAGTGCTTCACTTCAAGAAAACATAAAAACAGAACCAATAAAATGAGTATACCCTGGTTGAATTATTATATTACGTACATATTCAAAAATGTTCCTCTAAACAAGGACCTCCTATAGTGAGCTTGGTTACAGATCATTAACTGCTGTCCAGAAAGAGTGAGAGCTGAGAAACCTCTGCTCCTTTGACAGGCTCAAGAACGAAAAAGGCATTAAGACAGCCTTCCCACTCTGCTGTGAAGAGGATTTACACAGACCCTGTCTCACAGCCCCCAGCCCTCAGTATTGTGCTCTGGTCTCCCTCAGCTGGGAATTGAGTGACACAAGTTCCAAATGTCTGTTCCACCACTAATTATCTCTGTGACCTAAGACATGGCACTTAGTCTCACTGGACTTGTGTTTTCTCATCTGTTAAAGGGTAGGGGGCAGGGGTATATGATGGAAGTCCGAATTTGCTTGCCTCACACATTTGTTGTGAGGATGAAGTGAGATAATATATGTGAAAGCACTTTAGAAATCAAAAGGCATTATACAAATGCAAGGTATTAACTTTTTAACTCTCCAATCCTATATCAATTAATCCTAGGAGACTAGAGTGAGTAAAGGTTAACAGATTTGCATTTTAATCCCAGCTAAATTAATTGTCTGGATCCTCTACCTTCTCCATAAATGCTATCTGTTCTTCATCCCATCTCCTTATTTTATTTGGTAGATTATTATAAAGCTTGTTATTTTGGCTTGGCACATCCCGAGGTAGTACAGTAGGAGAGGTTGGCAGCTGCTAAGACTCGGGAGAGACACTGATTTCTTCCCAAATTGCTCTAAAAGGAAGGACTTAGGGAATTTAAAGCTACCGATCAAAGGGGGAAGGGCTTCCACTCTAGCAGTACAGTGCCACTCTCTCAATCAATAATGAAAATGAAATGAAAACAGGAAGGGAGAAGAGCTTTAATTTTGTCACATTTCTCAGCTTTTCTCTCCTTTGCCTCTCCAGAACTCTGAGCATGGCTGAAATTGAAGGAGCTCCATGCTGGCTTGGATAAACTTTATTCTGGGTAGAATCAGAGTAAATGCTGGCAGTTGGGTGAGGTAGTACATTGCATATTCAAAAGATATGAGCCTACTGTACTGATGGATCCTTCATCCAGCCCAATCAGGTAACTTATATAACATGCCCAAAAGTCCCAGGCTAAGGACCATTTCTGCCCTGGGACGTCCAGAACCATGTTCATCCAAGCCTCTATGGATAAGGTCATCATTCCAGATATGTCTGGTTAAAGAAATTCTTATGTACCTCTTTGCTTTTTTAAAAATCTGTATTGTTTAATTAAAGGAGATGAATCATCCACTTAACAGACATTTCCTGAATCCTGACTATGACCTCAAGTCCTGGGTTAGGTTGTGAGGAAAATACAGAAGCATCTAAGTAAAACTTTATTAAGGAACCAGCAGGTTATGGGAAAGAGGAAGGTGTAGCTTAGTTATAGCAAAGGTGCCTCCCCAAATGAGGTACCAATCAACCATTCTGGCCATCCCTCTACTCTGCCTCCAATGTAAAGCATGGTATTCAATGCTGGGCTAAGGGACCCCCGACACACACACACACAAAACCCTTACTATGATATGAGGCAATAAGGTAGCTAATGATGGGCTGAAAAGTAATTTTTTAAACCTTCAAAACTAATCATAATGCAGTTCAGGCAGTATATCTCCAGTAACCTACCCTAAGGGAGCAAAAGCCATGTACAAACAACTATTTTAGCATTCAATCTCAAAATGACCTTGTAGCAAGAGTCTACATCATAAATGTTGGCCTCATTATAATTGAGTGTAGAATTATAGACAAGAGTTTCAATAAACATACATAAAGCAGTAACTCCAAGTTGTCCCCTGGTGGTATCTCACTTGACAATACACTGTCTATGCCAAACCCCAAGAGGCCACATCTGTAACCCAAGAGGCCATCTTACTCTGTGACTGCTCAGGCTTCAGCCCTTCTAACTACATGTCGGGTTTAGTAAAAAGCAAAATTTAAATGTGGGATATCTGCCGCTTCTAAGGACAGGGATTCCATTAAGGTGTGAGAGCCAGAGAAGTGATCTCCGATCCTTGGCTTACTGGTTGGTCAGATCTGGCACTTTTATGTGCCAGATCCAATAATGAGATCTGGCACCTGTATATTTCAGTCCTGAACTATTAGGGTTAAAGGCAGCTTGGCTACTTGAGTGTGGGGTAGGGGAAAGGAGAACAAGCCCAAAGAGGGTGAAGAGAGTGGGCCCCTAAGGTGAATTTACTGGAAGGAGGACTGCCGTGTGAGGGAATTGATAGGGCTCACTTCTCCTGGTCTTCCCATCCCCAGAGTTTAAAGACGGTCCCTGCACTAGCTTAGTAGCTGCCAAGCAGTGTTAACACATCTCTGGAAAGGTGGGCTTAGGCTGTGATGCTGCAGCGAGGATCTGGGAGATGCAGACCTCACCAGAGATTCTGGTCTTTGGAGGGAGTTAGGTGAAACTGTGCTCTTGCGGTATTATTTATTGCTGAGACATAGTATAGGCAACAGAAAGATGCTGCAGATTCTAGAAAATTCTGGCTAGATCAGTGTCCGTTGGCAAAAGAAGAGGGAATAGTGGGGGATATGGTCTGGGAGTAGATGGCTAGAGAAGGGGCTGCAGAAAGAGGGCTGCTACCCACAACTGCAGCATTATGTGTATAGGAGATAAATTCACTTGTCATATTTCAAATCAGGTTTATAGGTATTTCTCCCCCGTCCGCTCCCCCCACCCAGCTGTGGCTTAACAGGTAGTCTTCTCAAATTTTAATTACAATTGGCAATATATTGGAGTTTAAAGTCTAGGTCTGACTAAGATGATGGTTTGTATGTATGTGTACGTGACTATAACAGAAAGAGCTTCTAAAGTCTTCCGATGTGGTGGGAAAGGTGCTGCGCTAGGCATCAGCCGTTCTCTTCGCAAGAGAATCTCCCATCTCTAATGTCAGACTGCTTCAGGAGGTGAAAAAGGTGTGGGTGTTGCAGTGAATTTCCCCAGCCCAAGACACCCACCCACACACACACACACACACACGCGCACGCGCGCGCGCGCGTTAACAAGTTTGGGGGAGAAAAAAAAACAAACTCCTGCCGATGGCTGGGAAATCCAGCTAAATGCACAAGGCAGGCTCCTATGGCATAGGCAAGCCAGACGGACGCCCGGATAGCCTCAGCTCCGGAGCGCGAAGCCCAGCTGCTGCCGGGGCACTCTCGCCTTTCTCTCAGAGAGGCTGCAGGCTGCGGAAAGCCGGGGCGCCAGCCTCCCTCATCACAGTCCTTTCCCGAATCACCTCAAACTCTGTACCCAACGGCAAACCGCTTGGATCTGGCAAAGCTCAGAAATGCAAAAAACCGAAGGGGGGCAAATTCTACTTCAATCCAAAGGAGGCTGAACACCCGCCCCCCCACCCCCCCTCCACACACACCATGCCGCTTAATTTCTTTTCCCGGCTTAGATAAAAAGCATTACTTGCCCATCGAGGCTTGGAGATGGGGGGCAAGAGGTTGGTCCGAGGCTAAGCTCACCTGCTGCTGAGGTGAGAGAGCAGATACAGGATGGAAGCTATTCTGACCAGCAACTAAGTGGTTGGGGGATTGCAAAGACCCTCAACTTCGCCTCTGCCTTTTTTTTTTCATTCGTGTCACTAAAGGGTTAAACACGGCAAGGCTCCAGCCCGCCCCCCAACCTCCACGCCGCTCCACTCCCCCTCCCCTTTTTGTCTCTCCCCTCCCCTCCCGCGCGTCGCTAGGAGGTCATCAAGCGCTCTGCCCAGTCCGCGTTCGCAAGCCCCTCTGCTTCCCGCCCATCGGACCCGTGGCTGCTTACGAAGAGGTGTGCGCTCACTGAGGGGCGTGTTCCAGCATAGGGAGACGCTGAGCGCCCACGGGTTAGACCTCAGAGCCGAGCCAGCCATGGAGTGGGATGGGGGAAAGTTTGGCACCCTGCGAGGGGCTGCCGGACTGGAGTGGGCGGGTCGCCCGAGGGTACTTTAGCCTTCCAGGCTTGGGGACGCAGGCTGCCCAGACCTGAAGCGGTGTGCGGCCATGGACCGCGGAGCTGCCGCGGCCCAGGGCACTGCCCCGCCTCAGGATGGAGAGCAGCCCGCTGAGTCTCCAGAGCCTCCGCCGCCTTGGCCGCCGCCGCCACCACCACCAGCTCCGCCGCCGGCTCCGCCGCTGCTCTCCCAGGCTTCGCCAGAACCCATACCAGAGCCCTGTCCAGAGCTTGCTCCAGGACCCCTTCCGGAGGCGACCTCAGAACCAGCCACAGAACTGTACACAGAACCCACCCCAGAACCAGCGACAGAGCCGGCCTCAGAACCGGCCCCAGAACCTGCCACAGAGTCTGCCCCAGAGCTGACTCCAGAACCTGCCCTAGAGTCGGTCCCAGAGCTGACTCCAGAAGTTGCCCCAGAGCCGACCCCAGAACCTGTGACCGATCTGGCCCCAGGGTTCTGCCCTGAGGCGGCTCCAGAGTCCCGTCCAAGTCCAGCACCATGTCTATTGCAATGTCCGGTGGACACTCGAGAGAGAGGTCTAAAGACCTCGCCATCGCCATCGCCATCGCCCAGAACGCCAATGTCGTGGTCCAGAATAAAGGTAAGCAAAAGACCCCCTGAAGCGGGGAAAAGAAGCAAGGCGAAGTCAGATGGCTATGGAGCCCGCGGGACTCCGGGTACCCCTTGCATCCCGCTTGTCTGGCATTGGCTGGCCAAGATGCTGAGAAAGATGCAGGGATCGGGGAACCTGGGGGAGTGGGAAGGGGTTGGGAGGCGGGAAGCAACATGTGGGAATTGAGAATGGGCTGTTTAGGGCTAGAAACCGGGGTGACAGCAGGGGGTGGGAATCGGAGCGGTTTTCCCCGTGAGGAGAAGCGACAGTGCGGTGAGCGCCAATATCTTGAAAGAGAGGAGGAAGATACCCTCGGGGAGCCCAAGAGACCTGGAGAAGTGTTTGGGGCTGGCCCCGAGTACATAGCAGACGGATTGAGTGGGGGCGGTGGGACACACCTCTTAGCCGCGGTCACTGCCGCAGAGGCCCAAGCTGCGGAGCCGCCGCCTGCTTGGCCCCCTCCCTGCCACTGGGGAGGGGGCGCCTCAGCTGGGCGCAACTGGCGGCGCTCCAGGGAGGTGCCCGGCGCCTCTGCCGGCTGCTTCGAGCTGGTACTCCTGGTGGGGACAAGGGGTTGGGCGTCGCCCACGCGCACTGCAGGGGAAGGGCAGGGTTCTCCGGGAGGAGGGGGAGAGCATGCGTGTGTAGAAGCCACCATTCCATCTGTCTGCAGGATTTCCCAGCAGGTAGGTGCAAACGCAGTGATACAATGATGCACAGCGTCACAAACGGGGCAACTGGCATCCCGCACCAGGGCCAGTTGGAATGGTACAGGAGTCCTGGTTTAGAGACACGAAAATAGGAGTTGGGATTGCAGAACGTGAGAAGGGGAACCTTCATCTCTACCAGTCTACCGCGACGCCTTCTAAATCGTTACACTTAGCAGGGAAAAGATGAGTGGAGAATCTCTGGCACTCGCCCAAGGGGAGTAGGGAGGAAACAGGTTTTCGTGTTTGCCTTGGACCCTGAAACCCCGTCTGCTCTTCAGCGGGAGTGTGCGTGTCTTTCCTGCTTTCTCTGCACTCTCCCTACTCTTCCTTTCCCCTAAACTTCGTTCCACAAAACTGTGAAAACCATGATAATGCACACACACACCTCAATTTAGCTTCCCCTGCAGGAAAACATACACACGCGCGCGCATTCACACACACACACACACACACACGAATAACACAACACACGAACAATACCGGTCCATCCTGCTGCCTAGCAGACCATAAGGACACGGCTCAGGAACCCTTCTGCTATGGACCGCACACTTATAGAATGTAGAATGCAGGAGGGGAGGGGGCAGAGGTTGGCATCACGAAATGGAAGCGTTGGTTGCTTCCTGAGTTCTTAGTAGGGAGGCTTGAGTTTGCAAAATATCTGCAATGACGAATGACTGAAAAAGAAGGCTAAAATGAAAAGTTTCACAGAGAAAAGAAAGTGCAGAGGTTTAAAAATAAATAAAACAGGACGGTGGGAGACTCTGACAATTTTTTAAAAATTCACACCCTAGCTCTCACCAGGGGATGTATCCCTCTCCTTCCTGAAAATACCCTTTCCTGCAGTGATCTTAAGAAGGGCAAAGTTGGGGTGGCTAGATTTGGGAGCTCACCCTCACCGGGTGATTGATCTTGTCTTTTTGGAGGAGTTTGCATTAAGCTGGTGGGAAAGAGACAAGCAGGAATCACCTGACTTGTGGCCATCTTAAGCGAAATTTTGGGAACATGGCTGTGAAACTGACACGTGGGGACCCAATACCCAGAGAATGCATCTCCTCTTTGGCCTCTGGAAGGCTGACTGGAGACCAGGACCCTTCCCCCAGTGAAAAGCATCCCCTGCTCCCATGTGAAGGCATCTCCTACCTGTTTGACAGGAAAATGTCATTGCCAGACAGATGAGGAAGATTAAGGTAAGCGGAATCAGATTCGTTTCCTTTACATAGTGCCCACTCAGAAGTGCTGGCTAGCTGACCCACAGACATTTGGCAACACTGGCAGGAGACCAGGATCCCAGGGGTTTCACTTTGCCCTTAGTAGAGCCAGATATTTGTTGAATCACTTATCTGTAGAATGGGGTTAAGAACCACGACCATCCGTTAAGAAGGCCATGCAGATTAATCAGTGGCTCTGGAGAATTTTGAAGGATGCAAAGGATCTAGGTACGTGCTCAAATTAAATTGCTTGGAGCCAAACCCTTTACAACACCCTCAATGTTGCTATGCAATTGTTCTCTGGTGCAGCTGGGAACATCTGATCTTCAGTGATAGGATCATTCTCTCCTGCATCTTCCTCAGACAAATGGCACCTGCAACCAGCTGGCTTGTATCTTAACATTCAAGGCAAACAGGTTGTCATCTTAGCTGGGGTGATGTTTTCAAACACTGCCTCCTCGAGGCAAGCTTGGGGGGAAGCAACTGTGCAACACGCACAGGCGTGCACACACCCCTAACACACACACATACTATACATATGTGCGCAAAATGTCAGGGAACAAAACAAAATACAGGTCTCATCATGCAATGAAATCCTCCATAGCAAGCATGAAACCATCCTGATAATTCAAAGGATGAAATGAGCAAAACCAAGTGTTTGAATGTGACTGCAAGTTTCTCCCAGATAATTTTGTTGACTGGTCTTGTAGCAAAAAACCAACATCTTTCAGCCTTGTAGTCTGCTCTTTTTTGGGATTTCAGGAAAGTTTCAGAACCTGCAATTGACTGAGAAAAGGGGGCTCATGTTTTCTTTCCAAATAGCTACCAGGATAACACAGTCAGTCTGTGAACCAAACATGTCTATTTCTTTCCTTTCTAAAATGTTTCAATTCCCAGGAAATGAGCCGTGGTCTCCCACCTGGTGGCAGCAAGTGTAAGTAAGGATGTGTGAATTGGTTCTTTAGCAATGCTGTAACTCTCTTGGGGGAGGGATGGGGCTTATATGAAGTAGACCATGCTTCTTTCTCTCTCATCAGCTGTGCTTGAAGAAAGACAAAATTTTGTTTATTCATTGGGTTTTGACCAGCTATGAAATGAAAATCACATCATACAAATGATTGATGAAAATCTGGGGGGAAATACACTTTCATGGCTTTTGGGGGAGATAAAAGGGGTCTGTGTATCCCTCCTGATGACTGCGCAGTAATCACCATTATCCTCAAACCGCATCAGGACAGCTTTTATGCGCAAAACTGATACTTTTGTACATTTTCTTGCAAAATAGCAAGCATTTGTTTATATGATATGTGGTGATTCCTATCAGAATATTTTATTAGTGATTCTGAGCTTCTCAAAAATAGGGGTGGCCTTTCTCAGTGCCTAGTTCAATGCAGCCCTCCTTGATTTTGCTTAATAAACACTTACTGAAGCTTGAAACCTATCCATTTCCAGCAATGTAGAGGCTGCTGCTGTGAATGAATAAAAATTTGTTCTCATTGGTTTCAGAGTGAGAAGTAAATACTTATTTAAATGGCATGGAATATATAGCCCTTAAGGAAATACAGTCAATCTTTCCGTTTTCAGAGTTGTTATTGGAACTATAATTAAGAAGCAAATTACTAACAATTTTTTTTAATGGCTTGGAAAGTGTCCTTATCCCATGCAGTCCCAGCAACAGCAGACTAATAATGATATCGTTAGCTTCAGGGGATAATAAATTTTTTTGCTAAGTGAACAGAGTATCTGCAGTGACTGTAAACAGATTTGGGATTATAGATTCAGATGTTTAACCTATTGAAGGTCAGAATGAAATTACTTTCTTTTCTCTTCAGTTTTTCCCCCCTCCTTGCCAAGCTTTGATGATACCATCTGATTTATTTGGTATATTCTAATAGTTCCTAAGCACTCCAGGGTGTTCTAGAAAAGATGATGAACATTTTCAGTGGTCTTTAGTTTCTCAGAGTACAATTCTTATGCATTTATTAAAATCTCCAACTAGGGCTTCTGCAGATCTGCAGCCCAAGGGGAAAGTGCCTCCAAGGAAAGGCAAAAAAAAAAAAAAAAAAAAATCCATAGAAACCAGGAAACCATTCAGGGGTATTCTAATAAGGATTATATAGTTCCTTCTGCTCCTGTGGCACTTTACAGTTTACAGGGTGCTTTCCTCTGCATTATTAACCCTTTTATTTCCTTGAACAAGGCAGCAGGTGGGGGAGGGCAAAAATAAAACTTGACAGCTTATAGGATGTAATGATTGAATTTTCTACTGTAGATTTTTTTAAAAATCTGACATATGGCCTTTTGTGATACATAGGATCCTCATTTGTCTAAGAACAGTCTTTTAGCTGACATTTCATCAGCTCTGATTTTTTTTCCAAAGCAGTGGTTGCTGCTCCACTTCTGATGCTCCCGGAGGGGGCCAACATAGAAGAGGAGCCCGAGAAGAAACGAGAAGAGGCAGAGACCCTGAACCGATTACTCACAAAGACCTTTTTTGTTGGTGTGTGTGAGTTTTGTAAAGGAAATAAATTGAAATCCTGCTAAGCATAGGGTGCCCGACCTTTCCAAAGCCCACCCACTGTAATTCTTTCAGTGGGAAAAAAAATAATTTTAAAGGAAAAAAAAAAAGCAAGCAAGCAGCCATTCTAAAGGGAGATGCCCCACCCTCACCAAAGCAAATAGAGCTCATTCTCAAAATAATGAAAACAAATTTATGAATTTTAAAAGAGAAAAGGGACAGTGACCCCGGATAATGAAACTTATCTCTCCTCTGAAAATTATTTTAAGAAAAAAAAAGAAAGAGCTTCTAAAAGGAAGTTCTCCTCACCCTCATCAAAGCCCATGGAACTTATATCCCCCAAAGAAAAATTTTAAAATTAAAAAAGAGAAATCATCTTAACCAGTATTTCTAACCTTAAAATATTCATGAAATTTGTAAACTTTATTTGACTTCATGGCTCATGCTCAATCTCTTCAGAAAATTAAGGGGGCAAAAATAAAGGGAAGGTCCACCAATCTCATCAAAGCTTCCTGACATTATTTTCCCCAATTACATAAAATGTGCAGAACAGGCAAATCCTTAGAGATGGAAAAGAAATGAGTGAAGCAATATGGGAGGTGGAAAAGGGGATGATGGCTAAAGAGTACAGGGCTTCTTTTGAGGGTGATGAAAATGTTCTAGAATCAGAAAATGGTGATGGCTGCACAACCTGGTGGATACACTAAAACCCACAAAATTGTATATGTTAAGATGATGAATTTTATGGTATGTAAATTACATCTCAATTTTTAAAAATAGTTAAAAGAAAGATACCATCCCTCTAACCACAAGATAAGAGACCTAGTATTCTCCCCAAAACAAAAAACAAACAAAACTGAAAAAAGGAACTAAAAGAAAGGGCGATCCTCTTAAAGGATCTTCAACCTCACCAAGGATAATAAGCTTCATTTGCCACCCCTTCAATTAAAAAAAAAGAAATTAAGGAAAACAAACAAAAAAAGGAAATCTTTTTAAGGGCAGATATTCTCAAAAATCATAAAAGTTAATGAAATTTACGAATCCTCCCCTCTAGATACACACATTTTAATTTAAAAAAAAAAAGGAATATTAAAGGATAGGTCCCTGATCATACCAAATCTCCTGAATTTTTAATTCCAAGAAGGGGGGGGCAGGGAGGGACAAAACAAATACCAATCCTCCATGACTAAAGAGCATAAACCTTATTCTTAAAATACAATTTTTTTTAAGATTTAAAATAAAATTAAGAATGGAAAGGTATATGTGTTGGTGAAGAGGATATTATTAATGAAACAAAAACAGAATCTTCTTAAAGAGAGGAAGTACTTCAATGTCACAAAGACCCATGAATTTTTCTGTCAAAACACAACCAAAAAAAAAAACCGATTTTTTAAATTGTACTTTAAGTTTTAGGGTACATGTGCACAATGTGCAGGTTTGTTACATATGTATCCATGTGCCATGTTGGTGTGCTGCACCCATTAACTCGTCATTTAGCATTGGGTGTGTCTCCTAATGCTGTCCCTCCCAAAAGAAGAAAAAATAAAAGAAAATCCTTCTAATGGGAGTTGACTCAAATTCACTCAAAAACTTTGTTCTTTTTATTTTATTTATTTATTTTTAATTAATTTTTAATTGATGCATAATAGATGTACATATTTTCAGGGTACATGTGATAATTTAATATATTTATATAATTTACCAAAAGATTTATTCTTAATATAGAATTTTTGTAATTTGAGAATAAATAGAAAAGATAGCGGAGAAACACAAAGCCAAGAAAGTCCTCTTAAACAAAAGTATTCTCAGCCTCAAAAAAGCCCCTTTTTTTCTCAAAACAAGCAAATACATTTAGAATTATGGGGGGCGGGGGAGGGAAGAACATGAACAGTATATTTTAAACAGAAATATTTTTCTTAAGGACTGAAGATGCCCCCAAACTCACCAAAGTCCTGGAATATTTTTCTGAAAACAAAAAAGAAACAAAGAGAAGGAGAGAGGGAGAAAGAAAGAAGAGAAGGGAGAAGAAGAGAGAGAAACAGGGAGAGGGAGGGAGGAGGGGAGAAGGGAGCGAGCGGGAAAGCCGGACAGGGAGAGAGGAGAGGAAGGTAGGGGAGAGAGGAGAGGAAGGTAGGAGCGGGTAGGGAGAGACTGAGATAGGGAGAGGAAAAAAGAGGGAGAGAGGCAGAGGAAGGGAGGGAGCCAGAGACAGAGACAAAGGGGAGAGGTGGAGAGGGAAAAAGAAAGAGGGGAAGAGAAGGGAGGAGAGAGAGAGAGAAAAAGAAAGAGGGGAGAGGGAGGAAAGGAGGGGGAGAGAGAGGAAGAAGAAGGATGGGGGGAGAAATGTGAAGGGAAGGGGAAAAGGACTAGCTAGGATACAGTGAAGGTGGTAGAGAAGGAGGGGTGGGAAAGAGAGGAAGAAGAAAATTAACAAAGGGATTATTTTTTAAAGGATCGAAGGAAGAAATTCTCTTCAGGAAAATGCACCAACACCTTACTGCAGACATTGCATATTATTCCTGATGACTACCTTCTACATCCCCCACAATAAGGAAAGAAAAAAAACACAAAATCTCTTTCTCAAGCTTCTTCAAGGTGGGGAATGTGCATGTGTGTAGGGGGTGGGGATGTACCCAATCTCACCCTATCCCAGGGACCTTATTTATCTTTCAGCCTTCACTGTTTTATAAAAAAAAAAAAAAAAAAAAAAAAGCAAGGAAAGGAAAAGAAGATCTTTCCAGGAGAGATGTCCCCCATTCTAATTTTTCCCAATAAACTGTTTCTTTTAAAGAAAAGGAAAGAAAGAAAAATCCTACTAGGGAGGGCTCCCCAGCTTCATTAAAACAAGTTGCCCTTGTAGGTCCTCTCCACAAAACCTATTTTTTTAATAGAAATCCTCCAGGCCTAAAGAGATGCTCCCCCACCTCCACCAAAAGCAATGAATCTTTTCCCCTGGAGATTTTTAAAGAAAAAAATCTTCCATTGTAAGAGGAGATACCTTCAACTTTACTAAAATCAGTGGACTTTATTCCTCTCCACATTCAAGAGGAGAAAAAAAATATTTGAGGAAAAGGGAAGAAATCTTCCTAATCTAAGGCAAGTTGGCCATAATCCCTCCAACACTATTGAACTTTCTTCCTGAGATTTTTTAAAAGAAAAAGCAAAGACAGAAAAAAAGCCTCAAAAAAAAAAAAAAAAAAAAAAAGCACTCATTTCTCCCACAGGCTCCACAGACTCTGAAGTGTTGTACAAAGAAAAGGTACTATCCTTCTCAAATGGCACCAGTGAACCTTACATTCAGCACTAAGGCTAAAGGATGATACATTTTAATCCCAGGCTGGCTTCCCGCTGCCCCAGTCTATTTCTGGTTACCTTCCCCGTCATCCAGGTAGGAGACACTCCCAAGAAAGGCACTGTCCAAAGGAAAAAGAATTAGGAGGCAAACCTTCTGGGGAAAAATCATACCTCTTTTCCAAACCAAACAAATGATTTGGGAATTCGCTGCGTCATTGTTCCCATCTAACACTACAGAGAATTAAGAGTTGATGATAAACTCAAAAGCAGTGACACTCTTGCTATTAACTACCAATTAGTCAGACACCCCTACCTAACAGGGAAGGACCCTTTGCCAACTCAATAATGGAGGTGATCCATCCTCCATTATGTCTCGTTATGTGCTGGCTTTGATGTCTGTTCCTGCAGGGCGATAAAAGGGCTTGATTTTCACAAATCCATAAAATTTGCAAGTCATATTTATAAACAGAGAGTAAGACTCAATGTTTTCCAAATTTTAAAATTCATTTATTTCTTTAAAACGTAAACTGATACCTGCTCCCTATGTGCTATGTGTTTAGCATTGTGCTAAGCACTGAGGATTCTACAGTGAACAAAACCACATGGATGAGACTTCCTTTAAGCAAAACTGGTAAATGAGAGACTCAATTACCAAAACAAATATACAGATGGTGGTTGTTTTACCAGATGCTTTGCCAAGGTATTCACTATTAATAGTCAATTCTCTCAGCATTCCTCTACTTAAACTAAAATTCAATGTAATAAAATAAAGGAATGCATGCTAATTTCAGAGAATGTATAAAATCAAGAAAGCTTCTAAAAAGTAAATAAAAATCATCTAGTGCCCCACCACTCAGAGATAATCACTCTTAATATTTTGCTATATTTTTCATTTATTTTCTCTGAATATTTGCTTATAGTCTTCTGTAGTAAGACTTTGGGGTGTGCACAATTGTGTCTCGGGCTTCACCCTGCCCCAGTCACAGCCCCACATGCTTAATTATTAGATCATGTTCATTATTCTACCTTGGATTTAGGAAATACTTGTTCATTTTAGCTTAAAGTTCATCTAGTCAAACTCCTGTCTGATCTGATTGTTAAACATATGCTTGAATCACAACCATTCAGGGACATATTTACTGTGTGAAGCAATAAGTATATAGATTTTATGTAGACACAATTGTTGCAGTTGCTCCCATATACAAATGCAGTTTGATCTCACATTCACTTACTGAACTTTTTTGGACACTTGGATTTTATTTGTCCAGGTAGCTTTTGTGACTTGGCCTTGGAGAAGGAGATCCAGAACAAAACCAACCTTATCTTCCCACTGTTAAATTCCCAAAAGGAAAAATCTAAATTTCTGAGTCACTTTTAACTATATGCCAAAAAAAAAAAAAAAAATTTAGTGATGGCCTTGTCTCTTTAACAAGAAGTTACAGCATTATACTAAACTGGGTATGCCATACCCAGAAGGGAAATAAGAATATATGAGGACATTATCCACAATTATAAGGAAATAGAATATTCAATTCATCCAGCTTTCATTAACCAAGTGTGTTCAAAACTTGAGAGAGTTAATAAACTGTATACAACCCAACCAAGGCTGAATCAGTAATTTAAAAGGGAAATGTAATGCATTATTGAGTAAGATCAGAATCTTCAGCCTGGTCAGTAGCACTTCAGAGATTTTCATCTTCCAAAGCATTATAGGCATTTATTGTTTAAGCCTCTTGCTTTAAAGAGCCTGTAAAGGAAATATTGGCCCCTGAGGACAGGGATTCTTAACCCTTGTTTCCCTCAAGCACGTGTAGGATACTGAGAGCTGTGCTTAATGCTCCCCACCCACCCGCACACCCAGAGCTTTGCAGTGTTCTTCTGAAACAAGAGGCAGTGGGTCTGAGGACTGAATCTTTTCCCTGCCTCCAAGAGTAGAGGGGAATGAAAGTACGGCTTGCAGGACTAAATCCTGGATGTTCATTCATTTGCCTTCTCCTGCAGCAAATGTCTCTACCTCTCTTCTCTTCTGGAATTTTGCAGCTTGACGCAGGAAATGAAAGGTACCCGCTGAGCAAAAATTGTTAAGCTCCTTGGCTGGCAGTAAAGAGACTTGAAACCCAGAAAGTTTTCATTAACTCTGGGCTCTGTCAGTTGAGTCCTCACTGTCCTGAAGTCAGCTCCAGCATCATGGTGCTGTCCTCTGAACCCCAACTCTAAGAGTAGTTTCTCAGTTCCATTTTATAATAAACTTGATTTTTAATTTTCCCTTGATAAGTGTCACTTGCATTTATTATGTATCTTTAACATATTATTTCATGGTTTATTCACATCGCTGTGCATGTCTCTTGCACTATAGAGGAAAATATGATGTAGCTTTATTAAAACAGCTAAGTGTAAACAAGAAAGAGGACAGTAAATGAAGCTGCAGAACAAGATTCTTGATTTCAGAAAATTAACAAGTTGGTACCCTTCTCACTAACCTCAATTAATGCTTACTGTGACAATTTCCCTCCTGCAGAGCTTGAGTAAAACAACTTTTCTCTTACCCAGAATTCGGATATTGCTGTCCTTTTCTTCCCTACCTCACCTCTAGTGCAAACTACTTAACTCTCTTTGACTGGTAAAATTAATTAAAATGATAATTTTGACATTGTTATGATCTCCTCTGCTTGAATTTACTTAACTTGGTGACATTTTTTTTTGTTTGTTTTTTCGGATGTGAGAGCTTCACTTTGGTTTCACATGGAATCAAAGCACCCATTAGTGGTTCTTTTCATGGTTTTCTTATTACATTCCTTTGCACTTGTGAGTCCTCTTTCTAGAAATTCCTGAAAAAGCCTTACTTTGCCTTTCCACAATTCCTCACTGGCACTGAACTTTTTGAATTTCTCTGTCTTTTTTTCTAATGGTGGAAAACAAAGGTAGAGGTTTGAAACAGCTTGAAAAGTTGTTTTTTGTGTGGGAAGTACTTTGTACCCAGTATAGCAGGGCATTATTGTGAACTACTCACAAAGTATCTGCTCGTCTGTTAAGTGTTCAATAATTAGGTACTTGGTGTTTTAAACGCTTTATAGTATGGTACATATTTGGAGGATTGTTACATGGGCATTTAACAGTGTTTTACCATATTTGAAGAAATATCGGGGACTTTTAGATGTGGTGGAAATGCATTATTGCTTTTCCAACCTAAATAATGGAACAAAGGTTCCTACAATTCAAAATTCATCATCCAACAAGTTTTCAGAGATGGATTAGGTGCAGATATGAGAGACTGCCTGATATCAAATTCACTTTGATGTAAGAAGTTTAGGGGAAAAAATGAAGAAGTTGTTTGAGGAAAGTAGGAACAGTATATCCCCCTCAAACCCAGAGAGAAAACTGGTATTAAATTAAGCAGTGACAGTGAAAAGTATCAGTAGAAGTGAAGTTATACTTGAATTGGGCAGGTGAGGCCAGGGCCAGGGAATCATAGGGTACTGATTGAAATATTGTAAAAAATAAAGTAGATGAGGCAAGTCCTATTGAAATTTTAAAGGCAACAGATTCTCTGGCAAGTAGACTCAGAAAAATAAATAAATAAAGGCAACCGACAAAATTTTGTATATCACCTGATTAATGTTGTGCAATCATTGAAGAGCTGTTGATTAGTATAACACGGCTGAAGTGGAGGGTTGGCTGATGGGGCATATAATTAAAAACTATCCAGCTTTCAATTTATTTGTATGCTAAATTCCAATTTAAACTACAAAAGCTAAAATGGGAGAAAATAAATATATTATCTAGTATCCTTTTCCTACTGTTTCAGGCCCTCTTTTATCC
Source organism: Symphalangus syndactylus (assembly GCF_028878055.3). NCBI lineage: Eukaryota > Metazoa > Chordata > Mammalia > Primates > Hylobatidae > Symphalangus > Symphalangus syndactylus. The sequence continues at coordinate 63,879,269 of NC_072447.2, read as the reverse complement.
ACATTACACGGTTACAAAAGTCTCATCTGCTTTCTCTATGACGTTTTTTCCTATTTCATTTCAGTGTTTTCTATAGTGGAAGTAAGAAACCATGATGAAAATCCAGTGATGCCTTTTATCTTCAGTATTATAGACCCATAGAATGTCCTGGAAAGAGCCTTTGGGGTCAGGTAGTCCAGTGGTTTTAGCAGTAGAATCTCATGTTTTTCTCAATGAAATAATAAATGAAAGCCAGACATTTAACATAAAACATGCAGTATTTTATCACTCTTCTTCTATGCTAAAATGAGTTTGTAAATAACTTAGCTTCCCAATTGCTTATTTTAGGCTAAGAAGAGAGTGAGTTTGCGCTCCCTGTTTGTTACTAGCTCCTTAGCAAGGAGGCTGGTGATGCAGGAGCACCTGGGACCAAAAAAAAAACAAAGAAAAGAAAAAGAAAAAGAAAGAAATAAGTCAGGGTTTAAAATTTGGCCTGTAATATTCCAGAAGGTAGATCATACTTTCTTGGAAACATGGCCATTCTTTCAAGTTTCTTTCTTCCCTCCTCCTAACCTGGAATGTGTTAAAACTATCTCATAAAGTGGGTTGTCATATGCACACTGTCTTTGCTTATAGGTCGTTATTATTTTTGGGGATTGTGTTCCTGTCCAAGAACACCATACCAAGTAAACTGTAGATGTAACTAAAAATATGTGGTAAAAGCTAGTGTATAACTGTAAGCCTCTGTAATCATTTAAAGCAGCAAAATTGTTCCAAGTCCTATAAAATAGGCATAAACGTACCATCCACGTTGAATTTGTGAGGGGCCTCGGTGTACTATAAACTGTACATGAAGCACATAAAAGAGCTAATTCTACGTAACTTTAATCCATTGTTTATTATTTATTTAGAATTTACACTCTGCCTGCATCCAGAAAAGATATGAAGTATCTTACAAAATTAAATGCACATAAAACAGTACAATTAAGCACAAATAAAAACAGGACAAAGCCAGTTCAAAGCAAGGGTGAATCAGACCTAGAACAAATGTATGCTAGTTATAATAAACCCTAATTACATTTTTAATTAGCAGTACTTTTGTTTGCTGCCTTTGGTGGTCGAAGGACTTTGGGGAATGATTTGAATGACTCAGGCCTCTTAAAGTTGGTGTCCGAGGAAGTTTGAGCTGATGCAATACATCTTCCTGTAGCAAGCTGCAGCAACCACAAAATGAAGAACTAAAGGTTGCCAGGATTGTGGTATAGGTGTTAATGAGCTGTCCTAAAAGGCTGCAGGACTGGGTTATTTTGGTGTGCCTGCATTTTAATATGCTAATGTTCGTGTCTGTGAGGCATATCAGTATGGAATTTTCTCACAAAAATCTTTGCTCCGTGGTAACTTGTAGCAAGAAGTTGAAGAGTTTGGACTCTTTCTTAGATTGGAAGTCACCTCACTTTGGTGGACTCCAATTTAGATGGTGGTGCAATATGGGGTAAATTGCTTAATCTTTCTGTGGCTTAGCTTTTATGTCTCTTAAATGAAGCCAGTGATGTGCCATTAACTCAGCTCAGCAGTCTCATCCAGCAGGCCTTCACTGCTATCCCATCTGGGCTAGACACCCTTCCCCTAGGGTTCCCATAGCACCCTGTGCAAACCTTTGCATTACCAGTAGGCGGTGGTAAGCAGGAGTGCCTCATATCTTCCCAGAGGATTATAGATTTTTCTAACTCACACAGACGCACCATATGTACTAGGGGGAGACCCATATTGATTGTGTGGTCTTGAATTACTAGTCTTCAGTCATGAACATAGTTAATTTTAATAAAAATGAGAATGAGCTATCTCCCCAGTTCTTAAAAAAATCCAAAATGCACATTTATTAAAATACTCCAGCATAATAGCACTGAAGAATTTAAGTGTACTATATGGAGAGCAGGTTTAAACAAATAACTAAGTACCATTTGGTAACCTTTTCACTAATCTTAACTGTTAATCAGAATTTAATCTATTTCTGGTAGGCTTTTCACTTTAATTGAAAAGCTCTTGACTCATTACCTTAGTGTCAAATTTCTCCTGTACCTGGCACTTGAATTTGGAGCTAGGTGTCAGTAGGACTATTCTAAGGCTCTCCTTTTTTGTGAGGACTGAGAAGCAACAGCTAAGCTCTGATGTTCCTTTGGCAGTCCAAGTTTTATCTAAAATAGCGTTCTACTAATTACAGGAAAAGCCTTAACTTGTTTCACCAATGCCTCTGATCAGATTAGCACCCTGAGCTTGAAATGGTCTGGTCAGGGAAGAGAATATGAAGTCTCCAATCAGAGAGCAGGAAACCCTAACAGCCACCTTGTTTCCAATCAGAAGGAACAACTTTTCCTTTTAAATGAGAAGGAAAACTTCTACCCTTTCTAGAATAGCTGCAGGGCAAGATGACCACATAAAGTTGTATAGGTTGTGCACTATATGAGGGTGTCATGTCTAAGGGGACACCTTTCACATTGTAGACACCATAGATGTATATATTCATTGTGACAATTTTCTAGCAGATGGCAGTTCAGTGCCTCGCTTTGACAAAATTCATATATTGTGACAATAAGGGAGTGTAGACAAATGTGGGCAAATAATGTTTAGGGAAAAGGGGAGGGGAAAAATACTGAATTAGAGGTTGAAGCATTGGAAGCAAATCAGGAAAGAAAGAATGTGTAATTTTTTAAGGAACATTTTCCTTTAAAGGGTTGATCCTGAGTAATTTTTTCAATAACTTCTATTTTTCCTTTGGCTATTTTCTCTTTGTTGATGAAAATCCTCCAAATGGCTTTGAAAGGAGGGGAATATTGTTAATGTGTTGCCGTTGGATGGAATGCAAGTGTCTTTTCTCTCATTACACAGCTGCTTATTTATAAGCCTTGGAATATATTGTGTTTAGGGAAACTAGCAATGAAGGTTAATATTTATCCAGTTATTAATAGGAGGAGCATGAAAATACTTCTCTTTTATTAAAATAATGAGAATATATTGTTCTCTATATAAAAATTCTATTTTAATGTTCTTCACACATAAGTGTGAAGTATTAAGTACCTATACTTAATAACTGCTGAATTAACATGAACAACAAAGCAGTGATAGACAGATAAATAGATACATAGATAGATACAGATATTAAAAGATCTCCAAAGACAGCAAGCTAAAATATACTTAGAGCATTATAAGATTTGCTCTGAAAATGTTGAGGGAAAGTGAGGACTTTCTTAAAGAAAACTGGTCTTAACAAGTCAACACCGTCTTTTAGGTATCAACTGAATAATAAGCTCCTTCAAACAGCTGCAGACAGTGAAGGAAACAAAGGGAAGGCTAGACAGAATAATCAGGAAATAAATCAGTAATTGCTTAAAAGTGTGAACTGAAGACCTAGTAGGTCCCCAATTTGTGGAAAGAACAAAATAGATGCAAATTCTGCAATCTCATTTGAAAGACAAAACATGTACATTGGAGACAGGTACATATGAGGAAAGATATGATTTTGTTACAGGAAAAGCGGTACAGAGAATAATGCTGTAGAATTACAAAAGAGGACCAATAAAGGATGGAGGATGCTTTCCTTGTAATTACTAGAAAACTATTTTAGATAAAACTTGAACTGCCAAAGGAACATCAGAGCTTAGCTGTTGCTTCTCAGTCCTCACAAAAAAAGAGAGCCTTGCATTAGTCCTACTGACAATCTGGCTCCAAATTCAAGTTAGGGAAGGCTTCCTGATGGAGTTGAGATCAATTGAATTTAGATCTGTGGAGAGGAGAAAGCATTCCACTACAAGGGAGCAAGCAACATACACAAATACCTGGAAGCAGCAAGAACCCTATTCAGCTGATATCAAAGAGCTTTGAGAGAAAGGCAGAGGGATTTGGACCTTATTATGTACAGCAGGACATTAATTAAAGTTCTTGAGTAGGAGAGTAACATAATGAAAGTACTGTTTTTAAGATATATATTGTGACAGCATAAAGGATAGATTGGAAGGGAACAATACAGAATGCAGAAAGATTACTTGGGCTGTTGCAGATATCAAGGTGAGAGATGATGGTGGCCTGCTTACCTCAGGCAATGATAATCTAAAATCATTCATTTAACACCTACTCTGTGTTGAACACTGTGCCAATAACTGTAATTCGCCTGAAGGAAGGAAATTATAGTCAAGTAAAGGAAATAAGACCAAGTATACAAATAACTGTAATCTCAAATAGAAAATGAATATGGCCACAAGAAAAACTCAAATTTAAAGGAGATAAGAATTGATTGGGGCCTAGGAAGATGGGGTAGACTTGGGTTCATGATGAGTAAAAGAACATTCCAGAATTTTTCTTATTTGGGTGGAGGTGCTGAGAGGAGTGATGAGAAGGGAATCTAGGCAAGCAAAATGGTGTGAGCAAAGGAACAGAGACGGGAAAACCCCTTTTTTTTCTTTTTCTTTTTTTTTTTTTCAAGCCTGAAGGTGTGAGAGAACTGGGGGAGAACAAGTGAATAGTGGAGTAAGGAGAAAGAAATGGTCAGAGGAGATAGCATAGGATGTGGATAATGTCTCATTTTCTCTCCACTCTGCAACTCACCCTTTTCTCAGGCTGGCTGGATTCTTTGTGGGTGCCATCCGAGGGTCTGCAATGCTTTTGTTTCCCCTCTGGATTGCCCATTTTATGCACCATCTTTCTGTGCCGTGAGAGCATCAGATCTTGATTGGCTTTCAGAGATGTCCATGTCTGAGAAGGGAGCTAATTCCCCCATGAATTTTATACAGGGCCAGTTGCTACATGAAGGAACATCTATATTCAGTCTTCGGTATTCAAGAGAATCTTTCAGTCTCAGTTTTGTTGCCTGTATATGTCTGTTTGTCATACTTTTGGAAGGCCTTGTCATGCATGTAAGGAATACTACTTCTAATTGGCTTTCTCTGTAGGCTTATAATATCTCAGAATGAGCCTTCAGAGACCTTCCCAATCAGGCATGTTATAGGCAAAAAATGTAGTTGTCTTTCTAGACTACCACTTGATTTTTGTATCATACTCTACTGCCTTATACACACACATTTCCCATGTCCTATGTCCTTGTATTCTCACCCCAATCCTGTGTAATTAGCGATATTCATTTAATTCCCATTGTGCAGATGAGAAAACTAAAGCTAAAGGAAACTTAACTGAAGATCAGAGTCAAGATTGAAGCCCAAGGCTCCGGACTACAAAAGCACTTCCTAGTCCACCTCAAGATAATTAATACAAGGTTTTCAAAGCAGCCTCTTTGAGCCCAGAAATGATCTAGGTTCCTCTAAACAAAGTGGAATAATGGGGGCCACTTGCCTGCCTTTTCGGACTAATTACCTTCTTTAGGGCTAAACAAATCCACAGACTTAAGATGAGATACCATTTTAAGGTGGTTGTAATGATTGATTTTCTAAAAGGCTTAAAACTTTTAAAATGCTTATAATGATGACTCATCATTTAAACTGTTTGAGACTTCCTGAGATCAGAATTCTCAAAAGGTTCTACAATTCCTAAGAGATTAAAAATACACCAGACTAGTGCTTTGGGCCCAGAATTGAGATTTAACAGACTGACTCTATTCCTAGCTGTGCCTTTGTGATTTGAGATAAATCTTTTAACCTCTCACTTCTTATTTATCCATTTGCAAACAAGCATATTTCCCACCGTAGAATATCTGGGAAGCACTTTAAAATTCTAGGCTCAAAGGTATTTTAAAGCCTTATGAATTCTGTAAAGCACTTTGCATGGCTTTAAAATGAATGTGACACCAATACATGGTGGAATTCATTCACTAAAAAACAGTAAAGAGCATGGGGACAGGGTTAGAGCCAGATTTCTGCCTGCTTACTACTGTTTTTTAACAAGTGCATCTCAGGACTATGCTGTGCTTCCGTCTCTGCCACAATGTGGTGTTGCCACAGCAAGTTGGATTATTTTGTATACTGCCTCCTATAGAGCAGTATGTCACTAAGACTGATTGCTGGGTAGAGATTTTTCTAAGGTAGAAGCCTAGTGAAGAAGGCGAATTCTTTACTTCACTTCCCCGCTTTGAAGCCTAGATTATACGAAAGAAGAAATGTTTTAGACTCTTTGGAATAATACTTCTCTGTCCTATGCCTTAATGTCCTTGTCTATAAGATGGAGTTAAGATTTGCTTCTACCTACAGAGAGTATGGTGTGAGGCTAAATGAGAGAGTTGCAGTGTAATACAGCAGGCTTCAGAGTCAGACACATTTGGGTTGCAATCCCAGCTCTGTCATTTCCTAGCTCTGTGACCTTGGGCAAAGACCCTCACTCACCTTTCTGAGTCTCATTTTCCTCATTTATGATATCAGTCTAATAATTCCCACCTTGTAAGGTTGTTCTAAGAATCGAATGACATATCAAGTTCTTAGTTCAGTGCCTTGTGCCTAACTGATTCTTTAAAACTGTGGTAGCCCCTACAATGTGGAGAACACTGATTTCGTTTCTAACAAACGCTATACTTGTTCATGACCTGTGGTCCCTTTTCCTTTCAAAAGGATGAGTGCCCTATGCAGAATAAGGAAAAAGTCAGAACAACAAGGATGGCTACCTTAACAATGCATCTTAACGTCAGAGTCATATATCCCCTTTAATTACTGCTGTTTCTTTCTCTTCTGGTTAAAGGGGCATGTTAAGAGAAAGATCTGCAATTCAATTCAACAAGTATTTCTGAGTACTTAGTATGTGCCTCTCTGACTTTTTTCATAATAAGTTCTTGCCTCTTGTCATAATTTTTCACAGAAAAGTGGCAGATACTTCATTGATATTAGTAATTGTAGGATTTCCTAAGTTTTCAGTCAGTAATTATTTTAATCTTTCCCAACATCTGAGCTACCAATATCTGACTAATCACTATCTCATATATATATTATACATATAAATTATATATAAATATATAATTTCCAGGGTGCATAGCATTGGCATCAATTTCATTTACACTTGTCTCTAGCAAGAATATTAGTAACACTTGGGTGACCTGCCTTCAATCATTGAGGATGACGATGAACTTTCATCATTCTGGGAAATGATGAACTTCCTTCAGCAAAGAATGGTGAACTTTCATGATCAATGTATGAGAGTTCACAAAATTTTGTATTAACTTTATTCCAACTGCTGAAGAAATTGCTGGAGAAACCTAAGTCCCGAAAGAAGCTCTTTTCACTTGGAGTCTCTCCTAGGTAGATTTTTCAAGCAGATAGAGGCATTAATTCAATATCTATATAGAGTTTTTTCCCATTCATAGAGGACTAGAGAAGTGCCATTAAATTTCAAAGCCCCATTTTTTTATTTTTTCACTTAGAGAAGAAAACTATTTTGTGTTGCCTTCCTCCCTGCCACCCCTCTTGATTAGAGTTGTTCTGAATCTGAGAACACTGACAACTATATTTTCCTAGGATGGCCTTATAACTTGAGATTGCAGCATAACAAACATGGTAGACACAATTTCTGATGCATGGATTTATATCCATGAGATGAATTGGAGGGAACAAGGCTATTCTGTTTATGCACTGACATTGCAACATCTGCTACTATTAAGAGACCTGAGCTCTGATATCAAGTTTGGCCACCCTGACAAGGTCTCCAAGATCCTAAGTCTCCTCACAGTTGATGATATCATCTATAGTCAACTCTCCATCTCTAGGTGAAATAAAGGCAGATTCAGGTATTTAATCCATGGTCTCAAGCAGCCTCTTGTCCTCTGGGAAGAACTTTGACTCAGTAGTCTAAAAATAACATGAATGTATACACTGCTGTGGTCAAATGGCTGTGTTTGCTAAGCGTACACCTTAGAAGACAGACAAATGATTATAAATGGTTGTGAAGAGACAGCACTGACCTTCTGGGAAGTGTGAGGCAAACCTAGCTTATGTGTCATCCTGCAACAGGATCAAGTTCTGTATACAGTGGAAAGCTGCCACTTGAAGCCCACCAATGGAATGAGGTCAGCCAGACAACAAAGGCAGGGCAGCAACATCCAAGTTCCCATCACAGTTCCACTCATCCGAGTTGGTGCTCTGTGTTTTATAAATGGCAGTTGGAAACTAAACAGCCAGTGTATGATGTGGTCAGGTAATCAGAAGCCTAGAGGATGAAGAAAAGCTTTCTGGGGCACACTGAAATACAGCATGGTTTGGCCTTGGACTTCCAGCAAATGAGAATGTATGTGCAGACCGTTCTAGTCAGGAACTCTCAGAAACAGAATGTCTTTTTGCATATGGAGCCAAATATGAATCTTAGTTGCAAAAGTATGAAAAATATCTGGTGTGAGTAGTGGATAAGGCTGGCCTCAAGGATTGGGTTTGTGTGTAGAGCATGGAAGAGAGTGACCACAATTATTAGCAGCCATGTGTATACATGACTAGTCATCACTCTCACCTGTACTACATTCCAGCATAAAGGACAACAATGTGTGCCTTGTTTCTCAAGTCCATCTCACAGAAGGCTAATGTACACATTTTCTATGATTTAGAAGAAAGAAAATATTTAAAAAACGCCACATAGAGTTAGTCACCCTTTCTAGGCTAAAGTCAATCCAAGGGACTGACTCTTAGTTGCCAGGGGGACTTTCGTGGGAAAAGTTAAAGTACTGTAGCTGGAGAATTCAGTCAAGAAAGCTTCAACTCAGTCGTAGGTGCTATTGGGGCCCTCTATACCCCATGCGTGACTGAGCAAGGTCGTGGTACTAGTGGTGTAAACAGTAGCGCAGGAGTGGTTGTGAGCCGGCTCAGCTCTTGAGGCCATTGTGCTTTATCATTGCCTTTTCTCTTTAGGGAGCCTGATCACTAGAGTCTTTGTATGACCCATTACATTATTTGCTCAGAGGCAGCTTAGGGTTTCTGTTCTCTGGCATGTGGCTTCTATCTCTGCGCAGAGGGAGGAAAAATAAACAATCAAATTAGTCCGCCTTGTCTCTCCTCAGTGTCTTCTAGTCCCAATACCATTGAACGTTGTCTTAGCTGTTTTGAACAAGGCTTCTACTACAGCAGACACTTCCTCTGTGGGATGCCTATTGATGAGGTATTTGAATATTTCATCACCTTTGGGTGGGTCTTTCCCAGGTTCCACTTAAGGAGGGGAAAAACAGGAGGAGTGAGGGAGGAGAGGAGGCTCCAAGTGGGTAATATCTCAAATGCTATTACTTCCACTATCTCCCCTCTGACTACTCCCTGGGCTGCCACCCTAAGGGGCACATGGTTCTTGCTTTGGGGTGTCACCATGTGGTTTAGCATGCAACACTCATTCCAGAGCTTGGTCTTCCTGCAATGTAGTGGTGATCTCAACAAAGAAGGAAACTGATGTGTGCAAGCTAGTGTGGGCAGGCTGTTGAGGCTGTAAGCTGCCAACAATGACTTCTACTTTACCCTGCCCCTGCTCTGGGATAAAAGGCCCCATTACTCACCACAGGAAAAGATGCCACTCAATTCATTCTAATATCCTGGCAATTATTTTATCAGGGTGAATACAGAGGCACTTCCCCATTCTTCCCTGCTTCACAGGTTCCTGCAGTCCCTCTGGGGCAATGAAGACCATTATTCCTATGGCATCCTGCAGGGGGAGTTCTAGGTCAGAAAGCAGATAGAAGCCCTTAACCTGGTTCACTGTTGGGACACCTTCAACTGTGACTCATAGTAGGCGTCTGATCTTCTGAGTCACCACTATTAAGGGATACTGGTCATCCAGTTCTCATTGTGAGCTCTTGATAGCTATGCAGACTTTACAGACTCTCGGAAGAACAAGAGAATCTATTTTGAAGCTCACCACTCCCTACCTCACCCCCTCCATGCATTATTGAGTCCATTTGTGGCTGTGTGTATACTTATGCACACTCATATGGATTTGCACCTGCTGATGTATGTGTGTTTCTCTTCCTACTAGTATGAATTAGTGTTTCTGTGTAGGAGTCTAGCAATTATGTCTTTTAGTCAAGTCCTGTGAGGGGCATTCTCAGATAATTAATAGAGTAATTTGTTTAGAAAGCACTTCCCACCCCCAGATGTCCCTAAGCAGACTGGGCTGATCACAAAAAATAAATGAATAAATAAATAAATCAGAACTATCTGGGGAGCTCCCAGAAGATCAAATAGCCCTATTTCAGATCAGCCATTTGGGATCCAGGAAATGGTATTGGGGCTAGAGCCTGCAAGATGGAAGTATTGGGTATGGGATGGAAAAAAAAAAAAAAGAGAAAGGAGCTTTAATAAAAGGTTAAAAATATTCCCCCACAAAAAAAGGATGTAACCTCTGCTAGATGCCTAATTTCTCTTTTGATGTTTAGAAATACCACACAAATAGCTCTTGCATTTGAGTTGTCCAGGTGGCTGGAGATCCATTTATTTTACATTTAACAAAGGGTCAAAGGATCTTTACAGATGTTTTTGCTTAAGGGTCCCAAATAAACTGTCCACCACATTTATCTGGAGGTTGACTGGGGTGGGGGTAGTTTGTTCTGTACTTGCTATTTTTATGTCACCTTCAAGTCACTCCTTTTTAAAAAAAAAATTGAAAAGCAACATTTATGTCCTGAAAGATTTCCGAAAAGAATACAGAAGATCTGAGTTACTGCTCCCCCTCCTTCCCAAGAGAATTTCTCACTGGAAATCCAAGCAAGTCACTTGGACTCTGCCCTGAACACAAAGGATTATCGTGCAAATAACAGAAATTGGTTAAATATTGGTACAACCCAAGGTAAAGTGTCAGAAATCTAGCCCTACCTTAAGCCAAGTTGGGTTTTGAGAGTTGGCTGATAATGATAACTATTCAGTGTTTGACAATGTAAGCTCATAGAATCTGACTGTCTTTGTATGAAACACCTAAAACCAGTGCTCTGCAGTGAGTTCCAGTTTACTGAATTTTGATTCATGTTGGTTCCTTATTAGGTAGGTGTGTCATGCATTTGTTGTACAGTGGCCTTGGATCTCAACTTCTGTGAAAGTATGTATATATATACACATACTACTTCTCCTAGACATTAACGAATTTTAGATTTTTTACTTACATATGACCACATACTTTTCAAGACATTTCACAGATTTATATAAATATAAATATATATATTATATATACACACACAGAATAGTCATGCTTCCCTATTTAATTTTTATAAATGGAGCAGTATAATTTGAAGAGGAATTGTAATTTTATGAGCTATTTCCTCCCCATGCACATCAGGCATGGTAAATAAACCCTCACTAGATAATATCTTTTACAGTATTATATTCAGCTCTAGGAGCTATGATTCTATGAACTCCATCGTAGTACATATGCAGTAGCATTTATGCATGAGCAATAAGCTCAAGCTTTTCTAGTTAGACCAGTCAGCATACATGCACATGCACACATGCATGCATGTACACATGCACATATACATATACACACATGCATGCACATACATGTAAAAGCTTCCAAAAGCATGAAAAACAGCAGAAAGAATTTCATGAAGAATGTTTCTCCAAAGGCAATATGTAACAATGTGCTATCAAAAGCATGAGCCACAACAGTAAGAACTGATCAATTATACCTCATCAAAATTTACAACTTTTACTCTGTAAAAGAACTTCTTAAAAGGATAAGAAGACAAATTGCAGATTAGGAGACAATATTTTCATATCACATATCCAACAAAGGACTTGTATCTAGACTCTATAAATAACTCTAAAAACTCAACATTTAAAAAACAAAAAATCTAATTAAAAAAGAGACAAAAGGCACACACAGACATTTCATCCAAGAGGATATACAATAGCAAATAAGCAAAAAATGCAAAGATGTTCCACATCATTAGCCATTAGAGAAATACAAATTAAGACCACAATGAGATGTCACTATACACCTATTAGAATGGCCAAAATAAAAAAGTAATGACAACACCAAGTGCTACAGAGGATGTAGAGAAACTGTATCACTTATAAATTGTTGGTGGAACTCCTATTCAACATAGTATTAGAAGTCCTGGCCAGAGCAATCAGGCAAGAGAAAGAAATAAAAGGCATCCAAATAGGAAGAGAGGAAGTCAGACCATCCTGTTTGCAGACAACATTATTCTATATCTAGAAAACCCCATAGTCTTGGCCCCAAAGCTCCTTCAGCTGATAAACAACTTCAGCAAACTCTCAAGATACAAAATCAATGTAGAAAAACCACTAGCATTCCTATACACCCACAACAGCCAAGCCGAGAGCCAAATCAGGAACGCAATTCCATTCACAATTGCTATAAAAGGAATAAAATACCTATGAATACGGCTAACCAAGGAGGTGAAAAACCTTTACAATGAGAATTACAAAACACTTGTCAAAGAAATCAGAGATGACACAAACACATGGAAAAACATCCCATGCTCATGGATGGGAAGAATCAATATCATTAAAATGACCACACTGCCCAAAGAAATTTAGAGATTCAACAATGTTCCTATCAAAGTACCAATGACGTTATTCATAGAACTAGAAAAAACTATGTAAAAATTCATATTGAACCAAAAAGGAGCCCGAATAGCTAAGGCAATCCTAAGTAGAAAGAACAAAGCTGGAGACATCACGTTACCCGACTTCAAATTTTACTACAGGGCTACAGTAACCAAAACAGCACAGTACAGGTACAAAAACAGACACATAGACAAATGGAACAGAATAGAAAGCCTAGGAATAAGGTTGCACACCTATAACCATCTGATTTTCTACAAAGCTGACAAAAACAAGCAATAGGGAAAAGACTCCCTATTAAATAAGTGATGCTGGGATAACTGGCTAGTTATATGCAGAAGATTGAAACTGGACCCCTTCCTTACACCATATGCAAAAATTAACTCAAGATGGATTAAAGACTTAAATGTAAAACCCAAAACTATGAAATCCCTGGAAGACAAACTAGGCAATACCATTCTGGATATACGACTTGGCAAAGATTTCATGATGAAGACGCCAAACACAATTGCAACAAAAGCAAAATTTGACAAGTGGGATCTAATTAAACTTAAGAGCTTCTTCACAACAAAATAAACTATCAACAGAGTAAACAGACAACCTACAGAATGGGAAAAATATTTGCAAACTATGCATCTGACAGAGGTCTAGTATCTGGCATCTACGAGGAGTTTCAACAGATTTCCAAAAAAAAAAAAAAGTGGGCAAGGGAAATGAACACACACTTTTCAAAAGACATATAAGCAACCAACAAGCATATGAAAAAAATGCTCAACATTACTAATAATTGGAGAAATGCAAATCAAAACCACAATGAGATACCATCTCACATCAGTCAGAATGGCTATTAAAAAGTAAAAAAATTACAGATGTTGGTGAGGTTGTGGAGAAAAGGGAACACTTACACATTGTTGGTGGGAGTGTAAATTACTTCAACCATTGTGGGAAGCAGTGTGGCAATTCCTCAAAGAGCTAAAAACAGAGCTACCATTTGACCCAGCAATCCCATTACTGAGTATATACCCAAAGGAATATAAATCATTCTACCATAAAGACACATGCATGAGAATGTTCACTGCAGCACTATTCACAATAGCAAAGACATAGAATTAACCTAAATGCCCATCAATGACAGATTGGATAAAGAAAATGTAGCACATACACACCATAGAATACTATGCAGCCATACCAAAGAATGAGATCATGCTTTTTGCAGGAACATGGATGGAGCTGGAGACCATTATCCTTAACAAACTAATGCAGGAACAGAAAACCAAATACTGCATGTTCTCACTTATAAGTGGGAGCTAAATGATGAGAACTCATGGACAAAAAGAGAAGAACAACAGACACTGGGGCCTGCTTGAGGGTGGAGGGTGAGAGGAGGGAGAGGATCAGAAAAAAGTAACTGTTGAGTACTAGGCTTAATACCTGGGTGACGAAATAGTCTGTACAACAAACCCCTGTGAAATGAGCTTACTTATATAACAAATCTGCACATGTACCCCTGAACCTAAAATAGAAGTTAAAAAAATAAATTGCCGGTGGAAATGTAAAATGATACAGTCACTTTCAAAAATAGTTTGGCAGTTTTTTTTTAAACATTAAACATGGATGTACCATATGACCCAGCAATTACACTGTTGGGCATATATTCCAGAGAAATGAGAACTTATTTTCATGCAGAAATGTACACACAAATATTCATGGCAGCTTTATTTATAATAGCCAAATACTGGAAACTACCCATAGGCTATAAAAACCATGGCACATTCTTATCATAGAATACTACTCAGCAACACAACTTTGATGAACCCAAAGGAAATTATGCTGAGTGTAAAAAGCCAATCTCAAAAGGGTACAGACTGAATGATTTCATTTATGTAACCATTGTGAATTAACAAATTACAGAAAAGGAGAATAGATTTGTGGTTGCCAGGGATTAGGGATGGGAGGGGGTAGAAGGAGTAGGTGTGGCTATAGAAGGATAGCAGGAGAGAGTTTTGTGCTGACGGTACAGTTCAGTATCTTAATTGTGGTGATAGTTACCCAAGGCTACACATGTGATAAAATTGCATAGAGCTACACATACACACACACACACACACACAATGAGTGCATGTATAACTGGTGAAATCTAAATAAGCTCTATGGATTGTACCAATGTCATTCTCTTGCTTTTGCTATCATACTATAGTTATACAAGATGCTAACATTGGGGGAGCTAGGTGAAGGGTGCACAGAACCTCCCTCTGCATTTCTTTGCACATTTCTTTACTGTGAGTCTATAATTATTTTTTAAAATAGTGTTTTTTTAAACCTCAGTAATAACATTTTTTGGATGCTAAATATTTTGCTTTATATGTAGGGCATAATTTCTTTGTTTTGTGTATTAAAAATACATTTTGGTTCTATCTGTGTCATTTTGTGCTTAAGTATAGTACAATATATTTAAAAGCACAGCATCTGATGTAAAAGATGTTAGTTCTCTGGCATAGGGATGTCACAGTGGAAATGGGAAGATTTATGCCACTGGACTTGAAGTTTCCTAGGGTAGAATTGTTGGTGTGTTGTGGCAAACAAACCCTAAAGTGACCTCAAATGATCCCTGCCTCCTGGTGTTCACCCCTTTGTATAATACCCTCCCCTAGAATGTAGGCAGGATCTGTGAATTTCGGTGACTTGTTTCTAACCAACAGAATATGACAAAAGTTACAAGATGTTACTCCTGTGATAATGTTACTATGTATATCTATATAAACTCTGTGTTGCTAGTAGATGAGCTAGTCAGACTCTCTTTCACTGGCTTTGTAGAAATAAGCAGCCGTGAAGTAAGTGGCCATGTTGGAGAAGCCCATGCAGCAAGGAACTGTGGGTGGCCTGTAGGAGCTAAGCGTGGCCTGTAGGAGCTAAGCGTGGCCTGCAGCAAAAAACTGAGACCTCAATCTTGTAACCATAAGGAATTGAATTCTGCCGACAACCTAAGGGAGATTGGGAGCATACCTTTCCACAGCCAAGCTTTTGATGAGAACATAGCCCTGGAAGACAGCTAGATCACAGTCTGGTGACACCTTGAAGCAGAGAACTCAGCTAAGCTGTGCCTGAGCCCCTAACCTACAGAAACTGTGAGATAATAAATGGTTTACTTTTTAAGCCACTAAGTTTGTGGTAATTTGTTACTCAACAATAGAAATGTAATACATACATGAAAACCTCTGCAAGGTCCCACTTAGAGTTGAGGCCACAACCCACACAGATCTACTCCCCATAATCTGTCTCATCATCCTGAGACAGAGAGAGGTCAAAAAGAGCAGCTTCACACATTTTGTTTTTGGTGACCGTGTCCTGAAATAGTGTTGTTTCTTCTTCTTATTTGTCAAGGGGTTACCTTGACACAGCTGAGCCCAGGGTTTTACAGCCCCGTTGTTAAACTGTAATCAAGAAGTTTAATAGGTTTGTTTGTTTAGAATTTTGTAATCATCAGTTCTCAGTTGTGGCATGACTAATCAAAACACATTTATATTTGGCTTTTGAAATGTGTTTTATGCTTTCATTTAAATATAGTTACATAAACCTGAGTGACTTCATATTCCATTCAGAAAATAGATGGCAATATATCTTGGATTCAAGCAAAGTACCCAACTTAAGTAGAGTGCCTGTTATGAGACTTCAAAATGTGCATTTCACATATTTTTTAGCTCTTAGTTGCTCTAGGTTGTTTGTTATGTGAAGAAATGGCCTTGTGAGATTTACCTTGAGGAAATTAATTGAGCATTCTGATTCAAGAAGCCTCTTTTGGGGCTGTAGGTTGCATTAGAACACAGAACTCAACAAGAGGACAAGGAATGTTATTTATGAAATTTCTCAAGATCCGTTGTTGAAGTGTATCAATGAGACCCTGAAAGCATTTTGGCCCAGGAAGATGACATAAGATGACATCATTTTTATTTATTTATATCAATGTAGTAAAAGGTTTATACTTAAGCTAATATATAGCTACACACACATTCTGTTAAAAACCATATAAATGGCAATAATACAAAATGAATATGGTCTGTAACACACTTTGACATTCTTAGAAATAGATGCTACTAAGAAAATATGACATTTTACTGTGGGGAAGAGAAAGCACTCTCTAAGTGTATCTACTGAGGCAATGAGTTATGAAAATGATAACCTACTCCCACAATTACCTTTGTGGGATGTTGAAAGGACAAATCAGCCACAACGTATAAAACATTTTAAGCATCGTGAAAAACGTGTGCTTGATGCTTTTTTTCCATACAGTAAAAGGTTTTATACATGGAATTTTGCCTTCCTGAAATCCTTCACTGACAGCTTTTCCTTTAACTACCGCTTCTCTCTTTGATTCTACTATTCGCTCATTCCAGAACTATCTTCTCTCATCCAAATATTCGTGTACCCACCTTAGTTTCAGGCCATCAGTTAGAATGTCCTCTTACCTCCAAACATGCTATTTGGAGAACATTCATATGTGGGAATCAATTAGTAAACCGCAATTGACCACAGGGATTCCAAGCCACCTCTGAGTCCTTGAATGAGGAGATAGTATGTGTATGCACTTTATACATTTTGAGGTAAGAGAGACTGTCCCCTTTCATATTTACTTAAGGTTTATGAGGTTTTCAGTTCATGTTTCCCTGTTATTTCTCATTATGTAACTTGCTACTCCTGGGTAAAAATAGTTCAGTGAATCATGAGCCTGGAAAAAGGTTTCACCACGTCTCCAGGTGAGAAAGACCTGGAGAAGTCAAAAAGCTCATCAAGTTGGGAACACTAAAGTGGAAGTTCTGCTCACCAGGAAGCCATGAGGATCAAAGGCAAATGGGGAGTTCCCTTATAGCTAATTTCTCTATAACAACCAGAGAGAGTTTATTAGCATAAGCTATGTCCACCTACTCTATACTCACTTCCCCACATTAAAAGTTCTCTTGGTTTTCCACTGGCCTCATGTTGGTATAGCAAATCTTCAAGTGCTCCTGACAGAATTGAGAACTAAGTAGAATTAGCATTTCCTGCCTCTGCATCAAAGCTAAATGGAAGAGGAGGAACTTCTAAGAAAGGTGAGAACAGCCATTTGGAGGGGACAGGTTAACTATACAGTCATCCCATATAGCCATGAGCAAGGAGATGGATTTTTTACTGCGACACCCACTCCAATTCTCTTAGCTTCCCAAAGGCATGCAGTAAACAAGAAGATGCATTTTCCATTTTTCATTGTATAACTCTACATTTAGACTTTCCTTGAGAGCCCAAAGCACATCAATGACAAAGTATAATAGAATAAGAAAGGGTTGGATTTTTGTTTTAGGCTAAGTGCATGGCAGAAGCTGTTACGTAGTACATAATTGTAGACTTCCAGGTCCTGTCCAGTAAAGTCATAGATGTTACTCATTGGTATGATAAAACCCTGCTCATCATTGTTGGTTTCGTGGAAAAATGGCCTTGTGATATTTACTTTTATGTCATTTAACTAATTTGGGGTTTGCAAGATTAGACTCTAAAAGCTATTGCTTTCCTCTTAGGTTATTGGCCCGGAATTACGTTATACTATGACTAGAATACATTGACACCAGGTAAATGGTATGCCTCAGTTATGGCAGATTATAGCAGCTCTTGAAACTACGTTTCCCATAACCGTGGCTGATGGAATACAACAGAAGAGGATATTTTCAACTCAGCCCTTTTTTGTGGCCTTCAAAAATTGGCTCAATGTTTTAATAATAAACATTCAAGAGCATTAGATTCGAAATGTCAATGTGCTAAATTTAAAGAGATACAAACACTTGGGTTCACTAATACTAACTGTTCTCATCCCCTCTTATTCTAACACTGGTTTCTCTTCCAGGCTTCAGTAGAGCATTTCTTTCAACGTACCTTAAGTCTTCATACCTATCATCAGAAGCCCTTCTGATGTAATAGGTTCTGTTTTTTTCTCTGGGGACCTCATGAGTCCTAGCAGTATGAGTGTCTACAGTAAGCACAAATTCTTGCACAGACATAAATTTGATTTTCTATTTATAGTCTTTGTTTCTTTTCCCAGTGATCTTTGTTACTCATGGGAAGGAAAGAGTCTGTGCTTGCATGGACTAATCCACACAAATCAAAAGTACCCTAACATCTGGTAGTAAAGTCCTTCTGGGCTTGGACTATTTATATGTAAATTATGCTTCCAAATTTGGAGCAAAACACTAATATCAAATTGAGCCCCCACTACACTGTTGCAACCACATATACACTTATACTTGACAAGACTTGTGTTCTAATTTAGGGGTCAAAAATATAGCCACCATATTCACAGAAAGAAATAAGAAATATGTATTGCATTTCTACCTTACACTAGGCACTTTAATGCATTATCTTGATCCCTACTGAGAGTTGAATGCCATTATGTGTATTTTTACAGATAAAATTGCTAAGGTTTTTAAGTTAAATGACTTGCCCAAGGACACACACCTAATAAGTGATGAAGCTGTGTTTCAAATTCAGGTTTATCTGAGTCCAAATCTACACTCATTTTTGCTGTACTATATTGGTTTTGCATAAATATATGTGCTTGGATATATTAATATAAGAATCTTCAGTGTATTTCTTCCAATAGTGACTGGCTTTTAGGAGCCAATTGATAGAAAAATGAATCCAGGAACATTTGAGAACACCTTTTTCATTGTCCTCTCCAGATGTGTTTTCCCCCATTCAATTTCACTTTATAAATATCCATCAAGTGCTAATTATGGATAAGTTGCGGCACTTTGGGCACTGTGCCTGACAGACATAACTTGGCTATGACACATATTTGTGATTTACCAAGAGAGTTTTATGCTGAGGTTTGCCTTCCTGGCCTGCTCGGTTTTGGAATAATCTTTATTCCTGGGCCCAGGGTCTATCTCCGCAGTGTTAAATTAGGTAGGAGGCTACTTTACGGCAACAGACCTAAGCGATATTAATAGCTTGTTTTTTCTGTTATGCCTTGGCTTCCCTTGATGAATCAAGTGCCAAATTTTCATATCTTTATCCATAGTTCCTAGCAAGGAGACGGCGGCTTGGAGAAGTGATAGGCTTTGCTCACACAGCAGGTTTCTGCTGGTGGCTAAACTCCATGGAGTTCAGAATCCATTAAGTCCACTGTCTTTCCCAGGTGCCATATTGGTGCCCATATTGTACCTGTGTGCAAATGTTTCGGTGAAGTGGTATTATTCAGGTGTCTTGTGGTTTTGCAAACTATTCACCCTCTCTCACCTCAAACCACTCCCCACTTTCCAGGAAACAGAAGCAGTGTGTGTGATATAACGAGTAGAAATGTGTCTAGGCTTTGGAATCAGACAGACTTGAGTTCAAAGTCATCCCTCTTTGTAACTGTGTGTGGTCTTGGAGAAGTCTGTTGAACATTCCGAGCTTCAGTGTCTTATCTGTAATATGAGAATGATAACTACCTCGCATATTGTTGTGACTATTAGCACTAATGTATACAAAGGGCCTAGCACAATATTTCAGAAAAGGTGTAGATATCAGATGCCAGTCTAATTAGAACATTGCTTTTTAAGTATATGCACGGAGGGGTGGAAGGGGCAAGAGGAGGGTAGCTGTGTCATGGTATTTGTGTTTCAATTTTGGGTGTGTACATTGCTGTTAGTGACTTTGTTTCAAACTGGACTCTCCCCTGCCATCTCCCTTGCTCCTTCCCTTTATTAAGCTTTATTGTTTAGGCCCTGTTTCCAATTAAAAGACAGTCCCCTCCCCCACAGGATAAATTTGCCCACTGTTTTGTTTTTGTGTGTGTGTGTGTGTGATTCAAGATTGGCTGTCCCCCAGATTGCAGCTGATAACCCTTCTCTTCCCAGTAGCCACTACTGCCTCTTCCCAGAAATTTTAAACAGGGGGCCGCACATATGGATTAGGGCACAATCTCAGAGTCAATGAAATGGTGGCTCAGAGATCTTTCCAGGACCAGTGGGAATCCCATGTGTCATTGATGGGAAAATAAGCATCCCTTGTCATCTACAAGTCTATGAGTGTTTGCTGCCACCCCTAGCCCTCCAATGCAACATGCTCATCCTATTCTTGTTTATTTTCTACTCCTCTTCCTCCTCCCTTTCCAGGCCTATCAGACTGAGTTATAATACCACCGATCTCTTCCTTCCCTCCCACCCCTCTCTCTTTCTCTCTTATTGCATTTGTACTTTTATGGTCAGCCCTTCTGGATACGCTATCAAGAGTTGAGCAGCACAAAATCCAGATGGTAACAGTCAGCCTTGCTCTAAGCCCTGGCTGGTAGGTGTTAGAATTTGATTACTGTAGTTAGTGGCCATTTAGGATTCAGCAACCTTAATCCCTTAAACACAGCCTGGCTAAAGAGGAGTGTAATTTTACCAGGTGTTTGCCTGCAGGGAGAAGTCGGAAAAGGATGCAGATCTGGATGGTGTTTTTGCCTGCAGGGAGAAGTTGGAAAAGGATGCAGATCTGGATGGTGTTTCAACAGGGAAATAAATGGAGGTGAAACACTGTGAAAAAGGTAGCAGTAGGTTCTAGGGTAAAACATCTGAACAAGCTGTGGGAAGTTGCTCCCTGGGAGGGGAGGCAATACTGAGAGCCGCACTCTCAGCCTTTCTCAGTAAGATCCTTGTGTGATGCTTTTGTGCAGTAGTTGTATGGCCAAGTTAATTTTTTTATTGCCAGGAGCTATCCAGGTCAGAGGAGAATTTCCCTTTGGGTCCAGCGTGGTATTACTTTCGTTAACCAAGAGAATGCCTGCCACTGGCACACTTGATTATGTCATACTTCTTTACCAGTGATGATGGCAGAGAGTTTTATTGCAGGATAACAGGAAAGGTAAAACTAGGCTTTGAAATATGGACTACTAATCAAAATGATATCAAACAACACAGAACATATAAAGTGTGGAGATAACAGTGCAAAGAGCCTTGTACTGGAAGTCAGAAGACCAGAACAAGTTTACTACTTAATGACCTTGGGCAAGTCACTGTACTTTTTTGAGTCACAGTATTATTACCTGAAAAAAAAAAAAAGGCCAATAGCATTACTTACCTGGCCTACCCCTCAGGGTTGTGTTCAGAATCCAGTGAGAATCTTCGATATCTTTATAACCAACAAAGTGCTGTGTAAATTAAATAATTATTACTTTAATTACTTTAGCATTTAAAATTAAAAACAAAAACAAAACTGAACCAACAAGCTGTGATTCACACCACCAAACTCCTGCCAAATCTGCCTTCTTCTGTCGATTGACTTAGAATAGGATATAATTTCCAATAAGACCAGTGGTTTAAACCTTCCTTTTTTCCTTCCACTGAAGGCATAACTAGTTATTCATGTCCTTGTGAAACCTCAAGAGAGATTTTAGCTCTGTCATTTATTAATGCATTAGGGAAACTACTTCATCTCTCCAAGACTCAGATTAGCATGGCATCTACCTTTCAGAGCTGCTAAAATCAAATGAGATAACCAATGGAACATGATTACCATAGTCCTTCCCACATAGTAAGGACTCACCAACTGTTAGCACTTCATTTCACTATTATTTCTCCAGGAGGCTTGTCCCTGATAGCTTCCTGTTACCAAGAATACATTCACATTGGCACAGCTTTTCAGCTTTGTTACCTGGCCAGTAATTTCTGTGGAACCAAGGCCCACAACATAGTCTCTTCTTTGACAGATTAGTGTCTCATGCAGTCACTTCTCTTCCCTCTCTTTTCGCTCCAAGTGTGATAGACTGTCAAACTAGCATATCTCCTGACTCCATGTGAGGCAATTGTGTTCAGCCAGGGACAATCCTCTGCTCAGAGGCAGCAACGCTACCCACAGCTTTAGGAATTGAATGAGGGCTCCCATCAATCTGTCACCACCCATTCTACCCCCAAGCCAATCCAACCCCTGAGGTGACCTTACCTGACACTTTCCTCCTGCTCTCACCTACCACTGGTGGTACAGAGGCATTCTCTCTCTCTCTCTTTGAATATCTCTCTCTCTCTCTCTCTCTCTCTCACGCACACACACCCTTTCTTTTCCCGCCACTCATACACAACTCCTAATGAATTAGTGAATTTCATCTTCCCTAGACCACCACTGCTGCAAGAAGCAAACAGAACCAACTGGTCTAGCATCAATTTCTGTCTACCTTCCTCATGATTCTTGGTGATGCCACTTCATAAAACTGAGAAAAAGTAAAAACGAAACCCACACATCCCCTCTTTATAATCTAACCACTTATTCCCCAGAAGACTTTTTAGTGAATGTATTCTTAAGTATTATTCAGGCCTTCAGAAGGCTGTCTGCATGGGTTCAGTTTGGCAATAAAACAATCTCCCCAGCTCAGGAATAAACATGTACTTCCCAAGTACATGTGATTAGCTGATGTGGGCTCACCATCCCCACTTCTAAGAGGCATTTAAAGCCATGACTGGAAAGAAATGGGTACTTTTAAAAACCAGAGCAAAGAAATCACCAAAATTGAGTTTCTCTGTTTTGCTGTTTGAGTGAGTTGTAGCCAAATAAGCTACATACAGGCATGCGCTGCATAACAATGTCTCAGTCAATGATGGACCTCATATACTATGGTGGTCCCGTAAGATTATAATATTGTATATTTACTCTACCTTTTATGTTTACATACACAAATACCATTGTGTTACAATTGCCTACATTACAGTAATATGCTGTACAGGTTTGTAGCCTAGGAGCAATAGTTTATGCCATATAGCCTAGGTGCGTGGTAGGCTATACCATCTAGGTATCTAGGTTTGTGTAAGCACACTCTCATGTTTGCACAATGATGAAATGGCCTAATGACGCGTTTCTCAGAACGTATCTCTGTCTTTAAGCGAGGCATAACTGCATTTGCATATTTACAAGCTTCCTTTTTGGCTTTAGGTTGCAAGCACTTATAAATACCTCTGGGGGCTGAAGTCTCCAGATTTAGAAGCTCCCAAGCATGGTCCAGCATATTGTTACAAAGTTGTATATATGCAAAATTTGGGATTATGACATTTCAGGTACCTCTCTAAAGGACTGTTTTTTTTTTTTTTTTCCTCCCTTCTTGTGAAATCATTTGCAGTACATGGTCCCCTTCAAGAAATTCAGCTAAACTAGTGGGAAATCTACAGATATCACTGGTCCATGGCTTTTCCTGCTGGGTGAAATAGTAGCCCCTGGGGGAAAAAAGAAGTGAACTGAAGTGATCCCCAAGTTAGATCTCACACCCAAGTCAGATCATGATAACCGTCATCATGTAATTATTTGATATGAGAGTGGGGTGGGGAGAGACAGTAAAGTAAAAAAGATCAGGGTTCAAACCCCAGCTCTGCTATTCACTGTGACTTAGAACTAGACACTTAACCTCTCTAAACCCCGACTTCTTCACTTCCCTCACAGGACTGTGGCTGTGGGCATTAAATAAGATAATGCATGTAAAGCAAGGGCAAATAGCAGGCATTTGTCAGCCAGAAACAAATCTCTTCCTTTGGAGAAGGAGGGTTGAAGAGAAACTTAGAGAAGAAATTGCTACTCCTGCTGCTTCTAATGAGGGCCATCACCAGAGTCACAACAGGAGCCACTGCTCTCATAGTAGATGGTTAGGATAAACAAGGCATGTTTCTTGGTGGTGGGAGCCCAGGGTTAGTTAGAAGCCGTGAGGGAAGTGTCCCTGAGAGAATAAACATCCACGGAATGTTAGAAGAACCTTCATCTCTGGTAGCTTATGGTCAGGTAAAAGAATGGAAAAGAAGGCAATTGGAAGCAGGCATTGCTTTGTCACTTTTTATGCGATGGCAGCACCAGATAAGCTAATTGATGTCCTGACCTCTGTGATCTTGCTCAGGTTGAGGACCAGGGTCCAAGGTACCCTGGTAACTTTTTGGAGGAATTTGTGTGACCAAAAAACTTCTTCTCTAGGCAAGCAGCAACTACTGCTGTAGCCATAGGGGTCTCCCATGAAGCTTCCACTTATACTATTCCTTTCACTGGATTTCCTGTTTCTTGGCTTTTGGCTCTCCAATGGTCAGAAACAATCCTCTTTCCCCTACTCAGAACTTTGAGTCTTCCCTGGATTTGTGGAGCAAAGGCAACCTTCTGCAGGAAGGTTTATCATAAGCCACTTTTCTCCTCAAACTCCCAAAGCTCTTACCCAGCCCTTCCTTTTGATCCTACTCTTAGAGTCAAGCCATCTTCCCGCTGGTTTCCTCACATGCCATTCCATGCTATTACTCTAGAGCCCTGCAACTGTGCACATATTCCAAGAGGCATTCCCAATACAGTGAAAACTCAATGGCTCCAGTTATAGGGCAGCTTCACTCACCTTACGGAGGTCGGTGAGTAGTCCCAACACAACAAATAAGGTGGCCTGAGGCCCAGTGCTCTACCACTAATTTGCTATTTGACTTAAGTAAGCACAACCCCTCTTGGAGCATTATTTTCATAATCTCTAACAGGGCAGGGAGATCTAAGATTACTCATTACTAAGGTCACGGTTAGCTCAGAAAGTTAAAAGGCCAGTTTTGTGGCATGAGCACAGATTTTGAACTAACATAGACCAGAGCTTGTATCTCCGTCCTACCAACTTAACAGTGGCCCCTCGTCGCAGTGAAATGGCTTGTTCAAGGCTGCACAGCTAGTAGGCAGCAAAGCCAGCATTCAAACCTATAAGTAGTTCTGGGCGGGCTCAGCAGAGCTCTTCCTCCTTCCTGGATGCAGCTAGTCCCAGGTCAATTACAAAGGGCCAGGTTACCACTTTCAGAACTTTGTCAGCCTGGGCTCAGATTGCTCACCTCCTCCCCATACCCCAAACAATTAGTGATCCTTACCCTCCCTAGGAATTCCAATAATAGAAAAGAAGAAGGGGGGAGGGGCAGAGAGATTTGAGAAGACACAGGCTTAAAGGCTAAGCTTCCATTTACATTGTTCCTTTCACTGGGTTTCCTGTTTCTATGTTTTTTGCTCCCCCAAAACTTATAGGTGTTTAGGCTTTATGGTCCCAGTGGACTAGTTTTAAAGTCATCAACTCTTGATATTTATTTTATCAATGTACTCAGACCAGTGCAAAATGACGTGTATATACAGAGTTTTTGCAGTGTCATTTGTAATAAAATAAGATTTGAAAGCACTCTTTCAATAGGGAATTGTTTAAATAAATCACATTACATTCATTTAGTAGAATGCTATGCAATTTTAAAAAGAAAGGAAACCACTTAATATGTATCAACATCTAAAAGGGTTCATTGTATATTAAGTGTAGAAAGCAAGAAACAAAACATTGTACATAGAATGCTATGATTTACAGGAAGAAAAAAGAATATATGTGTATATATGTTTGCTCACGTGTGTAAAATACCTTTTTAGTGATATGCAAGGAACTGGTTAAATACGTATAGCATCATTATCAACCTTCTTTTATTTCACTGACAGAGAACAGGGACATAGATGTTCATCTATAGCTCTTCCTTAGCACAGGAAGCAGTGGGAGGAGATTTGCAGATACAGTCCTTGCAGACCTGCATGGTAGAAAGATCTGGCTTTTCAGTGTTAGGGTGACCACGAGGTCTCAGTTTGCCCAAGACCCTCCTGATTGTAGTGCTAAAACTCCTGGGAAAACCAGGACAGTCGGTCATCCTATTCCTCATCCTGCTGCTGCAGCCCTTAGACAGCCAGGAGGGAAGATTCCAGTAGTGGCATGAGCAGAGCGATGGCAGCAGCCCTTGGCTCCACAATCCACAAGGGACAAGGGACTCACAGAGTGGCAGGCACATGCTCTGTAAGGTATTCTCATCTAACAGACAAGGAAATTGAGGCTCAGAGAGGTTAAGTGATTTGCCCAAGGTCACACAGCTAGTAAGTGCTGGAGCCAGTCTGTCTGACTCCTGCCATGCCAACAGGACCCTGGGGAATGTAAAGCTTTCAGTGGAGCAGTGGGTCTGACCTTTCTTAAAGCCTAAAGCACCCAGAGTTGCATTTTAACCAAATCAAACACAGTTGCTTTGAATCAACTTTGGCAAGCCAGTGTTAGGAAACAGCTTTCTTCCCAGCACTCTAACCCAAGCAAAGAGAATAGATGTTCCAGGTCTTTGGACTGAAGGAGTCATAGACAGAAAGCTGGCCTTCTCAGTTGTGCCCGTAATAGTTCAGTTCTCACCTGGGGAATGATAGCCTACTCATCCCCTAACTTGATCCAGCCTCCTACACAAGAGCAACAAGAGAAATTAAAACGGAAGAGCAGCCAACTAATAACAGGTAGTGGTGCATGTTATGATGCTTGTCTACTTTTCGAGTGGGTGGGGGTGGAATGCAACTTGGCTGTATAACAGGGGACCCTTTTGCTAGGAAAAGGTAAATAATTCCCCAAAGCCTTATGCATCAAAAACGAACCAAGCAGGCTGGACATGGTGGCTCATTTCTGTAATTGGATTACAGAGGTGGGAGGATTGCTTGAGCCCAGGAGTTCAAGACCAGCCTGGGCAACATAGCGAGACTGTCTTTACAAAAAGATGAAAAAATTAGTCAGACATGGTGGCGGGCACCTGTAGTCTTGACTACTCAGGAGACTGAAGCAAGGGGATGACTTGAGCCAGGAGTTTGAGGTTACAGTGAGTCATGATTGTGCCACTGCACTTCAGCCTGGGTGACAGAACAAGACCCTGTCTCTTAAAAAAAGAAATGCACCAAGCAACAGAAAAACAGATGTAGCAGATAGTAGAAGCTTTAGGGACTTGGGAGAAGCATAGGAAAAGGTCACAGCAGCAGCTGTACTTGCCCTTTCCCAATTAAGCAGCAGGCGGGTGTTAATTATATACAGGAAATTGGGCTGCTTTACAGACTCTGTTGAGATATTTTATAAATATGGAGTGAGGGAAATGTTTATCCTCATTAATTTATTAATTTACACATGCTGAGTTGTACAGAGCACCAGAGAGAGATACTACCTGTGCCAGGGTGTGGGAGTTTCTGGGAGCAATGGATTTGGGTATTGGTTTATCAAAGAGGATTCAGAATGAAACTGAAGCAGAGTTTTCCAAAGCTTTAGCCTTCTCTGCAAGGGCTGCCACGGTTTTGGCAAAGATCATTTTGTGTGAACACTGTACACAGGACCTGAATTACGTATGCCTTGGAGTCCTACATTCTTGAATTTGAATGAAGCCAATTGATCTCTGTGGTGATTGAATTCGGGACAATAGACTAATTAGCACCATACCCACTCTCACCACAAAACAATCAGCCTTGAGGGTTTAATGGTAGAAACCATAAATGTTATTTGGGTTTTAATGTCTAATAGAGCCGGCAGGAAGGATTAGGAAGCCTGCCTGCAGTGTGCTGTGGTTTAAGAAGCGTCAGGTGGTAACATGACATTTCAATATGTACAAGGATTCTACAGCCCTTCCTAAATTATTTCTATCTGCAGCATCACAGATATTGCCACAGAAATGTGGCAGCTTGGACCAGGAGGACTACATGTGTGTCCCTTCTTCTGAAATAGCTGTGTGCTTATAAATGTGGCCACCAAGCAAAATTTCCCATGTGGAGTCCCATTCCTCATTGCCTTTTGTAATAACATCAGAGATGCGTTCTTCTGACAAATATTTTAACTCCAAGATGTTGCAAAGTCTCAAAACTGCAAAACAAACATCGGCTATCTTATTTGAGAGGAAAAATTTCAATTATTTCCTCCGGCAAGCCACTTGAAGATACTAATTTCAGGGTGTCTTTCATAGGACAGAATTGCGTTAAAAAACGCCTTTCACTACCTGCTTCAGAGGGCTGATGGGAAGCAAAAGCACTTTATTAATTACAAAGTGCTGTCAATATGTGAATTCTAATTACTCTTCCAGTCAATCTTGGACTGTCACTTTTAAAAAACTGGAGAACTCCCTTCTCGCCCGCAAACGAATGTTAGGTCTTTAGAAAAACAAGGAATAGCATTTGCCACTTTGAGGGAAGCTCATTAAGAGTTCTAGTACGGAATAGTCAGAGCTGTTCATAGAATACTTTTTTTTGGGGGGGGGGGACGGTGTCTTGCTCTGTCGTCCAGGCTGGTGCAGTGGCGCGATCTCGGCTCACTGCAAGCTCCGCTTCCCGGGTTCATGCCATTCTCCTGCCTCAGCCTCCCGAGTAGCTGGGACTACAGGCGCCCGCCACCACGCCCGGCTAATTTTTTTTTGTATTTTTAGTAGAGACAGGGTTTCACCGTGCTAGCCAGGATGGTCTCGATCTCCTGACCTCGTGATCTGCCCTCCTCGGCCTCCCAAAGCGCTGGAATTACAGGCGTGCTCGCCCGGCCGAGAATAGTTTTTAATTCTTAGCAATCTATGATCTTGTCATTCAGAGTGAAGTTTGGCACGGGGGATGGGGTGGGGTCTGTGTTCACCCTGTTGTGTACATACTAATTAACCAGGCCCTCCCAGTTTTCTCATCACGGGGAGAGGAAGCACAGAGTCCACTAGCATTTTGTAACTGTGGGTACTTGAACAAAGTAAGGGAAACCAAGCCTCAGATTTACTGTCTGGAAGTCAGACGTGATACTGCATAGTTATGAGGAGGCAATGAGATGATATTATCTGCCAGAGGCCGGGGACCAGGAAGCACTATGCAAATCTTCTTAGGGGATAGGCAAGGGCTCTCCCTTCAGTGCCTCCCCTGGCAGGATGCATTTGCTTGCTACCTTGCTTCTTCCAATTTTTGCCTCAGGGCCTTGTTCAGTTTAGTAGCCCCAAGCAGGTAAAGATTGTTTTGCATGCACATATTTTACCGACTTGGGGCAATCAAGCAAGGGATTTTTAGCTTCTGCCTGTTCAAACTGGCTTCCTGGGGCTGCCTATTGATTTTGGGGTTTTAACAAAATAAACAATGGTTTATTTAGAAACAGTAATTGGGTGAGTAGGGAAGTTTCCCCAAAGGAGGACAGAATTCAGAAGGAAAAGGACTACAGGTACTTTACCTTTTCCAAGATCCAGGTTTGGGCGTTTGTAGAAGTTCAGAGCTGATGACACAGAGCCTCTGTTTAGAACTTAAGGAACTCTTTATTATGCACCCTGCGAAGGTAGGCATTGAAGGGAGAGCCCTTGCCTATCCCCTAAGAAGATTTGCATTCTAACTTAATTAACAAAAAGTAGGTTTTAACTTCATTTTATCTTATTCAAAGCAATATGACTTCATTTGGTTCCTTCCAACAATGCCCTGTTGGGTCTTTTAACTTGGTGAAGAGGTTTACCTCACTAAACAATTTTACAACCACAGAGCTTACCTGCTCCCTAGCCTTGACATTCTGTTCTTGTCATGGTTGACTGTGTCCTCCTGTTTCCAGTTTCCAGATGGCAATTTGTCTTTTGAAAGAAACAAAGTAACTTGATAGGCAAAAGAAGGACAGTTCCCACAAGCTACCAACCCTGTTCTGGTGCCAAAGGATTATAAACTTCGTGTTGACAAGCCATAGTATCTACGAGAGTAATTCCAGGCTTAATCTAAAATGTGTTAATAATAATAATAATAATAATTTATTATTGGAAAGTAGCCCCACAATCTCATCATCCACTTCAGAAATAAATCTTCCTCATCTCCACTGGTAGACACACATTGAAACTCTCCCCTTCTCATACCCTCAGACCTTGGGTATCAGGTATAAAAGAGATTACTTCATTTCTGCCATCTCTTTTTCCCTTAAAGAACTCAAACAACCACTCCCTGAAACAGCCAGGGTGTAGACAGAGCTTTTGTTGTATTTTTCAATGAATATTCCACATACTTATGTCCCTGCCATATCACATGGGTATATGTTTATGTTCCTTTAATAATTTTAACACTTTAGTCCCTTTAATTATTTTTTCATTATTATAGCTTTATACTAGGTTTTAAAACCTAGATAGCAGGTAGTTCCCTCTTAATTATTCTTCTTTTTCAGAATTCCCAGCCTGCTTTTACTTGCTTATAAAAAAAAAAATTAAGAGACCATTTTTGGCAGTTTTAGATATATAGAAAAATTGAGTGGAAAGTAAAGAATGTACCCATATACCCCCTCCCACCTCCTCTCAGTTTCCCCTATTACCTGCTTGGGGCTACTAAACTGACCAAGGTCCTGAGACAATCATCATTATTATTATTATTATTATTAACATCTTGCATTAGTGCAGTGCATTTGTTACAACTGGTGAGCCAATATTGATTTTTTATTATTAACTAAAATCTATCGTTTACATCAGGGTTCATTCTTGGTGTTGCACATTCTATGAGTTTTGACAAATGTATAATGACATGTAGCCACCATTACAGTATCATAAAGGGTAGTATCACTGCCCTAAAAATCTCCTGTGCTCCACCTATTCATCTCTTCCCAATTGCCCTTGAGCTTCTGGCAGCCACTGAGTTTTTTTACTGTCCCTATAGTCTTGCCTTTTCCAGAATGTTATGTAGTTGGATTGATATAATTAATGTAGCCTTTTCAGATTGACTTCTTTTACTTAGCAATATACATTTAAAGTTCCTCCATGTCTTTCCGTGGCTTTACAGTGCATTTATTTTTATTGCTGGATAACATTCCATTGTCTGGATGTACCACAGTCTGTTTACCCATTCACCTATTGAAGGACATCTTGGTTGTTTCCAAGTTTTGGCAATTATGAATAAAACTGCTATAAACATTCATATGCAGGTTTTTGTGTGGACATAACTTTTTAATGCATTTGGGTAAATAGCAAAGATTTCAATTTTTAGATCATGTGGTAGAGTATGTTTGATTTTGTAAGAAACCGCCAAACTGTCTTCCAAACTAGTTGTACCATTTTGCATTCCTACTAGCAATGAAGGAGAGCTTCTGTTGCTCCATATTCTTGCCGGCATTTGGTATTATCACTGTATTGGGTTTTAGCTCTTCTAATCCGCATGTAGTGGTATTTAATTGTTGCTTTATGATGTATTAATAATTTTTAAAAGTTATTTTTCTAGTTGTTGCCCTGGGCTTATACATCTTTACTTATCAGAATCTATTTCAGATTTGTATTAATTATGTTGAGATATAGAAAACTTATTCCTATATAGCTCTATTGTCTGTAAGGGTCCCCTGAGTGGTAGAGCTTAATTGGGGTCCCCTGAGTTGAGGGTGGCTACTGGTTTGTTGGGAGTAGGCTCTGAATAACCAAACAGGATGACTTGCTGAGGAAGGGGATATGATCTACAGGCAGATAAAATAGGAGCTTGAACAAAGATAATCATTTCTCCTTCTTGTTCATAGTAATATCATTAAAGAGCTTATCAAATGCATAAGCTAAAATCTGAGTCCTCTTGGGCTATCATATTCACAAGTTATAAATTGAAAGATTTTCGCTTACTAGCCCATGACTTGCAATGCCTGAAAAATGGGTTCTTTAAGGGTAGGTGCTTCTCAGAAGAGGCCAAGAGAATGTAGTAGTGTAAATATCTGACAGTCAGAGTTGCAACACTTTAAACTGCGAATGGAGGGAAGGGAAAAGTAACTAACCAAAAACTGTAAAATGAGCTGGGACATTACATATGACAAAATAAGAAGAGTAAAGGAAGCATTTAATAATTTTAACAGAGCAGAACAAGTTGGGAAAAGGGCAGAGATAATGGGTGTAGATTCAGTTGTACAGAATTGGAGCCGTTAAATTTTGGAAATTAAGTCTTTAGCAGAAAGGAGTAAATAGGACTGCCTAGGTATTATGAAGACTTAGTGTGGAGAAGTATATGGATAGAGGTGAGAGGGTTAGGGTAAAAAAACCAAAAGCCATTTTTGAGAACTGTACTTTAGGCCACCTGGCCAGAGAGGGGAAAGGAACAATATATTCTTAATGCTTACAGCAGTTGTTTTCTCTTGGATGACTCAATTTCAACAATTTAAATATAATTTCTTACTCTCTCTCACTGCAACCTCCCTCCTTCCCACAAGATCTTATTGTTCTCTTTGTTCTGACTCCTCAGCACCATTCTTTTGCATCCCAAGGGTGTTACAATAACCTTGAAACTCCCATAAGCTATGAAGAGGGCTCAGGTAAACTGTGACTGCTTATGAACTGACTTTTCAGTTGAGATACAGAGGCTCTGTCCACTCGTCCTATCCAATTGGTTAGAGAATTGAAGAGTGTATAAATGTGTGTGTATGAGTACGTGTGTGTGTGTGTATGTGTATGTGGGTGTGTGTATTTGGGAGAACAGGAATGGCAAATAATTGTTTAGATCAGAGTCCTAAACTCAAATTCCTGCTGGAGTCAGGCACCCCATCTGAAGGGAGCAGCTGGTACTCAGTTTCTGCAGATTGTTGCCATGTGATAATATAAATTCAGTGTTACCAGATGTTTTAATTTTTTTAAAAAAAAAGAAACAGGAAACCTGAATTTTTATATAAAACCTTCTACCTTTTAAATATTACCAACTAATTTGAAACTTTGAAAAACACTAGGTAGGCCAAACAAAATACTTCTCCAACCACCCAATGGTGAATGCTAATTTAGATGATAGAATTCA
The DNA here is from genome assembly GCF_028878055.3 of Symphalangus syndactylus. Lineage (NCBI taxonomy): Eukaryota > Metazoa > Chordata > Mammalia > Primates > Hylobatidae > Symphalangus > Symphalangus syndactylus. The sequence continues at coordinate 63,846,327 of NC_072447.2, read as the reverse complement.
TGGTAGAGCCTTGATCTGGTGATTTTAAACTCAGTCTGGCCCTTCGTCCATTAAGTATGGGTTTGATTCCAGCTTGGTGGGGTTGAGTACTTCTCCCAAATGGCAGTCTTGCATGTTGGTTTTTATCCTTTAACTTAAGTGAGAACTTCCTCAATGATGAAAATGGTAAGTAGACTCTATGCTTGGTTAGGATCAGTCTGTTCAGCAGGTAACTGAAAAATCAGTGGTTACACTATGAGATGTAAAGAAAGTAATCAGAAGGTAGTTTTCTTGTGGTTCCTTTTTATGTGCTTGCTCCTTCATGAGATCATGAGTCTGCTGAAGACAAACCATGGTAAAGACTGAATTTGGCTCTAAACGTGTTGAGAAGCTATTGGAGGCTTGTGAACAAGGAAGGAACACGATCTAACTTAATATTCTAAAAGGAACACTCTAAAAGAGCTGACAGGAGAGCCCTGTCTGGAGCTACAAGCTGGAGACTTCCAGAAAATCTGCCTTTACAGCCTTTTCGTCTACCACGCGTTCTTTCCTAGGAATGCTGTTCTTAAATTTATGATGTTCACGTCCCTGCCCTCTACTGCAAATAGAGATATCCTCTACGGTTTTTGGGCCATGTAGTCTGATAAACGTGAAACCTATATCATCCTGAATGAGTAATCCAAGGGTAACCAATGTTTCCTCTGATTGAACGAGCTTCACTGTGTTCTCACTTGGCCTTCAGGCCATTTCTCAGATATGTGACAAGATAGAGCCTTCTAGATATCTGCTGTTTCCATCTGAGAAAACAAGTGATATGACTTTATGAATTGATCTAATTGCTCAACGCCATGCTTCTATCTTTCAGAAAATATTGAAGGAAGGACCTATGCTGAAGAACTGCAACTCCTTCAAGAGATGGAAGCTTAGATATTTTCTAGTTCAAGGACAGAAGCTCTACTTTGCACACCATCCAGCGGTAATGTATAGCATATTGTCAACTAGATTAATGGGTGGGTGCCAGGAAACCTTTGTGTGGGAAGATGGACTAATAAGTAAAGACATGTCAGCAAACATTAGGGTGGAAGTTGAAGCCCTCTACTCTTTTTTTAACTTGCCTTTTTGGGTCAAATGGGGATACTTACTTTTCTCTCCTTTCTCTTTTCTGTATCCCTTTCCTTTTGTATTTTTCCCAGCTAGCTTCTGCACCCAGAACCTACTATAATTTTGGGGATCCAGTGCAAAATGAAAATGTAGTGCCCTTTATTCAAAAAGCAGGGGGAAGTTGTATTAAAGCTACTAACATATAACGCTTTATGTTTATACTAAAATATTAATATAAAGCAAAGACTTGTCATGGTGTTTTTATTTGCTAATGTAATTCTAAGTAAAGAAAAATACAATTTTAAATAATTAGCATGAATTTCACTATTTGTCTGCACACTCTGCGACACCAGTTTTAAATGCAAATGTAAGAGCATTTAATTCATATAAAGAATCACTAAAATTATACAATTTGTGTTTAGTAGCTCATACAAGCGTAGTATTTCGTTCTCAGTAGTATAAAAAAACTGCACAAAACTAGCTCAACTGTTCATATTTTACTTCTCGATACTTGCACATTCCATCAACACTTTTTTAACTGAAAGAACTATGGGTTGCCTTATCTTTCCATTTCTTTCCATGTCATCATTTTTAGCAGAAATGGTTGGCTAACACAGGGGTGTAATGAGCAAGAAAGAATACAATAGGGCTTCTTGGTTGTTTGTATTTCTTAGAAACCGTTGTCTTTTTCCTATGTCTGAAGCAAGTTCTGGTTCCAACAGAAAGTATGACCTCTCAGGGCTGTCAGCTCCCCTACTGCTTACTCAGTTATAGATGTAACACACTTACCTTGTACTTGCTTTGAGTCTTGCTAAACTCCCACTCATCATGGGTCCACTAGAATTCTATGTTCACGGGCATCACAAATGCAAATGGAGTGACAAGACGTGGGGTGGAAATGTATATTGCACCTATCTGCTCTGCTCATATGCATGATCTGTTGTCCCATTGGACTTTACTTACAAAACACATGCTCAAAGACAAAATTATGAAGTAATTTTAAGATGACAACAACAAAGCATTAAACTAAGTGTGAGGCCCTTCTGAACATGGGGCCCTGTGTGACTGCACAGTTTGTATACTGGTAAAACCAGCCTTGCCTATATCCATGATACTGATTTCCTGCTGCTGGCTAGATGGTATCTACTATGGCCAGTGAATAAGGAGACACAGGCCTCAAACTGGATGAGACTAGCAAGACTGCAAAGGCTGCCACCCAATAAAATAGGAGTTTATCACAATCTGTTTCTCTAGGACTCTAGTTAAACCACATCTCATTATCTTTTCCAGCATAAGCCTTTATATTTAAATAATTCTAAACTGACCAACTCAAGCCTTCCTATAATTCCACATAAATGTCTGTAAAAAATTTATTTTGATTTCATTTTTTTGGTCACATAATACATTAACAAAAATCATGTTGCTGAATAAATTTTAGCCCTCAAGCCAAAGAAATGATTGGATCATGACTGCCACAAATGCCTGTCAGTAAGTGTGTGTGTGTGTGTGTGTGTGTGTTTACCTTTTAATGTCTCTTTGCATCATTAACCAGACAGTTCCTTGTCCCTCTCTGTCTTATATCTTTCCAGTTTGCACACTTTGAAACGATTGATCTGTCTCAAGCCACCGTGGCAGAAAGCAGCTATAGAAACCTTTGCCACAGTTTTTGTGTAAGTAAGATTGGGAATGACTGAATGGGCAGGGATAGGGGCTAGCTGGGAAGATAGCTTTCCATAACCACTTCTTGCTTCTTTGAACTTCAGGTTTCCAAAGTTTCCTTTGATCCCAAAGTGTTATCATTCATGCAAACATTTTCTAGCAGCCCACTAATAGGGAAGAAAAAAAGTGATGGTCTTGTTCCTTATTACCAGTATAAAGCTAAGCTGATTTTAAGGGGAAGGGAGTATGTGACTTATAAAAATCAGTCCTCCCAGTGAAGGTGATTTAGAAGAGTATCACTGGGAGTCTTTCAAGAGACTGCTAATATGTTATAGAAAATGGCAGGATAATTGAGTTACATGACATCCTCTCCTCTGATGAGGTAGATAAGAGGCCTAATTCAAAGTGAAATCTACCCCATGTTGAGATTACTGATGAAATTGCCTCAAAGAAAGCAGAAAATTTTCTAGAGAAGTGTCTAGGGCTTCGTGTGGCTGAAATGTCACATGGCTTTGGTCATTCAAGTGAATCCAGACCAGAAAACTCACTGAAAAATAGAAAGCTTGGTGGCCCAGGAATTCTCCTACCCACTCCCTTCCAGAACTGTCTTCTCCCAGCCTCAGTGGTGGGACATGGAGACTGGAGTTCCTGTTTAGGCAGGTAGGGGATAGTACCTAACAGACTAAAGAGCTGCAGACCCAGTATCCTGCTTGCATAGTTGGTTCATGTTCCATCCTCCCTTGAAAGGAGGGCGGCTGGGTCTAAGAAGACTGCTTTTGTTACTCTCTCATTACATCACCCTGACACAGGGTAGAACTGAGGGCTCTGTTGACCAGTCCCAAAAAGCTGAGTCTTTGGGTGATGAGCCTATAGGCTAATGTTTTTGGTCTCCATTCTACAAAGAAAGAAATCATAAAGGCTAGGCTGCCCCTTAACCTAATTAAAGCACAGAAGCACTAAACATCAGCCCCACTCAAGAATGGGTTTGGACCAAAGGAGTGGCTGTTACCACAATCCCAACTAGCTCCTATTTCCATCTACCACATAATCTCACTGTGTTACATGCAAAAGAAGAAACAAATTCCTTGTTGGTGTGGTGAGCTCTAGCTTCAAGACTTGGGGAGCTTATAGTAAAGGCAAGTAGGGCAATGGAAGCAATGACTGATGCTGTAGCTATCCATGATCCTTCCTGCCCTCTGGGAAAAGATCAAGTCCTGCCCATAGTCTACGTCTGCTAGACTCTCAGTGTGGCATTCTTATTATTCCTGCCTGGGTTCTTGTGCCAAGCAGGGTTAAGAAAGACAACTGTAAAATTCTCTTCAGGTTGTCCCTAACCATAAGAAAGCAAGAAACTGGGTTTTTAGACATCTCATTCTCCCACTAAACAGAAACAGGGACACCCTAATGAACCACATACAATTTTACCATTTCAAGTAGACAGAGTAGCAGTAAGCAAGTAGGGTTTTCAGGCAAACTAACTTGAGTAATAGATGGTACATGGTTTAGTATTTAAAAGAATGAATTCTGAAGCCAAAGAATCTGGATTTCAATTCTGGTTTAGTTTTTTACCTGCTGGGTGACCCTGAGCAAATCATTTAACTCTTTGTCTTGGTTTTCTCGGCTATGAAATGGGAAAAATAACAATGCCCATCTCACAGGGTTGTAATGAAGACTGAATGAAATCAGATGCATAAAGTGCTTTAGAATAGTTCTTGGCACATAGTGAGTGGCATTAAAATGTTAATTATTGCTATTAGCATTATTATTATTTTGGATGGGTATCTAAGGAGCTACGAGTGGCTCTGGGAACATCTGTCTTATATTCGAGAAGTGGCTTACGTTGTGCTTGGTACATCTATGTAGTTTCTTAGAGAGTTCACAGACTCTGTTTGAAGGCAAAGTTGTGGAGTGAGAACCAGCTAATAATGTGACTTTTTGTTTAGGTTATCACACCACAGCGAAAAATCACTCTGGCTGCACCCAACCGGAAAGACATGGAAGAATGGATTAACATCATAAAAACCGTCCAACAGGGAGAAATTTATAAGGTAAGGAAACTAGTAGAGAAGCCACACAATTCTTAATAGGTAAATAATTAATTGCATTAGTTAAGCCACCTTTAGAGCAGGGAAATAATACGATGGAAGCAGAGACCACCAGGTTAGGAATTATAGACAGAAAACCTCTTTAGAATTATTCATAAATAGGAGTAATTCACTTGGACTCAGACCTTCGTAAGTATGTGGTGCAGATACTTCTATACATATCCACTTGATATGTAGATGTCAATGTATGCCCAATGGATGAGTCACTCAAGATGTATGTGAGCAGCTAATGTAGATGCCCTTAGGTTAGGAAAATCGGAATCAGCAGTCTTGACTTGGGTCTGCTGAATGACTATAGTAACAGCAAAGGAAACTGAGACTCAGAAAGAGGTAGGAACCAGTCCAAGGCGGAATCAGTATTCAGTAGTGAAACCAGGATTCTGATGCAGGCTATGTGACTCCAAAGCCTATGTCCTTGACCACTATGCTCTTTGCCTTTCTGTTTTCTGTCTACTACAAAAGTAATGTAGAGGGAAGAGCAAGAAGTATCCTCTCCAAAGCTTAGCAGGGTTCTTTTTTACCTGGCAGTACCAAATCTCTGGCCACTGCTCCCTGCAGTAACTGGTGCAATCAAACTTCAGGAGATACACTCTGCTTGCCCTTCTGTAGATCTACCACAGTTAGAATTTATGTAAGTTCCAAGAGGAGAGAGATCTGTGTCACTTATTTACTTAGAGCAGTCTCTGGCACATAGTAAAGGCACAATAAATATCTTTTGAATGAATAAATGAATCTGCAGGAAATCTTGGAACCAGAGTTTGGACGGAGAATGATACATGGTTCATCTTGAAGCAAAGTTCTGCTGTAAAGGTCTTAGAGATAAAGGGGAAGGTGAATCCAGACTTTAAAACAACCTAATGTCTGAAATAACTAGCAATGGGTAGAAGATTGTTCTAGGCAATTTGGATGGAGCAGTGTGTGAAGTGGCTTGGTGATAATGTGGTTTAGAAATAAAACTAATGCCATAGAGAAGAACCATCCATCCCTACTCCCCGAGGACTTCTCAGGCTTTTGACCACTTAGTCTCATAACTATACATTCTGCTCCCTATAGCATGATGGGGAACATGACAAGATGGCTGACTTGAGGTCTCTCCAATATCATTAAGGCCTCTTCCAGTCCCACATTATATATGCTTAAATTGAGAGATCCTTTGCTTAGCATTTGATGGTAATCTTTATATGATTTAGCACTCAGAATTTTACCTCTTTGTTACTTTCTTCTTCCTTTCCTAATGGAGAAGCACGTCCCCTTTTTGCCCCCTGCCCCAACCAATGAGGCCACTATGGTACAACATTACAGGCAGTCATAAAAAGTTGTGAATTCCCTGCTCCTTTCCTATATTTGTCCCTGTGGACCAATATCTTTCCTTCCTGTGACTTAACCTCTATTCAAACTGGAGGGTTTCTCATGAATCGTATAAATTTTCAATTTGGCATAAAAGGTCACATAGGGTATTTTGAATTTTAATTATTGTTCTAGGAACGCAAAAACTGCTAGAGAAATTCTGATGACTACCAGAGAATTGGTGCACCATCCCTGAATTCATTGAATTAAACACCTAGGTGTTGATCACCCAGCACAAACTAGAAAGGAAAAAAATCTCCCTGTTTACTCTCTTGGAAGAGTTGTATCAGGTTGTAATCACAACTTCTGTGGAGCTTCTCCAGGGACCTAAATCTATTAAGGAACACTTTTAGCTGATAGTGAAACGTCTCGGCACCAGCATCTTAGCAATTTGTCTTACTTGAAGCTTAAATAGTCAAATATGCTTTCTCCCATATGTGCCTTATCTCTAATGGTCCCTTCTATCTTCTGTCACCACCAATGCCTGACAAATAGGGCAAGGGAAGATTAATCATGGATTTAGTGGTCTATTAAAGTGGTGACAAAATAATTGGATAATCTATTGGAAACTAGTCAGTACACATTAATAAGCCATCCCCTACTAGTTGCCCAATTCTGTTTCATAAAGAGTAGAAAAACAAAGATGCAATACTTGCTCCAGGCCTCAATGAGCTTTGTAGGTAATAGGGAGACACTATATACACAGAAACAAAAGAAATAGTTAAATGACAGTACCCAAGATAAATGACAGTTTTCAGAGATGTTACAAGGCAATGCATGATTGATTGCCAGATAAATGAAACAGATAATAAAGTGGTATGGGAGTTCAGAGGAGAAAGAGATAAGTATGGGCTGGAGTCCTCTGGGAAAAGTTAACAGAGGAGAGATTTGAGACTGACCTTGAAAGATAGATTGTATTTTATTGGTGGCAGGGAATTAGGGACAGTGGGAGGTCCTGGGCTATGGAACTGGTATAGGCAAAAGCTGAATAACAGGAAAACAGAAACTTTTTGGAATACAGTGAAAGGGAGAATTCATTTCACCAGAAAAGTTTAGGAAAGTGAGTCCAAGAAGTACGTCTTGAGAGGTAGATGGGGCCTGACTATGGAGATTTTTCAATGCCAGGATAAAGAGTGGGGAAGATTTGCAATGTGTTCAAAGTTAAGCTTCAGGATGGATTCAAAAGGGAAGACAATTGATAAGAGGGATACTTTAGAAATACAGGATGGATTAGACAAGGGAAAAACTAGAGGCCAGAAGTTCAGAGAAGAGGCTATGATTAATTATGGCAAGACCGTGTTAAGCCCCGGAATGAGGATAGAAAGGGAGGACAAGTGTGGATACTGAGTTAGGGGTTGGGGAGAACCTAAATATAAGAAAGAGGCAAATGAAATAGAAAAGTCACAGACAGATGAAAGGTGTGAGCCTGGGGGATTTAAAGAAAGAATAAAAGGAGACAGTTTGAAATAAGGAGCTGCTTGGAAGACTAGATTAAAAAGTTAGCTCTTCCTAATGAATTGCCATGGAATCATTGACCGTGGAAACAGAAACAGACCTTAAAAGTTATCTGGACTCCAGATACTAGATTTTAGAGCATCTGGAGATGTAAGTCATGTGGCCTTTATTTGAACTCTTCCAAAGGTAGAGAACTAAGTTTCTTGCAAAAAAGTCCATCTAATTGTTCCTAAAGCTCTAAATCTTGGAAATTTTTTTCTGAAACTTTGGTCTAGTTGAAGAAATAACTTTCCAACATTCACCGTAAGCTGCAGGAATGACATCAGCTGGCTCTTGAGGTGGAGAACTGCTTGTCAGATGTTGTACAGAAAATTGATTTTTTTAAGTGGGCAAACTAGATGAACTTCAAAATTCCTTTCAACCTGAAAAGCTTATGATTCCAAGATTTCACTTAGCAGATGAGAAAACTGAGCCTCAGAGAGGTTCAGTTGCCTTGCCTAAAATCATAAGTTGATCCTGGCAAAATTAATATCTTAGTTCTTTTAATTTTTAATCCAAGTTCTCAGGAAGATATCGTAAATTCCGCTTAATTATCTTCTTTCTGTCCTTTAATTTCCACCCTTTGTGATTATGGGGCAGGAATACTAAGGTAGACGACTGAATCGTATAGATCAACAAACAAATTCGAAGTGGCAAAATGACTCTAGCTCATGCATAGTGGGTCCACGGCTAGTGGTTTACTCAGGCTGAGCCCAGTTTACACTTGTCCCAGCATAAGTATTAACAGCTCCCCTTTCACTGTAGAAAGTGGCCCAATTTGGACAACATGGTCACCCTACCAATGGCCAACCTGGGAGGCCCTAACACTCTTCTGTAATTCCCCAAACCTTGATAGAACTGAGCAGTTGAGTTCACATTAAAGCACAAACTACTGACTTCGTTTTATCTAAACTCAACATTTTATCATGTGAGCCATCCCCAAAAAGGCTCCTTTATGGAATTATATCTGTAGCCGACTTTGTGCTTTGTGGGATATTTCACCTGATACTTTTATGTACTTTGCAAACACTTAATATTACTAAATCCTCGCATTTGGAAAGTGCTTTGGAGTCAATAAGCTTTCATTTAACTACTAGACAAACAATTAATACACATATCTGACTTTCTCGATTATGCTGAAAGGAATTCAGGAGGTGGGAAAAGTACCCTTAGCTGCCCTACATCAGTGATGTCTTAGTTCAGGCTGCCATAATAAAAATACCATAGACAGGTGGCTTAAGCAACAAACATGTATTTCTCACACTTCTGGAGGCTGTAGAGCCCAAGATCAAGGTACTGGCAGGTTCAGTGCCTGGTGAGGGGTTGCTTCTTGGTTCATAGATGGGAGTCTTCTGATTGTATCCTCATATGGCAGAAAAAGGAGCAAGAAAACTCCCTGGGGTCCCTTTTATAAGAGCGCTAATCTCATTCATGAGGGATCCATCACTTCCTATAACGTGTGGGGAGCATGCATTCAGTGCATTGCCATCTGCCCCTACACACCTCCAAATTAATGGCCTTCCCACATGTAAAATACATTCATTTCACCTAAAAATTCCAAAAGGCTTAACTCATTCCAACATGAATTCTAAAGTCTAAAGTATCATCTAAATATCATTTACATCAGATATGGGTGAGACAGCCTTGGACAAAATTTATTTCCAGCTGTCAACCTGTGAGGTCAAACAAGTTATGTCCTTCCAAAATAGAAGTGGTGAGCTAGGCATGGGATAGACATTCTCATTCTAAAAGGGAGAAATAGAAAACAACGAAGAAATGACAGGTCCCAGGCAAGTCCAAAACCTGGCAAGGCAAGCTCCATGAGATCTTAAGTTTGGAGAATACAGATGGTCTCCAACTTACAATGGTTGGACTCACAGCTTTTTGACTTCACAGTGGTGCAAAAGCAATACACATTTAGTAGAAATAGTACTTCAAAATTTTGAATTTTGATCTTTTCCTGAGGTAGTGATAGGCAGTACCATGCTGGGCGGCAGCAGCAAGCCACAGTTCCCAGTGAGCCACTCAATCTTGAGAGTAAACAGCCCATATTCTACAGTGCACTGTGTTGCCAAAGTTTTGGGAGATATTGTACTTTGTGTTTTTACATCCCATCATGTCTACAAAACGTCCATTTTTGACTTAACAATATTTCGAACTTACTGGGTTTATCAGGATGTAACCCCATAGTAAATTGGGAGCATCTGTAATCCTCCGGCTCAATGCTCTGCCTTCCAGACCTATGCGGGTGGCAACATCACCCCCACAGATCAGCAGGGCAGTGCCAATGCTGTGGCTCTCTGCAGTGGCCCTATTCATGGCATGATTCTCTGTTAGAACAGGGGCAAGCCCCCAGGGCTCTGCTGGACTGTTCCATCCCCACAGTTCTGCTGGGCATTGGTTCCACCCTTTGAAATTGATGTGGAGACAGCCTTGCCACCTAGAACTGTGCACTTTGGGCCTGTGGTGGGAGTGGCAGCCCTATTGATCTCTGAATCACCTTTGGGATCATTCTTTACTTGTCTTGAAGAAGTTCACATCCAAATAGTTCTATGGTCCAGTCCTGTAGGGTCTTCTTTGTTTCCTCCCATTTTCTCAATTTCCTTTAGTCTCAGCTGACAGTGGTTCTGCTACTATAATCCCATCTCTATTACTGGCTTTTGTAGAGATGGCTAATTAAGTCTGTGATTGACATCCACACTAATCTCCTTATCAAATAGTGGATCTTTCACACCTTTTCAAACATATTTTCTTATTTTTTGTAATGTGGACAGACTGAGAATTTTCCAAAATCTCTAAATTCTTTTTTTTTTATTTTTTTTTATTTTTCTCATTTTTTATTTTTATTTTATTTTATTTATTTTTTATTTTATTTTATTTTATTTTTTTATTATACTTTAGGGTTTTAGGGTACATGTGCACAATGTGCAGGTTTGTTACATATGTATCCATGTGCCATGTTGATTTCCTGCACCCATCAACTCGTCATTTAGCATTAGGTATATCTCCTAATGCTGTCCCTCCCCCCTCCCCCCACCCCACAACAGTCCCCAGAGTGTGATGTTCCCCTTCCTGTGTCCATGAGTTCTCATTTTTCAATTCCCACCTATGAGTGAGAACACGTGGTGTTTGGTTTTTTGTCCTTGCAATAGTTTACTGAGAATGATGTTTTCCAGTTTCATCCATGTCCCTACAAAGGACACGAACTCATCATTTTTTATGGCTGCATAGTATTCCATGGTGTATATGTGCCACATTTTCTTAATCCAGTCTATCGTTGTTGGACATTTGGGTTGGTTCCAACTCTTTGCTATTGTGAATAGTGCCGCAATAAACATACGTGTGCATGTGTCTTTATAGCAGCATGATTTATAGTCCTTTGGGTATATACCCAGTAATGGGATGGCTGGGTCAAATGGTATTTCTAGTTCTAGATCCCTGAGGAATCGCCACACTGACTTCCACAATGGTTGAACTAGTTTACAGTCCCACCAACAGTGTAAAAGTGTTCCTATTTCTCCACATCCACTCCAGCACCTGTTGTTTCCTGAAAATCTCTAAATTCTATGGGTTTTTTGCTTAACAATTCCATCCTCAATTCATTTATCTCCTCTCACATTTTTCATTTTAATAACATTTTATTAACCAAATATATGCACAATATTATAATTTTAGCTATAATCAAAATAAAACTGATTAATGAGCTATTTGTTTCATTTTTAAAAAATATTAATATTAATTTTGATTGACAAATCGTAATTACACAGATTTATGAAGGAAAATGTGATGTTTTCACATATGTATACAAGGTGGCATGATTAAATCAAGCTAATTAACATATCTATCACCCCTATTATCTATCATTTTTCATGGTGAGATATTTGAAATTTACTGTCTTAATTATTTAAACATACTCTATATAATTCATTGTTATTGACTATAGTTACCCTGCTGCACAATAGATCTCAAAATTCATTCCTCCTGTCTATCTGAAACTTTGTACCCTTTGATCTCCCCATTCCCTCCTCCTCTCCCTCAACGACCATTCTATTCTCTACTTCTTTGAGTTCAACTTTATCAGATTCCATATATAAATGAGATCATGCAGTATTTGTTTTTCTGTGCTAGCTTATTTCACTTAGCATAATGTCCTCCAGATTCACCCATGTTGTCACCAATGATAGAATTCCCCCTTCTTTAATGCTGAATAGCATTCCATTGTATATATATACCACATTTTATTTATTCATTCATTTGTTGATGGACACTTAAGCTGCTTCCGTATCTTGACTATTGTGAATAATGCTGCAATGAACTTGGGAGTGCAAATATCCCTTTGACAATGATTTCAGTTTCTTTCCACATATACCTAGAAATGGAACTACTGGATCATATGGTTGTTCTATTTTTAGGTTTTTTGAGGTACCCCTGTGCCATTTTCCATAATGGTTATATTAATTTACATTCCTACCAACAATGCCTAAGAGTTCCCTATTCTCCACATCCTCTCCAACAGTTATTATCTTTCATCTTTTTTGTTAAAAAGCCATTCTAACAGGTGTGGTGTGATATCTCAATGTGGTTTTAATTTGCACTTCCTTAATGATTAATGATATTGAGCATTTTTTCATGTACCTATTGACCATTTGTGTATCTTCTTTAGAGAAATATCTGTTCAGGTCTCTTGCCATTTTTAATTGGGCTGTTTTCTTGCTATTGAGTTGTTACAGTTCCTTATATATTTTGGATATTATCTTCTTATCAGATGTATGGTTTGCAAATATTTTCTTCCACTCTGTGGGTTGTCTTTTCCCTTTGTTAATTATTTCCATTGCTGCATAGAAGATTTTTAGTTTGATGTAATCTCATTTGTCCAGTTTTGCATTTGTTGCTTGTGCTTTGGGGGTCAGAGCCAAAACATCCTTGCCCAGACCAATGTTGGGGAGCTTTTTCCCTTGTGTTATCACAGTAGTTCTACAGTTTCAGCTTTTACAGTTAAGTCTTTAACCCACTTTGAATTGATTTTTTAATACGGTATAAGGCAGCAGTCTTCAAACTTTTTGGCACCTGGGATTCGTTTCCATGGAAGACAATTTTTCCATGGACTGTGGTTGGGGGTTGGTAGGGAGGCTTTGGGATGAAACTGTTCTACCTCAGGTCATCGGGCATTAGTTAGATTCTCATAAGGAGTGTGCAACCCAGAGCCCTCACGTGTGCAGTTCACAATAGGATTCTCACTCCTATGAGAATCTAATACCACTGCTCATCTGACAGGAGGCAGAGCTCAGGCCGTAATGCTCACTCGTCCACTGGTCACTTCCTACTGTGAGGCCTGGTTCCTAATAGGCCATGGACTGGTACCAATCTGTGGCTCAGGGGTTCAGGACCCCTCATATAAGGGTCTAATTTTGTTCTCCTGTATGTGGATATCCAGCCAACACCATTTATTGAAAAGACTGTCCTTTCTCCATTTTGTGTTTTTGGCAACTTTGTCAAAAGCTGTCAGTCAACTTTTGTCAGTTAACTGTAAATGCATGGGTTTATTTCTGGGTTTCCTACCCTGTTGCATTTGTCAATGTGTCTGTTTTTATGCCAGTACCATGCTGTTTTAATTATAATCACTTTACATATGTTTTGAAATCAGCAAGTGTGATGCTTCCAGCTTTGTTCTTTTTGGTCAAGATTGTTTTGGGTATTCAGGGTCTTTTGTGGTTCCATACAAATTTAAGGATTTTTTTTCCATTTGTGTGAAAAATGACATTGGATGATCTTAGAGGAAAGGTGTTCAAAAAATGACATTGGAATTTTGATAGGGATTGCATTGAATCTGTAGATTGCTTTGGGTAGTATGAATATTTTTTACAAAATTAATTATTCCAATCCATGAACACAGCATATCTTTCCATTTATTTGTGTTTTCTTCCATTTTTTAATTGATCTTTTATAGTTTTCAGTATGCAGGTCTTTTACTTCCTTGGTTCAATTTACGCCTAAGTATTTTCTTTTTTGTTGCTATTGTAAGTGGGATTGTTTTCTTAATTTCCTTTTCACATAGTTCATTATTGGTACAGGTTAAGCATCACAAATTTCGAAATCCCAAACCTTAAATGCTCCAAAATCCAAAACTTTTTTAGCACCAAGATGATGCTTAAAAGAAATGCTCATTGGGGCATTTCAGATGTCAGATTTTTGGATTTGGGATGCTCAACAGTCAAGTATAATGCAAATACCTCAAAATCCTAAAAAATCTGAAATCTGAAACACTTTTTGGTCCCAGGCATTTTGGATAAGAGATACTCAACACGTATATAAAATGCTACTGATTTTTGTATGTTGATTTTATATCCTGCAAATTTACTGAATTTGTTTATCAGTTCTAACAGTTTTTTGGTAGAATCTTTAGGTTTTTTAAAATATATGAGGTCATGTCATCAGCAACTGGAGGCAATTTCACTTGTTTCTTTTCTATTAGGATATCTTTTATTTATTTCTCCTGCCTAATTGCTCTGGTTTTTACATGTGATAATTATCAGAATTTGAAAAGAAGTGATGAGAATGGGCCTTGTCCCTCAGGGCCTTGTCCCTGATTTTAGAGGAAAAGCTTTCAACATTTTACTATTTAGAATGATACTAGCTATCAGTTTGTTACGTGACCTTTATTATGCTTAGTTACATTCCCTCTATACCTAATCTGTTGAGAGGTTTTTTTCTTTTTTAAATCATGAGAGGGTCTTGAATTTTGTCAAATGCTTTTTTCTGCATCACTGAGATTATCATGTGATTTGAATTCTTCATTTGTTGATATGGTGAATCACACTTATTGATTTATGTATGTTGCATCATCTTTTTATCTCAGGGATAAATCCCACTTGATCATGGTAAATGATTCTTTTAATGTATTCTTAAATTCAGTTTGCTAATATTTTGTTGAGGATTTTTGCATCTGTGTTTGTCAGGGCTATTAGCCTGTAGTTTTCTTTTTTTGTTGTGTCCTTGTCTGGCTTTGTTGTCAATGAGCATCAGAATTTATTGGATCACCTCTCTGACACTAGGGTTGGATGGGGCCAGGTGTTCCTCCATGGGTAATTGCTGGCCTAACAGTTATCCCTTGGCCTGAGGAAGAGTTAATCAGAGCACCCAGGTTGTCTGAAGAAGCTAGCTAAGGATTCAAGCCTGGAAGACCCATGGACCATGTTTCCTGCAGCATGGTGCTATTGGCAAGCTCCTCTGATGTGGCGCTTCCATTGGCAGGAACACAGAGCAGCCACCAAGATCTATACATTGATTACTGTGAGCCCCACCCCATTTTTTGTTTCTTACTGACCCCAGGTAACCTAGCCCTGCTGGTACTACCAATGTTTCCCGTGGGACAAGACAGGAGTGGACTTCCTGTGAAGGGTCCCAAAATGTGAGGAAGCTGAATATCTGCCTTCAACTCTCTTTTCCCACTTAGAAACCAATAACTCCAAGGAAATTCTTTGTGGCACTGCACCAGCTTGAGGGGGAAGCGGCATAGTCAAAGAGAACCATTACTTTTACCATTTGACCCTGGCTTTTCTCAGTTCTGTGGTCCAAGGGGGGTGTCTCAGCCTCACTCCAAAGTTCTGGGATATTCATAATGGTATTCTTGCCTGTGGATAGTTGCCAGTTGGATTTCTGTAGTGCAGAGAGTGAAGCTGGAGAACTCCTATTCCACCATCTTGTTGATGTCACTCTCTATCTTACATTTTACTATAAGCAGTCAGGAGGAACCACATATCCTCAGCTAAATATTGAATTTCATCATTCACAAGTTCTACTTTCCATCAAACACTAGAATACAAACACAATTCAGGCAAGTTCTTTGCCACTTTATAACAACAATCACTTTTTCTTTATTGTCCAGTAACATGTTCTTGGCCGGTCCACATTTCTACCAAAATTCTGTTCATGATTACTCAGGTATACTCTAAGAAGATAGAAACTTTCTCTACAGTTCTCCCTTTCCCTTTCTGAGCTCTCACCAAAATCTCCTTTAAAATTCTATTCAGAACAATCTAGGCTTTCTTGGCATGTATCTCAAAACTCTTCTAACCTCTACCCATTACCCAGTTTCAAAGTTTTTTCTACATTTTTAGGTATTTGTTATAGCAGTACTCCTCACTTCTCAGTACCAATTCCTGTCTTGGTCAGTTTGGGCTGCTATAAAAAAATTCCACAGACTAGGTGGCTTAAAATGGCAAACATTATTTCTCACACTTCCGGAAGCCAGAGAGTCCAAGATCAAGCCACTGGCAGACTCAGTGTCTGGTGAAGACCCACTTCCTGGTTCATAGACAATTGTCTTCTTGTGTCTTCATATGGTGGAAAAGGGACTGAGATGGGTCTCTGGGGTCTCTTTTATAAGGGCACTGATCCGATTCATGAGGATTCCAATCTCATGACCTAATCACCTCCCAAAGGTCCCATCTCCTAGTACCATCACCTTGAGGGTTAGCATTTCAACATATGATATGAAGGGGGTACACAAGCATTCAGTCCATGGCAAATGAAGAATCTGATCGGAGGATTTTTTTTTTGGCCTCTTCCTAGCTTCTGGTGGTTGCTGGTAATTATTGGTGTTCCTTAGTTTGCTGACACATCACTCCAATCTCTGCCTTCATCATCACATAGTATTCTCCCCTGTGTCTGTTCCCTCTGTATCTTCACATGGTGTTCTCCTCTCTGTATGTACCTATGTTCAAATTTCTCTTTTTATAAAGATAGCAGTCATTGGATTGAGGCCCACCATAATATAGTATGATCTCATCTTAAATTTATTATATCTTCAAAGACCCTACTTCCATATAGAAGCACAGTCACAGGTAGTGAACGTTAGGACTTGAACATATCCTTTGGGGGGGACACAATTCATTTCACAAGAGTCCACCCTCTAGTCCCCCCCAAATTCATGTCCTTCCAATGTGCAAAATACATTCCCTGTCATCTCAACATCTTCAAAAGCCATAGCACATTCCAGCGTTAAATCTAAGTCCAAAATATCATTTTGTAAATAATCTAAATCAGGTATGAATGACACTCTGTGTATGGTCCATCCTCAGCAATATTTCTCTCCATCTGTGGACGTGTGAAACCAAGAAAACAAGCTATATGCTTCCAAAATACAATGTTGAGACAGGCATAGGACAGATATTCCCATTTTGAAAGGGATAAAATGGAAGGAATAAAATGGTTGCGGGTTTAAAAACAATTGGCAACCCAGCAGGGCAAATTCCATCAGGTTCTCCAGGCCTGAGAATAATTCTCTGTGGCTAGGTGTTCTGTTCTCTGACCCTACCCTCTTAGCTCACTGGAATGTCAATCCCCCCACAAGCCTCTGCATAACCAAGGAGATAGCCCCACCTTCTGGAACCCAGGAAACAACTCCACCCTCTGGAACCAAGGAGGCAGTGCCCCTGCCCCTTGGGCCCACTTTCTTTGGGCCTATGATGGCAACAGCAGCATCTCTGGCCTCTGAGCCTCTCTCAGCAGCCTTGCTGGCCTCTGAGCTACCCTTGGAAGTCATTCTTCCATTTTCTTGAAGGATAACACATGTTCACAGCTGAGTCGCTTTATCAGTGTGTTTCATGCCTATAGAATCTCAGAAGTCTGACAACCTTCCTTCATTTTATCCCATATCTGTCCCCTTAAGTCCAAGTTCAGTCCAATCTGACAGTGTTCTGCTGAAGTGGTTAATCGGAGCCAGGTGTCCCACATCCAATCTCTCCAGCAAAAGTTTGTCCAGACACACCCTTGATGTTCTCTGCAGGGCACACTTTCTTGGGTTTTGCAATATGGATAGGCTGAGAATTTTCTAAACCTAGTTCTGGTGACTTTTTGCTTAATAGTTCTGTTATGGACTGCATTGTGTGCCCTCCACCCAAATTAATATGTTGATGCTGTAACCCCTAATGTAACTTTGGAGATAGGACATTTAGGAGGCAAATAAGGTTAAATGTGGCCATAGGGTGGGGACCTAATCCGATAGGATTGGTGGCCTTATAATAAGAGGAAAAGAAAGAGATATTCTCTCTCTCTCTCTCTTTCTTTCTTCTCTCTCTCTCTCTCCACATGCACACATTGAGGAAAAACCACAAGAGTACACAGTGAGAAGGTGGCCTTCTACAAGCTAGGAAGGAAGCCCTCACCAAGAACTGAATTGATTGATACCTTGATCTTGGACTTTCCAGCTATAAACTGTGAGAAAATAGATTTCTGTATTTGAGCCACTCAGTCTATGTATTTTTTTTTATCATGCCTGAGCCATGCCTGAGCAGACTAACACAATTTCTTTCCTGAGTGTATCACTTCCCTGTCACATATTACTATAAACAGCAAAGAGAAACCAAGACGCACCTCTTATGCTTTGCTTGGAAATCTCCTCAGTCAAATATTCAAGTTTATTGCTCACAAAGTCTACTTTCCACCCAACAGTAGAGCAAAATCAGCCATGTTCTCTACCTTATAAAAGTATTACTTTTCCTTTAGTTTCCAATATGTTCCACATATTCACATGAGGCCTCACCAGAAACACCGTTAATGTGCATATTTTTAGAAACACTCGGTTCAAGGCAATCTAGGCTTTTTCTAGCATGTGTCTCAAAATTCTTCTAGTCTTTACCCACTACCCAGTTCCAAAGCCACTTCCACATTTTTAGGTATTTGTTACAGCAGCATCCCACTTCCCAGTACCAAAATCTGTATTAGTTTCCTAGGACTGCCATAATAAAATAACTACCAACTGGATGGCTTAAAACCAACAGCAACTTACTGTCTCACAGTTTTAGAGTCTAGAAGTCCCAAATTAAAGTATCTGCAGAGCCATGCTTTCTCTGATGACCCTAGGGAAAGATCTTTCTTTGCCTCCTCCTAGCTTCTGGTGATTGCAGACAAACTTTGGCATTTTTTGTCTTGCAGATGCATCACTCCAATCTCTGCCTTCATTGTCACCTGGTGTTCTCCCCTGTGTCTGTGTGCTCTGTATCTTCACAAGGTGTTCTCCTCTTTGTGTGTGTGTGTCTGTGTCCAAATTCCTCTCTTCCTATAAGGATACCAGTCATTGGATTAGGGCCCGTTCTAATCCATTATGGCCTAATCTTAACTTGATTATATCTGTTAAAACCCTATTTCCAAGTAAGGTCACATTCATAGGTACCAAGGGTTAGGACTTGAACATATTTCTGAGGGGACACTGTTCAATCACCACACATACTCATCCAGGGTGGGAAGCATCAACATTTCCTTACAGAATAGGATGTACACAAGGAATATAAATTCCATCACCTCAACTGCTGAACCTAAGCAATGTCCGTTTTACCTATTCCTTTGTATTTGTAGGCAATTTGGACGATGAAATTTAATATTATACCCAGGCAGAGCTCTGAATTCCACGCAGTCCTGTGAAACCTTGCACATTCTGGAAGAGCTTCACTTGTCACTCTATACAGGAATGATCTGTTTTAGAATTTGTTTCCTCCAGTAGACTATAAATTCCTTGAGGGAAACAACTATGGTTTATTCATCTCTGCATCTCCAGTGCCTACCATGGTAGATGATACATAATAGGTTCTTCGTAATTATTGGAGGAGAGGAGACTGGGAGGAAAAAAAAAAAGATGCTTGTAGAATTACAATCTAGTGACTTGGGGAGTAGAAAGGTTCTAGGAGCTCAAAGTGCCAAAGCCAAGAGTATGTCACTTCCTCAGGACTCTCCATCTTCTATTCTTATCACCCTAGAGTTTTCCAGTGTCTTAATGTACAATAAACATTACAATCACAAAGCAATCCCAGAACATGTGAGCATTTAGTTCACCAAAATAGCTTTCCCTTCCAGAAGGTTCCAGGTCAAATCAACAGTAGCTTAGCACGTAACCAGCATGCCAGAAGTGGGAAGGAGTGATCAGAGAGTGCAATGTGCAGGCTATGTCTTGGATAGCTAATTCATGTAAATTGATCAAGGATGAATACTTAATGTGCTAGAGCCCTCAATAGCTCTCTCTCTCTCTCGCTCTCTCTCTCCCCACTGTCAACTGATGTCAGGAAGAAAATATAGTTCTTTTTAAAGTCTTGTCATGCCTTTACACACCCAACTCATTATAATGTCAAGAATGAAAAGCTCTGTGTACGCCTATGTCTAAACTTCAGGGGAAGGCAGAGAAGGAGAAAATCAGACATTCCCAGGAATTAGTGAAAAGGTATGAGTCCTTGGAGTTTTTTTGGTGCTCACCCTTCCCTTCTTTCAATCTCAAAACTGTTGCTGGTATACCCTTGCCTTCCCTACAGTCATGAAAGTCAGGCTGTGAAATACAAATGCAGCATTTAACAAAAAATGTTAAGGCATGTTAACAAAAAATGTCAAACTCGGTACCATGAAAGAAGACACCAAAAAGAATGCCACTCCATGTAGGCAGGGGTTGTGTCTTGTTCACTATATCTCAAATGCTCTGAAAAGTGCCAAGCACAAAGTATTTACTCAGTAAATATTTGTTTAATGGATTATTGAATGAATTAAGCTGATTAATCAGGAAACTGCTGTAGGCAGTCAGAGCGTGGTATTCCTAAAAGAATACTCAAGGGATTCCTAAAAGAATACTCAAGGAATTCCTAAAAGAATTCCCTGAGATGAAACTGTTGTCCAGGTAAAGCAATGCTCTGCTCACCTGGCAGCCAGGAAGGGAAGTGTATACCTCCAGCAGGTAGTTAAAGCCTTATTATAATATTCCTTAGCCCAGAGTCAGAGCCTTACCTCCTGTCTTTATTCCCTGGCTAGAGAACCAAGGCCAAGGCTAAGACAACACATTTTTGCTTGAACTAAGACAATAGAGTGATTGGCCAAGCCGTATAAAGATCATTACTCCTGGCCGGGCACAGTGGCTCACGCTTGTAATCCCAGCACTTTGGGAGGCCGAGGCAGGCAGATCACTTGACCCCGTCTCTACTAAAAATACAAAAATTAGCTGGGCGTGGTGGTGCATGCCTGTAGTCCCAGCTACTTGGGAGGCTGAGGCAGGAGAATCACTTGAATCCTGGAGGCGGAGGTTGCAGTGAGCCGAGATTGCGCCACTGCACTCCAGCCTGGTGACAGATCAAGACTTCCTCTCAAAAAAAAAAAAAGATAATTACGCCTGCCTTCAGCTTCTATTCCAGGATCTGCCCCTCTATTATTTTTCTTTTTGAAAACGACTGGCAAAACAAACAAAAATGCACACAAAATATCCCAGGTCCCAGGTATTGGTTCCAACTTTCAGTCTTCCCCTTCACACGCTCTGACACCTATACAGCAGTCCATTTGAGACTTAGCAGCAGATTTTCAGGCCCTCTTTAATCCATCTCTGTGATTCATCCTCCATTCTCTCTTCTCGTTTATTTATTTTAGATACCTGCAGCAGAAAACAACCCTTTTCTTGTTGGAATGCACTGTTGGTACTCCAGCTACAGCCACCGGACCCAGCACTGCAATATTTGTCGAGAGAGCATTCCTGCCTTATCTAGAGATGCCATCATCTGTGAAGGTACCATTCTGATTCCTTTAAGAAGTGAAGCTCAGTGGGTAGATATAGGGATGAAGGAACTCATGTGGCTTTAGTATCATTAACTCATACTAGGTCACTGACTCTGGTGTGAGGTTAACCCTGATTGAGGAAAGAAAAAGGGAGGAAACTAACATGAAGGGGATGAAAATAGAAGGATGAGTATGGGGGGATAGGACTATATTATCACAAGTGTTAAAAAGACAGAAATCACCTCATTCTTACCATCAATTTTCATTCAAGTTGGATAATAAAAAGATTAGCCAGTAAGAATAAAAAGGAACTGGATCCTATTGGAAATAGGTTTTTGGAGGTGCATTAGAACTATTTAGAATGCATCTGTGTTCTAACTTTCAGAGCAGCTTAGGGAAGGGAATTAGAATCGTCACTGTCACCAGATTCACGCCCATCTTTTTCTTCCTCTTCTCACAGTGTGCAAAGTGAAATCCCACAGATTATGTGCTTTGAGAGCAAGCAAAGACTGCAAGTGGAATACATTGTCTATCACTGATGACCTCCTCCTGCCTGCAGATGAAGTAGTAAGTACTAGCCGTGTCTTCCCACAGTCGGCCTCTCCCATGTCCCCTTCAACCAGGATACACAGGAGAAGGAAGACTTCTTCTTAACTACAGATAAGCAAAGTCCCAGGCTCACAATCCAACTTATCTGGAAGAATGAACCTCCCTCCTCCACTTGTCATTGTTCACTAGCATTGGAGTAGGGAGGGCAGGGTCATTTGGGTCATTTACCTAATGTCCTCCATGGAGTAGTACAATTATTCCAGTTGGCCCTTCCTCTTCTTATGTCTCTAACTTCTACCTCCTGTGTCTTTTTACCCTTATGCAGAGCATGCCCCACCAATGGGTAGAAGGAAACATGCCTGTCAGCTCTCAGTGTGCAGTATGTCATGAGAGCTGTGGCAGTTATCAAAGACTTCAAGATTTCCGCTGCCTGTGGTGTAATTCTACGGTAAGGCTCTTCTCATATTGATATTTAGAGAACTTAACTCCTGGCGAGGGGGTGGATTAGAGCTTGACAACGTATACACATAGATAGAAACCTAAGAAACCCTTATCTCAAAACAGGTTAAACAGATTCTGTAGTATAAAGCTTAGTATCCTGCCTTTCCAGATCTGACCATGGAGCTTTTGGGAGAAAGATTTAAGACCATCTTTGTTGCTTCTTAATTGGTGAGGCCTACTAACAAGTGGGAAAAGCTGAACTCTCTAATGGCAGTATGGGCAATTAAAAAATAAGTTCTGAGTCTGCCTTTGAGAAACCTTCTCCCTTTCTCATTCACTATTTCCTAGGAACTTGTAACCTTTATTAATTAAAAATGGTTGATAATATTAACACATTATTATTGCCACTATATACTGAGTGCTTAATGTACATGATCTCATTTATTCCTTCCAATAAGCCTAAACTGGGCCTCATTGTTCCCATTCTGCAGATGAGGAAAGTGAGGGTCAGAAAAGTGAAGTGATTTGTCCAAGGTCATTCAGCCAGTAAGCAAGAGTCTTGATTCATACGTAATTCTGCAAAGACTATGCTCTTTTTCGTTTTGTTTTGTTTTTTGTTTTTGAGACAGGGTCTCACTATGCCGCCCAGGCTGGAGTGCAGTGGTACAATCACAGCTCACTGCAGCCTCAAACTCCTGGGCTCGTGTGAGGTGGGCTCCTCTCACCTCAGTCTCCTCAGAGTAGCCAGGACTATAGGCACATGCCACCATGCCCAGCTAATTTTTTAAATTTTTTTGTAGAGACGGAGTCTTGCTATGTTGCCCAGGCTGGTCTCAAACTCCTGGGCTCAAGCGATCCTCCCACCTTGGCCTCCCAAAGTGCTGGACTTACAAGCATAAGCCACCATTCCCAGCCGACCACACTCTTAACTACAACACTACCATGCCTCTAAACCAGTGGTCCTCAACTGGGGGTAATTTAGCCCCCCACGAGACATTTGTCAATGTGTGGAGACATTTTTTATTTTTGCAACTCAGGGTGGAGGGAAGTGCTACTGACATGGAGTGGGTAGAGGCCTGGGATTCTGCTGAACCTCCTACAATGCACAGGTCAGCCTCTCATAACAAAGAACTATCTGGGTCAAAATATCAGTAATGCTGAAGTTGAGAGACCCTGATCTAGATTTCTAGCCTTTTAGATGCTTCTCCAAAGCTGAGTTTTCTAGACAAGAAGAAACTGAAGTATGAGTTTCTTCTTAGAAGACTCTAGTTGTCCTCTGTTTTTTTTTTTTTTTTTTTTTTTTCAATTGCTTTTGAATAACCAGGCCAGGTTCATGCCCACTAGAAACTGTGTAATTTTCCAGGAAGTGGCACTTGAAGATGTCAGATATCTGGAAAGAATGGCCACTTGTGGGAAAGGCAGCAGAGTCTCAGCTGTCACTTCCCAGCTGTTTGAACTTGGGCAGAACCCTTTACCTCTCTGAGCTTTGGTATCTTCATTTTTAAAATGAATTCAATAATGTCTTTTCTACCTCACACACCTGTTGTTATAAGGATTGAAGTGTAATATTACATTATTATTATTAACTCTTTTATACTGCACGTAAATTCCGCATTCTGCAGGCCACTAAGGTTGTGCCTTAGGACTGGTGATTTCTCAGTGCCTGTAGGTGGATATCTTCTGAAAGCTACCTTTGAAAGGACCAGAGTTCTGAGGCCACACTGAGGGACAGTGTAGGCTCAGAGTAGAATGGGGGTGCTCAGGTGAGTTAGGGATATATGTATGGCACCAAATCTCAGAAAGGGAGATTAAATACCAAGGATCTAAATCTTGGTATTGGAACTCAAGACTGATCAATGGTATCCTTTTCTCTTCCCCTCCTTTTTTTTTCTCTGCTCTTCTCTTGTCGTTTCAGGTGCATGATGACTGTAGGAGACGGTTTTCCAAGGAATGTTGCTTCGGAAGCCATCGCTCATCAGTCATTCCTCCCACTGCTCTAAGCGACCCCAAAGGCGATGGTGAGTAGTTAAATCTTAACCTCAGAAGCACATTGGGGATGCAGGGAAGGTGCAAAGGCTGGGAAGAAGGACTGCAATTAAATTATTCTCCTCAACCAGTCAAACATTTTGGGGAAGTAGGAATGTGCATGTGTATATAGATAGCTCTTGGTTCTCTTACCTTTGGGATTGTGAATGTTGTTCTTTCTGGTGGATATGTATGTGGGCATGTTCTCTGTAGCTCGTTCACAATTGTTTCTGATCAGAATTGATTTCAGCTTTTTCATGATTTCCAAACACTGGATAAGTCATGAAATAAGTTTGTGTCCAGGTGGTCAAGGAAGAACTTCATGAAGGCCAGGTTATGTTACTTTTAAAATGGAAACAAACACCAATGTTGTCCTTAAATATGAAACTAACATGATCATTACCCCAACTTCACTGATGCTTTGTCAATTCCTGGACACTAGTGATTTATTAAGAACTCTGTTCTCAAGGTGTCTGAAGGCTGCAGAAAGATCTAAGACATGGGCATTGCCAGAGCTATTGATTATTGTGGATTCAGGCTACTGATATAATACAACAATTAACAATTTAATGTGTCATATGCTAAGTGCCAAGGGAATGGTAGAGACTTTTGGAAATGAGCAAACCTTAGAAATGTTAACCATTTGTAGGAGGTTGAGCAGAAAGGAGGTAGTAATGAAATCAATGCAGCAAGAATAAACTTTGTATAGAGTCTTCTGTCAAGAGGTCTAGCAATGTTAGAACAAAAAAAGCAGGAGCCAAGGAGAAGGGTATTTTGTATAGTTTTTGTGTTTGTTTAAGAATAAGTAAGACATGGAGGTATCATGACATAAGGAAAAAAACAAGAGCTAGGCAATTATGAGCTTTAGTTACTAGATATGTGATGTTGGGTTGGTCACTTACATTCTCTGAGCTTTGCTTTCCCCATCTGTAAATGGGAATGAAGCTATCTATTATGAGGACAGATGATAATATGTGAAGGGCCTAAGTATCTAAAAACATAACCTCAAAGGACCATAAAATTAAATCCCTCGACTTCTTGGGTCACTAAATATCTAGTCTCCTAGCCTAATAAAAAGTGCAGACCCCACAGGGATGATTCACTCTTTGACACTTGCCTTTTGAATTCACCTCTCCTTCCCTACTTTTTCTTTGCTTTTTCTGAGAGACTCTCGTTTTTGCCATTGACTTGTTCATTTGCTTCTCCCATTACTCATTATTAAAGAGTGGGAACTGTCAAGATCAAAATCACATATCACAGCTTACAAGACCTAACCTATTTTACTAACAATAAGAAATTTAGAAATCTAATATACTTACCACTGACATACTACTATTTCACTAAGCCAAGGAAGGGATACACCGCTCATAAATTTCAGTTTGTGTATGATTAGTTTCACTCTATATATGGTCAATTTCACTTACTGGAGGAAAGTTCAGATTCTTCCCGGAATGTTTAAATCTATATTTCTCTAATTTGCTAATTTGTCCATCTCTGACGTGTGGGATACCTACTGGTCCAAGAGTGATTAGTGAACCCTCATTTCACTGACTTAAAAATTATCCCCATATAGATGCTAGTTTCTCACTTCACTGCCAGGGAAGAGCCAGCATTAGCTGGAAGCAAAGAAAGGAAAAGAAAGAAGAGTAGATGGTTTCCTTAGAGAACAGAAGGGGGCAAAGATTCCTGTAGCTGTTACAACATAGTTTTAGAACTAAACATACCACATGTGTATGTGCGTGCTCATATATATGCACACGTGCACACACACACACACACAGCCACTCTAGATCCTTCCAGTTACTTTTCCAACCCTAACACAGATATAGCTAGACCTTAGTACATGGAATGAGCCATTCATACAGGTTTCTGCAGGCAAGTATACTCATATGTCCCCATAATAACATGTAAAGACAGAAAACTGAATTTCACTCAGGTATACATGCATATATTATTCTCAGATCTACTCAAATAGTTATCCACATGGACTCACCCACCAGGTAGTTGACCAAAGAGGTGAAGAGATTGATGACTTAGTAAATAAGAGATACTTGCCTAGATAGGAGAATGAGGGACTAGGGGAAGATGCGGTTGATACAAGAGGAAAAGCAGCAAACTGGTCAGCTGAGCAAAATCAGGCTGGTAGTGAAATCAACCTAGTTTTGAATCTGAGACATTTTGCTCACCCCCACAGGGACCTGACAAAGATGTCTTTAAGCAGATGGCCCACCTCAGCATGCCACAAATGACCCTAAATAGGTGTTAAGAAGGTTGCCGCCTCTCCTTTGTAACTGGGCCAAACATGTTCTGTGCTTCCTGTCCTTGTGTTGGTGTTTTTAAAATTTATTTCTTCCTATCCTATATCACTTCTTATGCTTGTCATAGCTTGTCAAATAATGGCATTGTTACTTTCTTCTTCTTTCCACCAGTGATATAATATTATTGCTTAGGAGCACCTGAGCTAATCTATTCTTTTTGTTTGGTGTCTTATTTAACATCCCATGAGTTAGCTTTTAACTTTTCCTCCTGGTCATCTGCAATCTTGATCCAATTGAATCTCACTCTCTGCCAGCCCTTCTTTCTATCATGTATTACTTGTCCTGGAGCTTCTTAGAAATGTCTTTCAAACTTCCCTATCTTCTTGACTCTTTCTTCCTGGCTTCTTGGCTGTGGCCTTATGCCCTTTAATGGGTAAGTTTCCTACTGGAAGGTCCAATCCCAGAGGAATCTTTTGCATCTTCCAGTCATAGAATCTTAGCCATGTGAGGTCCTTAAAGACGGTCTGGTTCAATGCCCCCCTGGCTGAGCTAGAGAATCCTTTCTTCAGCACCCAGCTGAAGTCATGAGGGCATCCAGCTCATGACTTTCTGAGAAAGCCCTTGCTAGCGTTGAGTCACACCCATCTGTTCACGCATGTATTTATTCAGTCAACAGACTCTAATTTCTGAGAATTCCTTCCAATTATCCCTTTTTCCTATCCAGTCTGCTTGGTATATTCCTTCTCTTATCCTTTAGGGTCCAGCTCAAAATCAAACATTGTCTTCTCTGTTTGACAGCTTCTGTAATGGCCTCTTCCCACTCTCCCAAACAAATCAATTACTTCTTTGGCTATAAACCAAGAACACATATCTCAAAGCACCTAACACATGACATTATAATGGTGTCCGTCTTCCACCCCAGACTGTGAACTCTCTGTATCCTTAGCACTTGACTCAGACCTGGGTATATGGTATACGCACAGTCAAGATTTGTTACATGAATTCCTTAATACATTTACTGAATACTGCCTGTATGTAAGGCTCAGTGCTGAGCAACGACTAAGATAGCATCACTGGCTCATATGGAGAAAAAATAGTGAAGTGCAGTGGTTGTTATATCAGAAGCATCTGAAAGGCTTGTTAAAACACAGATTTCTGGGCACTACACCCAGAGCATTTGATTCAGTAGATCTGGGTGGGGCCCAGGAATTTGCATCTCTAACAAGTCCGAGATGCTGCTGATACTACTAGTCCTAGAAACACACTCTATCATTTACTGTATGCCCCTGGACAAGTTACTTAACCTCTCTGTGATTAATCTGGCATTTGTTTTCTGCCAATAAGGAATAACAATTGTACTCAGGTGTGTCATGATGGTTAAATGAGTTGACATTTGTAAGGGAGGATCTTAAAAGTACGGGAGGAGAATGGTAAGCCAACCTATGCCAATTTCGCATCTTTCTGTGGAGTGAACAGAATAAATTTGAGTGGGACTGTTGGCTCCCTGTTTAGGGCACTATGGTTATATTAATGCAGCTCAAAGAAACATGAGCTTTTTTTGAAAGGTTCTTTCAGGCTGTTGACTCATCAGGAGCTTAAAGTCAACTAAATCCCCTAAGCTCTTTTCACACTTGATGCTGCCAAGTCAAGTTCGTATTGTCCTGTTCTGGTACAATTTATGTCCTTGAGCCTAAAGGGCAAGCTTCACCTTTATTCCCTTTACATTTCATCCCTGGACTTTGACCGGTCAGCCTGACAAGGTCATTTTTCAGTCTTGATTCTGTCATCCAGTGTCTCTTCCTCCAGCTTTGAGTACTTCAGAGTTCACAAGCCAGACTTCTATGTTTCCATGTGAATTGTCAATTAAAATTGTGAAATAATACTGGACACTCCCTTATGATTAACATCAGTCTATTCAAAAGCAATCTTGTGGGAAAGATTGTTTACCTGGTTATAAATCTTAACATTATTATATTTCTGCCCTCAGTGGCACCCATCTTTGTCACCTGGTTCACAAGATTCTCTTGACAAACTTGGCCTTGCTCAAATTCAGATATTCTCTTCCTCAGGGGGAAATGCTAGATGGGGCTGCCCCTGTAGTCTCCTGGGACTGCCTTCCTGCTGGGGCTATGTCCCACTGTCTTCCCATCTGTGACCAAATGAGGTCTGATGCTAAAGTTCAAGTTGCCTTAATTACAGAATTTTCTCGCTAAGCTTCCTATGCTCACTCTAGTTTACACCCTCACGGCTATTTAATTTATAAACAGCATTAGCATAATTCTTTTTTCCTATTTCTTAATTTAATTCTTGTCTAGTTAATATATTCACATGGTTCGGTTTTTTAAAAAAGAAATACATATATACACATAGTAATGAAAAGTCTTGCTGCTATCTTTTCTCTGATCTTCTCAATCTCCTACAGCCCCCCTATCCTCACTCACAGTTCAGTACTGCCATTAGTTTCTTAAATACCTTCCAGTAGTTCTTCATGTATATACTAGTAAATATAAATAGATATTCTTATCCACCCCTTTTAATACTATGCACATTGTTCTGTGCCTTGCTCTTTTTCTCCTTCACAGTATATTTTGGAGATTTTTCCTTATCAACAAATTGCTTCCTCGCTCTTTTTTACACTTACAAGATATTCTGCTGTATGGATATACCATAACGTATTTAACCAG
Source organism: Symphalangus syndactylus (assembly GCF_028878055.3). Classification (NCBI taxonomy): domain Eukaryota; kingdom Metazoa; phylum Chordata; class Mammalia; order Primates; family Hylobatidae; genus Symphalangus; species Symphalangus syndactylus. Next base: position 63,817,167 of record NC_072447.2, on the reverse strand, counting down.
TCAACTATGTTGAATAATTTAGTAGTTTTCAGTCTTTTGCTATTGCAAATAATGCCACAGTGAACAGCCTCATACATATCCTTTTACATACACGTCTATGTGAAAAATTCCGAGAAATGAAATTACTAGGTCAAAATGCATATGCCTCTGTAATTTTCATAGATACTGTCAAATTCACCTCCACAGGTTTTGTGTCACTCAGCACTTCCATTCTTGGTGTATGAGAGTGCCTATTTCCCCATGGCCTCCCCAGTCAAGTGTGTTATCTATTTTTTTTTTTGCCAATGTTCTAGACAAGCAAAAAAAAATGGTAACATGGTGTAGTTTTAATTTGTATATTTCTTGTTATGAGTAAGTTTGACCATCTTCTCATCTTTAGAAGCCAAGTTATGAGCATAACGATTGGCTTTTAAAGGTCCATTTTCATCTAAACACTGGGAAACTAATTTAAGTTTTTGAATGATTCATTTTGAAGATAAGGAAACTGAGGCCCAAACAGTACACAGTGGTTGGTCTCACTGCCACTGCTGTCTCACCTTTAGAGAGGAACTACCCCCAAAGGGCCTTTGACACTAAACAAAACAAAAACATTGGGGGCATAGATAGGTTTATTCCAGGACCTCTGGCAGGGAAAGTGCTTGCTTCCAAGCACACCTCAGAGAGCCACTAGATGTTGGCAAGAAGTTGCTTCCATGAGTCCTTTAATTAGGGTGCATACCCAAAGTCATATGCTCACTTAGAGGGTGTTGACAGAGGGTTGCAGAGTGAGAAAGGGAAGCACAGAGCACAGACAGGTTCTAAAACAAGGGAGAGGTAAGCTTGGGGCTAAGCCATGAATTGGGGCCTGCATTGTTTGTGGGTAGGGGAGCAAGCACATAAAAAGTTAACACTTTTTGACTATTTTCTTTAAATATCTGAAGACCTGACTCGTAATGTCTCAGGTCCATGCTGAACAGTCTTCCCCTTATTTTTGCACTGCTTCCTGTAACATCTTGTTGCCATTGGATCTGTCCCATGTCACCTCTCTGAGACCTCATCTTCTGCCACTCCCCCCTCACTCACTCCACAACAACCATACTATTCTCTTCACTGGTCCTCAGACAGCCCAGACAGTCTCCCTTTTCAGGGTCCTGGCACTTATTCTTCTTCCTATCCCCCAAAAAACTCTTCCCTGCATTGCTCACTCCTGCATTCATTCAAGTTTCATCTCAAATGTCACCTCCTGAGAGAAGCCATCCCTGACCACTCTGTCTAAAATAACACCCCTTCCAATATCTACCCCCTTTCCCTACTTTATTTTTCTTCATGGCAAATTCTTTTTTATAATTCTTTGTTATGGTCTGTCTCCTCCATTAAAATACAAGTTCCACAAGGGCAGAGACTATTTCTATCTTGTCCACCACTGTATTCTCAGGACATAAAGCAGACACAGAGAATGCCCTCCATACATATTTATTGAATGAAGGGATTAATGTGTCTTAACTACCATTGTGTCAACATATTACTTTAGTAAAAAAAGTGTTGGAAGGGGTACTACTTTTGGATAATGTATTCAGGGAAAGTAACTACTTCCGAGCTATGCTAGTGAGGCGACCCAGCTTCTACAAGACTCCCCTTGTAGCTGTGAGTCCTGGCAAGTCCTAAAAATTTGGTGCATGACTGGCTAGCTGGCTTAGGATGCCTTCAAGCTCCACTGGCCAGTGAGTGGGAATTGGCCCATAGAGGAAACCTGCTTTCGATTTTTCCAGGCAAACCAGTTATGAAATCTGCTCAAGTAGATTTCCTTCAGGTTCCCTTTCACCCAGGCTAAAACAAATGGGTCTTCTCAACCCACCTCCTCCCACCCCCACTGAGGAGTGAGCCACATGCTTTTTGCCCTGTGTATTTATTTTTGCGGAGGCATCCCTGTCAAGCCACAGCTCCAAGGTCTGGGGGCTCACTATTTGTCTACCATCTCTTAGGAGGCCATTGCACACTGCCTGTCTCCCTGCCAACAGGCTCTGAGACTCAGCACGAGCTGGCAGGCTTTGGTTATTTAGACTGCTATAACCCTACTTCTCTATGGGTAACTACAATATTGGGGATTATTAAAAGCCTCTCCGTTGTTCAGATAATTTTCCTAGTCTTGTTTCCCCAGGGAAGTTGGTGAGATAATACAGATTGCTCTACAACAGCCTTAGAGAAGTGATTAAAGCTCTTTGCTTCACCCCACATTGATATATTCTGTTATTAGCTCCTGGCTAAATGACAGCCTTTCCTTCCCCTCTCTCCTGACCTGGTATCTTCTCACTATAAGAACTGAGGTATCCTGGGCAGAGAAAGGACTAGTTGTGTGCTGGTCTTCCTCCTGGGTTCTCAATCCTCTCCTTCCTCAGTTTCCTCACAGTTTTACTAATCCTTGGTTGTGGCACCAATTTCTTTATTCCTTATGTTCCAACATACTGTTGTGTATGAGTCTCTCTCCTGAGCTTGAGGGCAGGGACTATACCCCTAGCAGTATCTGGCATGATGCTTGGCATGTAGTAGTGGCTCAGCAAATGTCATTTTTCTGACGACAGCCGGACAAATACGACAAATACTTTTAAGCCCCTCTGGGTGGTATCTTGACTTTTCCTCTGCTCCCCATTCTCAAAAGACTGAGACTCATACTCAAAAAGTTATTGCAAAATGTGATGTTAAGTCATGTCTCGTTTCCATCTCAACGGGTCTGTTCTTTTTTTTTCTTCTTTTTCTTTTCGTTGTGTCAGGCCAATTAGTAGTATCTTCGGACTTCTGGAATCTTGATTGGTCATCAGCCTGTTCATGTCCCTTGCTCATCTTCATCAACTCCAAAAGTGGCGATCATCAGGGGATCATCTTCCTCCGAAAATTCAAGCAATACCTTAACCCATCTCAAGTGTTCGACCTATTGAAGGGTGGACCTGAAGCAGGGTAAGCATGTACCCCATGGATATGATTGGGTATGTAAGGGAGTCTTCCTCTATACATTCTAAACTAAAATAGGCTTCTTGGAATCAGTTCTTGTATTTGGGCAGGAAATGTCTATTTTCTCAAGTCAGCACACAAACACATAACTCCAGAGCCTTTTGGGTTGGCTGGTAGGAGGGCTCTTAGCCCTCTCCCAGAAATCCCTTCAAGCCCATGTCCAAGCCCCTCTCAGATTTGCTTTATCTTTTTTGGTTGGAAAACGTAAAACTATGCCTCCTAACCTCAGAGAAAGAGACAAACGGATACTGCTGTCTACTTTTCCTGCCACTCTCTTTCCCGGGACCAAATAGATATACCTCCTCTACAGACCTGTTTTATTTTGGGACCATCTGGCTGCTCAGTCCTGGTTCCTGTGAGCCCACTGGCCACCATGCAAGGCATCTTCCTGGGCCTCAGCAAATGGGTCTGGTTAGGTTGCTAGTGTTTTCCAGAGGCACAGAAAGAAAATGAGTTGAGGCAAACCCTGATCTCTGGGATGGTCTATGGTCTTAGATACACAGAGAGATAAGGGCTAAGGGAAAGAAGGCAGGTGGTCTGTTAGCAGAGTGCCAAAGCAGCAATTCTTGTGTCCTGACACATTGTAGGAAAAGTTACAAAACCCAGCTGTTCGTGAAATGACCCCCTTTCCTCTTTGTCCTTCCAGGCTGTCTATGTTCAAGAACTTTGCTCGCTTTCGCATTCTGGTTTGTGGTGGAGATGGCAGTGTGAGCTGGGTCTTATCTCTGATTGATGCCTTTGGATTACATGAAAGGGTAAGTCCCTGGATGACTCAGTTTAGCCATTGCTAGAAAGAGTAGGGGTGTGCAGTCCCAAGTCTTCGCCCTCCCTGTCTGTAAAATATGTTTCCCCCAGGCTTCATATTCAGCCTGACTGGTAGATTCCCAATCTAAGCCTACTCATCTACACTGTTTTCTGGTTGTCTATCTGTGTGACGTTGACAGAAAGAATGAGCAGTGCTCTGTTCCCTAGGCTTCAAAGTGAAGAGTTGAAGGGGAGAAGAGCAAACAAAACAGAAGTGGTCTTAGACAGCACTCAATCCCCAGTTTCCTTCCCCTCCTGAGCCCACTGATTTTCTTCCTTGAGTCTCAAGAGTGGCAGAAACTTTCCTCTATGTCTCCTTGCTGTCCCTAGGCAGCCCCCTTGCTCTTCTCACTCCAGTAGCTTTGTCTCCTGACTTACTTCACCTCCTTGGCCCAGCCCAGATAGAAATTCACAGCTATATTTCTCTTCTTTAAGCATGGCCATGAATATTGTCATATTCCAGTAACTTTTCCCTTTACTTAATAGGTTCTGTGTTGTTAACACTAGGGTCCAACTCCTTAGGGAAAATTTCACCCAATTGCAAACATCCTCTCATTACCTTCCCCAGAATCTGAAGTCCCTTAAATCCACTGGTTTTAAGACCATAATTCTTCCCAAAGAGTACCCTCTGGGTTCTTTCATGGGTGAAGCTTGATAGAAAGACTGTCTGAAAAGGGTGTCTCCTTTTGTTCTTGCAGTGTCAGCTGGCAGTCATCCCACTTGGAACCGGCAATGATCTGGCTCGTGTCCTGGGCTGGGGTGCATTCTGGAACAAAAGCAAGTCACCTCTGGACATCCTCAACAGAGTGGAGCAGGCTAGTGTGAGGATCCTAGACAGGTAAGTGGCCGAAAGACCAGGGCCTTGTGCCTCTTCCTGTCCCACATCAGTTACATCATCTCAATCAGGAATACTTTAACCTCTCTGATAGAGCCTCATTTCCTTTCTGGCTTCAGTGCAGAGCCATTTGTGGGTTGGGTGGGGCTTGTCTCTTGGGAAGCCAGGGTCTACCATGTATCCTTCAAACATCATTGAAGCCCCTCTTCAAAACTAAAGGATCCTACTGGGAGGTCAAGGCTGCAGTGGGCCGTGATCATGCCAATGCATTCCAGCCTGGGCGACAGAGTGAGACCCTCTCTCAAAAAAAACCAAACCAAAACAAAACAAAATCAACAACAAAAACACCAAAGAACTAAAGGATTCTAGAGCAGGGGCCCCATGGATAAAGTTCAAGGGTTCTGTGAACCCTCTTCAAATTGCAGAGCCAGTGATCTGTTTAAGCATATTCTCTCTTGGGGAAAAGTCTATAATTTCATCAGATTTTCAAAGAAACTAAAAAAGGGATGGAGGGAGAGTTTAGAAATAACTTGCTTACATTGTCACTGCTCTAGAGAAGAGCAAGTACTACCATCCTATCTCCTGAGGAAAAAAAAAGACTTTCTATGCTGGTGTATATAGGAGCATTTGATTTATTGCTGCCCATAAGGATCTCCTGGGGAGCTTTTTAAAAACATCAAACTGAGCCCCACCACAAAGATTCAGTAGGTCTTGGCAGGGCCCTGGAATGTGTATTGTACAAAAGCACCTCAGATGATCTTGATGGTTACCTCTGGTTAAGAAGCACTGCTCTCTGAGAACCCTGTAAAGGGAAGGGAATTCATTCCATCACACTGGCCTACAGAAGTCATGAGACAGAGGTCCCTCTTATGGTCACCTTGAGATCAGGTGACCAGAGATTGCTTGGGCACCCCGTACAACCCACCTCCCCCCACCACATAAACATTTTTACTTCTATCTTCACCTTTGAGGCACTAAATTTTACCAGTCATGAAACAGACCCTTAAATATCCGTCTTTGAAATTCATTTCAGATGGAGTGTGATGATTCGTGAGACTCCCAGACAAACCCTGCTGCTAAAAGGACAGGTTGAAATGGATGTACCACGATTTGAGGTAACTACTGTTCAGCTGTAATTCAGACCAATATCTTTATTACACAGTGAAACAATTGGCAAAACCCAGAGAGAAGCTTTTGCATTGTCCATGGATGAGGATGAGATCACTGAGGGTTGGTGACATGTCAGTCAGCAGCTATTTACCAAGAACTAGGTTAAGCATTGGGGATATAATTCATTTACCCATTTACTTATTCATTCAAAATATTTATGGAGTAACTACTTTATGTGAGATATTATTCTAGGAGATGTTCTTATATGCTAGTGGGTAAAGAAGAATGACATAGTCTACTTGAAGAGATGGAAAAATAAATTGTTTTAATCAAGTAGTATGAGTGTTAGTATATAAGGAAGTAGAGGGGGTTGGGAACACATAGCAGGAAAATCTATCTCAGTCTGGGGAAATCAAGGAAAGCCGCTCAGAAGGAGTGCCATTTCACAAGGGACTTGAGATCCAGAGGGAGTTAACCAGGAGAATAAGAAAGGGGAGGGCTGTTCCACACAGATGGAACAGCGTGTATTCTTCCAAAGGCAAGGGAGAGCATGGAATATTCACGAAACTGAAGTACATTCATAATGGCTGATGCATAGGGGCCAGGGAGGGGGCATTCAGGGAGAGTGACTAAAGATGAGGCTAGCGAAGTAATCAGGGGCCAGGCCGGGAAGGGCCTGATAAACCACAGTAGGAAGTTTGGATTTCATCCTAAGAGCAATAAGAATTACAGAAGGATTTTTTTCTTATCTTATTATGAAAATTTCTACATTGATGAAAGTTGAAATGGTAGCTCTACTACTAACATTTTCCTATGCGTGCTTTATCACATATCCAGTCATCTATCCAGTCTGCTATCTAAGAGAAGGGGTTTAAGTAGAGGAGTGCCATGGTGTGTGGAGACACAATTGAAGGAATAAAAGACTAGAGGCAAAGAGAAAAGCTAGGAGATGTTGTCATTGTCTAGGCAAGAGGTGATGGTGATTTGGACTGGTGAAGTGGTAGCAGGGATGAGTAGCAGTGGATACAATTGAGACATACTGAAAAAATAGAATTATCAGGTCTTGGTAGATGTTTGAATGTCAAGGGTGATAGAGAGGAAGGAGTAGAAGTTGTAATTAAGAGCACAGACTCAAGAGCCAGACTACCTGGAATTGAATCCTGGCTCTACAACTTATCATCTTTCCCTTCTCTGGGCCTCAGCTTTCTCTTCTGTGAAATGGAGATAATAATAGTCTTTATCTCATAGGGTTGTTATGAGGATTAGATGAAAATCATACATGTAGCTTAGAACAGAGCCTGGCACATAGTCAGTACTATGTAAGTGGGTGCTGTTATTATTGGTAGTAATATTATTAAAGAAGTTACATTCTGGAATTGGAAAGATGTAGATTCGAATCCAGCTTTATTCCTTACTAGCTATGTAATATGAGATTGTTTGTTCATTTGAAACATGAAAGAAATAGTACCTCCTTCATATGAGGTTTTGATTATTAAGAGAAAATGAAATGCATCTAAATTTTTAGAATACGCTTAGATCTAAGATCATCTCTGTTGAACTTCAACAAGAATTCTTTGATCATTATCATTTCTAGAGAGGCAGTTGAGTTGCGGGTAGAGTCAGTAAGAAACAATGAGGCTGCGGGGGATGAGGATGGGCAGCACACTGTGTTACTGTACTAAGATTCCAGAGCTAAGAACTCCTTTTGCCCCTAGGCTGCTGCCATCCAACACTTAGAATCTGCAGCCACCGAGTTGAACAAAATCCTGAAGGCCAAGTACCCCACAGAGATGATCATCGCAACCAGGTCAGTCTTCCTTTGGCTCTCATCCTTTGGGGCTGTTCCCAGGTCAGACATGGGGCTCATTTTGATAGCTGGGGGTGTTGAGGCCAAGGAAAATATATGTTTATGTTCCCAAATCAGGTTTCTCCCAACTCAAACCCCCTGAATGGAAAGTTTAGGAAAGAAAGATGACATTGAGGTGAAGTCATCTGCTGCTCCAAAAAGTCAAAATTGCAAGCCAGAGATTTGGGAAGAGAATTATAGTAGGGAAACACAATATTATGGACCATTTAAGAGCATAGCATAGCTCTCTATAGTATAGACACCTTGCTTTCCATCTTTGACATTAAGAAAGGTCTCTGCAACTGGAAGCATTCCCTTTGAAAACTGGCACAAGACAGGGATGCCCTCTCTCACCACTCCTATTCAACATAGTGTTGGAAGTTCTGGCCAGGGCAATTAGGCAGGAGAAGGAAATAAAGGGTATTCAATTAGGAAAAGAGGAAGTCAAATTGTCCCTGTTTGCAGATGACAAGTTTGTATATCTAGAAAACCCTGTTGTCTCAGCCCAAAATGTCCTTAAGCTGATTAGCAACTTCAGCAAAGTCTCAGGATACAAAATCAATGTACAAAAATCACAAGCATTCTTATACACCAATAACAGACAAACAGAGAGCCAAATCATGAGTGAACTCCCATTCACAATTGCTTCAAAGAGAATAAAATACCTAGGAATCCAACTTACAAGGGATGTGAAGGACCTCTTCAAGGAGAACTACAAACCACTGCTCAATGAAATAAAAGAGGATACAAACAAATGGAAGAACATTCCATGCTCATGGGTTGGAAGAATCAACATCGTGAAAATGGCCACACTGCCTAAGGTAATTTATAGATTCAATGCCATCCCCATCAAGCTACCAATGACTTTCCTCACAGATTTGGAAAAAACTACTTTAATTCATATGGAACCAAAAAAGAGCCCGCATCGCCAAGTCAATCCTAAGCCAAAAGAACAAAGCTGGAGGCATCACGCTACCTGACTTCAAACTATACTACAAGGCTACAGTAACCAAAACAGCATGGTACTGGTACCAAAACAGAGATATAGATCAATGGAACAGAACAGAGCCCTCAGAAATAATGCCGCATATCTACAACTATCTGATCTTTGACAAACCTGACAAAAACAAGCAATGGGGAAAGGATTCCCTATTTAATAAATGGTGCTGGGAAAACTGGCTAGCCATATGTAGAAAGCTGAAACTGGATCCCTTCCTTACACCTTATACAAAAATTAATTCAAGATGGATTAAAGACTTACATGTTAGACCTAAAACCATAAAAACTCTAGAAGAAAACCTAGGCATTACCATTCAGGACATAGGCATGGGCAAGGACTTCATGTCTAAAACACCAAAAGCAATGGCAACAAAAGCCAAAATTGACAAATGGGATCTAATTAAACTCAAGAGCTTCTGCACAGCAAAAGAAACTACCATCAGAGTGAACAGGCAACGTACAAAATGGGAGAATATCTTTGCAACCTACTCATCTGACAAAGGGCTAATATCCAGAATCTACAGTGAACTCAAACAAATTTACAAGAAAAAAACAAACAACCCCATCAAAAAGTGGGCAAAGGACATGAACAGACACTTCTCAAAAGAAGACATTTATGCAGGCAACAGACACATGAAAAAATGCTCATCATCACTGGCCATCAGAGAAATGCAAATCAAAACCACAGTGAGATATCATCTCACACCAGTCAGAATGGTGATCACTAAAAAGTCAGGAAACAACAGGTGCTGGAGAGGATGTGGAGAAATAGGAACACTTTTACACTGTTGGTGGGACTGGAAACTAGTTCAACCATTGTGGAAGTCAGTGTGGCGATTCCTCAGGGATCTAGAACTAGAAATACCATTTGACCCAGCCATCCCATTACTGGGTATATATCCAAAGGACTATAAATCATGCTGCTATAAAGACACATGCACACGTATGTTTATTGCGGCACTATTCACAATAGCAAAGACTTGGAACCAAGCCAAATGTCCAACAACAATAGACTGGATTAAGAAAATGTGGCACATATACACCATGGAATACTATGCAGCCATAAAAAAGGATGAGTTCATGTCCTTTGTAGGGACATGGATGAAACTGGAAAGCATCATTCTCAGTAAACTATTGCAAGGACAAAAAACCAAACACTGCATGTTCTCACTCATAGGTGGGAATTGGACAATGAGAACACATGGACACAGGAAGGGGAACATCACACTCCGGGGACTGTTGTGGGGTAGGAGGAGAGGGGAGGGATAGCCTTAGGAGATATACCTAATGCTAAATGACAAGTTAATGGGTGCAGCACACCAACATGGCACATGTATACATATGTAACACACCTGCCCATTGTGCACATGTACCCTAAAACTTAAAGTATAATAATAATAAAATAAAAAAAGAAAAGTCTCTGCAATATCTACCTATAGCTGCTTTCTCATAACCTGAGGAACACATTCCCCCTTCTAAATATGTGGGACATTTGTTTCTCCTGGGACTTCTTAGGGGGCTCCTGCCCAGTCGACTACACTCTCCTTTGAGAAAAACTTCCCACAGTGAGAGTCCTCCCAATATAATTGTTTGTACTAAGTTAGCTGGGCCCTTGAAACATAGCTGATTGACCCTAGGTGAAAACCTGACCCAAGTTGGACCAAGTGAATTCTCTTTTCTGAATTAGTACTAAGAAATGCTGGTCAAGCTCTATTAGGTTCTTGACTTGGGAAGTGGTGTGAAACTGGACTAAAGTGGGGATGGAACATATTTCACCATATGTACAGGAAAAAAAAAGCAGAGAGAAAAAGGCTGGGAGGAGAGGGTGAGAGACAGAGGACAGATCAGGAAAGAGAGAGAGGAGGAGGATGGGGACTGATGACGTAAGAGAGAAGGGCTCTGGGCCTCATGATTCATGTAACATTGTGCCATCTATCTTCTCTTTCCAGATTCCTGTGTTCAGCCGTGGAAGATTTTGTGGTTGATATTGTAAAGGCCTGGGGTCAGATAAAACAGAACAATACAGCAATAGTGTCTGTGATTTTGAAAGTAAGTTTCCATTCCTTTTGTCTTATACTCTTTGTGGAGCAGCCAGGGGCCCCTTTTTAATAAAAAGCAAACATGCCTCTCACTGGGAATTGTAAAAGAAAGGAAAGGAGGGGCAGCTGTTAAGCCTCCCTGATGAGGAAGGTCTAACCTCATTGAACTTCCATCTTTTGCTAAAGGAAGGATGGCACTCTACATGCATACACACATACCATGTACATGCCAAGCATCTGCCCACAACTAGACACAAGTGTACATCAAGCAGGTATGTGCATGGTTGTACACCAGAACATGCTTGAAAGTATGTACATATGAATACACACTACAAATACATTCACATTCACCTCTCTAACAACAATAGCCAACATTTATATAGCACTTACTCTGTGTCAAGGACTGTTCTGTTTTTAATATATTAATGTATTTATTCCTCACAACTACCCTAGAATATGGAGGCACAAAGCGGTTAAGAAACTTGCCTCAGATCACAAACTATTAAGTGATGGAGCTAAGAATCGAGACCTTAAATCATGCAGCAGATGTAGGTCCCCAGACCTACACACATACAAAGACACACACCAAGCACCCAAGCAAAGGCACGTTCATATCCAGAGGAGCGTGCCCATGAAAATCCAGAAATATTTGTCTTTCCTCAAGTTTGCATGTTACACATTGTTTTATAGGCCCGTTTGACACAAGAAAGACTCAGCTATATACACTGATGCATGGTGCCACTCAGAAACAAATGATATGTGTTTGATCTCCTAACACCCTTTGGTTATCTCATCACATCTACCCGCCTACTTCTTTTGCTAAGTACTTCATCTTCTCACATGTGGTTTTCTATGCTTAGCATTTATGGACAACTCCTACCCCTCCCTACCCTTCCCCATATCACCACCACTCCTCATTCTGTCCTCTCAAGCATGGGTCCCTCATAACAATGCCCTGTCTCCTTCCTTTCTATATAGAGTGACTTAATGTATGATAAGCTTAGTGTCCTGATCGATGTCCTGGCTGAGGAGGCAGCAGCTACTTCTGCTGAGAAAAGTGCTACAGTATATGCAGACAGCAGCAAGGCAGATCGGAAGCCCTTCGTTCCTCAAATAGACCACATAGCCAAGTGCAAGTTGGAGCTGGCCACAAAGGCCCAGAATCTCCAGAAATCCTTGAAACTCATCATATTCCAAGTTGAACAAGGTAAGGTGGCCAGGGCTGTAGTGACTGAGGTAGGGGAAAGAAAAAGTTGCAGAGGATGTTTTACTGGCCTCACTGACTCCGGGTTTGCTCTCTGACTCTGCTACAAAAAGTCTAGATTCTGCATTCATATTGCATACAAAGTCAATATTCAGACTACTGATTGAAAAGCCTCAGTCCTGCTAAGCTACCCCTTTGGCTCCTCCTACCTCCCAGACAGTCAACTCCTGCTACTCATTTTTGGAAACCAACACTCATCCTATACAATTATATTAATAGATGCTAAGTGACCTGGTTCAAAGCTCTATCAGCTTCCACCACCAGCCATAAGACTTTTTTCCTCCTTCTCCTGTTTCTTTCCAACCACTGAGCCTATGACTATTTTAGAAAGAAAATGGTGTTCAACTCTGCATGTGTTGCACAGTATTAATCAGGCACAAGGGCCCTGAGAGTGGTCCTGACAGTTCTGGCATTAATTGCCATTGCGCAGAACTCACGACAGTCTGCAAACTTCCCAACTCAGAATAAAAACTCTTCAACTCCCTCAGTTTCTTCATTGAATGTTTTGCTGACCACTTCTTTCCCACAATACCTTGAGAAACAGATCAGAAGGTGGTATAAGACTGAGTGTATTCTAACTGAACTATTGGAACTCAGCGGAAGTCCCATGCAGCAAGGAAGTCCCTTTGGCTGGCCCTTGACTTTTAGCCATGGTGCCTTGCCCTGCCTTGGTACCTTCAAGTACAACCTCAGCCAAGTTTCCTAGAAAGAAAGAAAATCTCCCTCTGCACAGTGGAAGGATTAAACAGTCAATTTGCCTCTATTTCTATAATTAGTTTCCAAGCAGTGGGGATCAGATTAAACGGATGTAGACATAACTGTCACAACCAACCCTCAGTCTGCTCCATCAACACATATGTTAGATTTAGAGGTGTAGCTTGTGGCTATGAGATAGGAAAATACCTCCCTGGTAGGGGTAGAGATTGAACCTATGAGCTTTGACACAGGCTGAGACTGAGCATCTCAGCTATACAACATTTGGCTGGTGAAAGGAAAGAGACTTCCTAAATGTTCCAGGTGTGGAGTGAGACATTAGAGTGAAAGAGTGGCACAGTCCTAGAGGCTCAATTACAGACAAAAGCCACATAAGTAAATGAACTAATAGAATGGAGGTAGAAGAGCAGAGGGTTTCCCATGCCGATACCCCAATCCACAGCCACAAGCTTCTACTCACAACCACATGTACTGGGTGAGAGAAAAAAGAGTAACCAGTAAAGCAAAGAAAGCTCAGGCATGCATATGAAAAAACAGCAACACCGCAAGTAAGCTGAGACTACAAACAGTATCATGGAGGAGACGTGATGGTCGAATGGGAGTCTCCATCATCTACCCGTTAACTAAACAAAATAGATGCTTGATAAATGTTCAATAAGTGTAATTAATCTTTCCTTCCTTCCATCCTCCCTCCCTCCTTTCTTCCTCTCTCCCTTTCTTTCTTTTTTGCTTTCCTTCCTCCCACTTTTCTCTATAGTTCTGGATGAGGAAAGCAGACAGACAATATCTGTTAAGAACTTTAGTTCAACTTTCTTCCTGGAAGATGACCCAGAAGATATTAACCAGACAAGCCCACAACGCCGTAAGCATCTTTCTGTCTTCCTCCCTTATTCTAGCCTTCATCACTGTTGTTTAGTTCCCAAAGAATAAATATGTATTTTTTATGCATCCTCTTTTAGCCATAATCCTGCAGTAGATACCCCTCCCTCTTTCCCAGAAACTCACACTATAAGATCCCAGGCCAATGTCCAGAGTAATGACCCCATTAGGAACATTGAAGAGGCTGGCCTGATGATATCCAAGATTTGAAGTTGTTTTTACTGCCAGCAAGCAAGCAGCCCAGCTTTATTCTTCTCTCAGTGGAAGTCCCTATCCATCCAAGAGGATCCCTCTTTGGAATTAGAACCCTTAATATTATCTAGGAGAAAGTCATTGAGCTTGACCCTGCCTCCACAGAGAAAATAGGGCGAAATACAAGTGAGGGGGAAAGGGCTTTTTTGTTTGTATCTAACACCCAAGTGATGTCTTTTGTGTCTAGGTTCTCGTCGCGGCACTTTGTCTTCTATATCTTCTCTCAAAAGTGAGGACCTAGACAACCTTAACTTGGATCACTTACATTTTACACCTGAATCTATGTAAGTATTTAACTCTATCACCGTTTAATGGCTTCTTTCTTTCTCTTGTTAAGAGCACAATCTCAGGATATCCATAGTCAAATCCTTTCTCTTACTTACTAGCTGTGTCACCTACACAAGTGACTAAACCAATGTGAGCCTCAGTTTTCTCATATGTAAAATGAAGACCATTGTAGAACTTGCATCATGAGTTTGCTGTATTTATTACATTTATAATTTATATATGAAAAGTACTTGCACTGAGTAGTGCTTGGCACCCATAATTAAGTGTTATATGCATTTGCAGTTATTATTATTATTATAAATAATTAATAAATGTTAGTTGTTGTTATTACAGAGGACTTGCTTTTTTTCACTGTTGCCCTTAACAGTAAATGGTTGAAGATACGAAAAACTAAACGGTCACTAGGGGACTAGGCAGCAAATCTAAAGACATCTGTCTCACCAGTTCTCCCTCTTTAGAATATCCCCAGCAGCCAAGTTCTGCCACACTCACTCATTCTGAGTTCCATTAAGAAGATCAGTTTGGACATTAGTTAGAGAAACTCCAATCTCTGGACTGTGGTTGAGGGAGGCAAATCTCATGTGAGAGATGTAGGGTCAGTATGGTAATGAATAAAAAAGTAATCTAAGATTAAACAGCTAAACTGTATCCATTTTAATTTCTCAAAAGGACACAGCTAGCAATTACTTATGTTTTCTTAAATAATTTATTTAAGAAAACAATTTTTATTCCTGTCTCCAACCTGCATTCTTGCCCCCACACTTCACCATTGGCTCAAATTTATGTCTGAGCTCTTGTGGATCTACCTAATGAATTTTGATCAATAGTGCACTGGCAAGTGTTTAACAACCTGCTCTCTTGGGGGAGAAAGCCCTGATTCATTTATGATGTAAACCCTTCCACCATGGCCTATTTAAGTTAGTGATATAATGCCATTGAATCTGGACTTGGAAAGAGATATGCATAATCAGTTTACATGAGCTGGTGCCAGCTGGCTATGGCACACCACTGGTTTTGATGTTGACACCCTAGATGGACACAGGAGACTTCACAAATAATTTGGCTTTTTTGTTATGTACATATCTACCCTCTTTTATCAGTCTTTCCTCCCAAATGTGTGGTCACTTTGCCCTTTGATGTCGGACACCACTGAGAGCAGTTGTGCAGACTTAACTGTCATGGCACGTTTGTGTCTAGGATATTCAAAAGTTCTTTATAGGAGTAAACAGTATTTCCCTTAATACTGCATATGAAGAAAATATGGGCCACTCATATATAAGGCCTCTGAAGATGACTAAAATCATCAATGTTGCTTCTTTATTATGAGTTCCAATCCCACTGAAGCTTCCCAACTGGCGAGGCACTCCCTCTTACAGCTAATAAGCTAGTTGTTCACACAAAAGGATATCTACATGTGCCTCTCAAAAATGTTATAGTTAGTGCCCAGTGTGGAGGGGGCCTTCCCTCACTGGTTTTCCATCATGCAGGTTCATCTTCATGCCCAATGATAGCGGCACTTCTTTCCTGCACCAATGTCTGTCCTCTTCTTTGAATAATTTCAGACGCTTCAAAGAAAAATGTGTCATGAACAACTACTTCGGAATTGGACTGGATGCTAAAATTTCTCTGGACTTCAACACCAGAAGAGATGAACACCCAGGGCAATACAAGTAAGGAAAAGAAACTCCCTTCCCTACGTGCAAACACACAATCACAATACACATACGTATTCCTACATTCTCTACCTCTCAGACAAGCAACAGAAAGAAAGGGACCCGCTGGAAGTAAAATGCATTGGCCCCAAGACTAGTCTAGCGGAACAGTGTGCGCCAAATTTTGGATGACTGCACTGGCATCCTAAACTTGGAGCTGCCTTCAAATCCAGACCTGTGGATTTCTGTGTAAACACAGCTACCTGTGTTACTGTTACTGACAACAGATTATGTTGACTCAATTTAGCAAATCGCCCATCTTTGTTCTGTCTGTGAAAGTTTAACCAGGTTTCAGTAGTGGCTTCAGATCTGTTTTCACTTGACAAAGTTGCAAAGTATCAAACATCCCTCTATTTGTTATTGGTGTTCCTAACCTGGTTCCCCTGGACCCGTTAATTTTATCCTATCCAATGTTAGCCTGCATGGCACCTTCTCGCACTTTCATACTTCAGACAAGACCTAAGTCAGTCTCAGAGTTCTTGTGGTACATTGAAGCTATAAGTAAAAAGCGTGACACCCCATCCCACCCCACCCTTGCCACCACCACTAGAACCTCTTTCTCAAAGCAGGCCTGGGCTGAGAAACAAGAACTTTGTCAGATACGTGATTTGCAAATATTTTCTCCCGGTCTCTTGCTGGTCTTTTCATTTTCTTAGTGGTATCTTTGAAGTACAAAAGTATTGAATTCTAAGGCGGTCCAATTGATCAGTTTTTTTTCTTTATGGGCCATGCTTTTGGTGCCATCTGTAAGAAATCTTTGCCTAATCTAAGATCTTAAAAATTTGCTCCTAAGTTTTCTTCTAAAGTTTGTATTGTTTTAGCTCTTATTAATACATTTAAGTGTATGATCTACTTTGAGTTAATTTTTACGTATAGTGTGAGGGTCTAAGGTAAGAGTCTAAGTTTAGCTTTTTGCCTGTGGAAATCTAATTATCTCACCACCATTTTTATTTATTTATTTATTTGTTTATTTGTTTATTTATTTATTTATTTATTTTTTGGAGACGGAGTCTTGTTCTGTCACCTAGGCTGGAGTGCAGTGGCATGATCTCAGCTCACTGCAACCTCTGCCTCCTGGGTTCAAGTAATTATCCTGCCTCAGCCTCTCAAGTAGCTGGGACCTACAGGTGCATGACACCATGCCTGACTAATTTTTTGTAATTTAGTAGAGACGGAGTTTCACCATTTTGCCCAGGCTGGTCTCGAATTCCCGAGGTCAGGCAATCTGCCCGCCTCGGCTTCCCAAAGTGTTGGATTATAGGCATGAGCCACCGCGCCTGGATCTAGTGCCATTTTTTAAAACAGCTATCCTTTCCGCAATGAATCATGTTGGCACCTTTGTCAAAAATCAATTGACCACAAATGCAAGGGTTTATTTCTGGACTCTCACTTCTGTTCTATTTATTTATGTGTTTATCCTATGCAAGTACCACACTATCTTGATAACTGCAGCTTTACAGTAATTTTTGAAATTGGGAGATGAAAGTCCCCCACTTGATTCTTTTTTTCAGAATTGGTTTGTTCTAGGTATTGTGTATTTTCATATACCTAAACTCCTATTTTTGTAGATGAGAACACCAAAGTGCCCAGAGAATGAATGGTTTAAACAGTGTCTCAATAATTTTGTGCTAGCCTTCTGACATTTCAAAACTCATTCCATGTGATGATGGCTCATTTCTGTGGCTCTACTTTACAAGCTCCAAGTAAACTATATCCAGCCTTTCTAGTGATCTTAAGCGCCGCATCTATTTCTATCAGAGATTCCACAGTCAGCAAGACCCTGTCCCCCCCACCTCCACCTCAAGTCACCTGATATTCTTTCCTGTCTCCTATTTTCCTCCACTGGCTCCTCCTCTAAAATCTCCCTACTAAGCTTAGATCTGTTCCGTGGTATTGAATTAAGCATTTAGTATATGGATCTGGTGTTTGGAAAAGTACTTCACTTTGCCAGAAAAGTTGCTGCTTCAAAAAAATTGCACTCTAAGAGTCACGTGTTTCAAATGAAATTGATTCCAAGCAGCTGAAATCTCCTGGAGTGGCACAACTAGGGTAGCTGGTGTGTACCAGCCAGCTATGCTCATAGCTTTTTATGAGCATTGATGTCTGAATATAGCCTGTTTCTTCCAAGTCTGGACCAATATTGGTAGCAAGGAGAAATGGAAAATTTATCTATTGATAGGATACTGAGGCTTCAAAGGGGCCCAGGAACCCATTTCTGCAAGTGTTTGCATGGGATATCAGTTACATTAACCACTGTGCAGTTACCATTTAGCATGACTCCTCTCTGTAAGAAGGCATTTGAGAAATAAGATGGTTTTCCTTCCTGTCTTTCTCCACCATTTATCTATATATCATTCACCCTCTGC
The DNA here is from genome assembly GCF_028878055.3 of Symphalangus syndactylus. Taxonomy (NCBI): domain Eukaryota; kingdom Metazoa; phylum Chordata; class Mammalia; order Primates; family Hylobatidae; genus Symphalangus; species Symphalangus syndactylus. The sequence continues at coordinate 63,799,074 of NC_072447.2, read as the reverse complement.
TTTCTTAATGCTTACCTCCCTGTAGTAGCCGCCTTAAGAACAAGATGTGGTATGGCCTTCTGGGAACCAAGGAACTTTTGCAGCGCTCTTACAGGAAACTGGAAGAACGAGTGCATTTGGAGGTTAGTGGAAAAGCGGGTAGTCTTTCCTGGGTATGGAGAAAGGAAATCTCACGGCCTTGGGAATACCCTATATGCTGGTTCTTCCTGAGCTTTAACTCTGTGATCCTCACAGCTCATGGGAGGAAGGCATGAAGATAGATTTCCATATAATGGAAGAAAAGACAGAGCCCTTTCCCCATCTCTGTAAATGTTCCTTCATTTTGCTATCTGAAGATCCAGCTAATGAGAGCTACTCTTTTCTTTCAGTGTGACGGAGAAACCATCTCCTTGCCAAACCTGCAAGGCATTGTAGTGCTCAACATTACCAGCTATGCCGGAGGTATCAACTTCTGGGGAAGCAACACAGCAACCACGGTTAGTATGGAACAAGGAATGGGGAGGGAGAAAGGCATGATCCCACTAAGGTCTCTCTGAAGGAAGCATTGTGCTAACTGAAGTGAAAAATAGACAACGGGAGAAGAGGAGGTGGGCCGAGAACCTTTACTAGCAGCAGCTGTATGATCAGTTTTTCAGGCAATTACCATCCGAAAGCAGAAAATTCAACCAAAGACCTCAGGATAAGGTCAACTCTTAGGTGTTGCCTGGGCTTTGGATTTTCCATTCCTTGGGTCTGACAGATCCTTTAAAGGCTATCTAGACCATGCTTTTCTTTTCTTTTCTTTTCTTTTTTTTCTGAGACGGAGTCTTGCTCTGTCATCCAGGCTGGAGTGGCAAGATCTCAGCTCACTGCAACCTCTGCCTCCCAGGTTCAAGTGATTCTCCTGCCTCGGCCTCCCAAGTAGCTGGGATTACAGGAGCCAGCCACCATGCCCAGCTAATTTTCATATTTTTAGTAGAGACAGGGTTTCGCCATATTGGCCAGGCTCGTCGACCTTGAACTTTTGGCCTCAGGTGATCCATCCGCCTCGGCCTCCCAAAGTGCTGGGATTATAGCTGTGAGCCACTGCGCCCGGCCAAGGCCGTGCTCTTTTCTCCAAGGAATTCTGTCAATAAAATCTCCTGGGAAGCTGACCATGACCCCTTTACTCTGAGTTTACCTAAGAAGGTCATAAGGCCAATAAGACTGGCCTCAGGTATTTATGATGCTGGACTGGACAAGGAGGGAACTGGCTAAGAGTTCAGTACCCTTTTCCCAGATTGGCTTCCTGACCTCATCTTTTTCCCTTTTAATAATGAAGTGTTTCCACTCTTCATGAGCTAGAAAAATTCTCACCAGGAGCCTTTAAACATGCCTTCTTGTTATAGACAGGGTGTGATTTCTCAAGGGTGGGAGATGTGACACAGTTCTTCCTCCTCAGGAATATGAGGCTCCTGCAATTGATGATGGGAAACTGGAGGTGGTGGCAATCTTTGGTTCTGTACAGATGGCAATGTCCCGTATCATCAACCTGCATCATCATCGCATTGCCCAGGTAGGCAGGGGCTGGGTGGGCACCAGGAAGGGGCCGAGGTTTTTGGCTGCTACCCAGGATGTGGGATAGTCCCAGGAATTAACTGGGTAGAAGAATGCCAGGGTGGAGTGAGCAGGTTATCTGGTGGACAGTAAAGCGCTGACTGAGGTTGGAGGCAGAAGTGGCAGAAGCCAATGGAAACAGGCATTTCTTCCTGGGATGATCTGATTCACATCATTTCCAGTCCTGCTTCAGATACACATTCAAGGCCATAACTACGAGATTATCAGGTAGAGTTATAGCAGTTGCCTCATTTTTCTCTCCCATTCTTCCTCATTTTCTCTGGCAGTGCCATGAGGTGATGATAACCATTGATGGTGAAGAAGGTATCCCAGTGCAGGTGGATGGGGAGGCCTGGATTCAGAGACCAGGTCTTATCAAGATTAGATACAAGAACGCTGCCCAGATGCTGACAAGAGATCGGGTAAGGGGGAAAAGCTTGTCTTGGGCTCCTATACTGCCTCATCCATAGTCACTTGAGTACTGAATATTTCCACTCAAGCAGAATTCCTCAAAGGGAGGTCTGTGTGCCCCTGGCATCAGAGTCACTTGAGATGCTGGTTATAAATGCATTCTTGGGCCCCCACACCAGACCCACTGAACCACAAAGGGATGCATAGTTCCCAGGAACCCAAATTTGCAAACAAGCTCCTCAAGACACTCTGATATATACTGACATTTTCAAACACTGTCCAAGAGAGTGAGACAAGGAGCTTCCTCCCCTGGTTTTGGACAAGGTTATCCTCCTTTTTCCACTGCAAAGAGAGCTAAAAGCATCAGATGATTATGGAAAAATCTTCTCCTTCAGCAACAGATTCTGCATTGAATATGGTCTTTAGGTGTCTCTAAGGTTCCTTAAAATGCTGCATTAATAAATGTCATCCGGCCGGGCGTGGTGGCTCACGCCTGTAATCCCAGCACTTTAGGAGGCCGAGGTGAGTGGACCACAAGGTCAGGAGATCGAGACCATCCTGGCTAACACAGTGAAACCCTGTCTCTACTAAAAATACAAAAAATTAGCCGGGCGTGGTGGCGGGCGCCTGTAGTCCCAGTTACTCGGGAGGCTGAGGCAGGAGAATGGCTTGAACCCGGGAGGCGGAGCTTGCAGTGAGCCGAGATCGCGCCACTGCACTCCAGCCTGGGCGACAGAGCGAGACTCCGTCTCAAAAAAAATAAAAAAATAAAAAAAAAATAAACGTCATCCACTTCAGCTAAACTTTCTAAAGCTTATACAGGAGCTATTATTGATCACATATTCAGTGCTTAGAGATTATCTTGCACTCTAACCTGTGAAAAGTCCATGGAAACAGCAATAGAGAAGGAAAGAGAAGTCCAGTTTATAAACTGCCTATTCTGTGCTAGGCATTTTACATTTCTCTCATGTAGGTTCTCTCCACAATCTTATGAGGTGGATACACTTATTCCCATTTTACAAATGAGGAAAATGAGGACCAGAGAGGTTAAATAATTTGCTAATGGTCACACAACTAGTAAATGACAGAAACACGATTCAAAATTAAATTAGATGTTTGGCTCTAAACTGCATCACCACATATTGCCTACATTTGGCAAAGAAGGGAGCATGAAAGGTGCTCCACTGCCTTGTCAGTCATGATGCCTTCATATGGGAGCTTCTAGGAAGCAGACATGTGTCTGATCCAAGCCTGGTGTCCCAAAACCCAGCATACTCAGAACAACAAAAACTAAAAGGGCATAGTCCGGAAGAGATTGAATAAAATGATAGATACTTGTATAGGTATATAGATGGGTATGACAGGGGGAATGGACAGGGGGCCCTCCTTCCCCTTTACCCACTGTACCCACATACCCATTGCCCACAAACGTCAGGCTCACAGACAGATCTGTCACGTGCGCTAGTAGCTACAGCAATCATTAGGATATGCCACTGTATTCATCTCCAGGACTTTGAGAACTCAATGAAAATGTGGGAATACAAGCATACTGTAATTCAAGCTGCCCCTCAACCCCAGCTGGACTCCCAGGACTCTCAAGAGGGCCTCTCTGATGAGGAGTATGCCCAGATGCAGCACTTAGCTCGGCTTGCAGAAAACCTCATCAGCAAGTAAGTGGACTGGCCTAGATACAGGGCTGAGAATCCTAAGAAGGCATAGGAAGAAGAAGCCAATTTGTGTCTATTGGCTACTAGGGAGCCTGGCCTCAGAGAGGAATTTAGCTTAGAGCTCTAAAAATTGAGTGGGACTCTCGCAATTCAGGCAGGAAATATTCTTTGTGCTCAGCAATAAGCCAGGTTAGACATCTCTCATTAGACCTAGGGATGAATTTGGATCTCTTGATGCTGCTCCAAACCCAACAGAACTAAGACTGTTTACCCTTGCCCTTAAATATCAGGAGGGCCTTGGAGTTCCTAGACTCAGCTGCCCTCCTCTGTTCTAGCCTTCTACCCTCCCCAAGTTCCCAGTATCTAAATTCAGGTGAGACAAGGATGGGTAAAGGTAAATACCTAGAGAAGAGTAGAAACATTTGCTAGCATAGGTGGCTACCTAGAGAAGAGCAGAAATAACAGGAGGGAGTCATGAGTCCAAGTCAGGTACCCAGGGCTTTCACTTCTACCCTTACCCAAACCCTCACCAGTGCCCCAGGCCAGAAGTCCTTCAGAAATCCCAACTCATCTATCTGTCCTGGCTTTATTACAGACTTAATGACCTGAGCAAGATCCACCAGCATGTGTCTGTCCTCATGGATTCTGTGAATGCCAGCGCTAACATCCTGAATGATATATTTTACGGCCAAGACAGTGGCAATGCGATGGGCGCAGCTTCCTGTATTCCCATTGAAGTAAGTGGAAAGGAGTGAATTAAGGAAAGGAGTCAAAACAGATAGGAAAGAGGATGAAAGGGAAAGAAGTGGAGCCAGAGGCTGGACGGAGAAACTGGGCAAATAGGGTAGTAAACTGACGGAGAGAGTGGACGGGAAGGCAGGCATTCCTTGACTTGTTACAGGTCCAAGGTTGTTGCTGGGGGAAAACCACAGGAGATTTCATCAGCCTGAGAGCTAGCCCTCTTCCTTGATAGCCATCCATCCCACCAGCCTCAAGGGAGAAATGGACAATGAATGAAGAGAAACTTGTACTTGGCCCTTCCTTATCCCAAGTAGATCTCTGCATAACCTGATAATGGGACACCTGTCATTGGAACTAGAACTTCCGGGTGCCTCGGTTTTCCTCTTGAGGGAAAGGTCCATATCAGGCAGGACACTTAATGTTAAATGTGTCACCCCATGGCTTTGTCCACTGCCAGAATTGTTAACTGATTCTTTTAAAAAGTAACTTTAGTGCTAGGCGAAAGATATAATTGTGTCAGGGCCTGATTACAGTTGGAGGAGGCCTATAACTCAAGGCCTAGAGTTGCAAGAAGAGAGATGTTAGGCCCTAATTCCACCTGCCCCGGAATGATGGTTTTGGCCTAGGACAACAAGTAGCCTTAAATTTACCCTCTGGTTTGCATATTTCCTATTTTCCTATACCCACTGCAATCAATCAATGATGCCAAAGCCAAGCCGTGCTCTGCCACTTCACATAGTACTACACAACTACTGTACCAGCAGTTGTCAGCTGGCACTGGTTCTGATAGTACAGCTCATGCTGTACTAGTTGTGCTATATTTTGAATATTGCTTTTTCACCTATAGCCACATCCTACTAGCCTGCTTCTACCTTCCCACAGAGAAGCCAGCTGCATGCTTACTAACCAACAACTCCCCTGTCTTTGTCTTTTTCTCTCCTTTTCTGTTCTTCTCCTCTCAGACTCTAAGCAGAAATGATGCTGTAGATGTTACATTTAGTCTTAAAGGGCTCTACGATGACACCACAGCTTTCCTGGATGAAAAGCTGGTGAGTGCAGGGGGTTGGAGCCTGGGAGGGCAAAGTATTCTATCTGAACATGGTCATGGTCTTGTGCGTGGTCCAAGGGCACTGGAGACCCGTGGGAGCATTTTGGCCAGGTGCTTGCCTGGAAGTCCCTACTGTGTCACCTAGGATTGTTGTTGATTGTATGACTTCATGGGTTATGCTAATCCACAGGGACTACCATACTCTTGAGAGAAAGTCTCAACCTCTCCTTTGGTAAATGTCTTGTGGGTTCAGACCAGGCCAATAAAAAGTAGAGTGTTACCGTACTTGATACAGCTCCAGTAGAAAAAGATGAGCTCTTTTGAGCTGCTTTGTACCTCCCAAGTTTCTACATGCCTCTTTCACCCTATGAGAAGGTGGTGTGGAATAGTGGGAAAATTGGGAGCTTCCTGGGTTCAAATCTCAAATCTGCCACTTACTAGCTGTTAATATATTAGTTTCCTAAGGCTGCCATAACAAAGTATCAAGAACTAGGTGTCCTCAAACAACAGAAATGTATTGTCTCGCAATTCTGGAAGCTAGCAGTCCAAAATCAAGGTGTCAGCAGGGCCATCCTCTCTCTAAAACCTGTAAGGGGTCCTTCTTTGCCTCTTTCTAGCTTCCAGTGGTTTTCTGGCAAGCTTTGGTGTTCCTTGGATTGTAGATGCATCACTTCAATCCTCTATCTTCACATGATGTTCTGTGTTTCTCTGTCTTCACAAGGCCATCTTCTTATAAGGACACAAGTCACATTGGATTGGGGCCTACCCTATCCAATATGACCTCAACAACTAATTGCATCCGCAATGACCCTATTTCCGAATAAGGTCACATTCTGATATACTGGGGATTAGGTCTTCAGCATATCATTCCTGGGGGGACACAATTCAACCCATAACACTAGCTGTGCAACTTCACCTCTCTGGGTCTTAGTTTCCATATCTACGAGATAGGAATTATAATCCCTACCTCTCCAGGGTGTTGTATATTAAGTACCTATCAGTGCCTAGCACCTACTAGCAGCTTCATAGATAGTACATTTTATTAGTGCTATGGAGAACAGACTGAGGCTCTATTTTTGGGCTACAAGGCTAGTTGCATGTTTCTCAGAATGCAAAACCCATAGGCATACTTGGTGAGTGTGATCTGATGAGGTGACTAATTATGATCATCCACTTTAGGGTTGGCTGGTAAGGCCCTGAGGCAGGTGCTGTGCTTTCCTCTCATCTAATTAAGGTTTATTTGAAGAGGGGCTTCAGAGTTGATATTGCAGAAGTGCATCTATTTCCTCTTTTCATTTGCTCATCTAATTGGCACACTGCACAGGAGGCAGAGTGGCTAAGGCAATCAGGTCAGGCTGTCCCAACATCTGAGCCCCAAGCTAGTCTTTGAGCCTCAGACAACATCAACAGAAGTACCTTCTATATATAGGCAGAGCTCAACAGCCTTGCCTGTTTGATCAGCAGGAAATAGGTAAGTTTGGTCTCTTGTCACCACTTTCCCGAGGCTCATGACCTGAAAATTGGTTCACACCAACCAACAACCCAACTTGAGCACATACCACACTTGAGAAGTCTCCCACCTCATAGGGCCCGGTGAGGACTTCAACACACATACACATCCACACATCCAAATGTGGCCAAGAAGCAGGCAGCAGCTGAGAATGACCATGTATCTCCAGAAAGGCTGTCCTAGAGGTGAGATGGAGATACAGCTTGTTTCATTTGGGTGTTATTCCTCCCCCTGAAGAAGGAGGGCAGTAAGGAGCTCAGAGTTAGCAAAGAGAAGTAAATTGATGACGAAGTGAATCCCTCCCAGTAACTCCCACTTCCCTTACTTGGCACACACATGTCTCGTGCATCTAGGGCAGTTTGTATTGTCTTAAGTTAGTAGTTGAAAAGCAAAAAACATTATTTGTCGGCACTGACTTGCTCCTCCCTCAGTATCCCATTGTGACTGACCATAACTTCGTACCCTGTACTCCCCTCATTCACATGCCACCCATTTGTGACAGCCAGCAAGACTCGACCTATGGCTGGAGCAGCAAGTGGCCTGTGCACAGCAAGAAGCCACATAAGTACTAGATTGAAAGTAAAGTGCATGCCGGGGAGTAGAGGTGAGGCTAGGTTAGGTGGGCTGTAAGCATGTGAGGGCTGAAGATATCTGTGCCCATCTGTTCTCCCAGCTCACTACTTACTGGAATGTGAACTATCTCACCTGTGTTGATGTTCTAGAACTTGATTCTTCTGAGTTGGAGATGGTCCCAAAAGAATCCATTTTAAGTCTTCCATGGACTGTACAAAGTTCATCTTGTGGGCGCTGAGGGTTACTAGGGAGCACTAAAATTTGCTTCCTGAACCTGTGGGACAAGCCATCTAGAACTCATTTCTTAATTAGTCATAGTGATAGCTGGGGGCCAAAGCACGGCCTGGGGAAACAGACCCTCTTTTCCAGGAGGAGAAAGTTGAGCCAGCCTCTCTCTAGCTCTCTCCTTGCTTCACAAAACAACCTTTAAATTACAGTAAGCATGTAATAAAGATTCCCTCAGCATCTGGCCTCCCCACATGTCTTTGCTAAGACAGTGTTGTATAGAGGGTAGGCTATATAGTTAAACAGACCTGGGTTCTGTCTAGCTGTGTGATCTTGAGCACTAAACTTCTTGGAGTCTGTTTTCTCACCCATGGAATGAAAACAATAGTACCTTGTAAGGTATTGTAAGGTTACCGGGAAGATGGGACAAAATTATGTATGTACAGTGCTTGGCATACAGTATGTGCCCAAAACTAGGTAGCTTTTACTTAGGGGAACACTGAGATGTCTCCAGGGACTGGAGGTCAACAGTAGGACCCTTGTCCTGGACCCTAAGCTGTAGGGGTGAAGCTCAGTGTTAATTGATACTAATCAAAGGACCTCTCTGCTTGCAAAACTGTAAGCATGCCCAGCCCCAAGGAGAGCCCCGCCGTTTGGTTGTTTTCTGGATATTCCTTTTGAGAAAGAAAACAGCTGGCTATGGGCCAAAGGGATACAAGATGGCACCTTGTGTTCTCTTGGTCACTAGCAGGGACTGGGAGTGAGGGAGAGTGTAAGAGTCTACAAAAGTGCTAGGCATTGGACACTCACTCTTTTTCCTGTCTGTACCAGCTGAGAAGTGCTGAGGATGAGACCGCACTACGAAGCGCCCTGGATGCCATGAATAAGGAGTTCAAAAAGCTATCTGAGATTGACTGGATGAATCCAATCTTTGTTCCAGAGGTGCGTAATCTTGGGAATTGGGAAATAAAGAGAAAGAGGGATTCTTCCTTAGTGTCTTCCCTTCCAGTGTGGGCCAGGACACGGTGACTGTAGTACAGGGGGTCCAGTGCTGGCTTTCAACTGAAGGTTACTGGAGCTTCCTCCCTGCCCACCTCCTCCAAATCTCTTCATCGTAAATAGATAGGGTAGGCAGAAAACATGTAGAAAAATTAGGCGACTATGGAAAAATAACCAGAAAGAAGGCTCATTCTGTAACAAGAGATGATCAAGAAAGAATAAGCAAGATAGGTTTTTGTGTGTGTTGTTTCCCTGGCTGCAAATTTCCCCTCCCTGCTCAGCACCTGCTGCCAGGACTGAACTTCATCTGGTTCATACCAGTATGGCCATGCCAGTTTACAGCCAATACCTGTTCTAAATGGTTGGTGCCCAGGCCATACTGGTGGTTAAATCTTCCAAATATTACCTCTCCCTACTGCTTTCCGTCCCTCCCACTCTGGGTTTTCTGACAACAAAGTTAATCTCAAAATTGTGTTTTACTGAGACCAGTAGTAAAACAAGCACACTTTAGCAGGCCTGAGCTGGAATTACAGAGCCTGCATGATCTGCACAGCAGAGAGCCCATGTTCATAATTAAGAGTTATGTTTAGAGAACCCTCTTTGCATTCCAGACAGGGAAGCAGCTGGCCCGGCAGGCAAGGGTCTTCCCTATAAGAAGGTATTTGGCCAAGGCGCAAGTAAGGGCTCACCAAACTATATATCTGAAGGAAGAGGTGTTTTTTCCTAACTCATGCAGAGATTCCATGTGAGCTAGCAGTGTTGCTAGCAATCTCATCCTTCTAATCCCTAGCCACATGAGCTCAGGTGAAATATTTAACCTCTCCAAGCTTCTGCTTCCTCATCTCTGATACAGGGATGTTAATAACCACTTTGCAAGGTTGCTTTAAGAGTTGTATGAGAGCATTTATTAATGCTAGCAAAGCACCTGGCATCAAGTAGCCTCTTGGTAAGGATCAATTGCTTTCCTAGGGCATGCGACCAGTGATGGGGGTGTTTCTCATACCTGGATAGAGAGCAGATCTCCCTGTTCTCTGCAGCCATTCTTGTTTACCACTTTTCCAGGACTCAAGCAATTATCTTTGAATATTAGGCAACTAACATTTTGACCTTCCTCTTGTGGTTTCTCAGGAAAAATCTTCGGACACTGACAGTAGAAGCCTCAGGCTGAAAATTAAGTTCCCCAAATTGGGAAAGAAAAAGCTAGAAGAGGAACGCAAGCCTAAATCAGGCCAGAGTGTCCAGAGTTTTATTGGTAAGTCTCCCCCACAGGCAGAGGGGTCATGAAGACTTCCCCCAACAGCCTGGCTACCTCCCAGGGACCTAAAGCCCCCATTAGAAATGTTTATGGGAATGGTGATGATGAAGGGGGAGGCCATCTGGGAGTTAGCAGTAAGTGATACCAAGCCATATCTTGGACAAGGTGAGAGAAAGTGATATGGACACTGGTAAGGGGAGAACCTGTGTGGTCTCCATGACATATACAGAAAACAAAAATGCAAACAGGCAGTGATTTTTCTGCCTGATTCACTCCTAAGGATCAGGAACAGGTTCTGTGGCCTATCTAAACACTTTCGTTCCTGTTATAGTAAGTGGTAGAAAAGCAACATATCTGTATATTTTATTGTTTGAATTTCGGTTCCATTTCTTCTTTCTTCAGAATTGGTCTTAAGCACTATTGACATATCGGTAGGATTCAAAAGAAGGTTCTCTTAGGGTTTTCAGTTGTGCCAATTCTGATGTCCATGGTGGTCCCTCCTAAATTTTGGTCCTAGACAACCTGGAAGCTTGAGAGATGTAGTAATAGTGGACATGGAAAAAAAAGGAACAGGCTCACGCCTGTAATCCCAACACTTTGGAAGGCTGAGGCAGGCAGACCGTTTGAGCCCAGGAGTTCAAGACCAGCCTGGGCAACACGGTGGGACCCCGTCTTTACAAAAAATAAAAAATTAATAGAGCATGGTGGTGTGCGTTTGTAGTCCTAGCTACTTGGGAGGCTGAGAGGATTGCTTGAGCCTAGGAGGCTGAGGCTGCAGAGAGCTGTCATCATGCCACTGCTCTTCAGCCTGGACAACAGAGTGAGACCTCATCTCTAAAGAAAGAGGAAGGCGGGTGGGAGGGAGGGAGGAAGGAAGGAAGGAAGGAAGGAAGGAAGGAAGGAAGGAAGGAGAAAAAGAGAGGAAGAATAAAGAAAGGAAGGAAGGATAAAGGGAGAGAAATGAAAGAAAGAAGGAAAGAAAGAAAAAAGAAAAGAAAAAAAAGAAAGGGACAGAGGGTAGCAGTTTGTTTTCAAGGAACTAAGAGTTTGCACAAATGCCAAGAGAGAATCTCTTGGATCGAGCTGTATTTTCTCAGGTATGGTCCAACTAGTTTGATTCCTTAAGAGTCTGTCAATTGGGAGACAACGGTGTTTGCAAATATTTCTAAAGACTCTGATGGAGTCAATATCAGTTCCATAAATTATCAGGTTCTGAAAATTCATCCCATTTGTCTTTAGCTCACATGGTTTCAGCTGGTTTTCCCTGATGATTCAGAGATGATTAGTACAATAGGAACAAACCAGTCTATCTTCTAACAGACTTTTTGCTCTCTTTTGGGTCCGCATACTTGGGCATCTGGCATTGTGCTAACCTCATTATTTCTATACCATTTTTTTTCCTCTGAAGGCAGTTTATGGCACCGCAGACATCATGAAGATGAAGCAGAGGGTGATGATCCTCTAACACCATCAAGATCTCAACTGTAGCCCCTGAAAGCTGGAAGAACTCACAACACTGAGAATTCTACTAAAAAAACTCTGAAAACCTCAATACAGGCTAGACTAAATCATTTCAGAACAAACATGAGCACCACCAAGAAAGACCCTCCAATTCTTTTCACTAATGCGTTTTCCTGGGCTTAATCTGGTCTCCTTAGAGGTTTACATTTCCTCATTGGCCAAAGGTTCTTGTTCTGAGTTGTCTTGTTCAGTTCTCCTTCTCTTTGTGCATCTTGAGCAACTACAGTATTTATTGGGATAAGCTCTTTATGAATGGCCTGGGATCTATAAAGGATTCAAGGGAGTTCACCTCTTCAGGGAGTTTTGGAATGGTTTTCTCTGACCAGCAGAGAAACTATCAATGCTAAGGAATGAATGAAAGACACACAGACTCCCAGGGAGATGAAGAGAAAGGGGCAGGCAGGACAGCCAGGCTTGGTTGTGTGTCTCTCCGAATCCCTGCCAACTGCAACTTGCACCTTCAGGAGATGTCTTCTAGTTGGCTCATTAAAATGAGAACTAGATCCTGGGGGCTTGTCCACTTTCCTGTTAAGATGACCATGTGAAATCTCTTCTTGTAGATGTGGTAACCTCTCTCTCTCTCTCTCTCTCTCTCTCTGCAAACCCTTTGCGTTTTTCCATGTGTGCTTGTATGTCTGCATATGTCCAGGTGGTGCTCTGGTGGGCTCATTGGTTGGAACTCACCCCTCATGGCAACCATACAGGCTCCCCTCCTGCTGCCTTGATCCTAGCCTGCATGCCTCCACGGAGTGTTTGCCTGCATTCTTGCTGGATTTTTTAACTAAATGTTTTGCCGCTGTGCTGCAGTATAGATTATGTATAGAGACATAAAGATGTATATATATATATTATATATATATTTTTAAGAACTGAAAATACAACTCGACCTCTAAGTGACCCTATAATTTTTTGTGCTAATCCAGGAATCCCTTCCCACTCCCCCTTACTCTACATAACAATAACACATACACCTCTACCAACTGCCCTATTTCTTGGTGGAGCTTCTAAATCTTTTGGTGCATTTTCAGCGTCTTAGAGGTGGCTGGGATCTATGGCCCAGCTGATTCTGACGCCCCCTTAAAATTCTGAGCCAGGCCATGGAAAGGGGAACAAAAACACCAATGCCCTAAAGAAGGGGTTTAAGCTGGCATGCTGCCTTTTTTTGCTCTATTTGTCCTAGACTCTTCATCAGCAACTGTGCCCTTCCCCAATAAAAAGACTATATGGAGCAACCAGGCCTTGAGCTCTGTGACTTAGATGCCTGAACTAGGGACTGCCTGACAATTAAGTCACAGCCTAGGCCCTTCCCCACAAGCTCCATCTTGGCCTGATCTTCTGGACAGGCTGTTGGGTCAGTCCTCAAGTCACCTTCAAATCTCCCATCTTGCCCTTTTCCCTTGAGTACAGAGGGGCATTGAAGTGATCAGAAAAAACATGGGCCTGGAGAAATGAAGGCTAGAAGCCTCTGCTTTCCTGTGGTTCTTCTTGCAAATTTCTCATGAAAACAAACCATTCCTAAATCGCTACAAATCCTAATTCACATTTTTCAAAAATGCCTTCTCCCAGTCAGGCAAATCTAATCAAACCCCAATGCCCACAGAGGTTCTCTCTGATCAACCTTGCATCTTCACCCAACCCTTGACTCATACCTTTAGTTAAGCGTCCCTTCCCACTTATCAAGAGAAAACTGGCCTCTCCCTACTTCTCAGACAAACTTAGCGTGCTCAATTACCTGATTCAGTCCAACGGCTGGTTCATTGAGGTGCACAATCCAGATTCCAAGCACTGGTTCTCAACTCTGGAACTCCACCAGCCTAACCCACTTAAACCAGCCACCTGTGCTCCACCTCCGCAGGGGTGAGGAGAAAAATATTAACGAAGGGATAGTCCCCAAATGTCTGATTGCTGTGCCAAACTAAGTCCTAGCTCTACAACTAGAGAAGAAAGTCAATGGGAAAAGATGACAGAAACCATTTAAAACTTATTTAAGCATCAGAATGTGTTAGCTTATTGTACATATTTGAGTAGTGAGTGTGCTATTGTTGTGTCCTTGGCTTTCTCTGTTATTAGTCTTTCTTCCCAGGAGGAGGTATTAGATGAAATCAGCAAGCTCACTATTGCAGCCCAACTTGGCTCCTCTATGGCTGCATGCGTTGACACCTGCGCACACACTCACAGAGTGGGAACCAAGTTGCATTTTCTTCAGAAGAGCTTTTTCCGAAGGGGAAAATGTCCAAATGAGCAAATTTAGGACAACAGAAGGAAGTCCTGGGAGAAGGTAGCTTTATCTTGGCAGTGACTAAGCAGGGCTGTGTCTTGTAATTATTTTTATCACTGATGATAGTAAACTGTAATAAGACTCCATCTCTTGTGCTTACTTTGCTGCAATAATTAGGTCTTTGTGCACAGTGATGCTGCTGTTGCTCTGTTGTGCCATGTGGATTCCCTTTCACCTACCCTGTCCTCCTACTCTGAGTCAGAATGATATTGAATGAAACCACTAGTATTTGGGGCTAGAGTCAGCTCATGGAGCACAGTTGATAGATGACAAGGCCCAGGAGCAGGTGTGGCTTGCTCAATCCCTCAGTTACCTCCTAAATTGCTAAGTTACCAGTAGTTTCCCAAAAAGGAAGATAGCTTGCCAAGCACTTGTTCTTGCATATGCTCACTTGGAAACAAAGCAAGAAGTGATCCCTCAAGGGAGTTATCTTAGCCCTGGGAGTGTGAGCTCCTTTAAGGACTTTGTTAACCACTTGCAGTAATTAATACAATTGCTTGGGTGGTGGGACCAAACACCAAATATCCATCTCAATTATGTTCAGACATCATTAAGACCCAAAGCTCTAGGGTTTGGATGTATCTTTGGTAGCACTTTCTGACGAATTGGTTGGGTAGGCAATTCCTGGCCAGAAGAATAGTGGGGAAGAAAAAGCCAATATATTTGAACTGCCACCGACTGCTTCTGGTGTCAATACTATAGGAGGTAAACAGTTATGGGTCCCTTTCTCCAGAAAGGCCCTGTGCTGTGTCCATAAGGGCAGGGTAAGAATAAGAAAGAGATTTTTTACCTTAATAAAACTGGGCCAGAAGAAACAGTCAGGGTCAACATCATCTTCCCTCAGGACACAAATGGAAGGATTTTTCTTTCACGAGAGGTGGAAAATAATACCAAAGCAACCAAACCCATTAGCACCATTCCATCCTATATGAGACCTTGCTTGGCTATATGATTTATGGAATTGCATTTGTCTATTTGTCAGTGAATCTGTAATCCATTGTTGTTTTCTGCTCTGTGTTTTTTATTTCCTCAGAGGCCCCTGCAAATAAGCAGCAGGGCCAGGGGCTGGTTGGGGGAGGAAACTGGGGTATTTACATGGTAACAGGAAAAAGCAGAAAAAAAAGGTCCACAAAGTGTGCCTATTCCTCTCCCCCCGCCAAATGGAACACCAGTCCTCAATGTTAATAAAGTATTGCTTCTTGAAATATTTTAATAAATGGATA
The DNA here is from genome assembly GCF_028878055.3 of Symphalangus syndactylus. Lineage (NCBI taxonomy): Eukaryota > Metazoa > Chordata > Mammalia > Primates > Hylobatidae > Symphalangus > Symphalangus syndactylus. The sequence continues at coordinate 63,784,048 of NC_072447.2, read as the reverse complement.
AACATAATCAATGCCAGTGCCTCATCATTTACCTCAGCATAAGGGGAGTTGAATGGTGGTGGGAATGGGGGCAGGTGGGCTTGGGTGGTCATCCAAGCTCTAAACAAGCCACATGCAGGTCATGATGGCAGGTGAGGGAGGACAGCAGCAGTGCAAACCAAGAATCTCCATCAGGGATGATCATGATACTAAAGGGGTTGCCATGAAGAACTCTAAAACCTAGCTGCGACTCTGGATGATCCTGTGGGGAAATACATGCCACTGTAATTGTTCTAGGAGCTAATTCTCTGCAGGATACAAATCTCAGTGGAATGCATTAGTTACTGGGGAGGCAAAGTGGGATAGAGTGTAGCCCAGACTGTTAAATAAATGCATAAGGCACCTTGAAATCTGACAATACAATCTATTCTCCCCAGTGCATACATCACATACTCCTCTCCTCTCCAGAGGGGTTTGAGGTGGAAAGGCATATTCTGTTCAAATGCAAAATCAGTTCGGCTGAGCATTCAATACAGTTTAATTTCTGCCACACTAATAGTGACCCCAGGGGAGCCAGTTCTTAGTCATGTTTAATAGGTAGGGAACTGAAGCTATACTAGACCTGGATTCCACAACATGCTACACCAGAGTGAGAACTTGAGTCTTCTAAATCCTTGATTTTCCAAACTGAAAAGTGTCTTATTTAGAGACAAAACATTTGTGACCTTCAGGACCACATTTCAGTCTACCCCCATAAAAACTACATTCTTAGGCTTTATGAGGGGAAACAGCCCTGCTATTGAGGCGCTACCACCAGGGTGGGCCCTGTAATCCATATTAAGAAGTCTGTACTGCACCCTGTAGGCTAGTGAAGCACCATCAGAATTGAATTTTAAGTCTATTTTTCAAATGATCATACAATTGCCCTTTACTTTTGGTGTAGAGTTCCATGAATTTTAACACATGTAGACATTCATGTAACCACCACCACTATCAGGATACAGAACAGTTTCCACTGCCCCAGAAATCTCCTTTATATTATTTCTTTATAATCACACCTTAACCCTATTTCTAACCACTGATCTATTTTACATCACTATGGTTTTGGGCTTTCAAGAATGTCATAGAATATGTAACTTTTTGGGACAGACTTCTTTAATTCAGCAAAATGCTTTTCATATTCTTTCAAGATGTCATGTGAATCAACAGTTTGTTCCTTTTAATTGCTGAATAGAATTTAATTACATGGATCCACCAGTTTATCCATTCATCCACTGGAGGTCCTTTGGGTGGTTTCCAGTTTCTTTGACCCATGGATTAAAGGTATGTTATTTCCAAGTGTTTGAAGATTTTACTATTGTTTATCTGTTATTCATTTCTAGTTTAATTCCATTGTGGCCAAAGAACACACTCTGTGATTTCTATTGTTTTTAATTGGTTAAAACTTGTTTTATGGCCTAGGATATGGTCTATCTTGGAGAATGTCCCATGTGCACTTGAGAAGAATGTGTATTCTGCCGTTTGTTTGGTGAAGTGTTCTATAAACATCAGTTGGATTCAGTTGGCTAATGGTGTTCATTTCTTCAATATCTTTTCTGATTTTCTGTCTGCTAGCTTCCATCAATTACTGAAACTATAATTATGGATTTGTTCATTTCTTGTTTCAATTCTATCAATTTTTGCTTCTAGTATTTTGAAACTGTTATTAGGACACATTTAGGATTGCTGCCTTCTCGGTGAATTGACACTATCAATATATGACATCACTCTTTATTCCTAACACTTTGCAGTGAAGTCAACTTTGTCTCATGTTAATATAGCCACTCCAGCCTTCTTTTGGTTTTCAAATGGCATTTGTTTTCAGCCTTTTACTTTTAACCAACCTATGTCATCATATTTGACATGAGCTTTTGTAGGCAGCATGTGGTCATGCTTTTTTAATCCATCCTGACAATACGTCTTTTCATTTGTATGTTTAGATCATTTAATGTAATTACTGATAAGACTGGACTGGGGTTTGCCATTTTAAAATTTTCTATTTGGTCTCTGTTTTTTTTTTCTTCTCTGTTTCCCTTTTCCTTTTTTTTTTTAAGATTATTTGAACTTTTGGTATTCCATTTTAATTTATCTATTGTGGCTTTGACATCTCTCTGTGTAATTTTTTTAGTAGTTGCTCCGGGGATAACAAAATATATACTTTTCACGGTCTACTTAGAATCAACATTTTACCACTTCAATTGCAATGTAAAAATTCTACCAGCATATTGAGCCCTTTGTTCTCTCCACTTTTTGCTATTACTGTCTTATGTATTACATTTACATACATCGAAAATCCCATCAAAATGTAATTTTTGCTTTCAATCAACAAATATGTTTTGCAAAACTTAAGAAAAGAGTAGCCGATTATATTTATCCAGATACTTACCAGTTCTGTTGCTCTTCCTTCGTTCCAGATGTTCCAATTTCCCTTCTGGTATTTCTTTTTTTTTTTTAATTTGTATTAATTTATGGGATGCAAGTGCAATTTTGTTACAAGCATAGATAGTGCAGTGGTCAAGTTGGGGCTTTTAGTGTATCCATCAACCAAATAATGTACATTGTACCCAAGTATTTTTTCATCATCCCACCCTTCCGAGTCTCCACTATCTATCATTCCACTTTCTATGTCCATCATTTCATTTCTATATGAAGAAATTCCTTTAGCAATTATTTTACAGCAGATATGTTTGCTGTGAATTTTCTTAGTTTTCCTTCATCTGAAATTGTGTTTAAAGTTTTACCTTCATTCCTGAAAGTTATTTTTTGCTAGATACTGAATTCTGGATTGATCATTCTTTCAACACTTGAAAATTTTGTTTCTTCCTTCTGGTCTACAGAGTTTCTGATGATAAATCTATAGTCATTCAAATTGTTGTTCCCCTATGCAGTACATAATGCATCATTTCTCTGTTTTTCTTAGTCTTTTTCAGTAGTTTGACTATGATTTATCTATTTGTGGGTTTTATTTATCTTGTTGACGTTCACTTGTTTTCTTAAACCTACAGGTTGGTGTCTTTAACCAAACTTGAGAACTTTTCAGCCATTGTTTCTTCAAAGATTTTTTCTGCACTGTTCTCTTTCTCCTCTCCTCCTAGGGCTCTAATAGCATGACTGATAGACCTTTTGTTATTGTCCTACAAGTCCCTGAGGCATTGTTCATTTTTTTTTCAATCTTTTTTCTGTCACATTGCATAATTTCTATTTATCTACCTTCAACTTTACTCTTTCCTTTGTCCTCTCTCTTGAGTCCACCCAGTGAGTTCTTAAATTTCAGTTACTGTATTTTTCAATCCTAAAATGTCCATTTGGCTCTTCTAATTCCTATTTGATGAGACTCTATAGCTTAACATTTATATTTTAACATTTGTTCCAAAAGTGTTTGCAATTGTTCATTTGAGTTTTTATGGTAGCAGACTTAAAGACTTTGTCAGATAATTCTAACACCTATATCATTTTGTCCTTGCTGTTGTCTTTTGCCATGCAAGTTTAGATGTCAATGGTTCTTCATATGCCTAGTAATTCTGGAGTATATCCTGGATAGACATTATAAAATTGTAGATCTGGTTTAAATTTTATGGAAAATGTATGTTTGCTTTTGCAGTCAATCTGATTAGGTTCAGGCCACAGGTTTCCACCTGCCTTCTGTGGGCTGAGGGTCCAACCTCAGTTTTCAAAGCCTTTGCTGTGCTATCTGGATCTGTCTGCTGTGTGTGTCATGAAATGGTCAGTCTAGAACCTAAATGGGTGTCTGTCAGCTCAGTTCTCAAATTCTTTAGTATGCTAATTAGGATCTGGATCAACACATACAGGTTGAGGATACACACCAAAGAGCACATTGAAAAAAAACTTTATGGGGTCACTTTCCTGAGCTCCTACTTCTCCACATTCTCCCCAGTACTCCCCAGTTCCTAGTACTTCCCTTTCAGTCCACTAGTCAGAAATTGTTCATGTCTGCAATTGTGCCGCATCTGGAGATAAGCAGTGGGAGAATAGAAAGAGAAAAAACTCAACAGAATGCGGCTTTGCTCTCTTGGGGCCCCAGCTCTACCTCAAATAGAGATTATGGGTCCCTTCCCTGAGAGTATTGGTTCTTGAAGGCTCCCATTGCTATCATTGTTTCTGACGCTGTATGATTGCCTGAGCGTTGGGGTGTGAAGGAAGAGAGAAATAAAAAGATGGGGATTTCCACCTCCCCAACCTCAAGCTTTAGGAATTCCTTCTCTCACTTCTCAAGCCAGAACTAGAAAGCTTCCTCTAGAGCTTTCCGTCTGTACCATAGTGCTCCCTTCAAGGTTTCTGACTGGATTAAGTTGCCAGAGAAAAAAAATGTTGGAAACTCACCATGAGTTGCCATGCGTTCTTTCTGGGTTTTATGATCATGTTCAGTGGGAAACAAAGGGTAACAGATGCTTAAATATCTTACCCAGAACTGTAATCCTAAAATTGAATTTTAAATAAATCTTTCTGGTGCTTGTATGGAAGGTGAATTTGAAAGGAACAAGATTGAAGATAGGGAGATTTGGTAGGAAACTACCACAGTAATCCAGGCAGTAGAATGAGATCTCAAACCTGGGTAGTGGTAGGACAGAATATGATGAGAATGCCAATCCAAGAAATATTTGGGAGGTAAAATCAGCGAGACTTAATGATGGCACCCTCTTATAAGGCCATAATTGAAACATAGAAGTCTAAGATATGAGTGGTCAGCCTTTAAATTAGGAATTGAAGGTAAAAAATCAGTATGATTGAATAAGAGATTATTAGGGAGGGAAAAGAGAGCCCAGATGAACTCCTGAGTGTCTGGTTTGGGTGACTAAGTGGATGGTGATAAGATACAGAATATAAAAGATAGAACCATGTTAGCAGAAAGAAAAAATTCAGTTTTGGACATGTTCAGTTTGAGGTAACTGTGTGACATTCAGGTAGACATGGCCAACAGAAGATAAATATAAGCCTGAACCTAGGACCACAGGTTTGAGCTGAAGACCAAGCCTCAAAAGTTAATGGCTTGGTGGTACTTGAAACTATGGGAGTAGCTGAGATCACTCAAGGAGATAAATCAGAGAGCCAAAGCTGAAACCAACAGAACACCAACTTTTGAGGGGCAGATGGTACAAAAACAGCCTACAAAGAGGATAGAAAAGGAAGGTCAGAAAGATGAGAGAACTAGAAAAATCTAATGGCCCAGAAACCAAGAGGCTAGAGAGTGCCAAAAGGAATGAAAAGACACCAGTGTCAAACGTAGCAAAAGGGCTCCAGTAAGATAAAGCTCAAAACTGTCAACTAGATTTGCCAACCAGAAAATCATCAATGTTTCCGCGAAAGGCCCATCAATGAAGTGCTAGGGGACAAAAGCTACATTACAATGGGTTAAAGGACTGAATGGAACATGAGTTAAGTAGAAACAGTGAGTCAGTGTACTTTAAAAGTAGTACAAAGAAGAGATGAACTGGACAGCAGGTGGGAGGTGGACGCAGATAAAGAGTTTTATTTTGGCCGAGCACAGTGGCTCACGCCTGTAATCCCAGCACTTTGGGAGCCTGAGGTGGGTGGATCACCTGAGGTCAGGAGTTCGAGACCAGCCTGGCCAACGCGGTGAAACCCGGTCTCTACTAAAAATTAAAAAAAAAAATTAACTGGGTGTGGTGGCATGCACCTGTAATCCCAGCTACTCAGGAGGTTGAGGCAAGAGAATCGCTTGAACCTGGGAGGTGGAGGTTGCGGTAAGCTGAGATTGTGCCACTGCACTCCAGCCTGGGCAACAGAGCAGGACTCCATCTCGAAAAAAAAAAATGGGGGGTTTTGTTTTGCTTTTCATTTTGTATGCATGTGGCAAGAGTGCTTTGAGCATGTTTTTAAGCTAGAAATGGAGATTACAAAACAGGAAGAGGGTGAAAGTACAGGAAATGGTGGCAGAGAAAAGCAAGGGAAGGGCTAAGAGGACAGAGAAAAATTGAGGGAGAAAAGTCCCAAGGTAGTTGAGTTGCCTTGAACAGTAGGTGGGTCTGTCCAACCTTTAAAACAGAAAATAAAGATACTTGAGATAGGTAAAGAGGTAAATATGTTTGTGAGGAATGAAGTAGGTAATTGAAAGTGATCCACGACTGATGGCTCAATCAAAAAATACTTAGAATATACTTAGGAAAAGAAGTACAAAACTTATATACTGAAAACTACTAAAAACTGTTGAAACGAACTAAACACGACCCAAATAAAAGGAAAGATATCCATGTTCATAGACAGGAAGATTTAAGATGGTTAAGATGAAAATATTCCCCAAATTGACCTATGAGTTAAATGTGAGCCCTATCAAAAATCCCAGTGAACTTCTTTTCAGAAACTGACATGTTGATGCTAAAATTCATATGGAAATGCAAGGGACCCAGAATTACCAAAATAAACTTAAAAAGGATAAAAAAATTGGAGGATTCATATCTTTTTTTAAATTTCAAAACTGCAAAGCTACAGCAATATAATTTTTGTTTGTCATTGTTTTTAATCTTTAAAAAAATTGCAGTACTGGCATAAGGCTAGATATCACATAGGTAAATGGAATAAAACTGAGAATCCAGAAATAAGCTCTCATATTTAATTTAATTTTCAACAAGCATATCAAAATAATTATGTGGGGGAAACATAGTTTTTTTCAACAAATAGTGCTGAAACAACCAAATATCCATATGCAAAAGAATGAAGTTGGAACCCTATATACCATATATAAAAATTAACTTAAAATGAATTTGAAACCTAAACATAAGAGCTAAACCTATACAATTCTTAGAAGAAAACAGGGATAAATCTTCAAGACCTTGGATCAGGTGATGGTTTCTTAGCTATGACACCAAAAGTAAAAACATTTAAAAATGGATAAATTGAACTTCATCAAAATTTGAAACTTATATGCTTTAAATAACACTATGAAGAAAGTAAAACTTTCAAGTCAATTGGTATAATCAAATATTGCCAAATCATATATATGACCCAGAATATATTAAAAAAAAACTCTTAACCACTCAATAATAAAGAGACAAATAACCCAATTAAAAATGTGCAAACAGGAGCTTGAGACCAGCCTGGGCAACATAGCAAGACCTCATCTCTACTAAAAATAACAATTAAAAAAATTAGTTGGGTGTGGTCGCAAGTGACTGTAGTCCCAGCTACTCAGGAGAATGAGGTAAGGAAATCCCTTGAGCCAAGGAGATTGAGGCTGCAGTGAGTCATGTTTGTGCCACTGCACTCCAGCCTGGGCAACAGAGCAAGACTCTGTTTCAAAAAAAAAAAAATATGGGCAAAGGATTTGAATAGATATTTCTCTAAAAAGGATACACAAATGGCCAATATGCACATGAGAATATGCTCAACATAATTAGCCATCAGGGAAATGTAAATCAAAATCACAAGATATCGCTTTACACCCACTAGGAGGGCTATAGTAAAAATATAATAACAAGTGTTGGAGAGGGTGTGGAGAAACTGGAATCCTCACATACTGTTTATGGGAATGTAAAATGGTACAGCCACTTTGGAAAAGTATGGAGCTTTCTCAAGTTAAACATAGAGTTATTGCATGATCCAGCAATTCTACTCCCAAGTATATACCTGAAAGAAATGAAAACTGAGGCCCATACACTTATACATGAATGTTCATAGCAGAATTATTCCCAATAGCTAAAAAGTGGAAAAACCCAAATTTCTACCAACTGATGACTGAATAAACACAATGTATATATGTCCATACAATGGTATATTACTCAGCAATAAAAGGAAGTATTGATACATGCTACAACATGGATGAATCTTGAAAACATTATGCTATGTGAAAGAAGCCAGACACAAAGGCCACCTATTGTATGATTCAATTTATATGAAATGTCCAGAATAGGCAAACTGATAGAGAAAGTAAATTGGTGGTTGCCTAGGGCTCATGGGGTGTGGGGAAAGGAGATTGATTGCTAACAGGTTGGAAGCTTAATTTGAGGGGTGATGAAAATGTTCCAAAATTAGACTGTGGTGATGATTACAAAACTTTTTTTTTTTTTTTTTTTTGAGACAGAGTCTGGCTCTGTCACCCAGGCTGGAGTACAGTGGCACAATCTCGGCTCACTGCAGCCTCTGCCTCCTGGGTTCAAGCAGCCTCCACCTCCTGGGTTCAAGCAATTCTCCTGCCTCAGCCTCCTCAGTAGCTGAGATTACAGGCATGCACCACCATGCCCGGCTAATTTTTGTATTTTTAGTAAAGATGAGGTTTCACCATGTTGGCCAGGCTGGTCTCAAACTCCTGACCTCAAGTGATCTGCCCACCTTGGCCTCCCAGCGTGCTGGGATTACAGGCATAAGCCACCATGCCCAACCACAAAACTGAATATACTGAAAACTTGAATTACACACTTTTTAATTTTTTTAATATTTTTAAATTTTTTGTAGAAACAGGGTCTTACTATGTTGCCCAGACTGATCTTGAACTCCTGGGTCCAGGCAATCCTCCTACCTCAGTCTCCCAAAGTGTTGGGATTACAGGCATGAGCCACCATGCCCGGCCTGAATTATACACTTTAAGTGGGTGAATTGTATGGTATGTGTAAACCCTGAAGACTTGTCCAAAAAACTCCTAGATCTGATAAATGAATTCAGTAAAGTTTCAGGATACAAAATCAATGTACACAAATCAACAGCACTGCTATACACCAACAACGGCCATGCTGAGAATCAAATCAAGAACTCAATCCCTTATACAACAGCTGCAAAAAATAAAAATAAAACACTTAGGAATATACTTAACCAGGGAGGTGAAAGATCTCTACAAGGAAAACTACAAAACACTGCTGAAAGAAATCATAGATGACTCAAACAAATGGAAACACATCCCATGCTCACAGATAGGTAAAATCAATATTGTAAAAATAACCATACAGTCAAAAGCAACCTACAGATTCAATGCAATTCCCATCAAAATACCGCCATCATTCTTCACAGGACTAGAAAACACAATCCTAAAATTCATATGGAACCAAAAAAGAGCCCGCATAGCCAAAGCAAGACTAAGCAAAAAGAACAAATCTGGAGGCATCACATTACTCGACTTCAAACCATACTATAAGGGTATAGTTACCAAAACAGGATGGTACTGATATAAAAATAGGCGCATAGACTAATGGAACAGCCTAGAGAACCTAGAAATAAAGCCAAATATGTACAGCCAACTGATCTTCAACAAAGCAAACAAAAACAAAGTGGAAAAAGAAAACCCTATTCAACAAATGGTGTTGGGATAATTGGCAAGCCACATGTAGAAGAATAAAACTAGATCCTCATATCTCACCTTATACAAAAATCAACTCATGATGGATCAGAGACTTACATCTAAGACCTGAAACCATAAAAATTCTAGAAGTTAACATCGGAAAAACTCTTCTAGACATTGCTTAGGCAAATAATTCATGACCAAGAACCAAAAAGCAAATGCAACAAAAACAAAAATAAATAAATGGGACCTAATTAAACTAAAAAGCTACTGCACAGCAAAAGAAATAATCAGCAGAGTAAACAGACAACCCATAGAGTGGGAAAAAAATATTCACAAACTACACATCTGACAAAGGACTAATATCCAGAATCTACAAGGAACTCAAATCAGCAAGAAAAAGACAATCCCATCAAAAAGTAGGCAAAGGACATGAATAGACAATTCTCAAAAGAAGATATACAAATGGCTAACAAACATATGGAAAAATGTTCAACATTGCTAATTATCAGGGAAACACACATAAAATCACAATGAGATACCACCTTAATCCAAAAACGTCAAAAAATAATAGATGCTGGTGTGGGTGTGGTGAAAAAGAACACCTTTACACTGCTGGTGGGAATGTAAACTAGTACAGCCACTATGGAAAACAGTGTGGAGATTCCTTAAAGAACTAAAAGTAGAACTAACATTTAATTCAGTGATCCCACTACTGGGTATGCACGCAAAGGAAAAGAAGTCATTATATGAAAAAGACACTTGCATACACGTTTATAGCAGCATAATTCACAATTGCAAAAATATGGAACCAACCTAAATGCCCATCAACCAATGAGTAGACAGGGAAAATGTGGTATATATATACCATGGACTACTACTCAGCCATAAAAGGGAACAAAATAATGGCATTTACAGCAACTTGGATGGAGTTGGAGAAAAATGGAGACCATTTGTTACCAAAACAGGATGGTACTGATATAAAAATAGGCACATAGACTAATGGAACAGCACAGAGAACCTAGAAATAAAGCCAAATATGTACAGCCAACTGATCTTCAACAAAGCAAACAAAAACAAAGTGGAAAAAGAAAACCCTACTCAACAAATGGTGTTGGAATAATTGGCAAGCCACATGTAGAAGAATAAAACTAGATCCTCATATCTCACCTTATACAAAAATCAACTCACGATGGATCAGAGACTTACATCTAAGAGACCATTTTTCTAAGTGAAGTAACTCAGGAATGGAAAACCAAATATCGTATGTTCTCACTTATAAGTGGGAGCTAAGCTATTAGAATGCAAAGGCATAAGAATTATATAATGGACTTTGGGGACTTGGGGGGAAGGATGGGAGTGGGTGAGGGATAAAAGACTACCCACATAGGGTACAGTGCATACTGCTTAGGTAATAGGTGCACCAAAGTCTCAGAAATCACCACTAAATAACTTGTCCATGTAACAAAAAACCACCTGCTCCCCAAAAACTATTAAAATATAAAGAAGCCAGGCTATTTCCTTTCTCACTCTGCCTCCAGCAATAGGTCTGGCAGTAACTTTGTCTCCTTCCCAGCTTCAGCCTCCTTTCATCAGCCCTACCCTCATTGGTCCCAACTGATCACTGGTTCCAAATCCAGCTTGATATCCCTGGCATCTGGGGCTCTGGTGACACCACCTCTTGGCTACTGTTCCTCCAGCCCTAAGTATAACAGAAGCTTCAGGCTGTGTGTGTGACTTCTTAGCTCTTCTGTCCTTGAGTAACCAATTCCCTGCATTAAATTTCCTCTGTTTGAAATAACTAGAGTGGTTTCTGTTTTCTGACTAACCTTGATTGATACATCTCCCAAATCAAAACTCTTAGTATAAAAACCTTTAACATACCATATAAGCCTTATTATTATTATTATTATTTTGAGACAGAGTTTCACGCTGTCACCCAGGCTGGAGTGAGTGGCATGATCTCAGCTCACTGCAACCTTCGCCTCCTGGGTTCAAGTGATTCTCCTACCTCAGCCTCCTGAGTAGCTGGGACTACAGGCGCCCGCCACCACACCCAGCTAACTTTTTGTATTTTTAGTAGAGATGTGGTTTCACTATATTGGCCAGGCTGGTCTTAAACTACTGACCTTGTGATCTGCCTGTCTCAGCCTCCCAAAGTGCTGGGATTACAGGAGTGAGCCACCGTGCCCAGCCAGGACTTTTTCTTTAAAAAACAAAACAAAACAAAACAAAAAAAACAGTCTCACCCCTCCTTACCTCTGTAGCCACTCTGTGCCCCTTCCACTACCAGAGAGTACCACCACCATTTATTAGATATTTATGCTATGTGTCAGGCATTTTTCTAAGCATGTCACATTATTTCACAGGCTATGTTTGTTTTACTTATGAATTACTGGGCACATTTCTCTATCAGAGTGTTTTTATGACCTATATAGATGATTTTGTAGGTTAAACTTTTAGAATTTTTTAGTTTTGTTTTTTAAACTGTTATGATCTTAAAGATATAGGGAGACATAAAGTTATATATACATATATAAAGTAATTTGCATTCAGTTAAGAAAATAAAACTGTTAAAAATACATAAGGTTACAAAGAAAGCTAGTTTTATTTATATAGAGAGAGTCATCAAAATATAAAAGCAAATTCTTTTTTTTTTTTTTGAAGCAGGGTCTTGCTCTACTGCCCAGGCTGGAGTACAGTGGCACGATCATGGCTTACTGCAACATCTGCCTTCTGGGCTCAAGTGATCCTCCTGCCTCAGCCTCCTGAGTAGCTGGGACCACAGGCATGAGCCACTATGCCTGGCTAACTTTCTTTTTTTTTTTTTTTGAGATGGAGTCTCGCTCTGTCACCCAGGCTGGAGTGCAGTGGCACAATCTTGGCTCACTGCAAGCTCCACCTCCCGGGTTCACGCCATTCTCCTGCCTCAGCCCCTCCGAGTAGCTGGGACTACAGGTGCCCACCACCACGCCTGGCTAATTTTTTTGTATTTTTAGTAGAGACAGGGTTTCACCGTGGTCTGGATCTCCTGACCTCGTGATCCGCCCGCCTCGGCCTCCCAAAGTGCTGGGATTACAAGCGTGAGCCACCACGCCCCGCCGCCTGGCTAACTTTTTAACTTTTTGTAGAGACAGGGTCTCACTGTATTGCCCAGGTGGGTCTCAAATTCCTGGGCTGAAGTGATCTTCCCGCCTTGGCCTCTCTAAGTTTTGGGACAACAGGCGTGAGCCACCTCACTGGGCCAGCAAATTCCTGATAAAAAATAGATGTGCTTCTTTAATAAGGCACTAAATATTAGGTTGGTGCAAAAGTTATCGTGGTTTATGGCAAAAACCACGATAACTTTTGCACCCACTTTTAACAAGCTCCAGTTCTAACAGCTATCTTAATTTTGAAGTAGTGATGAGTGTGTGCAAAATAAATGTTGAGGCATTGCAAAAACAACAACAAAAATGACTGATGGTTTCATTAGCACCTTTAAAGAACAGGGTTGGTAAAAAGGGGGAAATAATTCCACTGGTTAATTTTTTCCCCTTGATGTAAAGCTCCAGAATTCAAAAGCAGGTACAAGACACATCCTTTTAGTAAGGCTGGAGATTTGCAAGATGGCTTCCAGCCTAATGCTTTTAGCATGTTCATGCAAAGTTGGCTGTGCCAGCAGAACCACTGCTGAGCAGCTTGGACCTCTCTGGCTGTAACCCTTAGTCATCTTGCAATACAGTAGAATGGGGCAGGAGGAAACCTAGTGATGTCTGGTCTCCAAGGCAAAGCAAGTCAGGAGGAAGAATGGGAAACTGATTCGAAGGGAAGGAAAGCACTGAGACACCTAAGGGCTTGGCATGCTCATCCATCTGTCTCTAACCCATCAGAAAAGGTGATGTAATTACAATAGCATGGAGAGTCCTGGGACAGAATTGAAGAGGCATTTTCCCCATAACTGCTTCCTTGATTGTCCTCTCCACCAAATGTCCACCCTCCAGGACTGATATTCAAAATATTTGACAAGTGGTAACAAATGGTCACAGACCAATCAGGATAATTGCCAGCTACAATACTAGAATGGAGTCCTAGAGGTCTCCTGCTGTGGTAGACATTACTTGCTGGATTGTGGGGAGGTCCTGGGGTGAGACTGAGGCAGTAGCTCTTGAACAAGTGGCATAGTGGATGTTCCACTCCTCCATTAACAACTTAAGTAACTGTCCCAGTATACATCACCCCAAAGGTAGGGCAGAGTGAAAAAGAAAGCAGAATCTCTTAATGCTATATGAATTAAAGATTGGGCAAGTGGTTGATGCTTGCATTCATGGGACACCTTGCCAATTTCACAGGTAGGAATTTCTTCTCCTGGCATAAGACAAGGGCCAAAAATGATTTCAGCATGTACCACTCCAAGAGTATTTTCAAATTTGTACTCTAAAAAGCTGCCTAACTGAAAGCAGGCTACATTTGGATTAAAATCCTGATCCCCAACTTTTCACCATCTAGGAAGAATCAAAGAAAGCAAAATACCTGAGATTGAGACCAAAAGGTATTAGCCTACACTGCCAGCTGCCCAGCTCTGAACAGTGAGGCCTACCTGTCAGGTAAGGAGCTTTCTCCTTGGACTGGGCACCATAATACTCCTTCTGTAGACCCATCCATCAGTTCACGGTTAGCTCAATTCCTCTTCCCATGAGGAGAAGGCTTCTAAACAGAGGAGGGAATTGGGTAATCTAGGCCCTGGGGCCCAGCCTTGACTAGGAAGAAAAAAAAAAATCATTGAGCTGTGCATGGGGCTCCTGAACAATAAGAGGGGAGATAAGCCATTTTAACAATAACCATTAATTTTTTATTAAATTTGTAGTCAAATATGACAATATTTTTTTCTTTCATAAAAACAAGCAACGTAAATATTTATAACATTATCAGTTTGGGAAAAGACAAAGAAAGGAAAAATGAATAAAAGCGATCAAAAGACAAATTCAAACATAGAATAAATATACCCTGTTAACATGCGTGCTTAGCCCTGTGGCTGCTACTAAAGTACCAGGCCCTCAGCCTCACAATCACAGTTCAAAATCTCCTCCAGCTTCAACATATCCAAGGCGGGAATTTTGGCGACTTCAAAGAAGACCCTGCAAAAGGAAGAGGGGTCTCCTCAGTATAGAATAGGGCAAATACAATCAGGCTCCATGGAACAAGTGGGACATACGGCCCTTAATTCCCTATCTTGCTTTAACCCTAGAGTAGAAAGGAAGGTGAAAAGTGCCTGAATCTTTTTCTGTTAAGTGAGGCTAGTCTCGGTCTAGTATTTTAAAGCTTCCCAATAAATGAACACAAACCCAACCTCATCCGGGGCTTAGTACTTACGGGTGAGAATACTTGTAATATACAGCCTTGAGACTATCGTAAGAACTGAAAGTCATCAGTTTGTTCAGCTGTCTGACCAAGGGGTGAAGCTCAGAGATACTGTAGCCACTGTAATACTCCAGGAAGGGAACCTAGAAGAAGCAGCATGAATAATGATTTCTACTATAGGAAGCACACCCTTTCTCCATCTCTGCTATCCCAAGTCTAAGCTTCCCACACATGGTTTAAACAGAGATGACATTCAAAACATTTCAAAGACTCACACCATCTGGACGCTAATCAATAATTATACTATGCTATATAGAAGAATAGATTCCAGCCACAAACCACTGGGATGGTTATATCCATACGTACCAGTTAGATATTAGCTCTTGGCCAGGCGTGGTAGGGATCATGCCTGTAATCTCAGCACATTAGGAGCCCGAGGCAGGAGGACTGCTTGAGCCCAGGAATTCAAGACCAGTCTGGGCAACACAGCAAGACCCTAGCTCTATAAAAAAGTTTTAAATTATCTGGGCATGGTGGTGTAGACCTGTAGTCCCAGCTACTCGGGAGGTTGAGGTAGGAGGATCGCTTGAGCCCAGGAGTTCGAGGCTGCAGTGATCTATGATCGCACCACCACACTCCAGCCTGGGTAACAGAGCAAGACCCTATCTCTTAAAAAAAAAAAAAAACGATATTAGCCCTGGTCACAGATGTTCATGTAAGCAGAAATTCACCAGTCCTAAGGAACAGGACTGATTTTGTAATTTGCTCACTCTCAGGTCCAGAGCTAATGGCCAGGTAAACCCCAGAACAAAGTTTAGGTGCCAACTCAACAGCCAACGTGAACTTAAGGCTGATCCTCCTCTCTGGCTCTAACAGCTATCATTCCACAGGTTCATTTTCTCATTCAGCTAAGAATGCCTATTATGTGGCAGAAGTGGTATAGCAGTGTTTAAGAGCAGAGGTCCTGGAGGCAAAATGCTTCAGGTCAAATTTCAGTTCCCCTAACAGCTTGGCCTTGAGCCAGTTAATTAACCTCTTGGGGCCTCAGTTTCCCAATCTGCCAAATGGGGATTATTACAGTAATTCCATCATAGGGTTAAATGTGTGTGTGTGTGTGTGTGTGTGTGTGTGTGTGTGTGTGTATTTGTGTATCATACATAGAACAGAGTCTGGCACATAGTAAGTACCCAAACAATGCTAACCAGGATTACCAAGCCCTATATGTAGGATCCTGGGAACACAAAAATGAATGAGGGACCTGCCTTTGAGGAGTCTGTAGTCTAGTAGAGGAGACAGATGTGCAGAGAGTTAAAAAATGTGTGATAAGTGCTATAATGGAAGTGAGCATAGGACACTGGAGGAACACAGCAGCAGGACCCACGAACTCTGTCAGGAGAGTCACAGAAAGTTTCACAGAGGACAGCATGCCCACAGTGGTTGGTGAAGTGGGGAGCTCAACAGACAGAGAAAGGAAGAGGATTTATAAGTCAGTGGTTTCCTCAAAATGTCTTATTTTCCTTGAACTCCTCTTTTTCAAGTGTCTTACCTGGAAGCCCAAATAGCTTACCTGGAAGTGGGGGTGGGAGCTAAGAAGCCCACGAATTTGGATCCCTTTATCTTTTACATGGTCCCTGAGAGACTTCTGCAGGAAACCCAGGGCTCCCCCAAATACTGTTTGGAAACCACCACCACCACAGGCAAAGGGCGGTCATTGGCGTGCTGAGTAGGGGAGTAACACAAGGGGGCAATGGAGTAGACTGGATGTGTTAAATAAGATTAAAAGGCCCCAGTGCCATTGTGTCAGTTCAGACCCTCAAATGCTTCACCTTGACTATGTTACAATAGCCTGCTCACTGGTGTTCCCACCTTTATATTCTCTCTCATCTACTCTACCTTCTCTTTTGCTATACCAGTACTGTTTCTAAAATACACAAACAGGAGCAGGTCACCTCCCTGCCTAAAAAACCTTCAATGCCTTAGTGTAAAGTGGGTCTCTCAGCATGGTATACAAGGCCTTTCTTTCACAATCTGACCATGATCTACCATTCTGGTCTCATCTGTCACTATTAACATCATTAGCACCTCTCCTTTTACCATACTCTCTGTTCTATCCATAGGGGATGTCTTATTCTGCCCTAAACACAACACACTCCCTCCTTAATGCCTTCACGTCTTTTTAATTATTGTTCCCTCTACCTAGAATGTCCCCTCTCACAAGTTCCTGCATAAGTTTCAAGACCCAGCTCAAAAGTCACCTCTTCTGTGAAGCCTTCCTTATCTATAGGAGAGGCAGTATACTAACATAGAGGATTGTGAAGTCAGACTACCCGAGTTCAGATTCGGGCTGACATTTAGCTGATATGCCCTGGTTTAGTCACCAAGTGTGAAAACACTGAAATATTTCTATCTTAGTTGGCACACAGTTTGCCTCCCTGAACCCATCAGCTGTCCCCCCTCACGGCCCACTGGATTTCCACGGGATCCAAGGGTCAAAGCCTCGTTCAGCATGGGGCCTCCAGACCCTTAGCTCCAGAGCTGTGGCCATGCCCATTCTGATTACACAGTTGGTTTGGATTGTGAACACCACACACCACGCCTAGTTTCCAAAGCCTAGCTCCACCTCTCATCAGCTGTGTAAACATGGGAGTTATTTCTTATCTGCAAAACAGGGATAACGGTACTATTGTGTGGGGTTGTTGTGGAGATTAAATGAGTTAATACACAAAGTGCTTAGATCACTGTCAAAGCACTCAATAAATGCCAGTCATGATTATTATTTATTCTTTTTCATCATCACTATCATCTATTGAATGCTTTCTCTGTTTCAAGAAATTTCACTATGGCTTGTCCAAGTTCACATAACTACTTTATGTGGTTCTTTCTCAGCCCACAGAGGTTCTTCCCTCAGTGGCTCCAGGATTTTTAGGTAGGAGGAGCTCAGAAGTGGTTGAGGAGAGGGGCTGCATTTGCAAGCATACTCCTGCTACTTGGATTACATATTATACATATCATTAGTAAGAATGCAAAATTATCTAAAGTTGATTTTACCCCCAACTTTTCATAAAATTGAGAAAGCATCAAATATGAGTTTTATTTGTATTGGAGCAGGAGGCTTTGAGGGCCTTCTTCAGAGAAGAACACTATAGTCATGCCCCTGAGTGCCACTTTTGTAGACACAGACAGTTGCTTTCACTACTCTTCTCTGGTTCAGTGCTTTTCAAACCCTGTTCCAACAAGCTCCCTCAGGGGCCAGTCTTGCTGAGGGGATTGCAAGAGGCAAGAGGGGAACAGGGCTGGAGATAAGAAGTAGGGTCACACTACCCCCAATGACCACCAGAATACCTTCACAGTAGTCTGGTATGTAATACTGGGCTTTCAGATGAGCTTTCTTTGGAACAAAGGGTACTTTGATTATGAAAAATGGCATAATTCAAAACTATTGCTGTAGAAGCCCTTGCCCCAAGTTGTCCAGGTGTTAGAGTTCATAATTGTGAATATGTGTCAGTTTTGTCCCCAAGAGTTTCCCGTGGCCTTAATTTACACCTTCCCCCTGAGCTGACCTTCTGCTTTTTAAATTTCTACCCCTATACCCCTATCTCGCAAGTGTTTACCCAGTATCCGAGCTTCTTCATGTAGAGGGCCAGGAGTAAGGAGGCAGCAGCTAGCTTGGAAGCCTTCTCCTGGACATAGCTGTATTCCTGCAGGGTCATCTCGCAGATGTAGCGGGACAAGGTCAGTGTCTTCATGTTGGTGTGGATACACTAAAGGCAGTGAGAAGACTGGCTCAGAAATCAATTTAGAAAACTGGCACCAAGCAGAGGACTCCCTCTCCAGTTACATCATCCCGAGCCTCAGTGGCCCTCTGTTTGAGTAATGTGCCTTTCTCCTGCAACCATAACTCACCTCATCTTCCCTACCCACAAAAACAGACTATTTAGGGGGGATTCTGAAACAGTCAGTGGGATTTGGCACCTTTAGGATTTTAATCAAATTACCAACTGTGTGTATGGTACTGGCCCACATCCCCCCTTGGTATATGGGTCATTCTTTAAAGAGCCAAAGTCCTCCCACCGTGACTCTGTTCCTGTGCCCCTCCCAAGAAGGTGTTCCATACTTCAAAACAACCTTTTCCCTTTTCTTGTTTAAACTTATTTTTTAAAAATTACAACCTATCACACACACAAAGAGAAAAGTACATTGCACCCATTTGCACAATACAATGAATTATAAAGTGACCTCCCTTGTAACTGATACTCAGGCAAAGAATGAGAATATTGCCAGCATCCCCCCACAAAGTTTTCCATGTGTCCCTCCCTGATCAAAGAAATGTTTCTTCTCCCCAACTCTGGCCTCACTTCAAAATCTTATAGGCACACTGTGGAAATCTGCAACTCACCCCCACCCACCTCCCACTATTTCATAAAGATTGCCAAGTTTTAACCTAGGAGATTGGATGGAAGGAGAAAGCTCCCTGCTGCCTGTTGTCCCTTTCCCCTTTCCTACCACTCAGGCAGCTACTCTGGGTATAAAGGAGACTAACTCAGCAGTAGGAGAATGAAGATGTGTCTCTTCTCTCTTACCCTAGCATATCTGCGCAGAAAATGATAGGCGACGGGAATGTTAATGTCAAATTTGAGGACGTTCAGGATGTCGATTTCCATGTTGAGCACCTCATATCGCTGGTAATTATCATCACAGATGTACACAAAGTCATCCACACAAGGTGGGTTGTGCTCCTATGGGTGGAGAGGAGAGGAGAGGATGTGACAACCAGACAGACAACCCATCCTTTCTGCTTCGAGGTAAAAGTCAGCAGGGAGAAGGGTGAAGGATTTCCTGGCATAAATCTTCAGGGTAGCTCTGAGACTCAGCTTCTGGTTGATGTGAGTGGCTCATCAGAAAAAGTAAATGAAAGAAAGGACAGGGGAGGCCTGCCCCAAAACTGTACCACCACCACCACCAGATAGAGGATAGGACCTCCTGGGGGTGGATTCTTACAGTGCCAGAAGCAACTTAATGGGGCACAGGGCCTAGGAGCAGCAATCTGCCCTCTGAGAACCATGAATGGGAAATCTAAGGCCTTCTCTGGAGGGAGGGACAGAAGGAAGCCACAGAAAGGGGAGCTAGAGATAGAAAATAAGCCTGTATTTTGTGTCCTAGTGTAGGGAATGAGCAAGGATGTTTGAGGAGGGCAATACAGGGTACCTGGCAGTGAGAGAGGTGGAGAGACAGACAGGCATAGAGGAAACCTAAGCAGAGACAAAAGTCTGCGGTGGGCAGAGTGTGCGGAGGCACCCAGAGGTCAGACAAGGAAAGGCCAGGCCAGGCTGAGGGTGAAAAGAACCTCTGTCTGGGGAGCACCTTCCAGTGCTCTGCCCTCTGGATGTCAAACATTGGTTTGGAGAAACAATGAGGACACAGGAAGGCCCCTAATTCTTCTCCCTACCTGCAGCTTACTGCCCGCCACAGCTTTCTTCCCCCACCTTTCCCCTATTTTTGGATGACAGACGGGACCAACCCTTTGGTTTGGCAGACAAGGAAACCTAGGCTCAGAGAAAAGTGATGTGCTCAGGTTCACACAGCAAGCTAGTGGCAACACCAGGGCAGGAACCTCTCTCTTCCACTGCTCTGTGCAACGGCTACTGTCTCCTTTCTCTCCTCATGCCATCTCCATACCTCCCCTAAACAAAAGGCTTTCTGTACTTCTTTTTTTTTTTATTATACTTTAGGTTTTAGGGTACATGTGCACAATGTGCGGGTTTGTTACATATGTATCCATGTGCCATGTTGTTTTGCTGCACCCATTAACTCATCATTTAGCATTAGGTATATCTCCTAATGCTGTCCCTCCCCCCTCCCCCCATCCCACAACAGTTCCCGGAGTGTGATGTTCCCCTTCCTGTGTCCATGAGTTCTCATTGTTCAATTCCCACCTATGAGTGAGAACATGCGGTGTTTGGTTTTTTGTCCTTGCGATAGTTTACTGAGAATGATGTTTTCCAGTTTCATCCATGTCCCTACAAAGGACATGAACTCATCATTTTTTATGGCTGCATAGTATTCCACGGTGTATATGTGCCACATTTGAAGGAAATAAAGGGTATTCAATTAGGAAAACAGGAAGTCAAATTGTCCCTGTTTGCAGATGACATGATTGTATATCTAGAAAACCCCATCGTCTCAGCCCAAAATCTCCTTAGGCTTTCTGTACTTCTTAATCCTGTGAGAGGAAGACACCCCTCCTCCATAGGACTCGGTAGGGGCCCTCTGTCCTGGCCAACAGAGGAAGGGTGCTCCAACTCCCAGGATTTGCTAAGAAGTGCCCAGAGTAAACGAGGAAGGGAGAGAGTGGGCAAGGAAGAAAAAGAGGGAGCCTGGGAGGGAAGGACAGAGCCTGGGAGGGAAGAAAGCAGGTGAAGGAGGGAGAGAGCTGGTGAGGGAGCAAGAGAAAGAGAGGAAAGGAGAGAGCAAGCCACCGAGGGAGGGACGGTGTAGACTAGCTAGGGAGAGAGGAATCTATCCACCAAGTGATAGAGGGAGCCTGGGAAGGAAGCAAGGAGAAAAGGAAAGAGGGAGCTAGCAGGTAAGTGAGGGAGGGAGGAAATAAGGGAAGGAGTGAGCAAGGGAGGAAAAGCAGGAGGAAGGGAGGAGGGAGCAAGCAAGCTGGCACAGGAGGAAGGGACAGAGTGAGGGAGGGAGGGAGGGCTCAAGTGAGCCGGTGAGTGAGGGGCAACGAAGGAGGGTGGGGTGGTGAGTGAGGGAAAACAATCACTGGAGGGCAGGTGACAGGGAAAGAAGGAGGGGAGGAAGGGAGCAAGTTAAGGAGGGAGAGAGTGAGGCAGGGAGGGAGGGAGGGGGTAAGAGCCAGTATGTGTTTGGGGAGGAGAGGGAGGCAGGAGCTGGGGAGGGAGCCAACACAGAAACAAACCCACAGTTCTAAAGTTCTTTGAAATCCTTGGTAAAAGTTGCCACCTCTCTGCTCCCAAACCCTAAGGCTTCCTACAACTAGCCTAGCTGAAGGAAAAATGAAAGTTGAACAAGATCAGTTAGCACCTAAGGAAGGGGAATCAGAGAGGTTAGTCAGATGGATTATGGTCATGAAGAAAAGGTCAGCTACCCACTTTTATACTGCTACTTCCCAAATTACTATTTCACCTGGACCATTTAGACTCACTGCCATCAACATCAGGCCATTTTCTCTTAAATGTCTCCAGCACCCTGGTTAGGCAATGCTTTGTTATATAAGCAGACTGAGATTCTACCAGATGGGGATGGAGTTGGTGGAACAAGAAAATGGTGGAGGCAGAAAATCACGGAGCAGAAGGAAGCTGTAAAAAGAACTGCCCATTTAATTAGTTGGATGCCCACATAATACATCTTCAGATAGAAAATGGAAGAACCTTGTTGATGCCAGGAAACAAATACACCACCATTGCCAACCAACACCAGCTTCTCTGCTTTGGGAAGAGGGACAAAAAATGTGGCAGACAAAAATTATTTGTATGTGTGTAACTGTATACACACACATATACACACTGATGTTATACACACGTGTATATATGTACATATAAATGTATGTATACACAGTTATGTGTCACTTAATAAGAGGGATATATTATGAGAAATGCATCATTTTCATCATTGTGAGAAGATCACAGAAAAGAGTGTACCTCTAAAAACCTAGATGGTACAGCCTAGGTTATATATACCATATAACAGCCAGGTTATATGGTATATAGCCTATTGCTCCTAGGCTACACACCTATACACATGTGACTCTACTGAATTCTGTAGGCAATTGTAACACAATGGTATTTGTTTAGCTTATCTAAACACAGAAAAAGTACAGTAACAATACAGCATAAAAGATTTAAAAGCAGTACACCTATATTGGGCACTTAACATGAACGGAGCTTGTGAGAGTAGAAGTTGCTCTGGGTGAGTCAGTGTGTCAGTGGTGAGTGAATGGAAGGCCTGGGACATTCCTGTACACTACCATGGACTTTATAAACACTGTACCTGTACAATTAGGCTACATTAAATTTATAAAAAAATATTTTTTCTTCGATAATAAATTAACCTTAGCTTACTGTAACTTTATTTTACAAAACTTAGACTCTTTTGTAATAACAGCTTAAAACACAAACACAGTATGAAGTTGTATAAAAATATTTGCTTTCTTTATATCCTTATTATATAAGCTTTCTTCTTTAAAAAAAATTTCTTTTGAGACAGGGTCTCATTCTCTCACCCAGACTGGAATACAGTGGCTTGAACAAAGCTCACTACAGCCTCAACCTCCTGGGCTCAAGGGATCCTCCTGCCTCAGCATCCTATGTAGCTGGGACCACAGGTATGTGCCACAATACCCAGCTAATCTTCTTTATTTTTTTGTAGAGATGGGGTCTCACTTTGTTCACCAGGCTGGTCTTAAATTCTTGGGCTCAAGCAATCCTCTTGCCTTAGCCTCCCAAAGTGCTGGGATTATAGGCATTGAAATATCACGCCCGGCTTTACTTTTTACTTTTTAAACTTTTTTATTAAAAATGAAGACACAAACACACACATTAGCCTAGGCCTAGAAAGGGTCAAGATCATTAATACCACTGTCTTCCACCTCCACATCTTGTCCCATTGGAAGTTCTTCAGGGGTCATAATATGCATGGAGCCGTCATCTCCTACAACAATGCCTTCTTCTGGAAAACCTCCCGAAGGACATCCTGAGGCTATTTTACAGTTAACTTTTTTTTTTTTTAATAAGTAATAGTATACTCTAAACCAGGTCAGGCGCAGTGGCTCACACTTGTAATCCCAGTGCTTTGGGAGGCCAAGGCAGGAGGATTGCTTGAGGCCAGGAGTTCAAGACCAGCCTGGGCAACATGAGACCCCACCCCTACAAAAAAATTTCTGAAAAGGGAAAGCCAGGCACTGTGGTGCATGCCTATAGTCCTAGCTATGTGAGAGGCTGTAGTGGGAAGATTGCTTGAGCCCAGGAGTTTGAGGTTATGGTGAGCTATGATCACATCATTGCACTCCGGCCTGGGCAACAGAGAGAGACCTTGTCTCTAATAAAATAATAAGAAAACAATTAAAAGTATAGTGAACACATAAACTAGTAACAGTTTATATCATTATCAAGCATTATATACTGTACGTAATTGTATGTGCTATACTTTTATGACTTGCAGTGCAGTAGGTTTGTTTACACCAGCATCACCATATGAGTTATCTTTTGTAACATTACAATGTTACAAAAAATAAGAATGTCACTAGGTGATAGGACTTTTCCAGCTCCATTATACTCTTACAGGACCACCATAGTATAAGCAGTCCATCATTGACCAAAACATTGTTATGCAGCACATAACAATGAATATATATGAATACATATTCATTCACTGGGTTGGACAGAAACTTGATTAGTTATCCAGGCCATGGGGACTCAGGCTCACCTCAAATTTTGCTGCAATCATAAAGGCAGTGGCACCAAGGAGTTGTAACTTATCCTTCTTGCATACTGCCTTCATTAGGTAGAGATCCACCAGCTTCACTGCCAAGTACAGGGTCTCATGGGTCATCTCAAAGGACACCTGGAGGAATACACACATGACACAGATCTGCATATTGTCCAGCTCCAAAGTCACCTCCAGACAGATCTAGCTACCTGGACTGTCTGCAACATCAAGAACAGTCCTGACTAGCTGAGACTCTGCTACGAATACAGAAACTGCTTCAGCTAGGTTCCTGTGTATATCTCCTGTGCCTTTGAGGACACTGGCATTATCTATCCTTACACATTTGGGTAGTTGACCAGCCTTACAAATCAGAGAGAAATGCTCTGCCTTCTCTGAGAGCCTTGAGTGGACACATCCTCTCCCTTTGATCTCTAATACTTAGATTCTTGCTTTCTCCATTTGCTGCCAACTTGTACAGTGACCTTCCAAAGGAGATGTTTATTTAGTCTGAAATATGGAGTTTATTCATGTACTACTTTCTCTTCCCAACTAGATATGCTATCAGAATATATCAACTGGGAGCAGACACCAATAGCACAATTTGGAAGTGAGCTAAGGGACTGGAGAAGCCAGACTGGGATTAAAGTATTAATAATATAACCCCCTTCCCTTCTTTTTCTTTTCTGACTTCATTTGGGTTCTCTCTCATTTTTTTCTTAGTCTAGCTTATGGCTTGTCAATTTTATTTATCTTTTCGAAAAACCAATGTTTTGTTTTGTTGATCTTTCGTATTTTCTTTTTTTTAGTCTCTATTTCATTTAGTCTTGCCGTGGTCTTTATTATTTCTTTCCTTCTACTAATTTTGGGTTGAAGCAGTTCTTGCTTTTCCAGTTCCTTAAGGTGCTTTGTTAGATTGATATTTGTCTACTTTCATGAAGTTATTTATTTTTAAATTTATTTTTATTTATTTAATTAATTAATTAATTTATTTATTTATTGAGACAGAGTTTCGCTCTGTCCCCCAGGCTGGAGTGCAGTGGCGCAATCTCGGCTCACTGCAAGCTCCGCCTCCTGGGTTCACTCCATTCTCCTGCCTCAGCCTCCTGAGTAGCCGGGACTACAGGCGCCCGCCACCACGCCCAGCTAATTTTTTGTATTTTTAGTAGAGACGGGGTTTCGTTGTGTTAGCCAGGATGGTCTCGATCTCCTGACCTCGTGATCCACCTGCCTTGGCCTCCCAAAGTGCTGGGATTATAGGTGTGAGCCACCATGCCCAGCTGATCTTTGTCTACTTTTTAAATAAAATTTTGCTATAAATTTTCCTCTTAATACCACTTTTGTTTTATCCCATAGGCTTTCTATGTTGTATTTCTATTTTCATTTGTTTCAAGAATTTGATTTCCTTAATTTCATTGACCCATTTGTCATTCAGGGGCATGTTGTTTAATGTCCATGTATTTGTAGTTTCCCAACTTCCTCCTGCTATTGATTTCTAGTTTCTTTTTCTTATGTATCCTTGTCTTGCCTTCACCAACTCCAAGAAACCATCTCCTATAGCCCTAGTCCCATGGTTTGTGCTGGCCCCTGCAGTACCTTTCTGCAAATTAGAAAAAAAGTGCTGCCTTCTTTGGGTGAATGCAGCCCTTCAAGCATACATCTTATCAAGTAGATAATACCTTTATATGAATTAGCCAAAGGTTACTCCTGCCTCAGGGCACAGCAGCCCCACAGCCAGAACGCACAGCTTGGCAAACAAAGTGTGAGCTAGATTCTATTGGTGGTTTCAGTCTTGGCTAGACACCTTGTGTAGGCATAATTTGCACATCTATACACAAGAGTCCCACCCAATCTTCTGTGATGCTTCTTCCTTACAACCCCTTGGGTTCTTAGGATTCAAGAATAAAATCTGTCCTCATCCAACAACTCAACCAATGCATGAATATTCTCTTTAACATCTCCACCAAGTAGTTGTTTAGATCCTGCCATACAAACCTCTAAATACAGCCCAATCTCTTTTTGAATGGCTTTAACAGAAAATTCTCCCTTATATTGAGTGACATTACCCTCCCTGTAAGTTTCACTTAATTGGACCTCCCCTTGTATAGGTTACTCTTAATGACTGGTACCTAGATGATCCAAAAAATATGTCAATGAGAAGCACTGGAGAAATTGATGTATATTTTCATGGATGAATGATTATCCGAAGATGGTCAAATATAATGGTTCAGCAATACACATATTAAATTTCTGAATAACAGAAATACCAAGAAACAGTTCTTACTGTTTCTGGAATATGGCCTTGGGTCTACTCAGAAACCTGTTCTGTGTTAGTTTCCCATTGGTGCCTGATATAGTTTGGATATTGTCCCCTCTAGATCTCATTTTGAATTGTAATCCCCAATGTGGGAGGTGGGGCCTGGTGAGATGTGTTTGGGTCATGGGGATGGAGCCTGCGTGGCTTGGTGCTGTTCTGGCAATAGTGAGTTCTTGTGAGATCTGGTTGTCTAAAAGTGTGTGGCACCTTACCCCACCCCCTTGCTTCTGCTTTTGCCATGTGACAGCCTGCTCTTGCTTTGCTTTCTGCCAAAAGTACAAGCTCCCTGAAGGGGCCTCCTCAGAAACCAAGCAGATAGCAGTGCCATGCTTATATATCCTACAGATCTGTGAATCAATTAAACCTCTAATTTTTCTTTTTTGGAGAGACAGGGTCTTGCTATGTTTCCCAGGTTGATCTCAAACTCCTGGCCCCAAGCAATCCTCCCAAAGTGCTGGGATTACAGGCATGAGCCTCTGCAAAAGAAAAATACATCTTGGGATCCCAAAATCACTAAGCTAAAGAGAAAAGTCAAGGTGAGAACTGCTTAAGGCAAGTCTGCCTTTCATTCTATTCAGTCATCCCTCTGCTCAATGAGATAAATGCACATCTGATTGGTTCCTTTGGTAAGGCTAATCAGAAACTCGAAAGAATGCAACCATTTGTCTCTTATCTACCTATGACCTGGAAGCCCCCTCCCCACTTCTAGTTGTCCCATCTTTCCAGAGTGAACCAGGGTACATCTTACATATATTGACTAATGTCTCATTTCTCCCCAGAATGCATAAAACCAAGCTATGCCCTGACTACCTTGGGCACATGTCATCAAGACTTCCTGAGGCTGTGTCATGGAAGCAAAATAAAATTTCTAAATTGACTGAGACCTGTCTCAGATATTTTGGATTAACACCTCTTTTTAGAATAAATTACCCAGTCTCAGGTATTTCTTTGCAGCAGTGCAAAAATTGCCTAACACGGAAAATTGGTACCAAAGAATGGGGCATTGCTATAAAGATACCTGAAAATATGGAAGCAACTTTGGAACTGGGAAATGGGCAGAGGATAGAAGCATTTGGAGGGCTCAGAAGAAGAGAGGAAGATGAGGGAAAGTTTGAAACTTCTTAGAGACTGGTTAAATGGCTGTAACCAAAATGCTGATACTGACATGGACAGTGAAGTCCAGGCTAAAGAGGCCTGAGATGGAAATGAGAAATTTATTAGGAACTACAGCAAAAGTCACCCTTGTTATATGCCTTAGCAAAGAACTTGGCTATATTGTTAAGGGAGGAGACCACCCCTCATATTGTCTTATGACCAATTTCTGCCTCAAAGAAAAAGTAGGAGTTAAAGAAAAGACAGAAGTGAAATCAGTAGTCAGACAGCCTGGCACTGCATTCCAGGCCTGGTGGTTAAAAATTGACCCCTGGCCTAGCTGGTTATGTGATCTATAGATACCAGACATTGTATGGAAAAGCACTGTGAAAATCCCTGTCCTGTTCTGTTTCATTCTGATTACCAGTGCATGCAGCCCCCAGTCACGTACCCACTGCTTGCTCAATCGATCATGACCCTCTCATGCGGACCCCCTTAGAATTGTAAGTCCTTAAAAGGGATAGGAATTGCTCACTCAGGGAGCTCGGTTTTTAGAGACGTGAGTCCACCAGTGCTCCCAGCTGAATAAAGCCCTTTCCTTCCACAATTCGGTGTCTGAGAGGTTCTTGTCTGCAGCTCGTCCTGCTACATTTCTTGGTTCCCTGACCGGGAAGCAAGGTGATTAATGGACGGTCAAGGCAGCCCCTTAGGCGGCTTAGGCCTGCCCTGTGGAGCATCCCTGTGGGGGACTCCGGCCAGCTTGAGCAACGTGGATCCTGAGAGCACTCCCGGGTAGGCAACTGCCCCAGTGGAATGCCTCACCAGAGCAGCACATGGCAGGTCCCTGTGGAGGATCAATGCAGTGGCTGAACACCAGGAAGGAACTGGTACTTGGAGTCTGGACATCTGAAACTTGTTAAGACTGGTCTTTGGAACTTACCCCCTTCATTTGAGTGGAAGCGTGGCCTAATCACCCATGACGTGCCTGTACTGGCACTTTGGTTTTTGTTTTTGACTTGACTTGGATTGCTTGATACTTTGGTTTTGTTTCTGACCTGGCTTGGATTTCTTGATACTCTGATTTTGGTTTTGATTCTGGTTTGGTGTAAACTGTAAAAGTGTGTGTGTGCCCTCTTCACCCATTCTGTTTTGTGGTGTGTGTGTGGTGTGAGCATGGTGTTTTGTCTCAAGGAAACATGGGCCAGGCACAAAGTAAGCCCACCTCTCTAGGAACTATGTTGAAAAATTTCAAAAAGGGATTTAAGGGAGACTATGGAGTTACTATGACACCAAGAAAACTTAGAACTTTGTGTGAGACAGACTGGCCAGCATTAGAGGTGGGTTGGCCATCAGAAGGAAGCTGGGACAGGTCCCTTGTCTTGAAGGTATGGCACAGGGGAACCTATAAGCCAGGGCACCCAGATCAGTTCCCGTATATAGATTCTTGGTTACAGCTAGTTTTAGATCCCCCACAGTGGTTAAGAGGACAGGCAGCAGCAGTACTAGTAGCAAAGGGACAGTTAGTTAAGGAAGGTTGTCACTCCACCCACCGAGGGAAGTCGGCACCAAAAGTCCTGTCTGAGCCAACACCGGAAGAATCATGGCAGGAATTGGTACCAGCAGTGCCTCCTCCTTATTGAGAGGAAGGGCTCCCCACTCCTGAGCCCACAGCACCTCCACCTCCACCAGATATCCATACTCCTAGACCACCCAGAGTAGACAAAAGAAGAAGTGAAGCCGTGGGAGAAACTCCTCCCTTGGCAGCACACTTATGGCCCAAGACTGAAATCCAAATGCCCCTTAGAGAACAGCAATATACTGGGGTAGATGAGGACAGACACATGGCGAAAAGGCAGCCTTTGTGTATCAACCTTTCACCTCTGCTGACCTTCTCAGTTGGAAAAATAATACTCCATCTTACACCGAAAAGCCTCAAGCTTTAATTGACTTGCTTCAAACTATTATACAGACTCATAATCCTACTTGGGCTGACTGCCACCAGCTGCTCATGTACCTCTTTAATACAGACGAAAGGCGAAGGGTGCTCCAGGTGGCAACCAAGTGGCTAGAGGAGCACACCCTAGCCAATTACCAAAACCCTCAAGAATATAGAAGAATTCAGCTGCCAGGAACGGGCCCCCAGTGGGACCTGAATGAGGGGCCAGACATGGAGAGGCTAAGACAGTACCGTGAGGCATGGATAGAAGGTCTAAAGAAAGAGGATCAAAAGGCTACAAATGTAAATAAGGTCTCTGAGGTCATCCAAGGAAAAGAGGAGAGTCCAGCGCAATTCCATGAATGACTGTGTGAGGCTTACCATATGTACACTCCTTTTGATCCAGATAGCCCTGAAAATCAGTGAATGATTAATATGGCCTTAGTCAAAGTGCAGAAGATATCAGGGAAAACTGCAGAAACAGGCTGGGTTTGTGGGTATGAATACCTCACAGTTACTGGAAATAGCCAATCAAGTGTTTGTGCATAGAGATGCAACAAGCCCCAGAGAAAGCCATAAGGAAGGCGAACACCAGGCCAGGTGAAACACCGACTTACTGGCCGCGGCCATTAGGGGAATTCTCCCGAAAGAACAGGGAAAGAGGGGTTCCAGGAAGAATACCCAATCTAATTGCCCACGCTTGCAATGTAACCAATGCGCCTATTGTAAGGAAATCGGACATTGGAAAGATAAGTGTCCCCAACTGAAGGAAAAGCAAGGTGATACGGAGCAAAAGACCTCAGATAAAGACAAGGGAGCTTTGTTCAATCTGGCTGAAGGGCTATTAGACTGAGGGGGATCCGGCTCAAGCGCCCCCAAGGAGCCCACGGTCAGGATTACAATTGGGGGCAAGGACATTAAGTTTTTGGTCGATACTGGTACTGAACATTCAGTAGTGACCACCCTGGTCACCCCCTTATCCAGGAAAACCATTGATGTAATCAGAGCAACAGGAGTTTCCACTAAGCAGACTTTCTGTCTACCATGGACCTTCTCAGTGGGGGGACATGAAATAGTTCACCAGTTCTTGCATATGCCTGACTGTCCCTTGCCTTTGCTGGGAAGAGACTTGCTTAGCAAGCTGAGAGCCACCATCTCCTTTACAAAACAGGGCTCTTTACAGCTAAACTTACCGGGAACAGGAGTTATCATGGCCCTTATGGTCCCCAGGGAAGAAGAATGAAGACTTTTTCTGACCGAGCCAGGCCAAGAGATAAAACCAGCTCTAGCTAAGTGATGGCCCCGAGTATGGGCGGAGGATAATCCTCCGGGACTGGTGGTCAACCAAGCCCCTGTACTCATAGAAGTTAAGCCTGGGGCCCAGCCAATTAGACAAAAGCAGTATCCAGTTCCTAGAGAAGCTCTCAAAGGAATCCAGGTTCATCTCAGGCACTTGAAAGCCTTTGGAATTATAGTTCCCTGCCAGTCTCCATGGAACACCCCCCTCCTCCCTGTCCCTAAGCCAAGGACCAAGGACTACTGGCCAGTACAGGACTTGGGCTTGGTCAACCAAGCTACAGTGACTCTGCACCCAACAGTTCCTAACCTTTACACATTATATGAATATAATATTCATTAATTGTGGATTACAATAATTAGTTGTGGAAGGAAAGGGCTGCTGCAGGCTGAGGACAGCTGGTTTACCTGTCTGGACTTAAAAGATGCCTTCTTTAGCATCAGACTAGCTCCTGAGAGCCAGAAGCTGTTTGCCTTTCAGTGGGAAGATCGGAGTCAGGTGTCACTACTCAGTACACTTGGACCCAGCTTCCCCAAGGATTCAAGAACTCCCTTACTATCTTCGGGGAGGCCCCGGCTTGAGACCTGCAAAAGTTTCCTGCTAAAGACCTAGGCTTGCTCCAGTACACGGACGACCTTCTGCTGGGACACTCCACAGCAGTCGAGTGTGCAAAAGGGATGGATGCCCTGCTTCGGCACCTGGAGGACTGTGGGTATAAGGTGTCCAAGAAGAAAGCTCAGATCTGCGGACAGCAGGTACGCTACCTGGGATTCACTATTCGGAAAGGTGAGCGCAGCCTGGAGTCAGAAAGAAAGCAGGTCATCTGCAGCCTACTGGAACCTAAAACCAGAAGGCAAGTAAGGGAATTCCTAGGAGTTGTGGGGTTTTGCAGATTATGGATTCCAAACTTTGCAGTGCTAGCCAAACCTTTGTACAGGGTTACACAGGGGGCGACTGGGAGCCTTTTGAATCGGGGCCTCTACAACAGCAAGCCTTTTGTAAGTTAAAGGAAAAACTTATGTTGGCCCCCAGCCCCAGGAGTACCAGATTTGACAAAGCCCTTTACACTCTATGTGTCAGAAAGAGAAAAAATGGCAGTTGGAGTTTTAACCCAGACTGTGGGGCCCTGGCCAAGGCCAGTGGTCTATCTCTCAAAACAACTAGATGGGGTTTCCAAAGTCTGGCCACCATGTCTAAGGGCCCTGGCAGCAACAGCCCTGTTAGCACAAGCAGCAGATAAACTAACCCTTGGGCAAAACCTGAATATAAAGGCCCCCCATGCTGTAGTAACTTTGATGAATACCAAAGGACATCACTGGCTATCAAATGCTAGATTAACCAAGTACCAAAGCTTGCTATGTGAAAATCCCCGCATAACCATTGAAGTCTGTTAACACCCTAAATCCCGCCACCCTGCTCCTAGTATCAGAGAGCCTGGTAGAGCATAACTGTGTAGAGGTGTTGGACTCAGTTTATTCTAGCAGACCTGTCCTTCGGGACCAGCCATGGGCATCAGTAGACTGGGAGTTATGCGTGGACGGGAGCAGCTTCATCAACCCACAACGAGAAAGATGTGCAGGATATGCGATGGTAACTTTGGATGCTGTCATTGAAGCCAAACCATTGCCACAGGGCACTTCAGCCCAGAAGGCTAAGGTCATTGCTTTAACTCAGGCTCTAGAACTCAGTGAAGGTAAGACTGTAAACATCTACACTGACTCTCGATATGCCTTTCTAACCCTCCAAGTGCATGGAGCATTATATAAGGAGAAGGGTCTGTTAAACTCTGGTGGAAAGGACATAAAATATCAACAAGAAATTCTACAATTACTAGAGGCAGTGTGGAAACCTCAGAAGGTGGCAATCATGCACTGCAGGGGACACCAGCGAGCCTCCATCTCAGTGGCCTTAGGAAACTCTCGAGCTGATTCAGAAGCTTGAAAAGCAGCGTCCACCCCTTACCGGACATTGGTAGCAGCCCCCTTACTCCCTCAAACATCTGACCTGGTACCTACCTATTCTAAGGAAGAAAAAGACTTCTTCCATGCAGAAGGGGGGTAAGTAATAAAAGGAGGATGGATCAGACTGCCAGATGGGAGAGTAGCTGTGCCACAGGTGCTGGGAGCCACAATTGTATTGGCCATGCACGAAATCACTCATCTAGGTCAAGGGTCACTTGAAAAATTGTTAGGCCAGTACTTCTACATCTCACAGTTGCCAGCCCTTGCCAAAGCAGTAACACAACAACAGTGTGTTACTTGCCAACAGCACAATGCGAGGCAAGGCCCCACTGTTCCACCCGGCATACAAGCTTATGGAGCGGCTCCTTTTGAGGATCTTCAGGTGGATTTCACAGAAATGCCAAAGTGTAGAGGTAACAAGTATTCGCTGGTTCGTGTGTGTACTTACTCTGGATGGGTGGAGGCTTATCCAACACGAACTGGAAAGGCCTACAAGGTAACCCATGTGCTTCTCTGATATCTTATTCCTAGGTTTGGACTGCCCTTACGAATCAGCTCAGATAATGGGCCAGCATTTGTGGCTGACTTGGTACAGAAGACAGCATAGGCATTAGGAATCACTTGGAAGCTACATGCCGCCTACCGACCTCAGAATTCCGGAAAGGTGGAGTGAATGAATCGGACTATCAAAAATAGTTTAGGGAAAGTATGTCAGGAAACAGGATTAAAGTGGATACAGGCCCTTCCTATGGTATTGTTTAAAATTAGATGTACTCCTTATAAGAAAACCGGACACTCCCCTTATGAAATACTGTATCATAGGCCTCCTCCTGTACTATGGGGGGGCTTCCAGGCACTCCCTGAGAGTTAGGTGAAATTGAATTACAGCGACAGCTACAGGCTTTAGGAAAAATTACACAAACTATCTCAACTTGGGTAAATGAGAGGTGTCCCATCAGCTTATTCTCCCCAGTTCACCCTTTCTCTCCAGGTGATCGCGTGTGGATAAAGGATTGGAACGTAGCCCCTTTGCGGCCACAGTGGAAAGGACCTCAGACCGTCATCCTGACCACCCCCATGGCTGTAAAGGTAGAAGAAATCCCAGCCTGGATCCACCACAGCCATGTGAAACCTGCAGCCGCTGAAACCTGGGAGGTGAAACCAAGCCTGGACAACCCCTGCGAAGTGACTCTGAGGAATACAAGCCCTGCTCCAGTCACACCCGGAAGCTGACTAGTCTATTCACGGCTGAAGCATGAGGAGGATCATCGTGGGACTCATTTTCCTTATAATTTGGACTTGTATAATAAAAACTTCCACTGACTTTCCCCACATTGAGGACTGCTCTCAGTGTACACATCAGGTTACTGAGGTAGGGCAACAAGTTAAAACAATCTTTCTGTTCTACAGTTACTATGAATGCCTAGGAACTTTAAAAGGGACATGTTTATATAATGACACTCAGTACAAGGTATGTAGCCCAGGAAACGATCGGCCAGATGTGTGTTATGACCCCTCTGAGCCTCCCATGTCCACAGTTTTTGAAATAAGATTAAGGACTGAAGACTGGTGGGGACTCGTAAATGATACAAGTAAAGTATTAGCCAAAACAGAAGAAAAAGGGGTGCCCAAATGCATAATCTTGAAATTTGATGCTTGTGCTGTCATTAATAGCAATAAAGTTAGGAAGGGGATGTGGCTCTTTTGATTGGGAAAAAGGCTATATGACTGAAAATAAGTACATTTGTCATGAATTAGGACTGTGTGGAAATGAATGTGGATACTGGTCTTGTGTCATTTGGGCCACTTGGATAAAAAAATGAAAAGGATCCAGTCCACCTTCAGAAAGGAAAAAGTGGCCCTTCCTGTACTAAGGGACAATGTAACCCCTTAGAGCTGGTAATAACCAATCCCCTTGATCCTCGCTGGAAAAAAGGGGAGCGTGTGGCCTTAGGAATCAGTGGGGTCAGACTGAATCCTCGAGTAAATATCTTAGTTCGAGGAGAAGTTTACAAACGCTCTCCTGAGCCAATGTTTCAAACTTTCTATGATGAACTACATGTGCCAGTACCAGAAATTCAAGGAAAAACAAATTTGTTTTTGCAATTAGCCGAGCATGTAGCCCAGTCTCTCAATGTCACTTCATGTTATGTATGTGAAGGAACTGTAATGGGAGACCAATGGCCATGGCAAGCCCGAGAATTAGTACCTACAGACCCAGTTCCTGATGAATTCCCGGCTCAAAAGAATCACCCTGATAATTTCTGCATCCTAAAAGCCTCAATTATTGGACAATATTGCATAGCTAGATAAGGAAAAGAATTCACCCACCCCGTAGGACGACTTAATTGTCTGGGACAGAAACTGTAAAATGATACCACAAAAACAGTCACTTGGTGGAGTTCAAATCACACAGAAAGGAATACATTTAGTAAATGCCCAAAGTTGCAAACCGTGTGGACCCACCTGGAGTCCCACCAGGACTGGACAGCCCCCACTGGATTATACTGGATATGTGGGCATAGAGCTTATGCCAAATTATCCGACCAGTGGGCAGGTAGTTGTGCTATTGGCATTATTAAACCATCTTTCTTCCTACTGCCCATAAAAACAGGCAAACTCCTGGGCTGCCCTCTGTCCATGCTTCCCGCAAAAAGAAGCACAGCTATAGGAAATTAGAAAGATGATGAATGGCCCCGAGAGAATTATACAATATTATGGGCCTGCTATTTGGGCACAAGATGACTTGTGGGGGATACCGGACCCCCATTTACATGCTCAACCGAATCATACAGTTACAAGCTGTCTTAGAAATAATCACTAATAAAATCAGCAGAGCCTTGACTATTCTGGCCTGGCAAGAAACTCAGATAAGAAATGCTATCTATCAAAAGAGATTGGCTCTCAACTACTTGCTAGCAGCTGAAGGAGAGGTCTACAGGAAATTTAACCTTATTAATTGCTGTCTACACATAGATGATCAAGGGCAAGTAGTTGAAGGCATAGAGATATGACAAAACTGGCACATATGCCCATGCAAGTGTGGCATGGATTTGATCTTGGGGCCATGTTTGGAAAAGGGTTCCCAGACCTAAGAGGATTTAAAACTCTTATAATAGGAGTTATAATAGTAATAGGAACCTGCTTACTACTCCCTTGTTTGCTACCTGTACTTCTTCAAATGATAAAAAGCTTCATCACTACCTTAGTTCACCAAAATGCTTCAGCACAAGTGTACTGTATAAATCACTATCAATCTGTCTTGCAAGAAGATGTAGGTAGTGAGGAAGAAAGTGAGAACTCCCACTAATGAGTGAGGTTCTCAAAGGGGGGGGGGGGGGATGTAAGGGAGGAGACTACCCCTCATATTGTCTTATGACCAATTTCTGCCTCAAAGGAAAAGTAGGAGTTAAAGACAGAAGTGAAATCAGTAGTCAGACAGCCCGGCACTGCATTCCAGGCCTGGTAGTTAAAAATTGACCCCTAACCTAACCGGTTATGTTATCTATAGATTCCAGACATTGTATGGAAAAGCACTGTGAAAATCCCTGTCCTGTTCTGTTCCATTCTGATTACCAGTGTATGCAGCCCCAAGTCATGTACCCACTGCTTGCTCAATCGATCACGACCCTCTCATGCAGACCCCCTTAGAGTTGTAAGCCTTTAAAAGGCACAGGAATTGCTCACTCGGGGAGCTTGGTTTTTGGACACCTGAGTTCACTGATGCTCCCAGCTGAATAAAGCCCTTTCCTTCCACAACTCGGTGTCTGAGGGGTTCTTGTCTGCGACTCGTCCTGCTACACTGCATCCATGCTCTAGGGATCTGTGGAAGTTTGAACCTAAAGTAACAACCTAGGACATCTGGCAGAATAAATTTCTAAGCAGAAAAGTGTTCAAGATGGGGCCTGCCTGCTTCTAAAAGCCTACACTCAGATGCAGGAGCAAATAAATCACTTGAAGTTGGGAGTTTATATTTAAAGAGGAAGCAGAGTGCAGAAGTTTGGAAAATGTGCAGCCCGGTCATGTGGTAGAAAAGAAAATACTGTTTTCAGGGAAAGAATCCAAGCAGGCTTAGGAACAACCACTGGTTAGAGAGATTTACATAACTAAAAAGGAGCCAAGTGCTGATAGCCAAGACAATGGGAAAAAGGCATTTAAAGCATTTCAGAGATATTCAAGGCAGCCCCTTCCATCACAGACCCAGAGGCCTAGGAGGGTGAGTGGGGGGCTGCTTCCATGTGCAGCCTCAGGACACTGCTCCCTGCATCCCTGAAGCTCCAGCTGCAGCTCAAAGGGGCCCAAAGGGGCCCAGTTACTTAGGCCTGCTGCTCCAGAGGGTGCAAGCCATAAGCCCTGGCAGCTTCCATGTGGTGTTAAGTCTGTAGGCACACAGAGTGCAAGAGTGAAGGAGGCTTGGCACCCTCCACCTAGATTTCAGAGGATGTATGGAAAAACCTGGATGTCCAGGCTGAATCCTGCTGCAGGGGTGGAATGCCCACAGAGAACCTTTATGAGGGCAGTTTGGAGGGGAAATATGGGGTTGAACCCCCTCACTAGAGTCCCCACTCTGGAGTCCCACTGGGCAGTAGGACACTGCCCAGTGGAGCTATGGGAAGGGGGTCACCATCCTCCAGACCCCAGAATTGTAGAGCCATGGGCAGCTTGCATCCTGAGCCTAGAAAAGCCACAGGAACTCAACTCCAGCCCATGAGAGAAGCTACCGGGGCTGAACCCCATAAAGTCACAGGGGCAGAGCTGCCCAAAGCCTTAGGAGCCCACCTCTTGCAGCAGTGTGCCCTGCATGTGGAACATGGAGTCAAAGGAGATTGTTTTGGAGCTTCAAGATGTAATGACTTTAATACATTTAAGATTAAATGACAGGGCTTAAGATTTAAACTCTACTGGGTTTCAGACTTGTGTGGGGGCCTATAGCCCCTTTCATTCATTCTCTCTTTTGGAATGGGAGTATTTACCTAAAACCTGTACCTCCATTGTATCTTGGAAGTAAATAACTTGCTTTGATTTTATAGATTGATAGGTAAAAGGAACTTGCCTTGTCTCAGACGAGACTTTGGACTTGATGCTGGAATGAGTTAAGATTTGGGGGGACTATTGGTAGGGGATGATTGTATTGTACAATGTGAGAAGAATGTGAAATTTGAGGGGCCAGGGGTGAAATGATATAGTTTGGATGTTGTCCCCTCTAAATTTCATGGTGAATTGTAATCCCTGGTGTTGGAGGTGGAGCCTGGTGGGAGGTGTTTGGGTCATGGGGACAGATCCCTCATGGCTTGGTGCTGTCCTCATCATAGTGAGTTCTTGCAAAATCTGGTTGTTTAAAAGTGTATGGCACTTCCCCCACTTGCTCCTGCTTTTGCCATGTGATGTACTTGCTCCTGCTTCACCTTCTGCAATGAGTAAAAAGCTCCATGAGGCCTCCCCAAAAGCTGAGCAGATGCCAGCATCATGCTTATACAGCCTGCAGAACTGTGAGCCAATTAAACCTCTTTTTTGTTTAAATACATTACCCAGTCTCAAGTATTTCTTTATAGCAATGCGATAATGATCTAACACAGTGCTATAATAAATTACCACAAACGTAACGCCTTACAACAACACCAATTCTTTATATTACAAATCTAGAGGCCAGAAGGCCAAAATGAGTCTCACTGGGCTAAAAATCAAGGTGTCATCAAGGCTGTGTTGCTTTCTGGAGGTTCTAATAAAGAATCAATTTTCTTGTTTTTTTTTCTAGCTTCTAGAGGCAGCCTGCATTCCTTGTTCTGTGGGCCCTTCCACCTTCAAAGCCAGCAATAGCCAGCCAAGTTGTTCTCACATTATATCACTCTCTGCCTCCCTTTTCTATATTTAAGGATCCTTGTGATTACATTGGGCCCACTTGGGCAATCAAGGATAATTACATATCTTAAATTGAGCTGATAAGCAACCTTAATTCCATCTGCTACCTTAATTCCCCTTTACTAAGTAAGGTAACATACGTACAGGTTCTATGGATTAGAAAATGGACATTTTATTCTGCCTACCACACTGTCTAAAGAAATGTCAGGAGAAAGGGATGGGACGAGCTCATGCATGTGAAAAGTAATGACTACCACGTTAAGTATCAAGAAATTACAGTGATTATGAAAAATAAAAAGAGGATAGGAATAGAAAGCAGCAGTTCTCTATGGATAATGCCTCTGTGAGCAAACGACACAGCTAGTGCTTGCATAGCCTCCTAGCACCTTACACAGGCAGTTGGCCACTTATGCTTGCATTCAAGCATGTTGGCATCAAGTGGTAACATCAAAGTGTGTGGATTATATCTGAATGAATGGTTGAAATCTAGAGTCAATAAATATTTAAAACACCAGCTGTGTCAGTTATAGCAATTCTCCTTCCTTGAATGTAAGATGATATCCTTCTAACATAATTCTACCACTTGGAACCACATAGGACAAGTCTAATCCTTCTTGTGACAGCCCTTTAACTACTGAAGATAGTTATTATGTCTCCTATAAATCTTTCCCATTCTAGAACAAATAACTTGACTTCCTCTAACTACTCTTCACATGATATGGTTTTCAGCCCTGTCAGCATCAGGCTCCAAACAAAGGTCTTTGTGCTGGTCAGAAAACAGGGGCAGTGCTCCAGGTAATTTCAAGCAGCTACAATAAATATGGACAAGAAGCCCTTCAGCACATTAGCAAGATTCTCTCCTTTCCTCACAGTGTTTCTGGTTAGAGCACTCTTCCAATTCTTCAGAAACAACTGCTTTCCCTGTCTAGAGATGGGTAAGAAGAAACAAAAGGAAAGCAACAAATAAATAAAAACTATAGAACATATAAAGAGTACTCGTAGTCTTGAACTAGGAGACAAATCTGATAAAATCTGCCTCAAATTCCAAAACTCAAAGATCACCTTCTACAAATACAAACAGAGAAAATCAACCAGATGTATGAAAAAAGAACAAGTAATTTTCAAAGGAGAAAAATCCTGAAGAATCAGAGTAAGTGTCTATCTATGCAATCTTTTTACTCCAAAGAACTGAAATACACTTTTAAAGAGTACACCCTCAACAAGGTCTGAGAGGACACTGAATCTGTGAAAAGACGACATTCTGGAATCCAGAAAGACTGATTTCTGATGAAAAAAAGAACTAATTTAAGCAATGTAATGGAGGCAGTGAACAGCATATTAGATACTGCCAAAACCAAATCAATTATTCCAAAGGCTACCTTAAGAAATTCTCCCAGAATTAAGACATAAAAGAAAGTCGAAGATAATGAATAAAAACTTGAAGCAATTGTGAATGGTAGTTCACTCATGATTTGGCTGTTTGTCTGTTATTGGTGTATAGGAATGCTTGTGATTTTTATACATTGATTTTGTATCCTCAGACTTTGCTGAAGTTGCTTATCAGCTTAAGGAGATTTTGGGCTGAGACAAAGGGGTTTTCTAGATATATAATCATGTCATCTGCAAACAGGGACAATTTCACTTCCTCTTTTCCTAATTGAATACCCTTTATTTCCTTCTCCTGCCTGATTGCCCTGGCCAGAACTTCCAACACTATGTTGAATAGGAGTGGTGAGAGAGGGCATCCCTGTCTTGTGCCAGTTTTCAAAGGGAATGCTTCCAGTTTTTGCCCATTCAGTATGATATTGGCTGTGGGTTTGTCATAGATAGCTCTTATTATTTTGAGATACGTCCCATCAATACCTAATTTATTGAGAGTTTTTAGCATGAAGAGTTGTTGAATTTTGTCAAAGGCCTTTTCTGAATCTATTGAGATAATCATGTGGTTTTTGTCTTTGGTTCTGTTTATATGCTGGATTACATTTATGGATTTGCATATGTTGAACCAGCCTTGCATCCCAGGGATGAAGCCCACTTGATCATGGTGTATAAGCTTTTTGATGTGCTGCTGGATTAGGTTTGCCAGTATTTTATTGAGGATTTTTGCATCAATGTTCATCAAGGATATTGGTCTGAAATTCTCTTTTTTGGTTATGTCTCTGCCCGGCTTTGGTATCAGGATGATGCTGGCCTCATAAAATGAGTTAAGGAGGATTCCCTCTTTTTCTATCGATTGGAATAGTTTCAGAAGGAATGGTACCAGTTCCTCCTTGTACCTCTGGTAGAATTTGGCTGTGAATCCATCTGGCCCTGGACTCTTTTTGGTTGGTAAGCTATTGATTATTGCCACAATTTCAGAGCCTGTTATTGGTCTATTCAGAGATTCGACTTCTTCCTGGTTTAGTCTTTGGAGGGTATATGTGTCGAGGAATTTATCCATTTCTTTTTTATTATTATACTTTAGGTTTTAGGGTACATGTGCACAATGTGCAGGTTTGTTACATATGTATCCATGCGCCATGTTGTTTTGCTGCACCCATTAACTCGTCATTTAGCATTAGGTATATCTCCTAGTGCTGTCCCTCCCCCCTCCCCCCACCTATCCATTTCTTCTAGATTTTCTAGTTTATTTGTGTAGAGATGTTTGTAGTATTCTCTGATGGTAGTTTGTATTTCTGTGGGATCAGTGGTGATATCCCCTTTATCGTTTTTTATTGTGTCTATTTGATTCTTCTCTCTTTTCTTCTTTATTATGCTAGCGGTCTATCAATTTTGTTGATCCTTTCAAAAACCAGCTCCTGGATTCGTTAATTTTTTGAAGGGTTTTTTGTGTCTCTATTTCCTTCAGTTCTGCTCTGATTTTAGTTATTTCTTGCCTTCTGCTAGCTTTTGAATGTGTTTGCTCTTGCTTTTCTAGTTCAATTGTGATGTTAGGGTGTCAATTTTGGATCTTTCCTGCTTTCTCTTGTGGGCATTTTGTGCTATAAATTTCCCTCTACACACTGCTTTGAATGTGTCCCAGAGATTCTGGTATGTTGTGTCTGTTCTCGTTGGTTTCAAAGAACATCTTTATTTCTGCCTTCATTTCATTATGTACCCAGTAGTCATTCAGGAGCAGGTTGTTCAGTTTCCATGTAGCTGAGCGGTTTTGAGTGAGTTTCTCAATCCTGAGTTCTAGTTTGATTGCACTGTGGTCTGAGAGACAGTTTGTTATAATTTCTGTTCTTTTACATTTGCTGAGGAGAGCTTTACTTCCAACTATGTGGTCAATTTTGGAATAGGTGTGGTGTGGTGCTGACAAAAATTTATATAAAATACCTAGGAATCCAACTTACAAGGGATGTGAAGGACCTATTCAAGGAGAACTACAAACCACTGCTCAATGAAATAAAAGACGATACAAACAAATGGAAGAACATTCCATGCTCATGGGTAGGAAGAATCAATATTGTGAAAATGGCCTTACTGCCCAAGGTAATTTATAGATTCAATGCCATCCCCATCAAGCTACCAATGACTTTCTTCACGGATTTGGAAAAAACTACTTTAAAGTTCATATGAACCAAAAAAGAGCCCGCATCGCCAAGTCAATCCTAAGCCAAAAGAACAAAGCTGGAGGCATCACAGTACCTGACTTCAAACTATACTACAAGGCTACAGTAACCAAGACAGCATGGTACTGGTACCAAAACAGAGATATAGACCAATGGAACAGAACAGAGCCCTCAGAAATAATGCTGCATATCTACAACTATCTGATCTTTGACAAACCTGACAAAAACAAGCAATGGGGAAAGGATTCCCTATTTAATAAATGGTGCTGGGAAAACTGGCTAGCCATATGTAGAAAGCTGAAACTGGATCCCTTCCTTAGACCTTATACAAAAATTAATTCAAGATGGATTAAAGACTTACATGTTAGACCTAAAATCATAAAGACCCTAGAAGAAAACCTAGGCATTACCATTCAGGACATAGGCATGGGCAAGGACTTCATGTCTAAAACACCAAAAGCAATGGCAACAAAAGCCAAAATTGACAAATGGGATCTAATTAAAGAGCTTCTGCATGGCAAAAGAAACTACCATCAGAGTGAACAGGCAACCTACAAAATGGGAGAAAATTTTCACAACCTACTCATCTGACAAAGGGCTAATATCCAGAATCTACAATGAACTCAAACAAATTTACAAGAAAAAAACAAACAACCTCATCAAAAAGTGGGCGAAGGATATGAACAGACACTTCTCAAAAGAAAACATTTATGCAGCCAAAAAACACATGAAAAAATGCTCATCATCACTGGCCATCAGAGAAATGCAAATCAAATCCACAATGAGATACCATCTCACACCAGTTAGAATGGCGATCATTAAAAAGTCAGGAAATAACAGGTGCTAGAGAGGATGTGGAGAAATAGGAACACTTTTATACTGTTGGTAGGACCGTAAACTAGTTCAACCATTGTGGAAGTCAGTGTGGTGATTTCTCAGGGATCTAGAACTAGAAATGCCATTTGACCCAGCCATCCCATTACTGGGTATATACCCAAAGGACTATAAATCATGCTGCTATAAAGACACATGCACATGTATGTTTATTGCAGCACTATTCACAATAGCAAAGACTTGGAACCAACCCAAATGTCCAACAACGATAGACTGGATTAAGAAAATGTGGCACATATATGCCAAGGAATACTATGCAGCCATAAAAAATGATGAGTTCATGTCCTTTGTAGGGACATGGATGAAACTGGAAATCATCATTCTCAGTAAACTATCGCAAGGACAAAAAACCAAACACCGCATGTTCTCACTCATAGGTGGGAATTGAACAATGAGAACACATGGACACAGGAAGGGGAACATCACACTCTGGGGACTGTTGTGAGGTGGGGGGAGGGGGGAGGGATAGCATTAGGAGATATACCTAATGCTAAATGACAAGTTAATGGGTGCAGCACACCAACATAGCACATGTATACATATGTAAGAAACCTGCACACTGTGCACATGTACCCTAAAACTTAAAGTATAATAATAATAAAAAAAATTAAAAAAAAACTTGAGGGAATAAATTCTGGAGACACGCACACACACACACACATGAAGAGAAACGGCAGAAGGGTAATAATATCGAAAAATAAAAGATAAAAATTTATCTGAGTCAAAGAAATAGTGAACTTTTAGACTGAAAGGACTCACAATATACCAGACAAAATTAAGGAAAACAGGCTCACATCTAGAAATGTCAAAAATAATTATCCATAGGGAAGACA
Source organism: Symphalangus syndactylus (assembly GCF_028878055.3). NCBI lineage: Eukaryota > Metazoa > Chordata > Mammalia > Primates > Hylobatidae > Symphalangus > Symphalangus syndactylus. The sequence goes on along the minus strand of NC_072447.2, from coordinate 63,740,250 downwards.
ATATATTACATATAATCTGGATCTAAAAGCCTAGACTATTTTAACTAAAATCAGAAGAAGAAATGAACTAAAATATGCAAATTATCTCAGCTTACTTGAGGGGAAATTAACAGACCAGGTCTATCAAAAGAGTTGGTTAACTAAATAAAGGCTATATTCACATAAAAGGATATCATGCCACAGTTTAAAAGAATGTCATAGATCTATACTTATATGGAAAGATGACTAAGACTTATTCCTAAAAATCAAGCTGCAGAGCAATGTGTACAGCATAACCTATTCATATTATTCATACAACAAAAATATCATATAACCCACACCCATTAAATGCTATATTTCATGTATTGCTCATGTAACTTAGGATTTTAAAAGAAAGGATAATAAAAAAAAAAAACTTAAAAACAGTGATAAGACATACAATAAAGGATCTGTAAGGATACACCCTAAACAATTTATAGTTGTTACCCCACAGAGTTAGGAGAAAAGGGTTATTATGTACACACACACCCACACATATATATATGAACATTTGCACATACACAGTGAACAAATGTAAACCAGAAACAGCCAATCCTTCAGGATGGATGCTCAGTAGCTACCTGGGCCTAAATTTAAAATATAGCCAAGTGACCATTTGCTGACTAGAGGTCACATAGGTGCTCAGAGGTCTGTGGAAAACCCACACTTTTTAAATTTTGAGATTTTCGGAGTTCACTTGCCTTGGCCAATCAGGGTTCAGCTGTACCAGTCAATGAAGGTTCCACTGTATCAACCAATCAGAACTCAGCTGTGTATACCATATACCAATCAGAACTAAGAAAGTTTGAATTTTTCATTTGCATAAATAGACCAGATTGGCAACCTTGGTGGGAACTTTGCTGGAAAACCTAAACCCTTAATTTTTTTCTCAGGAGTATACCTTTGTTTTACACTGACGGCTGGTTCTCCTGGTTTGCAAACTGTTCACTGGAATAAAGTCTCTTTCCTCAAAATTCCTTTTCTGAATTTTTCAGTTAAAATATTGTATAAGTCAAGGAGGTTAAGGTAGGATGGCAGAGGTGAAGAAATGCCAGGAGAAATTAACTAAACAATAATATTTGTGGGTAGTTACCATACTGCTCTTAGGCTTTGATAAATTATAAAAAATAAATTAGCATATAAATTATATAATTATTAAGCCAAAATTGATATAATGATCATTGTACCCTATAGAGAATACAGTTCTTCAGTGAATCATTTATACAAACTTATTATACCTGAAACCATGAAGAAAACCTTATTAACTTTAAGAAAGAAATTATCCTTCAGGTCACATTTTTAATATACAATGAAATACCTCTAGAAATTTATAATAAAAGGATAAATCAAAGAAAAGGAAATATTTTAAAAATGTTAAGCACTAAAAAAAACAAAAAACAGGGTCAAAGAGGAAATAAAAATTGCAACTGCAAAATTTGAGAAAAATCAAGATAGCTACAACACTATTTTTCAAAATTAATGTGATATACTCAGAACTAAGAAGAAAATGTATAGCTTTGGATCTTTTGTTATGAAGTCAAGAATAATTTAAACAGACTAAGCATTCAATTCAAGCAGCTAGGGAAAACAACAAAATAAACCTTAGTAAAACAAGAATAAAATAAAAATAAAAGCAGATGTTAAATGAATTTTTAAAACAGAAAAGGTATATATTTACCCATGAGCTGGTTCTTTGAAAAGACAAGAGGATTTCTAAAAAACTGCTTGTGAGGAAAATTGAGGAAAAGAACATGTAGATATGAATGCAAGCACATGTGAGGAAGATAACACATCACACAATGAGTGAGAAAAGAAATCATTATAAAGGGTTATAAAATGATATTATGTACAATCTATGATAATAACAATATATCCAAGAAATGGATACATTTTTAGGAAAATATAAACTACAAGGCCAGGCACGGTGGCTCACACCTGCAATCCTGGCACTTTGGGAGGTCGAAGAGGGTGGATCATTTGAGGTTCAGGAGTTTGAGACAAGCCTGGCCAACATGGTGAAACCCCATCTCTACTAAAAGTGCAAAAATTAGCCAGGCAGTAGTGGTGCACGCCTGTAATCCCAGCTCCTCTGGAGGCTGAGGCAGGAGAATAGGTTGAGCCTGGGAGGCGGAGATTGTGGTGAGCCAAGATTGCGCCACTGCACTCCAGTCTGGGTGACAGAGTGAGACCCTGTCTCAAAACAAAACAAACAAACACAAAAAAGTAAAATATAAACTACAAAAACGACTCAAGAAGGGCAAGAAAACCTTACTAGGCCAATAGCCATTGTTATTAGAAAAATTTCTCAAAGAATCACACACAAAAATGGCACTATACATTGATGGGTTCATGGACAAGTTCTTCAAGGAAAATAAAATTCCTGCGTTAAATTTAGTACTGCCAGAAAATTTCCCTAATTATGTTAAAAAGCTAGAGTAATCCTTTATAAAGACCTTTATTAAATCTTTACCACACTTAATAATGACAGCATCCTTCAACAGAAACTAAAAAAGGAATCTGATTTATGAGCAAAGATGCAAAAATTCTAAATAAAGTATAAGCGTATCAAGTCCAAGAGTAAATTAAACAAATCATGACTAACTTCAGCAAAGTAGATGAACATAAAATACATTAAAAAGCAACTGTTTCCCAATATACTAGCAATAAATATTTTATTATACTTTAAGTTCTAGGGTACATGTGCACAACGTGCAGGTTTGTTACATATGTATACATGTGCCATGTTGGTGTGCTGCACCCATTAACTCATCATTTACATTAGGTATATCTCCTAATGCTATCCCTCCCCCCATCCCCACCCCACAACAGGCCCCAGTGTGTGATGTTCCCCTTCCTGTGTCCATGTGTTCTCATTGTTCAATTCCCACCTATGAGTGAGAACATGCGGTGTTTGGTTTTTTGTCCCTGCGATAGTTTGCTGAGAATGATGGTTTCCAGCTTCATCCATGTCCCTACAAAGGACATGAACTCATCATTTTTTATGGCTGCATAGTATTCCATGGTGTATATGTGCCACATTTTCTTAATCCAGTCTATTGTTGTTGGACATTTGGGTTGGTTCCAAGTCTTTGCTATTGTGAATAGTGCTGCAATAAACATACATGTGCATGTGTCTTTATAGCAGCATGATTTATAGTCCTTTGGGTATATACCCAGTAATGGGATGGCTGGGTCAAATGGTATTTCTAGTTCTAGATCCTTGAGGAATCACCACACTGTCTTCCACAATGGTTGAACCAGTTTCCAGTCCCACCAACAGTGTAAAAGTGTTCCTATTTCTCCACATCCTCTCCAGAACCTGTTGTTTCCTGACTTTTTAATGATGGCCATTCTAACTGGTGTGAGATGGTATCTCATTGTGGTTTTGATTTGCATTTCTCTGATGGCCAGTGATGATGAGCATTTTTTCATGTGTCTGTTGCCTGCATAAATGTCTTCTTTTGAGAAGTGTCTGTTCATATCCTTCGCCCACTTGTTGATGGGGTTGTTTTTTTCTTGTAAATTTGAGTTCATTGTAGATTCTGGATATTAGCCCTTTGTCAGATGAGTAGATTGCAAAAATTTTCTCCCTTTCTCTAGGTTGCCTGTTCACTCTGATGGTAGTTTCTTTTGCTGTGCAGAAGCTCTTTAGTTTAATTAGATCCCGTTTGTCAATTTTGACTTTTGTTGCCATTGCTTTTGGTGTTTTAGACATGAAGTCCTTGCCCATGCCTATGTCCTGAATGGTAATGCCTAGGTTTTCTTCTAGGGTTTTTATGGTTTTAGGTCTAACATGTAAGTCTTTAATCCATCTTGAATTAATTTTTGTATAAGGTGTAAGGAAGAGATCAAGTTTCAGCTTTCTACATATGGCTAGCCAGTTTTCTCAGCACCATTTATTAAATAGGGAATCCTTTCCCCATTGCTTGTTTTTGTCAGGTTCGTCAAAGATCAGATAGTTGTAGATATGCGGCATTATTTCTGAGGGCTCTGTTCTGTTCCACTGGTCTATATCTCTGTTTTGGTACCAGTACCATGCTGTTTTGGTTACTGTAGCCTTGTAGTATAGTTTGAAGTCAGGTAGCGTGATGCCTCCAGCTTTGTTCTTTTGGCTTAGGATTGACTTGGCAATGCAGGCTCTTTTTTGGTTCCATATGAACTTCTTTAAAGTTCATATGGAACCAAAAAAAAAACTAGCAATAAATTTTAAAAGGGAAAGAGGATAACACTCATAACATTTGAAAATTCTCAATACTCAAGAAAAACATTTTTAAGTTAGTGAGACCAATATGAAGAAAATTTCTTAAAAATGGAAATTGTAAAAGACCTGGGAAGTAAATAGACACAACATAACTGGCTTAGTAAGTTCGATATTACAAAGTCTGTGAATTTTTCCTGAATTAATCCTAACGGGCTATTTTTGAAAACTCGACAAAATTATTCTGCAGCTCACCTGGAAGAATTAATGTGCAAGAACAACCAGGAATATTTTATAAAAGATGAGTAAAGAGGCAATAAATGTATTACAAAGCCATAATAATATAATAATAAAACAGCATACTACTGATGTTAGAGTAGACAAATAATATATAATAAAAACAGTATACTACTGATGTTAGAGTAGACAAATAGATCAATGGAAGAGAATTGGAAAGACTACAAACTGAAGTATGTATGATAAAGGTGTCATTTCAAACCAGTGTGTAATGAAAATAAATGGTGTTGGAATAACCGGATAATCATTGGAGAAAGTTTAGATTCTGACACCAAATAGACTAAGGATTTAAAAGTAGAAATGAAACTATAAATATTCTAGAAAAAAATTTGGAGAAATATTTATATAATTCTGGACTAATGACTTTCCTACGCAAGAAACAAATTTTAAAGCTAGAAAGGAAAGAACTGATAAACTTGACTACTTAAAATGCCAATGCTTCTGTACAGCTAACTAAAATAACACATTAAAATTTTTCACTTATCAGATGGTAAAAAATATAACTTCTTTTGTTGAGAAGATTATGGGAAAATAAGCATTTTCATTCAGTAATGGTAAAAGCATAAATGGTCATGACATTTCAGAAGGATAGCTGCCAACATGTACAAAAATTTTTCATGTGCATGTTTTGATCTAATAATCCTATTCCTAGCCATTTGGTCCGGAGAAACAATAGTAAAATCATAAAAAATGCACATTTATGTATATTCACTACAGAGTTATTTCAAAGAGCAATATTTGAAAATAACCTAAATGTCCATTAATAGCAGGATGGGTATGACAGAAGAGAAATACCATATTGCAAAAAAAAATGGATATAGAAATATGTCAGTTTGACTGGAAAGATGTTTGCAATCATATCACCATTGTTATATGAAGAAAAAGTCAGAAATAAATATAAAGAAGATATAATAATCCTAAATGTGTATGTTCCTAACAACAGAACTTCGAAAAACACAAAGCAAAAAATGACAAAACTTAGAAATAGCAAATCCACAATTATAGTTGAAGACTTCAGTACTCCTCTCTCAGTAACAGAATTATTACACAGAAAATTACCATGGATAATAAAGAAATTAAACCATAAGCAAGAAGAAAGAAAACTATTTTTAAAATAGTTATAAAATTATAAAAATTATAAAATTATAAAAAATAAAGCAGATATGAGGAATACTAAAAACAGAAAAATAAAAATGGATGAAACCAAAATCTGGTTCTTTGGAAAGATGAATAAAATTAATAAACCTCTAGCAAGACTGATAAACAAAATAAGAGGAGACACAAATTACCAGTATCAGGAATGAAAGAGGGAACACTATGAAAAACTCTATGCACATAAATTTGACAACTTAGATGGAAGGGACCAACTCTTTGAAAACCACAAACTACCAAAAGTCACCCAATATGAAATAGATAACTTAAATAACCTTATAACTATTAAAGAAATGATATTCTTCACTGAAAACCTTTTGGGGAAAAAACCCTCCAGGCTCCGATGTTTTCACTTGCAAATTCTACCAACATTTAAAGAAGAAATAACATCAATTCTACACATCCCTTCCAGAAACAGAAGGGTTGGGGATAATTCCCAACTTATTTTACAAGATCGCTATTATTCTGATACCAGAACAAAAAAACAAACAAACAAAAAACCCAACCAGAACACTACAGACCAACATCCCAACATCCATCATAAACATAGATGTAAAAATCCTCAAAAAAATATTAGCAAATCAAATCCAGCAATACCTAAAAAGAAAAATATACCAGGACAAAATGGGGTTTATCTCAGGAATATAAAAATAAGGTTGCTTCCATTTTTGAAGATCAATTGATTTAACTTACTATATTAGTCTAAAACAAAAAAAAATATCAATGGATGCAGGAAAAAAGCATTTGACAAAGTTCAACATTTATTCATGATAAAAAAATATATTACACAGGATTAAACTAGAAATAGAAAGTAACTTTCTCAACCTGATCAAAGGTGTTTACAAAAATCCTACAGTTAAAATCACGCTAATAGTTAAAGTCAATGCTTTCCTCCTAAGATCAGGAGTAAGGCAATGCTGTCCACTCTTACTGCTTCTATATCAACATCATAATGGAAGTCTCAGGCAGTATAATAAAACATGAAAATGAAATAAAAAGCATGGAGATTAGAAAGGAAGAAATAAAACGGTCCCCATTTGCAGATGATTCAATTATCTATGTAGATAACCCCAAGAAATCTACAAAAAAAGAACTCCTGAGTTTTAGCAAAGTCACAGAATACAAGGCCAACACACAACTATCAACCGTATTTCATACTGGCAATGTACAAATAGAAAGCTAAATTTAAAAAAACATCATTTACAATAGCTTCAAGGAAGAAAATATTTTTTATAAATCTAACAAAACATGTATAGGATCTATATGATGAGAAAAATAAATCAAAGAAAATTTAAATAAATGGAGAGACATACCATAGGTTGGAAGAGTCAATATAGTAACACGCCAAATCTATCTGAACTCACCTATAGATGTGTATTGGGGTTCCCTAAGACCACCTCAAGGACAATGATTTCCTAGGATGGCTCACAGGACTTAGCATATAGTCATGTTCATGACTATGATTTATTTCAGTGAAAGGATACAAAGCAAAATCAGCAAAGGGATAAGAAGCATGGGGCAAAATCTGGAAAAAGCCACAAGCAAGCTTCCAAGAGTCCTGTCAGTAGTCACTTCAGGATGCACTTAATTCCTCTAGCAATGAGTTGTGACAACACATGGAAAGTGTTGTCTACTAGGGAAGCTTACTATCACTCAGTGCCCAAAATTTTATTGGGAACTGGTCAAGTAAACACTCTGTGCCTATCATGTTCTGAAGTTCCAGACTCCCAAAAGGAAAGCAGGTGTTCAGCCTAAACCACATGGTTTGCATAAAGAGTTTAAGCACAGTAAGCCACAATCATCATTCGGGGAAGTTTTATATCAGTGTAGGGACTGCTTACTGGCCAAGTTTCCAGATTACCAGCCAAGGGCCAACCTTGCAAACAGACCTTTCTAGGCATAGCAGTATCAGGCCTATTATTTTAACTCTTTTCTGCACAAAATATATTTCAATTCCAATCAAACTCCTAGACATATTTTTAAGATACAAACTGATTCTAAAATTTATACAGAAAGGCAAAGGAACTAGAATAGCTAAAACAGGTGTTTTTTGCTTTGTTGTTGTTGTTGTTGTTTTGAGATGGAGTCTCGCTCTGTCACCCAGGCTGGAGTGCAGTGGCGCGATCTTGGCTTACTGTAACCTCCGCCTCCCGGGTTCAAGCGATTCTCCTGCCTCAGCTTCCTGAGTAGCTGGGATTACAGGTGCGTGCCACCACGCCCGGCTAATTTTTGTATTTTTAGTAGAGACGGAGGTTTCACCATGTTGGTCAGGCTGGTCTCGAACTCCGGACCTCATGATCCACCCACCTCAGCCTCCCAAAGTGTTGGGATTACAGGCATGAGCCACCATTCCTGGCCAGTTTTTTTTTTGTTTTTTTTTTTAAGGAATAGAGTTGAAAATATCACAATACCCAGTTTTAAGACTAACTATAAAACTACAGAAATAAAGACAGTGTGATATTGGTGAAGGAAGAGACACAGAGATAAAGGAAACAGAATATTGGTACAGACCCACAAAAACTGTGTTTGGCAAGGTGCAAAAACAATTCCATGAAGAAAGTATAGTTTTTAATTCCCACAAATGGTGTTAGAACAATTAGACACTCATATGCAAAAAAAGAACCTTGACCTAAATCTCACACCTTATACAAAAATTAACTAAAAATGGACTATAGATTTAATGTAACATGTAAAACTATAAACCTTTTAGATAAAATATAGGAAAGAAGTCGGGCACAGTGCCTCACACCTGTAATCACAGCACTTTGGGAGGCCAAGGCAGGCGGATCACCTGAGGTCAGGAGTTTGAGACCAGCCTGGCCAACGTGGTGAAACTTCATCTCTACTTAAAATACAAAAATTGGCCAGGCAGGGTGGCGGGCACCTGTAATCCCAGTTACTTGGAAGGCTGAGACAGGAGAATCGCTTGAACCCGGGAGGCAGAGGTTGCAGTAAGCTGAGACCGCACCATTGCACTCCAGCCTGGGTAACAAGAGCAAAACTCCATCTCATAAATTAATTAATTAATTAATTAATTAATTAAAATACACACACACACACACACACACACACACGAGAGAGACAGAGAATATTCCTGACCTAGGTTTAGGCAAAGAGTTCTTACAAGTAAGTACAATCCATAAAGAAGGCATTGATAAACTGGACTTCATCAAAATTAAAAACTTTTGCTCTGGGAAAGACACTGGTAAGAGAAAGAAAAACTACAGACTGAGAGGATATATTTATAAATCACATACCCAACAAAGGATTTGTATCTAGAATATGTAAAGAACTCTCATAACTTGACACTAAGGAAACGAACTACCCTATTTATAACTGGGCAAAAGACTTGAATAGACATTTCATCAAAGAGGATATATGCATGACAAGTATGGTTGTCAACATTATTAGCCCTTAAGGAAATAAAAATTAAAACTATGAGGAGATTCCTCTATACACCTATTAGATGGTTAAAATAAAGTACTAACAAAACCAAGTGCTGACAAGAATACAGAGCAACCAGAACTCTCATGCATTGGAGGTGAGAATGCAAGATGTACAGCCACTCTGTGGCAATTTCTAATTAAGTTAAACATAAACTTACCGTATGTCCCAATGATCCCACTCCTGTGTGCTGACATTAGAAATTAAAACATATCTTCACATAAAAACCTGTACATTAATGTACAGTTCTTTTCACAGTCATCAAAAACTGGAAACAAACTAAATACCCTTCCACAGGAGAATGGATAAACTGTGATATATCCGAACCATTGAATACCACTCAGCAATAAAAAGGATGAACTAATGATATCTGCAACAACTTGAATAAATCTTAAAGGCATCATACTGAATGAAAGAAGCCAGTCTCATAAGGTTACATACAACACAAACATTTATACAATATTCTTGAAAAGGCAAATATAGAAAATAGATTAGTGGTTTCCAGAATTTAGGGGTGGGAGGTGGGTGTGACTCTAAACGGATAATATAAGGAAGTTTTTATGGCGTGGTCAAACTGTTCTATTTCCTAATCATAGTGGCGGTTACACAAATCAATACATATGCTAAAAATTCACAGAACTGTCACACTCTTCAGTATTAATCCCAGAGAAATAAAAACTATATTCACAAAAAAGCTCTATGCAAATATTCGTAGTAATTTTATCCTTACTAGCCAAAAACTAGTAACAACCCAAATGTCCTTCAACAGGTGGATGGTTAAACACACTGTGTGTATTAGTCCATTTTCATACTTCTATGAAGAAATACCTGAGACTGGGTAATTTATAAAGAAAAGAGGTTTAATGGACTCACAGCTCCACATGGCTGTGGAGGCCTCACAATCATGGAAAAAGGTGAAGGAGGAGCAAAGGCACATCTTACATGGTGGCAGGCAAGAGAGTGTATGCAGGAGAACTGCCTTTTATAAAACCATCTGATCCTGTGAGACATATCCACTATCACAAGAACAATATGGGAAAACCCGCCCCCATGATGCACTTACCTCCCACTGGGTCCCTCCCACAACATGTGGGGATTATGGGAGCTATAATTCAAGATAAGATTTGGGTGCGGACACAGCCAAACCACATTACCATGGTACATCTGTACCATGGAATACTACTTAGCAACAAAAAGGAATGAACTATTCATATACACAACTTGGATGGATCTCAAGGGAATTATGGTGAGTAGTAAACATCAAGCTCAAAAGGCTATACACTGTATGATTCCATTTATATAACATTCATGAAATAACAAAATTATAGAGATAGAAAACAAATAACTTGTCAGGGACAGGAAGGAGAGGGGAGGAAGATGGTTGTGGCTAACAAAAACTGGCATGAGGGATCCTTGTGGCAATGGAACAGTTCTGTACCTTAACTGTGGCAGTGATTACAAAATTTACACGTGAACAAATAGACTAAATATTTATTTACACATGTGATCAAATAGACTATACACACCCCCAAATAAGTGCATGTAAAATTGCTGAAATCTAAACAAGGTCTGTGGATTATAACAAAGTCCATTTCCTGACCATGACACTATACTATAGTTAGGCCAGATGTCATCTTCGGGATAAACTAGGGTGAAGGGTATACAGGCTCTCTTTGTCCTTTTTTTTTCAATTTCTTATGAATCAATTATTTCAAAACAAATGCTAAAATTTCATGGAACTTTATATCCAAAAAGTCATTTTTGTTATTTGGTTATTTTAAAATAAAAAACCAAAGAGTTATAAAAGCACTACATGTAACTACAGTTATAAAAACAATATGGTATTTTCTAGAACTGAGATTCTCTTTCAAGGGGTATAACATTAATATAACTTGTGGAGCTTTATAAAAATATGCGTGCCTGGGCCACATCCCCACAATTCTGATTGGATAAGTCTGGGATAGGACCTGGGCATCTGATTCTGAGGTACACCCCTAATGGATAACCACTGCTTAAGATGGGGGGATAATATATGCAAACAAATGAGAACAGCAGTTTGGGGTTGTGGGATCACAGGTAATTATAATTTCTTACTTTGCTATAATGTACATTTTTATGCAATAACAAAAACTTTAAATAAAAAATATTTAGTTCATCATTCCAGCTGGCAGAGATATTTTTTCTCTGTAAGCCATTTATTTCCTATCCCTACTCCTAGTTTCATGCCATCCAGGAACTTAATGAATACATCTTCTCTGTTCTCATTTACATTACTAATGAGAATGTTAGGCAGAACAAAGTCCAATGGCAGTCACTAGAAATTTCTTTCCAGCTTGGCAATGATAAGCAATCTTTGGGTTCTGTTTCACTTATTTAAGATCTACCCAAATTTTACTCTTATCTGATTTACTGTTCTCTACCATTTTCATAAGATGAGAGATATTTTCATGCTTTGCAGATGTTCAGATATACTGTGTCTACCACAATTCCTTGGTCTGTCACTCCAAAATGAGCCTGAACCACTCCTCTGATACTTAACAAAGGATATAAAACTGTATTGTCTTTTCTTCCTAATTACATACTAAGACTGCTGGGCGTAGACTGACCATGCTGTATGTTTCCCTGCAAACTCCATAGCAATTCTTTCAATTCCATTCATTCAACAAATGCTTACTGACCCCCTACTATATGCTATGTACTACTCTGGGCTCTCCTATCTTAGTATAAAATAATAATTAAGTATTAATAGCAGTATTCCCTCAATATCTAACCTTGGACAAACAGCTACCTGCCATGTCCTGTGCCACACTGTCCTTCCTATTATCCATTCCACCCAAAGCTTGAAAGACTTTGTCATCGACCCCAATCCAAATCACTAGATATAATTTTACAAGACTTTAAGAATGATAAAACGACCATACCGTCACTGCCTTTTCTAGAAAGAGTCTCTCCTTCCAATTAGTTCTCACAGTATTTTATTTTATTTGAAACATTCTTAGAGCACTTAGTATATTCTACTTTGTATTACACTTATTTGTCTGCATATCTTATCTTGCCTCCTAAATCATGAGCTCCTTGAGGGCATGAACCACAGCTTATTCAACTCTATAGACTCAGTACATTTTTACCATGTTTTTGGCCTGGCAGCCCTGAATGAGAAAGAGAATAGCAGCTCCTTAAGGCAGGAGTTGTCAGGCTTACCTGAACCTCCACCAACCAGTCCACAAGAATGGCCCTCATGTCACTGGTGATTTCAATCTGCCTGTTCATGTAATTTGTAAGTATAAACTGTTCCTGGTATTGATGAGAAAGAAATGTTAATAAATAAACTCTTCTTATAGTTCAAAATTGTAACTTAACAATTAACTTCTCCCTCATAGTTCTAACTCCTGATTTTCAACTGGTATTAGAGAGGGGCAGATCAAAGTATCCTTTTCCAGGCAAGTTGCAGTTATGCTTTGGGAAATAGACACGTGTGATATTCAAGTGTCAGAGTGAATATTGAAGAATCCAGGGGGAAATAAAGGCAGAAACACACCTATAGCTATAGACAAATGCCAAAAAGGTTCTGCCCTTTCTTTGCAATTCAATCTAAAGCACAATACCATGCTATGTAGAGCAGTGCTTCTCAAACTTTAACATACGTATGCAGTACTTGGGGATCATGTAAAACTTCAGATTCTGATTTAGAAGGTCTGGGATGGGGCTAGGTTTCTGCATTTCTAACAAAATCTCAAGTGAAACTGATACTGCTGAACCAAGGCTCACACTTTTATTATAACAAAGATGTCCCTTACTTAGGTATGCCAGAAAAAGTGTGGGCTTTGGAGTCAGTTAATCAATTGCACTCTCTCTATAAAGAGGATAGGTGGATCTGTAGGTGGGTTTCCATCCTCCCACCCTCTTATACATGACCTGCTAAAAATTCTACTTGGTAGATAATCTTGGTCCCATCTGTTCTGTTGAGAGAGTTAGAAGAAACTTTGGAATTGATGAATATTAGTGGTAAAGGAGACTGGCAGATTTCAAAGGAGAAAGAAAACTTCACCAGGTTGGAGAGATGAAACAAAAAATACGATTTTACATACAATGCCAGAAACATGCATAGGGAAGGAAAAAGATCTCTAAGAAAAGCCACTCAGAGACTACTTAACCATTTTTGTGTCTAAGACTGTCTTCTTAGCAATTAGATGTACAGGATTATGGTCTTCAAGGTAATCAGACTTTAGCTCATATCTCAGCTCTACCATATACCACTTACATGACTCTGGGCAGTTTCCTCTATCTGTAAGAGGGAGATAATAATACCTACCATCATGAAGTTACTGAGAGAATTAACATAATGTCTACAAATCTGTTAGTACAATGTCCAACTCACAGTAAGCTACCAATATGTTAGTTGTTGCTATTATTATTTTTATCATCATTATTACCACCCCTTTCAACTTGCATACTGAAGGATGGAATGATGAGGAAATGAAAACTAGAAATCATTGCCCAACCCAAGCAACCTAAATACCTCTCTTTCTTTCATGTAACTGAAGATTTCCTTGGCATACATTGGGTTGAAACTTGGATCACTGCTGTCCTCGTCAATATCTTCCTGTGGGGTTATCTGCTTAGAAATCACCGAAAAGATATATTATGAGAATTATTCCAAGGAAGACTTAACACATACATATCAATGATTACTCCTTTCTCCCCACTGTCTTCTGCTAAGGTGTCTCAAGCCTTGTATATGTTGGGCCACAACACAGTACTCCTTGGCTGTGCAATCCTCATATGGTCCAGTGATCAAGAAATGCCTAGTCTTCATTGTATATACCTTCGCTGCCCTAGGAACAAGGGACCCTTTTTATAGGTAAGCTCAAGATTCTCCAAGATGCACATTCTTATTATTTCAGCTTTGTTACCTGTCTTCTTAGGTCCCTAATTATGTCAATGCTTTGATCTGGCCCAATTCATCTTGGTAGTCTTTTCCTCCCTTCTATACCTTTACCCAGGATGTTTTGCTACAAAAAGGACATTTCTCCTCCTGCTTGCTAAATATCATCCCTTCATTATTCAAATTTACAACGTAAAGACCACCTTCCTTGGGAGATGCTCCTATGAACGTTGCCCATTTTTGACCAAAGCCCACTGTGATGCAAATTATAATTACTAAGAAAGGCAATTTCCTGAATGAAATTACCTGGCCACTATTGCAAAGCCCAAGCATATAGCACAGTAGTCCAGACCCTTGTGAGTATTACTGGAATAAATACTTTCTGATTGCTTAGATCTGTCACTGTGCCAATCAGGAAGTCAAGAGATTGTACAAGGCCAACTTAAGAGAAAAATGCCAAAGAACCTGGGAAATGTATCCCAAATCATGGATAACCTCAGGCTATAAAAGGTGAGAAGAGATGATTCTGCATCACCTATCCTTAAATAAAACCAGAAGTAAACCTAAGAAATATCACCCTCTCACTAGGTAGAGGGATACTCTCAATAACTTACTATATATGGCTCAACTGCTTAGGAAGGCAAAACAACAACAAAAAACAACTTTGCTAGCAGCCACCTCCAGGATATCAAAGAACACTTTATCTAATTTAAGAAGAAAGAGAGATGAATACCTCCTTTGATGTTCCCTTGGCCTGTGGTGAGAAAGGTTTATCAGAAGCAGATTCACATGCACTGGACTTGGTGGTGGTACCAGATTTGCCCACGCTGGTCATGGTAGCAATGCTGGACTTGCCTGTTATGGATTCAGGGGCAGTGCTAGACACATTTGGGCTGGTTCCAACTTGGGGGACCAAGAATGTTTTGAGAAAGGTGTCTTCCTTGTAGGTGGGACTCTCTTGTAAGGCTAATGGCTCCTTGAAGGACAACTCCTTCCCATTGGTGGGTTTCTCATTCAGAGCTATCATATCTTTGAAGAGGAATGCCTCATTGATGGTAGACATCTTCAAGCCTAATGGCTTTTTGAGGAGGGTCTCTTTCTTAATGCTGGGCTTCTCTTGCAAGTCCAAAGACTCCTTGAAGATGGTCTCCTTCTCAGTGCTGGGATTCTCCCACAAAGCCGAGTGTTGCTTAAAGAGGGCCTCCTGCTCAATGCTGGGCTTCTCCTGCAAGGCCAAAGTTTCCTTAAAGTGAGCTTCTGTGTCAACAGTGGGATCCTTGAGGACAGCCTCCTTCTCAGTGCTGGACTCCTCCTGCAAGGCCAAAGGTTCCTTAAAGTGAGCTTCTGTGTCAATAGTGGGCTCCTTGAAGACAGCTTCCTTCTCAATGCTGGGCTCCTCTTGCATGGCCAAAAGCTTCTTGAAGAGGGTCTCCCCCTCCTCAACGCTGGGATACCCCTCCAAGGCCAGTGGCTGCTTATTAAGGAACTGCTCTTCATTGATGGTCTCATTCAAAGCCAACTGCTTCTTTAGGAGGAACACTTTTCCCCAAGCAGTGGACTGCTCCTTTAAAGATAATTGTCTCTGTATGTTTGTGGCTGCCTCAGCAGAAAGCTCCCTCTTCAGAACCAATAGCTTCTTGATAAGGGACTCTTCTTCCATGGTGCTTTTCTCCTGCAAGGCCAACAACTTCTTCAAGGAATCCTCTTCGGTATCAGTCTTCTCTTTCAAGACCAAAGCCTCCTGGAAGAGGGACCCACTTTTGTTGGTATGTTTAACATGCAATGAAAATAGTTCCTGAGAAAATTCCTCCTCAGTGGTAGCCTTCTCCTGGATGGCCAATGACTCTTTTGAGAGGGACACTTCCTGCAAGGTGGTATGCTTCTCTTTCAATGCAGATGGTTCCTGGAAGAGGAACTTTTCTTCAGTTGTAGATTTCATCTTAAAGGGCAACAGCTTCTTACAGAATGACTCCTCCTCGGAAGTGGTCTTCTGCAAGACCAGTGGCTTCTTTAAGTGGGACATCTTCCCCTGAGTAATTTTCTTTTTCCGTAAAGACAATGATGTCTTGGTAAGTACTGTCTCCTCAGTTGTAGGGTTCTTCCTAAATGACATTGGCGCCATAAAGAAAGAATTCTTATCTTCACCAATCATATCCTGAAAGTCCAACAGTTCTGGACAGATGGACACCATCTCTTGTGTGGTACACTTTTTCTTTAAAGACACTTTTTCTTCTTTAAAGGGCAGTGGCTCCTTAATAAGTGACTTTTCTCCAGAGGTGGTCTGTAATACTAGTGGTTTCTTCAAGTGGGACATTGTCCCCTGAGTGGCGTGCTTCCTCTTTAAAGGCTTCTTGGTGGGGGGTGCCTCCTCAATGGTACACTTCTTTGTAAAAGCCAAAGCCTCATCAAAAAGTGACTCCTCAGTTGGAGACTTTAGCAAGGACAAGGGCTCCTTTAAGATGGAAACCTCCTCCTGAGTTGTGTGCTTCTCTTGCAATGCAGATGGTTCCTGGGAAAAGGACTCCTTCTCAGTAGATGGCTTTTCTTTAATGGACAATGGCTTCATAATGAGCGACTTCTCTCCAGAGGTGATCTCCTGCATTACTAATGGCTTCAGGCGGGACCTGTTCCCCTCAGTCATGCACTGCTCCTTTAATATTAGTGGCATCATGATTGCCTCCTCAGTGCTAGGCTTATTCTTAAAGGCTAATGACTCCTTAACAAGGGAATCCTCTTTAAAGTTGGTCTTCTGCAAGGCCAGTGATTTCTTCAAGACGGACATCTCATGCTCAGTGGTGCGCTTCTCTTGCAATACAGATAGCTCTTGGAAAAGGGTCTCCTTCTCAGTGGTAGGCTTCTTCTTAAAGGACAATGGCTTCTTAATGGAGGACATTGCTCCAGAGATGGTTGTCTGCAATACTGGTGGCTTCTTAAAGTGGCATATCTTCCCATAAATGGTACATTTCTTCTTTAAAGATGATAGCTTATGGGTGGGGATTGACTCCTCAGTTTTAGGCTTCTTCTTAAAACTCATTGACTCCATGAAGAAGGAATCCTCTTCAATATTGACATCCTGCACAGCCAACGACTCTTTCTGGCAGGACTGCTTCCCCTGACTTGCACACATCTTCTTCTTTAAGGATAATGTCTTCTTGGTGATGGCTGCCTCCTCAGTTTTATGTGTCTTCTTAAAAGTCATTGGCTCTATAACAAACTCATCATCACTGTCACTCTCCTCCTGCAGAGGCTGCAGCTTTTCCAGTAGGGACACCTCCCCATCATTTGAGCACTTTTTTAAAGATAATGACTTCTTGATAAGGGTTTTGTCCTCAATAGTGGGTTCCTCCTTTAAAACTAATGGCTTTCTGAAGAGAGATGCCTCCTCAGTGTTGGGTGTTTTGGAGGTGGTGGATATGTCTAGAATGAGTGGTTTCTCCATAATGTTTGGTACCACGGTAGTAGAGGCTACTACTGGTGTGACTTCCAGCTTATGCCTGTGAAGGAAACAATGTCTGGGTAAGAAAAATGTAGTTCCTAGAATCCTCACCTACTATTTCCTTTTGTTGCTATATTTACTAAAGGTATGAAAGGGGAAGGGGCTTCAACCCCATAAGACAGATTAGAGGGACAAAATCAATAGCTACCATGGTAAATCAACTTAAGTAGTACACTGTATAGTTTCTATGGCCTAGATCTCTACACTTTTCTATAATTTTTCCATTGAAATTCATGTTATACTTTCTTATATATGCTTCATTACCTTATATACAAAGGCTTTTATAATACTTATCACATTGTATGAGTTATCTGTTCATACATCAGTCTCCTTCACTAGCTGCATTTGTCTTTGTCTATCAACCCAAGGCAGCTGGTAAACTTCAGGTTGAAATTAACATTGTTTGAAGGCTAATGAGAGAGGTGGGCTGGTAATTAACATTGGTAGAATCTAACTACCTTCCCCTCACCCTGGACTATTAAGGAGATGCTTTCCCAATGGAGGTAATAAAAAGCTCAAAATAGAAACTTGTCACATGTGTCAGATGCAAAGCTTTCTTTTGAATAGGATTGTATATTCAATTAGAGTGATGAATCTAGTGAGACCAAATCACAGAAAGACTAAAGTTCAGAATAAGAAGAGAGAGAATTTCAGGCAGATATAATCACCAATCTGAGCAGGAGTAAATACCTTCAAAAGACCAGATATCATATGATTCAGTTCAATATGAAATATGCAGAACGGACATATCCATAGAGGTATATCCATAGCAGAAAGTAGACTAGTGGTTTCCTGAGGCTGGGACAGGGGTAGGAGTAGAAAGGGGGATTAGGAAGGGAAAGGAACTCCTAATAGGTATGGATTTAGTGGATGGGGGTATTGAAAAAGTTCTAAAATTAGATAGTGGTGATAGCTGTACAAATCTACGAATAGAATGAAAAACCACTGATTTGTTAAGAAAAAAAAGTGCTTCAAAAGGTTCTGCTTGACCAGATAGATTCCAGGTCCCTCCTGATAACTTTTAGAGAAGATCTTTAGATAGTCTAGCTATGGTAAGAACATGCATTCTGGAGCCAGACTGCCTGGATTCAAATCCTGGCTCCTCCAACTTACTGACTGGGTGACCTTGGGCAAGTTAACTCTCTGTGCTTCAGTTTTTTTCACCTATAAAATGAGGATCATAATATCTCTTTCATAGGCTTATTGTGAAGATTCAACAAATTAATATGCTCAAAAACACTTAAAGGAACATTATGAACAATTGAATGTCAATAAATTAGATAATTGAGATGAAATGGACAAATTCCTAGGAAGACACAAACTACCAAAACTGACTCAAGAAGAAAACAGAAAATCTGAATAGACCTATAACAAGATATCAAATCAATAATCAAAAACTACTCACAAAGTAAAGTCCAGGCCCAAATGGCTTCAATTCCATCCAAACATTTAAACAATAATTAATACCAGTTCTTCATTAACTCTTCAAAGAAACACAAAATGTGCGAAGTTTCTAACTCATTAAATGAGGTCAGTATTACTCTGATACCGAAAACAGACAGACCCCACTAGAAAACTACAGACCAATACTTCTTATGAATATAGATGCAAAAATCCTGAGCCAAATACTGCAAACCAAATCCAGCAACATATAAAAGGATTACACACCACAAACAAGTGGAATTTATCCCAGGAATGCAAAATTAATTTAACACTCAAAATTCAATTTGCATACATCATATTAATAGAATAGAAAACAAAAACATGATCATCTCAAAAGATCCAGGAAAATCATTTGACTAAATCTAACCCTCTTTCATGATAAAAAGCACTTAACAAACAAGGAATAGAAAGGAGGTTCCTCAGCCTGATAAAGGGCATCTACAAAAAACCCAAAGCTAATATCGTACTTGATGGTGAAAGACTGATACTTTCCCCCTAAGATCAGCAAGAAAACAAGAATGTCCAACTCTTGATATTTCTATTCAACATTGTACTAGAGGTTGTAACCAGGGCAAGTAGGCAAGAAAACTAAATAAAAGGCATCCAGTTTAGAAAAGTAAAAATATCTGTATTCACAGATGACATGATCTTATATAGAGAAAATCCTAAGGAATACACACACAAACTATTAGAACGAACAACTTCAGCAAGATTCCAGGACACAAAATCAATATACAAAAATCAAATGTGTTTCTGTATACTTGCAATGAATACTCTGAAAATGAAATTAAGTAAACAATTCCATTTACCATAGTATCAAGAAGAAGAAAATGCTTAGAAATAAATTTAACAAACAAACATAAAACTTATACTCTGGAAACCATAAAAACCATTGAAAAAACTAAATATCTAAATAGATAGACATCCATATTCATGAATTAGAAAATTTAATATTGTTAAGATGTCAGGCTGGGCACAGTAGCTCACGCCTGTAATCCCAGCACTTTGGGAAGTCGAGGCGGGCAGATCACTTCAGGTCAGGAGTTCGAGACCAGCCTGCCCAACATAGTGAAACCATGTCTCTACAAAAATACGAAAAAAAAAAAAAAAAATAGCCGGGTGTGGTGGCCACACACCTGTAATCCCAGCTACTCGGGGAGGCTGAGGCATGAGAATTGCCTGAACCTGGGAGGTGGAGGTTACAGTAAGCCAAGATTGCACCACCACACTCCAGCCTGGGTGACAGAGCAAGACTCTGTCAAGAAAAGAAAAGAAAAGAAAAGAAAAGAAAACCATATCAATACTTCCCAAGTTGATCCACAGATCCAAGGCAATTTGTACAAGAATCCCAGATAGCTTGTTTGTAGAAATTGACAAGCTGATTCTTTTTTTTCTTTATATTTAAAGTTTTAGGGTACATATGCACAATGTACAGGTTTGTTATATATGTATACATGTGCCATGTTGGTGTGCTGCACCCAGTAACTCGTCATTTAACATTAGGTATATCTCCTAATGCTATCCCTACCCCTACCTCCACCCTACAACAGGCCCCAGTGTGTGATGTTCCCCTTCCTGTGTCCATGTGTTCTAATTGTTCAGTTCCCACCTATAAGTGAGAACACGCGGTGTTTGGTTTTTTGTCCTTGCGATAGTTTACTGAGAATGATGGTTTCCAGCTTCATCCATGTCCCTACAAAGGACACGAACTCATCATTTTTTATGGCTGCATAGTATTCCATGGTATATATGTGCCACATTTTCTTAATCCAGTCTATCATTGTTGGACATTTAGGTTGGTTCCAAGTCTTTGCTATTGTGAATAGTGCCGCAATAAACATACATGTGCATGTGTCTTTATAGCAGCATGATTTATGATCCTTTGGGTATATACCCAGTAATGGGATGGCTGGGTCAAATGGTATTTCTAATTCTAGATCCCTGAGGAATCACCACACTGACTTCCACAATGGTTGAACTAGTTTCCAGTCCCACCAACAGTGTAAAAGTGTTCCTATTTCTCCACATCCTCTCCAGAACCTGTTGTTTCCTGACTTTTTAATGATTGCCATTCTAACTGGTGTGAGATGGTATCTCATTGTGGTTTTGATTTGCATTTCTCTGATGGCCAGTGATGATGAGCATTTTTTCATGTGTCTGTTGCCTGCATAAATGTCTTCTTTTGAGAAGTGTCTGTTCATATCCTTCGCCCACTTGTTGATGGGGTTGTTTTTTTCTTGTAAATTTGTTTGAGTTCATTGTAGATTCTGGATATTAGCCCTTTGTCAGATGAGTAGATTGCAAAAATTTTCTCCCATTCTGTAGGTTGCCTGTTCACTCTGACAGTAGTTTCTTTTGCTGTGCAGAAGCTCTTTAGTTTAATTAGATCCCATTTGTCAATTTTGGCTTTTGTTGCCATTGCTTTTGGTGTTTTAGACATGAAGTCCTTGCCCATGCCTATGTCCTGAATGGTATTGCCTAGGTTTTCTTCTAGGATTTTTATGGTTTCAGGTCTAACATTTAAGTCTTTAATCCATCTTGAATTAATTTTTGTATAAGGTGTAAGGAAGGGATCCAGTTTCAGCTTTCTACATATGGCTAGCCAGTTTTCCCAGCACCATTTATTAAATAGGGAATCATTTCCCCATTTCTTGTTTTTGTCAAGTTTGTCAAAGATCAGATGGTTGTGACAAGCTGATTCTAAAATTTATATAGAATTGCAAGGAACCCAAAATAGTCAAAACAATCTTGAAAAAGAAGAACAAAATTTGGAGGAGTCATACTTCCCAATTTCAAAACACAACATGAAGCTACAATAATCAAGACAATATGGTACTGGCATAATGATAGTTAATGAGAGACATATAGATAAATGGAATAAAATTGAGAGTCCATATATAAACACATTTATGGTCAACTGATTTCCAAGAAGGGTGCCAAGACAATTAAGAAAGGTTAGTTTTCTCAACAAATAGTGCTGGAAAGACTGGATATCCACACTCAAAACAATGAAGTTAAGGCTGCTAATACACCACCAATAAAAATTAACTGAAAATAGATCAAAACCCTAAGTTAAGAGCTAAAACTTTAAAATTCTTAGAAGAAAACAAGTGTAAATTTTCTTAACCTGGGATTTGGCAGTGGTTTCTTAGGCATGACATCAAAATCATAAACAATAGAAGAAAAAATAAATTAGACTTCTTCAGAATTAAAAATTCTGTACTTCAAAGGACGTCATCAACAAAGTGAAAAGATAACCCAAAAATGGATGAAAATATTTGCAACTCATATCTGATCAGGGACTTGTATCTAAAATATATAAAGAACTCTTACAACTCAACAATACAAAGACCAACAACTATTTACAATTATTATATGTCAATTAAAAATAAAATTAAAAAATTAAGAAATAAAAGCATAAAAAATGGGCAAAAGATCCAAACAACATTCCTCCAAAGAAGGATCAAATAGCCAATAAGCACATAAACGATGCTCAACATCATTAGTCAGAGAAATGCAAACCTAAAAACCACAATGAGATGCCACTTCATACCCACCATGATGGGTGTTTAAAAAAAAAAAAAAAAACACTGCCAGCTGGGCATGGTGGCTCACTCCTGTAATACCAGCACTTTGGGAGGCCGAGGCAGGCAGATGACCTGAGGTCAGGAGTTTGAGACCAGCCTGGCCAACATGGCAAAACCCCATCTCTACTGAAAATATAAAAATTAGCCAGGTGTGGTTGTGGGCACCTGTAATCCCAGCTACTTGGGAGGCTGAGGCACAAGAATCACTGGAACCCAGGAGGCAGAGTTTACAGTGAGCCAAGATCATGCCATTTCACTCCAGCCTGGGTGACAGAGTGAGACTCTGTCTCAAGGAAAAACAAAAACAAAAACAAAACACTGCCACCATTCCATAGTGGCTATACCATTTTACATTTCCTCCAGTAAACACACTGCTGGAGGAAATGTAAAATGGTGTAGCCACTATGGAATACAGCTTGGCAGTTCCTCAATACATGGAGCACAGAATTACCATATGACCCAGCAACCACACTCCTAAGTATATACACAAAAGAATTGAAAACAAGTGTTCAAACAAAAAGGTATACACAAATATTCATAGCAGCACTATTCACAATAACCAAAAGGTAGAAACAATGCAAATATCTATCAACTGATGGATGGGTAAACCAAATGTGTTGTATATATGCAATGAAATATTACTTGGCAATAAAAAGAAATGAAGTACTGATAACCTGCTATGACATGGATAACCTCAAAAACATGCTAAGTGAAAGAAGCTAGACACAAAAGACCACACATTGTCTAATTCCATTTATATGAAACATCCAGAATAGGGAAATCTATATAGAGACAGAAAGTAGATTAGTGGTTGCCCAAAGCTGGGCAGGTTGTGGGTATTGAGAGGTGATAACCAAAGGTACAGGGTTTCTTTGGAGTTAATGAAAATGTCCTAAAATTGATTGTCACGGCTGTATAATTGTGAATATACTAAATACCACTGAATTGTATACTTTAAATTGCTGAACTGTTTGGTATGCAAATTATATCTCAATAAAGCTGTTACCAAAAAAAAAAGACTTAATGATTATACTTCTGTGATTACAGTGAGCTCTCAATAAATGGCAGATATTACTAGTTTTCCTACTATTATTGGGGTCCTTTCCACTGAACCCTGAGTGAAGAGAAGAATGTTTATGGCATTTGTGAGGATTGCCCTGCTAAAGTCAGAATGATGGTGGAGACAAGATGGCCGAATAGGAACAGCTCCAGTTTATAGCTCCCAGCGTGAGTGACGCAGAAGACGGGTGATTTCTGCATTTCCAACTGAGGTACTGGGTTCATCTCACTGGGGAGTGCTGGAAAGTGGGTGCAGGACAGTGGGTGCAGCGCACCATGCATGAGCCGAAGCAGCGCGAGGCATCACCTCACCCGGGAAGCGCAAGAGGTCAGGGAATTCCCTTTCCTAGTCAAAGAAAGGGGTGACAGACAGCACCTGGAAAATCGGGTCACTCCCACCCTAATACTGTGCTTTTCCAACGGGCTTAACAAATGGCACACCAGCAGATTATGTCCCGCACCTGGCTCGGAGGGTCCTACGCCCATGGAGCCTCGCTCATTGCTAGCAGGCTGGGGTCAAACTGCAAGGCGGCAGCGAGGCTGGGGGAGGGGCGCCCGCCATTGCCCAGGCTTGAGTAGGTAAACAAAGCGGCCAGGAAGCTCAAACTGGGTGGAGCCCACCACAGCTCAAGGAGGCCTGCCTGCCTCTGTAGGCTCCACCTCTGGGGGCAGGGCACAGACAAACAAAAGACAGCAATAACCTCTGTAGACTTAAATATCCCTGTCTGACAGCTTTGAAGAGAGTAGTGGTTCTCCCAGCATGCAGCTAGAGATCTGAGAACAGGCAGACTGCCTCCTCAAGTGGGTCCCTGACCCCCGAGTAGCCTAACTGGGAGGCACCCCCAAGTAGGGGTGGACTGACACCTCACACGACCAGGTACTATTCTGAGACAAAACTTCAAGAGGAACGATCAGGCAGCAACATTTGTGGTTCACCAATATCCGCTGGCCTGCAGTCCGCTGCTGATACCCAGGCAAACAGGGTCTGGAGTGGACCTCCAGCAAACTCCAACAGACCTGCAGCTCAGGGTCCTGACTGTTAGAAGGAAAACTAACAAACAGAAAGGACATCCACACCAAAAACCCATCTGTACGTCACCATCATCAAAGACCAAAGGTAGATAAAACTACAAAGATGGGGAAAAAACAGAGCAGAAAAACCAGAAACTCTAAAAATCAGAGCACCTCCCTCCTCCAAAGGAACACAGCTCCTCACCACCAACAGAACAAAGCTGGACGGAGAATGACTTTGACGAGTTGAGAGAAGAAGCCTTCAGAAGATCAAACTACTCCGAGCTAAAGGAGGAAGTTCAAACCAATGGCAAAGAAGTTAAAAACTTTGAAAAAAAATTAGATGAATGGATAACTAGAATAACCAATGCAGAGAAGTCCTTACAGGACCTGATGGAGCTGAAAATCATGGCATGAGAACTACATGACGAATGCACAAGCCTCAGTAACCGATGCGATCAACTGGAAGAAAGGGTATCAGTGATGGAAGACGAAATGCATGAAATGAAGCGTGAAGAGAAGTTTAGAGAAAAAAGAATAAAAAGAAACAAACAAAGCCTCCAAGAAATATGGGACTATGTGAAAAGACCAAATCTACATCTAACTGGTGTACCTGAAAGTGATGGGGAGAATGGAACAAAGTTGGAAAACACTCTGCAGGATATTATCCAGGAGAACTTCCCCAATCTAGCAAGGCAGGTCAACATTCAGATTCAGGAAATACAGAGAACGCCACAAAGATACTCCTCGAGAAGAGCAACTCCAAGACACATAATTGTCAGATTCACCAAAGTTGAAATGAAGGAAAAAATGTTAAGGGCAGCCACAGAGAAAGGTCGGGTTACCCACAAAGGGAAGCCCATCAGACTAACAGCTGATCTCTTGGCAGAAACTCTACAAGCCAGAAGAGAGTGGGGGCCAATATTCAACAGTCTTAAAGAATTTTCAACCCAGAATTTCATACCCAGCCAAACTAAGCTTCATAAGTGAAGGAGAAATAAAATACTTTACAGACAAGCAAATGCTGAGAGATTTTGTCACCATCAGGCCTGCCCTAAAAGAGCTCCTGAAGGAAGCACTAAACATGGAAAGGAACAACCGATACCAGCCACTGCAAAAACATGCCAAATTGTAAAGACCATCAAGGCTACGAAGAAACTGCATCAACTAACAAGCAAAATAACCAGCTAACATCATAATGACAGGATCAAATTCACACATAACAATACTAACGTTAAATGTAAATGGGCTAAATGCTCCAACTAAAAGGCACAGACTGGCAAATTGGATAAAGAGTCAAGACCCATCAATGTGCTGTATTCAGGAAACCCATCTCACGGGCAGAGGCACACACAGACTCAAAATAAAGGGATGGAGGAAGATCTACCAAGCTAATGGAAAACAAAAAAAGGCAGGGGTTGCAATCTTAGTCTTGGATAAAACAGACTTTAAACCAACAAAGATCAAAAGAGACAAAGAAGGCCATTACATAATGGTAAAGGGATCAATTCAACAAGAAAAACTAACTATCCTAAATATATATGCACCCAATACAGGAGGACCCAGATTCATAAAGGAAGTCCTTAGTGACCTACAAAGAGACTTAGACTCCCACACAATAATAATGGGAGTCTTTAACACCCCATTGTCAACATTAGACAGATCAACGAGACAGAAAGTTAACAAGGATATCCAGGAATTGAACTCAGCTCTGCACCAAGAGGACCTAATAGACATCTACAGAACTCTCTACCCCAAATCAACAGAATACATATTCTTTTCAGCACCACACCACACCTACTCCAAAATTGACCACATAGTTGGAAGTAAAGCACTCCTCAACAAATGTAAAAGAACAGAAACTATAACAAACTGTCTCTCAGACCACAGTGCAATCAAACTAGAACTCAGGATTAAGAAACTCACCCAAAACTGCTCAACTACATGGAAACTGAACAACCTGCTCCTGAATGACTATTGGGTACATAATGAAATGAAGGCAGAAATAAAGATGTTCTTTGAAACCAACGAGAACAAAGACACAACATACCAGAATCTCTGGGACACATTCAAAGCAGTGTGTAGAGGGAAATTTATAGCACAAAATGCCTACAAGAGAAAGCAGGAAAGATCCAAAATTGACACCCTAACATCACAATTAAAAGAACTACAAAAGCAAGAGCAAACACATTCAAAAGCTAGCAGAAGGCAAGAAATAACTAAAATCAGAGCAGAACGGAAGGAAATAGAGACACAAAAAACCCAAAAAATTAATGAATCCAGGAGCTGGTTTTTTGAAAGGATCAACAAAATTGATAGACCACTAGCAAGACTAATAAAGAAGAAAAGAGAGAAGAATCAAATAGATGCAATAAAAAATGAAAAAGGGGATATCACCACCGATCCCACAGAAATACAATCTACCATCAGAGAATACTACAAACACCTCTATGCAAATAAACTAGAAAATCTAGAAGAAATGGATAAATTCCTCGACAAATACACCCTCCCAAGACTAAACCAGGAAGAAGTTGAATCTCTGAATAGACCAATAACAGGCTCTGAAATTGTGGCAATAATCAATAGCTTACCAACCAAAAAAGAGTCCAGGACCAGATGGATTCACAGCCGAATTCTACCAGAGGTACAAGGAGGAACTGGTACCATTCCTTCTGA
Source organism: Symphalangus syndactylus (assembly GCF_028878055.3). Lineage (NCBI taxonomy): Eukaryota > Metazoa > Chordata > Mammalia > Primates > Hylobatidae > Symphalangus > Symphalangus syndactylus. The sequence goes on along the minus strand of NC_072447.2, from coordinate 63,712,984 downwards.
AACAATTCCAATCGATAGAAAAAGAGGGAATCCTCCCTAACACATTTTATGAGGCCAGCATCATCCTGATACCAAAGCCTGGCAGAGACACAAGCAAAAGAGAGAATTTCAGACCAATATCCTTGATGAACATTGATGCAAAAATCCTCAATAAAATACTGGCAAACCGAATCCAGCAGCACATCAAAAAGCTTATCCACCATGATCGAATGGGCTTCATCCCTGGGATGCAAGGCTGGTTCAACATACACAAATCAATAAATGTAATCCAGCATATAAACAGAACTAAAGACAAAAAACACATGATTATCTCAATAGATGCAGAAAAGGCCTTTGACAAAATTCAACAACTCTTCATGCTAAAAACTCTCAATAAATTAGGTATTCATGGGACGTATCTTAAAATAATAAGAGCTATCTGTGACAAGCCCACAGCCAATATCATACTGAATGGGCAAAAACTGGAAGCATTCCCTTTGAAAACTGGCACAAGACAGGGATGCCCTCTCTCACCACTCCTATTCAACAGAGTGTTGGAAGTTCTGGCCAGGGCAATCAGGCAGGAGAAGGAAATAAAGGGTATTCAATTAGGAAAAGAGGAAGTCAAATTGTCCCTGTTTGCAGATGACATGATTGTATACCTAGAAAACCCCATCGTCTCAGCCCAAAATCTCCTTAAGCTGATAAGCAACTTCAGCAAAGTCTCAGGATACAAAATCAATGTGCAAAAATCACAAGCATTCTTATACACCAATAACAGACAAACAGAGAGCCAAATCATGAGTGAACTCCCATTCACAATCGCTTCAAAGAGAATAAAATACCTAGGAATCCAACTTACAAGGGATGTGAAGGACCTCTTCAAGGAGAACTACAAACCACTGCTCAATGAAATAAAAGAAGATACAAACAAATGGAAGAACATTCCATGCTCATGGGTAGGAAGAATCAATATTGTGAAAATGGTCATACTGCCCAAGGTAATTTATAGATTCAATGCCATCCCCATCAAGCTACCAATGACTTTCTTCACAGAATTGGAAAAAACTACTTTAAAGTTCATATGGAACCAAAAAAGAGCCCACATCGCCAAGTCAATCCTAAGCCAAAAGAACAAAGATGGAGGCATCACACTACCTGACTTCAAACTATACTACAAGGCTACAGTAACCAAAAACAGCATGGTACTGGTACCAAAACAGAGATATAGACCAATGGAACAGAACAGAGCCCTCAGAAATAATGCCACATATCTACAACTATCTGATCTTTGACAAACCTGACAAAAACAAGCAATGGGGAAAGGATTCCCTATTTAATAAATGGTGCTGGGAAAACTGGCTAGCCATATGTAGAAAGCTGAAACTGGATCCCTTCCTTACACCTTATACAAAAATTAATTCAAGATGGATTGAAGACTTACATGTTACACCTAAAACCATAAAAACCCTAGAAGAAAACCTAGGCAATACCATTCAGGACATAGGCGTGGGCAAGGACTTCATGTCTAAAACACCAAAAGCAATGGCAACAAAAGCCAAAATTGACAAATGGGATCTAATTAAACTAAAGAGCTTCTGCACAGCAAAAGAAACCACCATCAGAGTGAACAGGCAACCTACAGAATGGGAGAAAATTTTTGCAACCTACTCATCTGACAAAGGGCTAATATCCAGAATCTACAATGAACTCAAACAAATTTACAAAAAAAAACAAACAACCCCATCAAAAAGTAGGCAAAGGATATGAATAGACACTTCCCAAAAGAAGACATTTATGCAGCCAAAAAACACATGAAAAAATGCTCATCATCACTGGCCATCAGAGAAATGCAAATCAAAACCACAATGAGATACCATCTTACACCAGTTAGAATGGCGATCATTAAAAGTCAGGAAATAACAGGTGCTGGAGAGGATGTGGAGAAATAGGAACACTTTTACACTGTTGGTGGGACTGGAAACTAGTTCAACCACTGTGGATGTCAGTGTGGTGATTCCTCAGGGATCTAGAACTAGAAATACCATTTGACCCAGCCATCCCACTACTGAGTATATACCCAAAGGATTATAAATCATGCTGCTATAAAGACATATGCACATGTATGTTTATTGCGGCACTATTCACATTAGCAAAGACTTGGAACCAACCCAAATGTCCAACAACGATAGACTGGATTAAGAAAATGTGGCACATATACACCATGGAATACTATGCAGCCATAAAAAATGATGAGTTCATGTCCTTTGTGGGACATAGATGAAGCTGGAAACCATCATTCTCAGCAAAGTATAGCAAGGACAAAAAACCAAACACTGCATGTTCTCACTCATAGGTGGGAATTGAACAATGAGAACACGTGGACACAGGAAGGGGAACATCACACACTGGGGCCTGTTGTGGGGTGGCGGGAGAGGGGAGGTATAGCATTAGGAGATATACCTAATGTTAAATGACGAGTTAATGGGTGCAGCACACCAACATGGCACATGTGTACATATGTAACAAACCTGCACGTTGTGCACATGTACCCTAAAACTTAAAGTATAATAATAATAATAATAATAAACAAAAAAAGAAACATAAAAAAAAGTCAGAATGATGAAAGAAATTCAAAAGAAAATAATGCAGAGAATTAAGGTCAAAATATGCATGCAAACTCCAGAATTCTATTTCAGCAGGAAACCAAGTAAGGCTAAATGCTAATCTTCTTTCTGCTGGGTAATTAGCAAAATATCCTGTGAACTGTGCATGTTATTTTCTAGAGTTACTCAATCTTTTTAGCTTACCCTTTGGTGTTCCCAGGAGTGATAATCCAAACATCTCACAATCAGTATGGCACTGCACCAACCAATCACTGTGGAAGCTAGCATGAAACAACCAGTACAATAGTACTGCTATGTGTTGGCTAAATAGCAGCCCTACATGTTTCCAAGAGATAGAGGATGTAGTTCTGTGCTCTGTGCCAGGCCTTCTGGCTAGCAAATAACTGAAAAGATGCTGTGTAAACATCACTCCACCTTGACCTCATAAGATTTTCAGAGGGGAAAAAGGCAATATGATTGACTGTAGCCCTGTAATAGCCAGCTATCTAATCTATTCAGATGCAGATTAGTCAGTCCCTGAAGAATAATTCCCACTGGAATGAGGAGGGGATAAAGTCTTCCTAGAGGTAAATTATTTTTCCAATCCTAAATGGGAATGTGCATCTGTACTTGTAGAACCTGTGAACGGTACCTGTAACAGCTGAAAACCACATGTTTTTGCTCTAGGGAGATAGTAATTTATCTCCAGTAACAAGGGACAAACCTCCCCTAAAGCTTCTAATGGAATAAGCAGACTGGCAAGCTACCAGTCAGCTGCTGAGAATCCCTGAAAAGTTAAGTTGTCTCCACACTATAAAGCACAGACTAGCTCAAACAGGTACTGAATTACTAAAAGACAGGAAAAGATGAGCACAAGGTCTTTTGGCAAATTTTCCAATGACAACAGCTCTTTCAATATGCACACACATTATGAAAGAGAAGAGACAGAAGAGGCCTGTAATTCTTCAGCAACCACAGCTGAGCCCACCTCAGCACCCAGGGTTAATGTGGTAGTCACCATTGTGGCTCGCTAAATATGTTCTCAATGGGGACAAAAGGATGTCACATACTCTACCATCTAAAATAATGCCCTCTGAGTCCCCTCTCACTCACGATTTTAGATTCCGCTTATTCTTTTTGGCCAGTCCAAGAGCACACGTGTTCCTGTTTATCTTCTTGGAAACATCTTTTACAAACTCTTTATTGGCTTCTTTCTTGGGCTGGACAGGTTGACATTGAGAAGCCTGCAAAAAAAAAAAAAAAGGGTGGGTGGGGGGGCAGGGGAAGAAGGAGGCAAGAAAATGAAGAAAACCACAAATTACCTAAAAGGTGGCTCTCATAGGAAAGTCCTGACCCACATAAGTTGGTTGGGTGTTCCCAGGAGTGATAATCCAAACATCTCACAACCAGTATGGCACTGGGCCAACCAATTACGGTGGAAGCTAGCATCAAACAACCAGTGCAGTAGTACTGGTATGTGTTGGCTAACTAGCAGCCCTACGTGTTTCCAAGAGATACAGGATGTAGTTCTGCGCTCTATGCCAGGCCTACTAGCTGGCCCATAATTGAAAAGATGCTGTGTTAACATCATACTCCACTTTGACCTCATAAGATTTTCAGAGTGGAAAAAAGGCAGTATGATTGACTTTGCTGTCTGGGTGTGCCTCTTCAGGATATACCTCTAACACTACATACTACCTATGATATATCTATCCCATCTCACTAAGTGGCATTTATTTAACTCAGGGCTTTGGGGAGTTCCACACAGACTCTAATCCTGACTAACACTATTAAACAGTAGGAAAGATCATGGGACTGTTAATAATGTCACTAAAAATACACTTAAAGTTATGTCTTTAAAATGAAACAAACAGGCCAGTCACAGTGGCTCTTGCCTGCAGTCCCAGCACTTTGAGATGCCATGGTGGGAGGATCACTTGAGCCCAGAAGTTCAAGACCAGCCTGGGCAACATAGGGAGACCCTGTCACTACAAAATAATAATAATAAAAAAAAAAGCTCAGTGTGGTGGCACATGCCTATGGTCCCAGCTACTTGGGGGGAATGAGGTAAGAGGATCGCTTGAGTCCAGGAGGTTGAGACTACAGTGAGCTTCAACCACACTACTGTACTCCAGACTGAGTAACAGAGCAAGACCCTGTCTCAAAAAAGTTTTAAAAATTAAAAAATTAAATGACACAAATGAACCTAATTATATTTCAAATAAGTACCATAACTACATTAAAGGAAAAAAGAAAGCAGAAGAAAAGATCAGAAATAACCAATCCAAGTCACTTATAAATAGTATTTGACTACCACCTTCAAAGTATACATCCTCAATTAGGATAGGTCTGCAGGGGGTTTTAGATATTGCTAATAAATCTGGAACTCTTTTTAGTAGGTTTGTTTATTATAGTGGTTTGGATGAAGCCATTTTGAAACTCTTTTAGCTGTATTACAGTATTAAGTAAAGGTGTTGATGTTCTTGAGAGCCAGGGTTCTCATTATAGAACATACAAATAAAGATTAGTGAATCCAAGAAAGAATTTTATGTATTGAAATTGAAGCTGCATGAATTCATGATTTCCTAAATAGGTATATGTGTGTACATATACTAAATGCCCACATCAAAAAGGTAGAAAGATCTCAAATAGACAACCTAACATCATGACTAAAAGAACTGGAGAACCAAGAGCAAACAAACCCCAAAGCTAGCAAAAGACAAGAAGTAATCAAAATTCAAGTGGAAGTAAAGGAGAGAGAGACACAAAAAAACCTTTAAAAAAATCAACGAATCCAGGAGCTGGCTTTTTGAAAAAAAAATTAATAAAACAGACAGACTGTTAGCTAGACTAATAAGAAAAGAGAGAAGAATAAAATAGACACAGTCAGAAATAAGGGGGATATCACCACTGACCCCACAGAAATACAAACAACCATCAGAGAATACTATAAACACCTCTATGCACATAAACTAGAAAATCTAGAAGAAATGGATAAATTCCTGGACACATACACCCTCCCAAGACTGAACCAGTTATACACATATATTTGTATATACAGACAAATGTATAAGTACACATTTGTATATATAAAAATACAGATATTTCCTAGCCCTGTCTGCAGAATGGGCAGAAAAAGCAGACACCCTAATAGTACATCTAGCATCAAGATCTTGGTATCTAATATCACTCCCCACTAAAGGGAACCAGAACTCTGGAGAAATGGTTGACTCCAGGGCTTGGACAAAGGAGACATAAGATGAGTCTGGAACATCTTTTTAAGCTGGAAAGAAAATGCTCAAAAAATTATGAGAGCATGTCACAAGGACACGGTAGTGAGATTGAAGGCACTCCTAACTGGCCAAAGATGGGGCAATTTGAGCACCAAAATAAAGTATAATAATGAACAGTAAACCTCTGGAAAATATGAATTCATGAGTCCATACTGATAATAAACAGTGGAGAAGGGAAGGCTTATGCTTGTAGAGTATGCCCTACAGATTCCTTACTAGTTACAAGAGAAAAAAGATAAACAATAATGATACAGTACAAAAACCAGGCAACATCTTAAACAAGTGATCAAAATTAACATCATCAATGAAAGACAGACATCCTGTGCCTCCAGATATGATACTTTGAGAAGGATAGCAAGAACATCACCTACACAGTATCCTCGCCAAGAATGTATCAGTCTAGTCACAAGCAAACATTAGACAAAAACAAAATGAGGACTTTTTCTATTTTACAAAGTGGGGAGTTGGGTGGGACTGTATCCTCAAAAATGGCAACGTCATTAAAAAAAAGGCTATGGAAATGTTCCAGATTAAGAGGCTAAAAAGACAAGTAAATACAATACATGATCCTAGCCTGGATCCTTTACTGGAGGGGAAAACGTGCTATAAAGGTTGTTATAAGTTCAACTGACAAAATTGGAATATAGATGACTGATTACACAAAACTGCTATATCAATGTAAATTTAGAAAACTGATAAGTGTATTGTGGTTATATAAGACAATTTCCCTATTCTTAGGAAATACACACTGTACTTAGGGGTAAAGGGAGCATGACATATACAAGCAAATGAGAAAGCACGTGGGACAAAATGTCAACAATAAGTAATCTAGTAAAGGGTATACTGGTGTTCTTTGTACAATTTTAATTTTTGCAACACTTCATAAATTTGAAGTTATTTCCAAATTAAATGTAGAAAAAAAAAGTATGTCTTTGTATCATCAGATCATAACAAACAACTACAGTCCAACAGGAAATTCTTTCTTAGGACCTCAAGTCATCTACCTCTGCTTTTCAAAGAGCTTGGCACAGTCACCATTTTAACTTCACCTAAAGTTTTGCAAACTCCTTATATGTACAATCAAGATTCAGAATGGGAAAAGAGGCACATTCATGGCAAGAAAGAGGTGGAGATCATAATTCCCAGGATGAAACTCTCTACTTGCCATACATGCAGGTACAAAGCACTGATATTTTCAAGTTTAAGCTCAAGGGGACCTTTACTTGTACTTCCCCATAATTCTTTCACTATAAAATAGGAAAATAGAAGTGAAGGTTGGGTGTGGTGGCTCACACCTACAATCGCAGCACTTTGGGAGGTTGAGGCAGGAGGATTGCTTGAGCCTAGGAGTTCAAGACCAGCCTGAGCAATATGGCAAAATCCCATCTCTACAAAAAGAATACATAAATTAGCTGGGCATGGTGGCAAGCACCTGTAGTCCCAGCTATTCAGGAGGCTGAGGCTGCAGTGAGCTGTGATCATGCCAGCTTGGGCAGAAGAGCAAGACTTTATCTCAAAAAAATAAATAAAATAACGTATATAAATAAAAATAAATGAAAGTCCTACTTACACAAAACCATTTAGGCAAACATGGATATAGGCCCTATCTCCTTGTCTACTGGCTTAGCACCAGTTCTTAAATATCACAAGTCCTTCCCATGCTAGAAATGATAAGGGAGAGGAAAAGAAAAACTCACAGCAGATTAACTAATTAAAACAGATTAACTCTTTTTGGCAGGCCAGGATCTCACTGTGGCAAATGTTGAGAAGAACACAGGGATGAAGACATGGAGACCTAATAATACTGACTGTAAGAAGCAAATTATCATATAGGGAACCTCCAAAACCCAGAGAGAAAGGAGCCCTCAACTGTCAAATAGATGAGCTCAGATATCTGCAGTAATGTCCAACCCTAGGAATGGCTTAGGTACATTGTAATGATGGAACTGTCTCTGGAAGGCACCAAAGACCATTCAAGGTAACCAAGGTAAATCTTCAGAACTTGAGTGCAAACGGTAAATGGGCTTTCTGAGCAGCTAGAGAGCTAGAAGCAGAGATCCCTTGCTCCCCTGCCCCTTAACCCCATGGGGATATGGCCAAACGGATGCTCAATTCAGCTGGAGAATCAGGAGGGTCCTAGATACCTGCATGGATTTCTCATTGTTGATACAGTTCATGTATATCTGTTCTTTGTGAATGGTAAGATAAACTCATGAAAAAAGGGACTGAGACATCACAAGAAAGTTTCTCATGCGCTGTGATACTTTACTGCTGTGATCTGAATATTTGTGTCCCTTTGAAATTCATTATGTTGAAACCTAATCTCCAATGTGATGCTATTAAGAAATAGGCCTTTTGAGAAGTGGTTAAGTCATGAGAGCACAGCCCTTGTGAATGGGATTAGTGCCCTTATAAAAGAGGCCCGAGGAAGCTTGTTTGCCTCTTCCACCACATGAGGGCACAGGCAAAAGATGTCATCCATGAGGAATGGGCCCTCACCAGATACCAAATCTGCCAGCACCTTGATCTGGGACTTTTCAGCCTCCAGAACTGCGAGCAATAACTTTCTGTTGTTTTTAAGTTACCCAGTCTAAGGTGTTTTGTGATAATTGCCCACATGGACTAAGACACTTTCCTTTCACAGTGTCACTGTACTCCCATCAGGGACTTGGAGGGGCCAAGGGAAGTTACACTAAGATAGGCTGCATCTGCTCCTGATTTGTGGCTACCTTATTTCAGCCAAATTCTGTATCCATGGTTAAATAAGTCAGGAAATTAATCTAACCGTACAAGTGTGTGTGTGGGAAGGGGCTCTTTCTACCAATTGATAGTAAATCTGAAATTATGCAGAAAGCTGTAACTTAAAAAACCATGTTGTAATCTGTATAGGGAAGAGATTGTATTTGCAGAAAGGTGACCATACAGAAACTAAAGAGCAGGGAGCTAAAGGAAAGAACTTTACCAATGCTTATCCAATTATGCCCAAGGGAGTAAAACACTATTTAGTAGATACAAGTATTCTGGTAGCTACATAAGTATACTACATAATGCAGGGCAAGAATAGTTCACCAGGATTATCTATAGCCTAGATAATACAGACTTCAAAACCAACATTGGTGAAGTCCTCATCTATAAAGAAGAGATTATAGTATTTACCTCATAGGATTACATGAGGATTAAGTGAGCTGATGCAGGATAACATGCTTAGCATAGTGCCTGACACATGGTAAGCACCCAGTAGATGTATCAGTTATTACTATTTTCTAAGACAAAGATTGCCTTTGGCCTGATTCTATATTCGATTAACAACATTCTATTAATTCTGATTTTTACTGGTACCTTAATAATACCAGAAGGGAGGTTACTTGAGAGAATTCTAGCCAAAATTGAATTTCTAGATCTTCATAAAGACTAGATCATGGAACTATGGTTCTCAACAGTTCTGTATATCTGGAGGCAGTTTTGATTATCACTATGACTGGGCTGCTGGTGGAATTTAATGCCTGAGGACCAGGGGTGCTAGTTGAGATCAGTCCTACACAACAGAAAAATTGTCCTGCTCAGAATGTCCATAATGTGTGAATTGATAAACACTGCACTAGACTACAATGATTCCACCAAAATACTTACCTCGAAGGCCTGGGCAGTCACCTCTGGACTTTATCTAAGTGCAAAATTCCATAGTTCTCATAGCTATCTGCAATTTCATATCTGATAATCACTGTCTGCTGCTTCCAGAGAACTCCACCAATTGCTCCAGATGGTAGGTGCCAGGAACAGAGCCCCTGCAGTTTCTGAAACTGGGTCATTGGTCCCAAATAAAATTTGCTGTCAACATTCCAGAGAGGGTCTGGTAAAGCAGAAAGGTCCCTCAAGAAACAACATGTCTAAGCCTTATGCAAAACCATAGCAAAGAATTGGACTAGCATACTCACATTAGTGAGATCTTCAAAAGCTGATCTCTTTTTGAGTGCTCCCTGAAGTGAAGATGGAGACTCCTGAAGTGAAGATGGAGATATCTTCGTTTGGCAATTCTCCCCTGTCTAAAAAAGTAAAAGAGGTAAATGAGTATATCCAATTGTGAAGAGTCTCTTCAGGGACTTTGGGTCCTCTTTAGGGCTCAGGGGAACTCCAGAATCTCAAAGTAACTGAGGATGCATATAATAAACCCAAATAAACTATAACAAAAGGAAATTCTGGCACTCAGAGCTGTTTATTAAGTCCCTAAAGGTGGTAGACATTGATAATGGGGTAAGTCTATGAAGAGGCAAGATGACCTTCAGTGTTAACTCACAAAATGAGCAAAATATAGCTCAGTAAAGCTCATTTCTCCTCTTCTCTCATACTTACAGTTATCCTATCCAAGGTAGACCACTACCACCCCTACCATTCCTAGTCATTCCTTTAATATAGATGTTTCAGGTAGATCAGTTTAATAATTTAGCAAATATCTAAGTGTCTCTTACGTTAAGCAGCTTTTTCAGGTAGATCAGTTTAATAATTTAACAAATATCTAAGGGTCTCTTATGTTAAGCAGCTTTTAAAACAGCAGTCCCTAACCTTTTCAGCACCAGGGACTGGTTTCATGGAAGACAAATTTTCCACGGACACTGGGGTTGGCTGGTTTTGGGATGATTCAAGCACAATACATTTATTGTGCACATTTATTATTACATTGTAATATATAACAAAATAATTATACAACTCGCCATAATGTAGAATCAGTGGGAGCCCTGAGCTTGTTTTCCTGCAACTAGATAGTCCCATCTGGGGGAAATGGGAGACAGTGACAGATCATAAGGCATTAGATTCTCATAAGGAGTGCACAACCTTGATCCCTCGCATGCGCAGTTCACAATAGGGTTCATGCTTCTATGAGAATCTAATGCCACTGCTGATCTGACAGGAGGTGGAGCTCAGGAAGTAATATGAGTGATGGGGAGTGGCTATAAATACAGATGAAGCTTTGCTCACTCACTGCTCACCTCCTGCTGTACAGTTGGGTTCCTAACAGGCCACAGACTAGTACTGGTCCATGGCCCAGGGGTTGGGGACCCGTTTTAAAAGACATTACCAGTAAGGATAACAGCACACACATCTAGATACTGCTCCAGGATCAGCTCTTTACTAACTGTTGACCTTGGACAAGTCACTTAATCTCTAATCCTCAATTTTCTTATCAGTAAAGCTGGATAACTTGCCTTACAGTCCTTGAAGATTAAATAAGACAATACATGTTTTTTAAAAGTTCGTATGAACTGTAAATGGGCAGAAATAGTATTTAAAATAATGTAGTCTGATATGATTGTAAACCTCACAAGGAAAATTTTATATTAAAAACAAAGTTTAGTAATCCAGATTAATCTCTGATTGTTAGTATATATAAAGGAGGGGCCGGGGAAGGGAAGGGGGATGAATATTTTGAAGCAGAAGGGGCTTTTTTCCCCACATATTCTGTATCTGTGCTTGCCTTACCCCATTCCCAAATGAGTAAGACCATCTCTATAGGGTTAGAGGTTAGGGCAAATCACACTATAGGAGTCTTCTACCCCCTAACAGCTTTATGTGGTAAAAATCTCCTAAGTCTCGGACTGCCCTTATGAAATTCTGAGAACAAATCTGCCCTACCTGTATCAGAGAGTTGTTATAATGTGAAGCAGGACACTGGGATCAGACCATTTGCTCTGTTCTTCAGCTGTACCATTAACACTTAATACATGGCACAGTGAGTTACCAGAATTGGATTCATGACACAATAAACCAATCCAGCACAGACAGCAATCTTAAAAGAGCTGGGGCCGCACGCGGCGGCTCATGCCTGTAATCCCAGCACTTTGGGAGGCTGAGGCGGATGGATCTTGAGGTCAAGTGATTGAGACCATTCTGGCCAACACGGGGAAACCCCGTCTCTACTAAAAATACAAAAATTAGCTGAGCGCGGTGGCGCATGCCTGTAGTCCCAGCACTTTGGGAGGCTGAGGCGGATGGATCATGAGGTCAAGTGATTGAGACCATGCTGGCCAACACGGGGAAACCCCGTCTCTACTAAAAATACAAAAATTGGCTGGGCACGGTGGCGCATGCCTGTAGTCCCAGCTACTCAGAAGGCTGAGGCAGGAGAATTGCTTGAACCTGGGAGGCAGAGGTTGCAGTGAGCCGAGATCGTGTCACTGCACTCCAGCCTGGTGACAGAGCAAGACTTCGTCTCAAAAAAACAAACAAACAACAACAACAAAAAAAAAACAAAAAACAAAAAGAAAAACGAGCTGAGGGCCAGGCACAGTGGCTCAGGCCTGTAATCCCAATCCCAGCACTTTGGGAGGCCGAGGCGGGTGGATCACGAGGTCAGGAGTTCAAGACCAGCCTGGCCAAGATGGTGAAACCCCGTCTCTACTAAAAATACAAAAATAAGACGGGCATGGTGGCAGGCGCCTGTAATCCCAGCTACTCAGGACGCTGAGGCAGGGAATTGCTTAAACCCGGGAGGCGGAGGTTGCAGTGAGCCGAGATCGTGCCACTGCACACCAGCCTGGGTGACTGAGCGAGACTCCATCTCAAAACAAAACAAAACAAACCAAGCTGAGAAGAATTACTTCCATTTTGTAATTGATTAAGCCAAGACATAAGTAAGCTATTAGTCTTTAATCTAGCTGATGATAAATAATCCTACTAGAAATTAGCCAAAAATGAAACATTATTTTCTCAGAAATTAGCTAAGAAATAAACTGTTATCCAATTCCTATTTAATATTACTGGTAGAAATAATTGACCCCAAATAAAATTATAGCTGAAACTGAACTCAATAAAACTTAATTTGCAAAATGTACTCCAAGAAAGTTGGTTTTGGAAAAATAATTGCCACTAAAGAAAAGTTATAATGGCAGAACACTAATCCGAAAATTTGATGTCGACAAAAATCTGATCAATATATCAAATCTTTCACGAAAAATTTACATAGGAAAAAATTTGGCACCTCCATGAAAATCATTTTAGTAAAATAAACAAGATTAGAAAATGTTTATCTGTGCGCAGAGAAAACCAATCAAGGAAATTAAATTCACCTAATGATGTTTTGCTCCAGGAAATACTCTCTTGATGCCAATTCATCAGTGCTAGTATAATTCTGATTAAAATATGTATGATGATGAACACAGAATATCCTAAGGTTAGAACATCAAACTATCAATAAAGTCAAAACAGCAGAGTCAAAATATACCCATTCTTCAAATTTAATAGCTATAAAAAGCATAATAATATATGTGCTGATATAATCTTCATACTCTCCCCAGAATATACCAAACAGTCTTTCAGCAAGGTGCTTGGAGCTTCTCAGAGAAAGTAAGAATATAGACATGATCATTAATGAGGACTGAGTGTTGTTCAGTTTTGAGGGTTATGGAGGGTGGCCTTCATTTGAGCCCTGCATTTATGGGAAAGAAGAGTCCATACTTTCTCCCCGAGTTCTAATTTGCTGGCATTCTCCAACTACAAGGGCTGCCACCCCTCCCCACTTTCTCAGGTTAAACCAGACATATTTCAAAAGACTCACAGGTGAGAATAGGTACTGAGCCAACACAGGAAGAGACTACCAAAGATATTGTTGGGAAAGACAGCTTGCTCTAACCTTTTCAGATGGGTCATGATGACTGGGCACAATTTTGCTGGACTGAGATTTCTTAGGCACAGGTTTGGAGCTCTGGGGTGGTAGTGGCAGTAGCATCTCTTAGATTCAGCTGCGTCTTGTCCAAGACAGGGCTGCAATCAGAAAGAGGCTCTTTAACACCATTCACCAGAAACATCATAAATTCTCTGAAAATTCTTGAGAATTTTCAGTCTATCTATAGCATCCCTAGGAGAAAACAGACTTTGATGTTGGGCAGATCTGGATTCAAATCTTGGTTTTATCACAATTAACCTCAGGCAAGTGACTGACTTAAAATCTCTGGGCTTCAGTTACCTCATCTGTAAAATGGAGATAAGTATACCTACCTCTGCAGGGTGTTGTTCAAATTAAATGAGACACTTTATGTAAAAAGCCAAGCACAGTGCCTACCATCCTCTGTGAACGCTGGGATGTTGTCTAGCCCCTAGTTTAGGCCTAGCAACACTGGGGACAAATTACATAGGAGTTTTGCATTGAAAACAATGAAGAACATGACAGCTCATATAGTATGGAGGCAAGCTGGTAGAGCCAATGTTCTTTAAAAGGCATGAGGTTCTGGCAAAGCAATTATGACCCTCCAGAGAAAACAATAACTGCACACACATGTATTCGTGATAGGCCAGGCAGCATTCAAAGGCTGCGTTCAATCAGAAGAAACCGTAATCCAGTTCCAGACACCTGGAAGGAACAAAAAATTCAAAAGATGAGATTATAGCAAACTAACTTATTAAAAAATCATTTGACATAAGAACTTGATCTTGGATTTCCCAGCCTCCAGAACTGTGAGAACTAAATGCCACCCAGTCCATGGCACTTTATGGCAGCGCAAACTAGGTGCTGTAGAAACATAATGGAAAGTCAGTAATCTTGTTGGGGACAGGGGCTGGAGGAAGGCTTCACAAAGGAAGTAACATGTGATCAGGACTTAAAATGACAAACAGGTTCCCAAGTTGACTGGGAGGTTTCCAGGCAAAGAAAGCCTGAGCCCAGGCAGAGGCATGAACATACAGAGTTCAGGGATGTCCTAGTTGTCTGGAGTAGGGAGCATAAATAACATGCTGGGGAGGGGTTAGAATGAGGCTGAAAAGCTAGGCTGGGGCCAGGCTGGTAAGAAAAGGAAACAGAAAAGTCTGCAGCTTGAGGGGAAAGTTTAAGAAAGGAGAAAGGCTGATTTGGGTTTCGCTTTGGATGGAGAAGGATGAAACATTTTGTAGGTGAGGAAAAGCTAGTATAAGTATATGCATTCACATATGTTACCAAGGTTGATTCTCACAACAAAACCATGAGGCTAGGCAAGGCAGGTACAATTCTATCTTACAGTCTCAGATGAAGTAAGTAATTTACTACCCAGGACAAACTATTAAGGGGCATAGGCTGCCCAGCTTTTTCCAGGGCAATTTCTAAAATACCATGACGTCTCTTTGATCACACTCAAAAACATTCCAAAACAGTGAAAGGCCATAGTATGAGGAGGTAGAATGAGCACAGGTCTTGGAGTTTGAATAACTGGACTTCTAAGCCAGCCAACTTAGCATTTCTGAGCCTCAATTTCCTCATTTTCAAAACAGCTATAATACCACTTACTTGCAGAGGACTTGTGTGGCTCAAATGCAAATTTACATGTACGAAACCTGATGCATGGCAGGCATTTAATAAATACTGCCTTACTCCCCTCTTCTTCTATCAAATCCAAACCTATATTCCATCTCATTCCTCAAACCTCAGCCAAGCAGCAATAAAGCTAAATTGGGTGCACCCACCCTTAACTGCACTGTATGAAAATCACTTACTCCACTATTATTATTTACACCTCATAAATTTTTTTTTATGGATGACCAAAGACTCACACTCTGAAACCTTTACCTTTTAAAAGGAAAAAGAAATACGGAGTCCACAGGCTAGAAAACTCTCAGCTGGTAACATACAGGTTAACTAAATCTCAGAGAAAATAGGTTATTTAAATGATGGTCATATACCCCATTTATTATCCTGAACACTAATCATTTGCATTGAGGGACAGATGCACTGACTTAGGTAAACTAATTTTCCCAGGGGGAAGGGGAGGAGAGGGGATTGACACTATCAAAAAGATCCTTTCATAAAAGGACACTCTCTGAGGAATGCTCTCAACTTCTGCCACCTACAGAACCCTGAGCCTTGGGCAAGAAAATTAGAATCCTTTCCCCCTTTCAGACTTTCCATGTCCCCTACATACACACTGGCAAGTGTTGCAGACTCCATTGGACCTCCCAGGGCTGGTGCTGAAACCAACACAGGGGCAGCAGGGCTAAGCTGATCAAAACAGTCTACAAGAAGTAGTAGCAACTTCATTTTTTATATAAAGGCAGGTTACAGACAGCAAGGCTCTGGGGAGAGAACACAGCATTGTGTCAATAAAACAGCACTGGGCTGGGAAGGATGCCTAAGGTCTAGTTTTGGCCCTGCTCTTAGTTGGCTGGGTGACACTGGGCAAGTCCCTTTCCCTCTCTGGGACCCAGTTTTCCCACCCAATAAAACGAAGCGGTGGAACCTCTTCGCTATTCAATGTGGTAAATGGACAAGCAATATTAGCAACACCTGGAAATTTGTTAGCAATTTAAAACCTCAGGCCCCAAACTAGACCTATCAAATCAAAATCTGCAAATTAACAATATTCCCAGGTGATTTCTATGCACGTTAAGATTTAAGCGCCGCTGTTCTAGGGTCCCCTCTACCTCTGATCTTCTACGATTCTAAGCGTAGCAGAGGGTGGTGAGAAAGCCAAAGCTGAAGGTGGTTGCCGGTGGGAACAGAAAAGAGCCAGTGAAGATAAAAGGTTAACAATAGAGTGAGGATACGTGTGTCCATCCTCCCTGCATATCCTTCAACCTGTAGCTCAAAAGACATGCTGCAAGTAGCATTTTATGACTTAAATATGTCTGATCCCTCTGCATTTGTAGATGAAATTAATCCTGCACACTTTCACTTGTGAAAAGACGTTTTGTAAAAGTACTCTGATTCAGGCACGTATACTAATTGCTCCATCTAAAAGCTGGGACC
The DNA here is from genome assembly GCF_028878055.3 of Symphalangus syndactylus. Taxonomy (NCBI): domain Eukaryota; kingdom Metazoa; phylum Chordata; class Mammalia; order Primates; family Hylobatidae; genus Symphalangus; species Symphalangus syndactylus. The sequence continues at coordinate 63,696,404 of NC_072447.2, read as the reverse complement.
CAGTCTCGTTTGCTTTGCCATCTCACTCCTTAACAAACACTCCCCCTGCCCAACCTTGTACAGGGCTCACTCCACAGGCTGCTGATCGAGAGGAGATTGAAAAGTTTCCTTACAGGAACGCCGCACATCCCAGCAACAGAATTCAGCAAGGGGCTGGAGTGACGCCCAAGGACCCACTGGCAGGCGACAGAGCCGGACGCTGGAGCCAGCAGTACTTGCCCAAAGGCGCCTACCTCACACCGAGATTGAGGACAGACAGCAAAGACCATCGATGCACCCCTAGACCAGGAGAGGCCAAGGAAATGAACGGAGCTCCTTACTATAGCGACTCGAGTCCGTCTCAACCTGACTCCTGCGCCCGTCCACCAGCCCAGTTGGGATTTTGAAAACCACAGCCGTCATGAAGTGCAGTGGTGATTGGCCAGCAGAGGACCAATCAGCGTGCACAGCTGCGACACGCGAAAGCCTAACAGGAAGGGGTGGAGCTAGGTATTTTAAAATCCAACTCTGCCTCTGAAGAACCTCGCAGTAGGGTGTTGTTTCTAGTATAATTGGTTGGACCAGGCTGGGCTGACACGCAGGGAGTACCGGGTCTCTTTAAAGACGCGTTTTTGGCCAGGCGCGGTGGCCCACTCCTGTACTCCCAGCTCTCTGGGAGAGCAAGTTGGGGCGCATCGCTTGAGCACAGGAGTTGGAGATGAGCCTGGGCAACATGAAAAAACCCCTTCTCTACAAAAGATACAAAAATTAGTTGGGGCGTAGTGGTGCGTACCTATAGTCCCAGCCACTCGGAAGGCTGAGGTGGTAGGATCACTTGAGCCCGGGAGGCAGAAGTTGCAGTGAGCAATGATTGTGCCACTGCTCTCCAGCCTGGGTGACAGACTGAGACCCTGTCTCAAAAAAATAAAATAAAAGACGCGTTTTCATTTAAATAATCTTGCCACAGGATGGGAAGAGCAGAGCAGCTGTATGATGCAGGTACGGGCCTATTAAAACATTAATATTAATAACCCCTTATAGAGTCAAGCATTAACTCCTGCAGGCTTCACAAATAGCCTTGTGGAGGAAGCAAGGCAGAAGTTACTGCCCCTATTTTATGAATGAGCACCCAAAGTGCAGAGAGCTAATAGTAGTTAAGTTAATTCAGCACGTGCTACCCACTATAAAATTTTTTATTGCTTTAAATCCTGTCCAAAAACAAGATACTTGTATTATTGCCATTTTACAGATGACAAAATTGTAGTTTGCTAATAGCTCAATATCTCATTCATTTCATTCATACATTAGTTCAATTGTTTAACAAATATTTATTGATCACCTGCTTTGTGCCAGGAACTAGAATACATATGTGTATATATATATATAATATAATTATATTATAATATAATTATAATATATTATATTATAATATAATATATAATATATATTATATATTATATTATAATATATTATAATATAATATATAATATATATTATATATTATATTATAATATATTATAATATAATATATAATATATATTATATATTATAATATATTATAATATAATATATATTATATATTATATTATATATTATATATATTATATATATATGATCCCAGGCCCTCTTCTCATTTTAATCTCCCTAGGTTATCTCATCCAGATACATGACTTTAAATATCATCTAAAAGCTGGCCCTAAACTCCAGGTTCATGAATCCAAATTACTACTCCACATCTCCACTTGGATATCTAATAGACACCTCAAATTCAGTATGTTCACAATAGAACTTTGAATTGTCAAGGCCCTCCCCAAACCTGATCCTTTTCTCAGTATCCCCCCTTTCAGAAATTGATACCACATCAAACTTGTTATTGAAGCCAGAAAGCTGGGTATCGTCTATGATTCTAACTTTTTTCCATCACCTTTGTTGATTTGACCTCAAAATATATCTATACCCATCAATGTCTCTCTATCTTCACTGCCACCTAGGCTCTCATTTGGCTCACTGTCAAGAGCCTCAAAGCTGTTTTTCCCGTTTCCAAAATTTACCTTTCTCTGATACAAATACAGCACAACAACAAGAGCAATCTTTTTACAAAAGAAAAATGGTATCGTGTCCCTCCCTTCTTCAGTAATTTCCCACAGAATTTAAAATAAAAATCCTAACTACCTACCCTGGTCTACAAGGTCCTGCCTACCTCATCAACCTCACTTCATAAACTGCATTTCGCATTCCCTGCTCTCCAACCATAATAGTCTTCTTTCAAATATTAGAATTTACCAAACTCTCTCTACCTGGTATTTTTGTACAAGATGTTCCCACAGCCTGGAACATTCTTACCTCTGTTTTTAAAATTGCAAGTTTTTTCTCAAGGATCAAGTCTCAGCTTAAATGGCCCCTCTTCAGAGAGGCCTTCCCTGCCCATGTTATTTAAAGGAGGATTCTTCTCCCACTTCATTATACTCAGCCCCTTAACTTTTTAAGGAATAATACTGCAATTTGTAATTTTTAATTTCTCAAGAATGCAAGGTTCATAAAGAGTAGGACCATACATGTTATGCTCTATCTCCACTGATAAGCATTAACAAAAGCTCACGTTTATAAATTATTTACTATATGTTCGAAACTGTTCTAACATTCACAAAAATCCTGTGAGGTATTAATATCCCCATTTGCAGATGAGGATCCTGAGACATGGAAAAGTTTAGTAACTTTCCCAAGATCACACAGCTAATAAGTGATCAGACTGGAATTTAAACACAAGTAGTCTGATTCCAGAGGACAAACATAACCACCACCCCATATCTGCCTCCTTGATAGATAACTGAAAAATATTTATTCACTAAGTAAATGAGCATCTTCTTGTAAAGGTCATCATTGTAGACAAGTATCCCACTGGGATGCACATAAAGGAAATGTAGCATTAACACAAGTCACCATAAGTCTTTAGTCATGAGAGGAAAAGGTCTATCCACCAAAACAACAGCAACACAAAAATCACAAAAGAAGCAATTTCATTTCTCCTATTTTTTCCTAGCTTTTCACATCATCAACAATAAAAACTTACTGAGTAAAAGTTGTGATTTTTCCAAAAATTTTTAAACGTATTTTTCCCTTAGCTGGCATACCTCCAGTTGACTTAAACTTTTCTTTGGGTACCATCCAGAGAGGACACTGAGAAAAGAGAAGACAGCCCTTTGACTCCAAAATTTGTCAATATTTCACTCGTCCCAGGTATACAACATTCTCATAAACTCTCCTTTCTCCTCCCTATGCCTCTGTATTAAAGTGTAATAGAAAAGATCTATTATAATCTACCTTACTTTTACATGAAAGTATATTACAGATGGATCCAAGATTTGAATTTAAAATGGAACCATGAAAATACCAGACAAACTATAAAAGAATATTTTTATAATTTTGCAGAAGGAAAAAAAACTTTCAAAACAAGATGATAAATTGTTAGTAGCTAAAAATTTTAAAATTTATGTTTGGCACAACAAACAGCAAAGCAAGGTTAAAAAGACCTAACAACAAACTGGCAAAAGAAAAAAAAGACAACACCAATGACAATACTTTCCAAAATGTAGAACAAGCTCTCTAGATTCCTCCTCTCTGGGCAGGGCATCTCCAAAAGAAAGGCAGCAGCCCCAGTCATGGGCTTATAGATAAAACTCCCATCTCCCTGGGACAGAGCACCTGAGGGAAATGGCAGCTGTGGGCACATCTTCAGCAGACTTAAACGTTCCTGCCTGCTGACTCTGAAGTGAGCAGCGGATCTCCCAGCACAGCACTCGAGCTCTGATGAGGGACAGACTGCCTCCTCAAATGGGTCCCTGACCCCCTTGCCCCCTGACTTGGAGACACCTCCCAGCAGGGGTCGACAGACACCTCATACAGGAGAGCTCTGGCTGGCATCTGGTCGGTGCCCCTCTGGGACGAAGCTTTCAGAGGAAACAGGCAGCAATCTTTTCTTTTCTGCAGCCTCTGCTGGTGATATCCAAGCAAACAGAGTCTGGAGTGGAACTCCAGCAAACTCCAGCAGACCTGCAGCAGAAGGGCCTGACTGTTAGAAGGAAAACTAACAAACAGAAAGGAATAGTGTCAACATCAACAAAAAGGACGTCCACACAGAAACCCCATCCGAAGGTCACCAACATCAAAAACCAAAGGTAGATAAATCCACGAAGATGAGGAAAAACCAGCGCAAAAAGGCTGAAAATTCCAAAAACCAGAATGCCTCTTCTCCTCCAAAGGATCACAGCTCCTCGCCAGCAAGGGAACAAACTGGACGGAGAATGAGTTTGATGATTTGACAGAAGTAGGCTTCAGAAGGTGGGCAATAACAAACTCCTCCGAGCTGAAGGAACATGTTCTAACCCAATGCAAGGAAGCTAAGAACCTTGATAAAAGGTTATAGGAACTGCTAACTAGAATAACCAGTTTAGAGAAGAACATAAATGACCTGATGGGGCTGAAAAACACAGCATGAGAACTTCGTGAAGCATGCACAAGTATCAGTAGCCAAATCAATCAAGTGGAATAAAGGATATCAGAGATTGAAGATCACCTTAATGAAATAAAGTGTGAAGACAAGATTAGAGAAAAAAGAAAGAAATGGAATGAACAAAGCCTCCAGGAAATATGGGACTATGTGAAAAGATGAAACCTACATTTGATTCGTGCACCTGAAAGTGACAGGGAGAATGGAACCAAGATGGAAAACACTCTTCAGGATATTATTCAAGAGAACTTCCCCAACCTAGCAAGACAGGCCAACATTAAAATTCAGGAAATACAGAGAACACCACAAAGATACTCCTTGAGAAAAGCAACCCCAAGACACATAATCATCAGATTTGCCAAGGTTGAAATGAAGGAAAAAATGTTAAGGGCAGCCAGAGAAAGGTCGGGTTACCCACAAAGAGAAGCCCATCAGACTAACAGCAGATCTCTCTGCAGAAACCCTATAGGCCAGAAAAGAGTGAGGGCCAATATTCAACATTCTTGAAGAAAATAATTTTCAACCCAGAATTTCATATCCAGCCAAACTAAGCTTCATAAGCAAAGGAGAAATAAAATCCTTTACAGACAAGCAAATGCTGAGAGATTTTTGTCACCACCAGGCCTGCCATACAAGAGCTCCTGAAGGAAGCACTAAATATGGAAAGGAAAAATCAGTACCAGCCACTGCAAAAATATACCAAATTGTAAAGAACATCAACACTATGAAGAAACCACATTAACTAGCAGACAAAATAACCAGCTAGCATCATAATGACAGGATCAAATTCACACATAACAATAACCTTAAATGTAAATGGGCTAAATGCCCCAATTAAAAGACACAGATTGGCAAATTGGATAAAGAGTCAAGACTCATCGGTGTACTGTATTTAGGAAACCCATCACATGTGCAGAGACACACATAGGCTCAAAATAAAGGGATGGAGGAATATTTACCAAGCAAATTAAAAGCAAAAAAAGCAGGAGTTGCAAACCTAGTCTCTGATAAAACAGACTTTAAACCAACAAAGATCAAAAAAGACAAAGAAGGGCATTACATAATGGTAAAGGGATCAGTGCAACAAGCAGAGCTAACTATCCTAAATATATAAGCATCTAATACAGGAGCACCCAGATTCATAAAGCAAGTTCTTAGAAACCTACAGAGACTTAGACTCCCACACAATAATAGTGGGAGACTTTAACACCCCACTGTCAATATTAGGCAAATCAACGAGAGAGAAAATTAACAAGGATATTCAGGACTTGAACTCAGCTCTGGACCAAGTGGACCTAATAGACATCTACAGAACTCTCCACCCCAAATCAATAGAATATACATTCTTCTCAGCACCACATTGCACTTATTCTAAGATTGACCACATAATTGGAAGTAAAACACTCCTCAGCAAATGCAAAAGAATGGAAATCATAACAGTCTGTCAGACCACAGTGCACTCAAATTAGTACTCAAGATTAAGAAACTCACTCAAAACCACACAACTACATGGAAACTGAACACCCTGCTCCTGAATGACTACTGGGTAAATAACAAAATTAAGGCAGAAATAAATAAGTTCTTTGAAACCAATGAGAACAAAGACACAACGTACCAGAATCTCTGGGACACAGCTAAAGCAGTGTTTAGAGGGAAATTTATAGCACTAAATGCCCACAGGAGAAAGCAGGAAAGATCTAAAATCAACACCCTAACATCACAATTAAAAGAACTAGAGAAGCGAGAGCAAACAAATTCAAAAGCTAGCAGAAGACAAGAAATAACTAAGATCAGAGCAGAACTGAAGGAGATAGACATATGCAAGATGGATTAAAGACTTATATGTTAGACCTAAAACCATTAAAATCCTACAAGAAAACCTAGGCAATACCATTCAGGACATAGGCGTGGGCAAGGACTTCATGTCTAAAACACCAAAAGCAATGGTAACAAAAGCCAAAATCAACAAATGGGATCTCATTAAACTAAAGAGCTTCTGCACAGCAAAAGAAACTATCATCAGAGTGAACAGACAACCTACAGAATGGGAGAAAATTTTTGCAACCTACTCATCTGACAAAGGGCTAATATCCAGAATCTACAATGAACTCAAACAAATTTACAAGAAAAAAACAAACAACCCCATCAAAAAGTGGGCAGAGGACATGAACAGACACTTCTCAAAAGAAGACATTTATGCAGCCAAAAAACACATGAAGAAATGCTCCTCATCACTGGCCATCAGAGAAATGCAAATCAAAACCACAGTGAGATACCATCTCACACCAGTTAGAATGGCCATCATTAAAAAATCAGGAAACAACAGGTGCTGGAGAGGATGTGGAGAAATAGGAACACTTTTACACTGTTGGTGGGACTGGAAACTAGTTCAACCATTGTGGAAGTCAGTGTGGCGATTCCTCAGGGATCTAGAACTAGAAATACCATTTGACCCAGCCATCCCATTACTGGGTATATACCCAAAGGACTATAAATCATGCTGCTATAAAGACACATGCACACGTATGTTTATTGCGGCACTATTCACAATAGCAAAGAGTTGGAACCAACCCAAATGTCCAACAACGATAGACTGGATTAAGAAAATGTGGCACATATACACCATGGAATACTATGCAGCCATAAAAAATGATGAGTTCGTGTCCTTTATAGGGACATGGATGAAACTGGAAAACATCATTCTCAGTAAACTATTGCAAGGACAAAAAACCAAACACCGCATGTTCTCACTCATAGGTGGGAATTGAACAATGAGATCTCATGGACACAGGAAGGGGAACATCACACTCCGGGGACTGTTGTGGGGTGGGGGGAGGGGGGAGGGACAGCATTAGGAGATACACCTAATGCTAAATGATGAGTTAATGGGTGCAGGAAATCAACATGGCACATGGATACATATGTAACAAACCTGCACATTGTGCACATGTACCCTAAAACCCTAAAGTATAATGAAAAAAATAAATAAATAAATAAATAAATAAATAAAAAGTAAATTCAAAAAAAAAAAAGAAAAACCCTTCAAAAAATCGAAGAATACAGAAGCTGGCTTTTTGAAAAGATTAACAAAACAGATAAACTGTTAGCCAGACTAATAAAGAAGAAAATAGAGAAGAACCAAATAGACACAATAAAAAACATTAAAGGGAATATCACCACTGATCCCACGAAAGCACAAACTACCATCAGAGAATACTATAAACACCTCTATGCAAATAAACTAGAAAATCTAGAAGAAATGGATACATTCCTGGACATGTACACCCTCCCAAGACTAAACTAGGAAGAAATCGAATCCCTGAATAGACCAACAACAAGTTCTGAAATTGAAGCAGTAACTAATAGACTACCAACCAAAAAAGGCCCAGGACCAGACAGATTCACAGCTGCATTCTACCAGAGGTGCAAAGAGGAGCTGGCACCATTCCTTCTGAAACTATTCCAAACAATAGAAAAAGAGGTACTCCTCCATAACTCATTTTATGAGTTCAGCATCATCCTGAAAACAAAACCTAGCAGAGACAGAACAAGAAAAGAAAATTTCAGGCCAATATCCCTGACGAACATTGATGCAAAAATCCTCAATAAAATACTGGCAAACCAAATGCAGCAGCACATCAGAAAGCTTATCCACCACAATCAAGTTGGCTTCATCCCTGGGAGGCAAGGATGGTTCACATCAACATACGCAAATCAATAAACGTAATCCATCACATAAACAGAACCAATGACAAAAATCACATGATTATCTCAATAGATGCAGAAAAGGTCTTCGATAAAATTCAACACATCTTCATGCTAAAAACCCTCAATAAACTAAGTACTGATGGAATGTATCTCAAAATAATAAGAGCTATTTATGACAAACCCACAGCCAATATCATACTGAATGAGCAAAAGCTGGAAACATTCCCTTTGAAAACCGGCACAAGACAAGGATGCCCTCTCTCACCACTCCTATTCGGCATAGTATTGGAAGTTCTGGCCAGGGCAATCGGGCAAGAGAAAGAAATAAAGGGTATTCAAATAGGAAGAGAGGAAATCAAATTGTCTCTGTTTGCAGATGACATGACTGTATCTTTAGAAAACCCCATCGTCTCAGCCCAAAATCTCCTTAAGCTGATAAGCAACTTCAGCAAAGTCAGAGGATACAGAATCAATGTGCAAAAATCACAAGCATTCCTATACACCAATAAGAGACAAACAGAGAGCCAAATCATGAGTGATCTCCCATTCACAATTGCTACAAAGAGAATAAAATCCCTAGGAATACAACTTACAAGGGATTTGAAGGACCTCTTCAAGGAGAACTACAAACCACTGCCTAAGGAAAAAAGAGAGGACACAAACAAACAGAAAAACATTCCATGCTCATGGATAGGAAGAATCAATATCATAAAAATGGCCATACTGCCCAAAGCAATTTATAGATTCAATGCTATCCTCATCAAGTTACCATCGACTTTCTTCACAGAATTAGAAAAAACTACTTTAAATTTCATATGAAAACAAAAAAGAGCCCAGATAACCAAGACAATCCTAAGCCAAAAGAACAAAGCTGGAGGCATCATGCTACCTGACTTCAAACTATACTACAAGGCTACAGTAACCAAAACAACATGGTACTGGTACCAAAACAGATATATAGACCAATAAAACAGAACAGAGGCCTCAGAAATAATGCCACACATCTACAACCATCTGATCTTTGACAAACCTGACAAAAACAAGCAATGGGGAAAGGATTCCCCATTTAATAAATGGTGTTGGGAAAACTGGCTAGCCATATGCAGAAAACTGAAACTGGACTCCTTCCTTATGCCTTATACAAAAATTAACTCAAGATGGATTAAAGACTTAAACGTAAGACCTAAAACCATAAAAACCCCAGACGAAAACCTAGGCAATACCATTCAGGACATAGGCATGGGTAAAGACTTCATGACTAAAATACCAAAAGCAATGGCAACAAAAGCCAAAATTGACAAATTGGATCTAATTAAACTAAAGAGCTTCTGCACAGCAAAATAAACTATCATAAGAGTGAAAAGGCAACCTACAGAATGGGAGAAAATTTTTGCAATCTATCCATCTGACAAAGGGCTAATATCCAGAATCTACAAAGAATTTAAACAAATTTACGAGAAAAAAACAAACAACCCCATCAAAAAATGAGCAAAGGATATGAACAGACACTTCTCAAAAGAAGACATTTACGTGGCCAACAAACATATGAAAAAAAGCTCATCATCACTGGCCATCAGAGAAATGCAAATCAAAACCACAATGAGATACCATCTCATGCCAGTTAGAATGGCGATCATTAAAAAGTCAGGAAACAGATGCTGCAGAGGATGTGGAGAAATAGGAACGCTTTTACACTTGGTGGGAGTGTAAATTAGTTCAACCATTGTGGAAGACAGTGTGGCAATTCCTCAAGGACCTAGAACCAGAAATACCATTTGATTCAGCAATCCTATCACTGGGTATATACCCAAAGGATTATAAATCATTCTAATATAAAGACACATGCACATGTATGTTTATTGCAGCACTATTCACAATAGCAAAGACTTGGAACCAACCCAAATGCCCATCAATGATATACTGGATAAAGAAAATGTGGCACATATACACCATGGAATACTATACAGCCATAAAAACGGATGAGTTCATGTCCTTTGCAGGGACATGGATGAAGCTGGAAACCATCATTCTAGGCAAACTAACACAGGAACAGCAAACCAAATACCACATGTTCTCACTCATAACTGGGAGTTGAAAAATGAGAACACATGGACACAGTGAGGGAAACATCACACACTGGGGCCAGGGGGAGGAATAGCATTAGGAGAAATACCTAATATAGATGATGGGTTGATGAATGCAGCAAACCACCATGGCACATGCCTACCTATGTAACAAGCCTGCACCATCTGCACATGTATCCTAGAACTTAAAGTGTAAGAAAAAATGTACAATGAGAACTCTATGATCAATAAAATAGATGAACTTCCCATCAAAAAAACTGGCAAGAAAATGAACAATTAGAAAAGAAATACAAATGACCAATAACTATGAAAATATGTTCAATTTCACTAAAAATAAATGCAGATTAAAATAATAATAGATTATTTTTGTTTAGGACACTGACAAAGGTTTAATATATTGATAATAACTTCTGTTGATGTGGGAGTGGGTAAACAGTCATTTGTATTCACTGTCGATGCAAATAAAAACTGCCATAAACTTTGGGAGGGTTATTTGAAAATATCTGTTGGATTTCAAATGTTTGAACCCTTTTACCCAGAGATTCTACTTCTGTTAATCTTTACTACAAAAATGCTTAGTTTCAGAAATAAGACTGAAAATTTCCCAAATCTGGGAGAGATATAAATCTAGACTGAAGATGCTAAGCAAATCGTAAACAGGATAAACCCAAAGTAATTAACATAATAAACACATCATAAAACTTCTGAAACTTAACAACCCAGAAAAAAACTTTGAAGGCAGCAAGAGGGGAATGAAATATTTCTAACAGAAGTGAAAATTTCTGAATAACAGTAGATTTCTCATTAGAAACTGTGCAGCCCAGAGGAGATGACACAATATTTTCCAAAAACTAAAAGAAAACAGCTCTAAACTCAGAATTCAATATCCAGGGAAAATATCCTTCAAGAGTGAAGGGAAAAATGGCTGGGCGCGGTGGCTCATGCCTGTAATCCCAGCACTTTGGGAGGCAAGGCGGGCGGATCACGAGGTCAGGAGATGGAGACCATCCTGGCTAACATGGTGAAACCCCGTCTCTACTAAAAATACAAAAAATTAGCCAGGTGTGGTGGCGGACGCCTGTAGTCCCAGCTACTCAGGAGGCTGAGGCAGGAGAATGGTGTGAACCGGGAGGCGGAGGTTGCAGTGAGCCGAGATTGTGCCACTGCCCTCCAGCCTGGGCGACAGAGCAAGACTCTGTCTCGAAAAAAAAAAAAAAAAGAGTGAAGGGAAAATCAAAACATTCTCAGATGAAGAAAAATTAAGAGAATTTGTTGCCAGTAAATCTACCCCAATAGAATAGAAAATTTACAAATTAAAAAAAATAAAAGGTATAAAAGAAGGCATTTTAAAACATCAGGAAGAAAGAACAATAGAAATAGCAAAGTATGGGTAAATTCAACAGACTTTCCTTCTGATCCTGAGTTTTCTCAAATATGTTTGACAGTTATGGCAAAAATTAGAACACTGTCTCATGTGGTTCTCAATGTAGGTACAGGAAATGTTAAAAACAGTAATATCAAAAAATAAAGGATAAAGAGATGTAAAGGAAGGAAACGTTTCTATACCTCTCTCAAACTGCGAAATGATAACTCCAGTAGAATCTGAAAATACACACACACACACACACACACACAGTAATACCTAGAGCAACCACTATGAAAGCCACGTGAAGAGAGACACTCAAAACCACTATAGATGCATCCAAATGGAATTATAGTGAATGTTCATGTAACTGACTGGAAGGCAGAAAGAAAAAGCAAATATAAAAATGAAAACTAGAAGGAATAACCAGAAAACAAAAAAAAATGGCAAACTTAAGGTATGACATATCAATAATCATATTAAATGTAAATAAATTAAGTAAAACAATTAAAAGACAGATATTGGCAAAGCGAATTTTAAAAAGCACACCCCAGGCCTGACACAGTGGCTCATGCCTGTAATCCCAGCATTTTGGGAGGCCGAGGTGAGCAGATAAGGAGGTCAGGAGATCGAGACCATCCTGGCTAACATGGTGAAACACTGTCTCTACTAAAAATACAAAAAATTAGCTGGGTGTGGTGGCCCGCCCCTGTAGTCCCAGCTACTTGGGAGGCTGAGGCACAAGAATTGCTTGAACCTGGGAGGCAGAGGTTGCACTGAGCTGAGATTGCGGCACTGCACTCCAGCCTGGGCAACAGAGTGAGACTCTGTCTCTCTCTCTCTCTCACTCACACACACACACACACACACACACACACACACACACAAGGCCTGGTGCGGTGGCTTACACCTGTAATCCCAGCACTTTAGGAGGCTGAGGCAGATGGATCACAAGGTCAGGAATTCGAGACCAGCCTGACCAACATCAACATGGTGAAACCCTGTCTCTACTAAAAATACAAAAATTAGCCAGGTGTGGTGGTGCGCACCTGTATTCCCAGCTACTCAGGAGGCTGAGGCAGGAGAATCACTTGAACCCAGGAGGTGGAGGTTGCAGTGAGCCGAGATCGCACCATTGTACTCCAGCCTGGGTGATAGAGGGAGACTCTGTCTCAAAAAAAAAAAAAAAAAAAAAGAAAGAAGCACACCCCAATGACATGCTGTCAACAAGAAAACCCCCTTCAAATACAATGATATAAGCAGATGGAAATTAAAAAGTGGAAAAAGATATATCATGCATACATTAATTTTAAACAAACAGAAGTGGCTATATTAATATCAGTTAAAGTAATATCAGAGCAAAGTAAATTAACAGGGTCAGAGAGAAACATTACATAATATTAAAAGAGTCAATCGACCAAGAAGATACAGCAATCTCAAACATGTATGTACCAACCAACAGATCTGAAAAATACACGAAGCAAAGACTGACAGAATTGAAAGGAGAAACAGACAAATCCACATTTACAGTTGGAGACTTCAACATCCCTATCTCAATAATTGATTTTTAAAAATCAACTAGATAAAAAATCAGCAAGGGTATAGAGGAATTCAACAACAACAGCAACAAACAGAATCTAATTGACATTTATAGAACATGTCACCCCCCAAAAAAAACAAAAAAAAAACAAAAAAAAAAAACATTCATTTCAAGTGCCCATGGAACTTTCACCAAAATAGATGATACCCTCAGTTGTAAAACAAATCTCAGCAAATAAAAAAAGAATTGAACTCATAACACAGTATGTTCTCTGACCACAATGGGATCAAACTAGAAATGAGTGACAAGAATAACAGAACAACAGGGCCGGGCGTGGTTGCTCATGCCTGTAATCCTAGCACTTTGGGAGGCCGAGGCGGGTGGATCACGAGGTCAGGAGATCCAGACCATCCTGGCCAACACGATGAAACCCTGTCTCTACTAAAAATACAAAAAATTAGCTGGGCGTGGTGGCAGGCGCCTGTAGTCCCAGCTACTCGGGAGGCTGAGGCAGGAGAATGGCATGAACCCAGGAGGCAGAGTTCATTTGAAAAATGAGAACACATGGACACAGTGAGGGAAACATCACACACCGGGGTCAGTCAGGGGGTGGGGGCCTAGGGGAGGAACAGCATTAGGAGAAATACCTAATGTAGATGATGGGTTGATGGATGCAGCAAACCACCATGGCACATGCATACCTATGTATGCTCACTGCAAGCAGTGAGCCGAGATCGTGCCACTGCCCTCCAGCCTGGGCGACAGAGCAAGACTCTGTCTCAAAATAAATATATAAATAATAACAGAACAATCTCCAAACACTTGGAAACGAAACGACATACCTCATGGATCAAAGATGAAGGTTTAATCAAAATAAAAAAAAAAAACACTGAACTGAATGAAAACGAAAATACAACACATCAAAATTTGTGGGCCAGGTGCAGTGGCTCACACCTGTAATATCAGCAATTTGAGAGGCAAACATGGGGACAATTACCTGAGGCCAGGAGTTCAAGACCATCCTGAGCAACATAGGGACATTCTGTCTCTATTTAAAATAGATACATTCATTTTTAAATTATATATAATACATATACATATTATACACATAAATATATTGTATTATATATATTTCATTATATATTTTATTATACATGAAATACAATATTATATACTATTATATATAATAAAATATATATTGTACATATATATAGGGAGAGAGACAGATATATATAGAATAGATGATACCATATATACATATATACGTGGGTCACAGCTAAAATATATACATATATACATATGGGCCACAGCTAAAACTGAAAGGGAAATTTATAACACTATTTAATATTAGAAAAGAGGAAAAGCTGAAAAGTCAATACTCTAAGCACCCACCTCAATACTAGAAAAAGAAGAGAAAAGTAAATCCAATGCAAGCATAACTTAGGAAAAAATAATGATAAAAGCAGAAATCAATGAAATTAAAAACAGAAAAACCAAGAGTAAAAATCAATGAAACAAAGTCTGGTTCTTTGAAAAGATTAAAAACCTGGCAAACCTCTACCAAGATTGACAAAGAAAAAGAAGAAACAAATTAACAATATCAGAAATGACATAGATTAATAAATTTTACAGATCTGCTGCACAACAGAGTGCCTATAGTTAACAGCACTGGGCACTTCAAAATTTGTTAAGAGGGTAGACATCATGTTAAGTGTTCTTGCCAAGAAAACACCCAACAACAACAACAAAGGAACACAAGGAAACTTTGGCTGGTGTTGGATATGTCTACTACCTTGATTATGGTAATGGAATCATGAGTGTTTACATGTGAACAAGCTCGTCAAATTATATACATTAAATATATGCAGTTCTTTGTATTAATATATCAATTATACCTCAATAAAAGTTTTTTTAAAAGAAATAAAACAGACCCTACTGACATAAAAGGATACAGACCCTACTGATATAAAAAGGATAAAGGAACACTTTAAACAACACTACCCACATAAATTTGACAACTTAAAAGAAATGGATGAATTCCTTCGAAAGCACACTGCCATAACACACCCAATAGGAAATACATCATTTGAATAGTCCCAGTTTTAAATAAATTCAATTATTAATTTTTAAATTTCCCAAAAGGAAAATCTCCAGGCCCAGATGGTTTCACTGGAGAATTAAGCAAAATATTTAAAGAACAATTAATATCAATTCTACATGTCTCTTCCATAAAATAGAAAAGGGAACAATTCTCAACTTCTTATATGAGAACACTTTTACAGTGATGCCAAAAACATCCAAAGATAATATAAAATAAGAAAACTCCATGGCCAATATCCCTCATGAATACAGAAACAAAATTCTTAACAAGATATTAGCAAACAAATTTGAGCAACATATTAAAAGTATTATTTAATATATACCATGACCAAGTGGGATTTATCCCAGGGATGCAAGGCTAGTTTGAAAAATCAATCCATGTAATCCAACATAGACATTGTCTAATATACTGAGAACTACAAAACATCATTAAGAGAAAGACCTAAATAAATGGAAAGATGTCCCGTGTTCATTGATCAGCTTACTTAATATTGTTAAGATGGCAATAATGCCCAGGTTGATCTACAGAATCAAGACAATCCCTATCAAAATCTGTGTGGATCAGGGATAACATATCAGACCTAAGAATATTGTCATTTGAAAATCTTGCTTACAAAGGTTGGCCCTTGGCTAGCATCTGGGAACTTGGATTTGGGGAGGGTTCCCACAACACCAATTGATAAGATGAGCTCACTTTGCCTTATGGCTTATGGTGAACACCAGATTTCCTCCTAGAAATCTGAAATTTTGGTATGTGCTAGGTAGGAGGTGCCTGTATGACCAGCCCTCAATAAAAACCCTTGCCACTAATTCTCCAGTGAGCTGCCCTCATAGACAACATTTCACACATGTTGTCACAGCTTGTTGCTGGAAAATGTTATGTTAAGAAGCCAGTCACAAAAGACCACATATTTTATGATTCAATTTATATTGAATATCCAGAATAGGCAAATATATAGAGACAGAAAGTAGATTAGTGGTTGCCTAAAGCTGGGATGTATAGGGGTGGAGGGGTGGCTGGGGTGTGATAGATAAAGGGTATAGGGTTTCTTCTAGGGGTGATTTAAAAAAGCTCTAAATTGATCATGGTGATGGTTGTTCAACTCTGTGACACAAGATACTAAAAAAAAATTGAGTTGTACACTTTAAATGAGCAAGTTACGTGGTACATAAATTATATTTCAACAAAGCTGTTATAAAAAATAACATAGTAGCTAATAAAGTATATCAATTCCTAAAAACTGTTACATTGAAGAGTGGCAAGGATAGATTCAATGAAACCAGTTAGTCAGTTACTACAATAATCCAGGCAGTTTGGATCAGCGGATTCAACTTTCTTGGCCTTGACCAAGCACCTTTTTACGGTCTCAGGCTAGCAATTCTTCAAGAACCATTATCGCTTATTTTCAATTATGTAAATATTGTTAAGGATTTACTAGTATATATGAACCCGTGCTATCCTTAGCAGGGTAAGTGAAAATGGGCAAAACACAGTCATTCTCTTCAAGAAGTCCTGTTTTTGGAAAGATAAAGCTCATAATGAAACAAATACACCACAAGGCAGAATGTGATATGTGAATTATAAATTCACTAGGTGAATGTAAAACTGTTGAGAATTTCAGAAGACACATATGATTGAGTTCACTCTTATTATCAACACCATCACTATTGTCATAATCATCTCAACATCACCAAGAGTTACTGAGTGTGTAAACACATGAGCCACTGCTAGGTTGCACACAGTTACTGCCTTCCTTGAACCCATACACATCTTCATGATGGAAATATTAAGGAAATGTATCAATAAATACGACATACACAAAAATGCAGTTTTTAGGATGGGGAGTGATTCTGTCAAAGAGAAATCACCAATTTCCCTTTTAATTGGAGGAATGCCTTCTCAAGACGGCTTTTGTACGGTGTGTTCTCCTACTGCATGAGAACACGTTTTCCAACAGCTGCGACCTCCTAGTGGCCACATGAAGTCATTACCCCGATTCATCATCCTGACTTGAGAGCTGGAGTGCAGTTGGCAAGATCACTCCTCATTGCAGCATCAACCTCCCGTGCTCAAGCGATCGTCCCACCTCAGCCTCCAGAGTAACTGAGACTACAGGTACGCGCCACCACACCCAGCTAATTTTTTCTTCTTTTGGTAGAGATGGAGGTTTTGCTGTGTTGCCCAGGCTGGTCTCAAACTCAGACTCTTGCCCTCAAGCAATACTCCCACCTCAGCCTCTCAAAAGTGCTGGAATTACAAGAGTGAGCCATCGTGCCCAGCTGTCATCAAGTAATACTATATTTAATTTTTATTATTTTTTCTTTTGAGACAGTCTTGCTCTGTCATCCTGGCTGGAGTGCAGTGGCATGATCTCGGCTCACTGCAACCTCCCCCTCCCAGGCTCAAGTGATCCTCCCACCTCAGCCTCCCGAGTAACTGGGACTACAGGCAGGCACCACAACATACTGCTAATTTTATTTTATTTCATTTATTTTTTGGTAGAGACGGAAGTTTTGCTATGTTGCCTAGGCTGGTCTCAAAGTCTTGCTCTCAAGCTTTCTTCCCGCCTCAACCTCCGAAGGTGCTGGTATTACAGGAGTGAGCTGCAGCGCCCAGCTGTCACCAAGTAATAGTATATTTAATTAATTTATTATTTATTTCTTTATTTTTTTTGAGATGGAGTCTCGCTGTCGCCAGGCTGGAGTGCAGTGGCGCGATCTTGGCTCACTGCAACCTCTGCCTCCCAGACTCAAGTGATTCTCCTGCCTCAGCCTCCCAAGTAGCTACAGACGCATGCCACCATGCCCAGCTAATTTTTGCATTTTTTGTAGAGACGGGGTTTCACCGTGTTGGCCAGTTTGGTCTCGACCTTTTGATCTCGTGATCCACCTGCCTCAGCCTCCCAAAGTGCTGGGACTACAGGCGTGAGCTACCGTGCTTGGTTATTTTTTTTTTTTCTTTTGAGACAAGAGTCTCACTCTGTCGTCCAGGCTGGAGTGCAGTGGCACGATCTCGCTTCACTGCAACCTCTGCCTCCTGGACTCAAGTGATTCTCCTGCCTCAGCCTCCCAAGTAGCTACAGACGCATGCCACCATGCCCAGCTCATTTTTGTATTGTTAATAGAGACAGGGTTTCACCATGTTGGCCAGGATGGTCTCGATCTCTTGACCTCATGATCCGGCCGCCTCAGCCTCCCAAAGTGCTGGGATTACAGGCGTGAGCCACTGCGCCTGGCTATTTAATTTTTTTTCTTTTGAGACAAGAGTCTTACTCTGTCGCCCAGGCCGGAGTGCAGTGGCGCCATCTTGGCTCACTGCAACCTGCACTTCCCAGTTCAAGCCATCCTCCTGCCGCAGCCACTGCACCCAGTTGTAATGTTTAAAACATTCATTCACTGATATACTATCTGCAGGGCAGGATAAACATTTTCTCACCAAGTAATAGTATATTTAAGTTTTTTCTTTTTTTTCTTTTGAGACAGAGTCTTGCTCTGTCACCCGGGCTGGAGTGCAGTGGCGCCATCTTGGCTCACTGCAACTCCGCCTCCCAGTTTCAAACAATTCTTCCGCCTCAGCCTCCCGAGTAGCTGGGACTACAGGCGCACGCTACCACGCCCCGCTAATTTTTGTCTTTTTAGTAGAGACCAGGTTTCGCCATGGTGGCCAAGCTGGTCTCGAATTCCTGAGCTCAGGTGATCTGCCTGCCCCGGCCTCCCAAAGTGCTGGGATTACAGGCGCGAGCCACCACGGTCAGCCTAAAGTACTTTTTAAAGGTTATTTTGTCAGATGTTCCAGAAAAGTTTGTTGGTTTGACAGGAAGGAAATAAACTAATTAAAGGCTAGTTCCTTCAGCCAGTTTTCCTCCCACATCTCCAGCCTGACACAGGATATATTTCTATATTTATAATATATGATCAATATATAAGGCAAAAAGCTCTCGTCACGACTGACAATACATGTTGTACCTTTAACAAGCCACAGATGGACTGGAACAAAAGCTATTAGCAGAAAGTTCTCTACCAATCGGAAACTGAAAGAAAACAATACAAAAATAAACCAATCAAAATATAGATGAGGGACGGAGAGCGAGGCGACCAACCGCCTCAGCCCAACTGCCTCAGAATAACGGAAATGCTTCCACAGAAATGCACCTCAGAATAACCGGTACAGGAGGCGGCCGCATTGACCCCACCATTCTCACCAGCAGGGGGAGATCACGAATCAGCGCTTTTTTTTTTTTTTTTTAGTCGGACTTGAAACCACCAGATGGGGCCAGAAGATCAGAGTAGGTACCTTTCTACTTTTCTTTTTCTCAGGGAATTTCTCTTCTATCTCCAGACCCTGAAAGAAATAAAAGGCATACTAATCACCCCCCCCCCCACACACACACACACACACACACTCCCCGCCACCCCCACCCCCAATACGATGGAAGTGGCCAGTGCTGCCAAGCAACCCCCCACCAGTCACGTGGCCTCTGCGCTCCAGTGAGTCATTTATAATTAAAGTGGTAGGCGTTTCATAAGGCTGTGCGTGAATTAAATGAGATAATGCATGTAATACACAGTACCAGGCAAATTCTCAGTCCCCACTCCAGACCCGTAGAATGAGAAACTGAAGCCCTCCAGGTGATTCTGATGCACGCCAAAGTGTGACAATTATTGCTCTGGGAAAGAAGCCTACCCACTCAGATAGCTAACCAAGTTTTTTGGTCATTTTTACAGATCCCATGGCGCTGTGATTTCTGAATTATGTTTCCTGCCCTAAAAATTCCAAAACCTTGTGTCTTGAGCCCACCTGTGTGCCCAGTAGTGTGGTGGATGCAATGAAAAAGAGATAGATAACCTTCTAGGCTTGCAATGTAGGTAATCTAGGAATAGGAAAAGGTAATTAATTCCACAAGGCCAGATTTAGTAAATGTCAGATGAATTATCCTGACAATAAGCAAATGTTCTAGGAAATCAGGGGAAGGAAATTTCATAATTATAAAAGGGAAGAGCCTGACCAGAAATAGCCACTGCCAAGCCAAGCCCACCCCTCAAAATTAGCCATAAGTCGTTTTCTACCACAAGGTTATGGAACAGAACTTTAGCTGCCTAATTAAGCCCCTGCCTATAAAAGAACCTCTAACATACCTAAGACTCCACTTATCTTTAGAAGTTGCCCCCTGAAATTTTTTTATGATAATGTTTATAGACTTTTAAAGTCCTTTATTTTACCCCCTCCACTCCTCCAATCGCTCATAGGAAAGAACAAACATGTACAATGCAGACAAAACACAAATACTTGACAGAAGTAATTATACAGCTCCATTGCCAAGATGTTCAAAATGACTAATTTTTCACTTTAGTGTGGTTGCATGAAGCTGCTCTAAATGTCATTGTGTACTCTCATGGCAGGAAAACAAATCAGGAGAAAAAGAAATGGTGTTCCCAATTATGTTGGTCCACAGTAAATGATGTCTGATAATCATTGGCATCACTGCCCATTTTCTAAATGGTCATTGTATCATCACATAAAAGGTAGGCTAAATCTGAGGCTGGAAGATACCCAGCAAGACTACCAGACAGACAGTGATTTCATGAAGGCTGATGGTTCACTTCATTTAATTTCCTTTTGCCATTATTCATGATAATTATATTATAAACACAGGTCCCATTTTTATTATCTTCATAGTTTTTTCTAGCCAAATGCAAACCAAGAGTGTATTTAAAGTCTTGATTTGCACTATTATTCACAAGTTTGTGTGAAAGAGAAGATGTTTGGGTAGAATAAACAAGGTTACAAAATAGATGATGGTGCTTAGAAAAAAAAATGATGACCAAGGCTTTTGTGTTTAATATCTCAATATTTGGCTATTAAAGGCAAACCTAAGTGCGGACTATTCACACGCCTTCACACACTAATACAATATATTCCTTACTTTGACTGTTTGAACATCCCTTATCCCTCACCTGCTCTCCACCCCCTCTACTCAGTACAGACCAATTTGAGAGCCTCATGAAGAGAAAGAAGAGGGAGTAAATGTACTGTGACCTATGACTGAGCCAGGTCTGCCTTGATTCTTCCCTTACATTTCGCTCATTGGTTTCACATCCAAATGCTGCTCTTACCTGCTCCTGGTTAGCCTCCAGGATGACAGGATTCAGGTTCCCTGGGAGAGTGCTCTGATCATCCATAGTACTCTCTTTGTCATTTGGTGATTACTAAGACATTTTCCAGGCATGAGTCATGGTTGTTCCTTTCTGGGCTAGAAGACACAGAGTTTTTGTTTTTGTTCTGTTTTGTTTTTAATCTCTTAGAGATATGATTTCTTGTGCTTGGAGAATATGTAAACATTTTCTTCCTTTGCTTCATATTCCACAGAGATGAGCCAGACACAGGAGCTCCAACTTTGTCTTTAATCATCAAAAGTTGCCCCTTGACAAAAGGACGGTATAGGAAAAGCAACAAAGACCCTCTTCATGATCAAACTTTAGTCCGGCTTCTCTGAGCCCACTTCTCAACTAGGCCTCAACTTTGGCCTATAAGAACTGCAACTTTCAGCACAATTTCATCCACCTGCCTCCCAACACATACACCACATACACACACTAAGAGACTTGAACAAACACCAGCGTAGTTTCTATCAGCTCAAGGCCATTTCCCTAGGATGACAATCTCAGCCCTTTTAAAATGCCTTCCTGAGACAGTTCATTGCTGCCAAAACAATTTACTGTTTGTTCAGGCCAAAACCTGACTACAGGCCCTGACTCCCTTCCTTACAGCATGTACTTTAGAAAACTTGCAATTGTAAATTCTTTCTCTCTTCTTTTAAGATGTATCTTCTACAACCCAGGACTGTCTTCCTCAACAACCTGGAAGCCATCCCTTTGTAATGTAATGATCAAGAAAAATAGGGTCCATGTCTCCCTGTCTCTATGGGAAGGTAGGAGCTTAGCTTTCTTTTCTTTTCTTTTCTTATTTTACTTTGTTTATTTAATTTCTTTCTTTATAGTTCTTAATTATGTTTTTCTTTATAAACCTGACATTATGAACATAGGGAACCTAACTTTAATAAGCACCCATTAGCAAACACAGATGCCCCCATACATTGACCAAGCTCACCCCCACTCAATGTCCTTCGGTACTTTTCTTTAGCACACCCTGCCTTTTGTGTCAGTGGAGTTGAGATCTGTTCATCAGAAGTCTCTCTCCTCTACTGCACTGGCCTGAATAAAATCTGTCTTGCTGCCTCTAACAAATTCCAGGCTCTGTTTCTCTTTGACACCATAAACTAACAGGATCAAAATCATATAGCAGAGTTAGAGATGCAATCTCAGGGGCAACAGGAAAAAGAATAAATGGAGGTAGAACCAAGAATATGGAACTCTTTTAGAGGATCATCTCAACTGATTGTTAATTCAGATGCATTTATTTACATGCATGCAGTTTTAAAGTGGAGACGTGGAGAAAAGACAAGGAAAGACGAGACTTGGGCACAGGGAGAGACATTTGGTTGTGGGATAATATTTCCAAACTGGGGCTAAACTCAGTAAGATGAGATGAAGGCATCTCAAAGTGTAATGGATAAATCTCTAACACATACTGTAGCCAACAAACCAGCACTGGCCAGATTGAAAAGATTAAGTGGAGCTTAAGTCTTTTCATGGCCTAAGGAGTCTGTAAAAGACAGACCCTGTCTCAACTAGATCAGCCTTTCTCTGGACAACTTATTTCTCATAGGGAAGGTCAGAGCCTGCTAGACCACTTAGAGCACACAGAATCCTTAGAGCCCTCCAACTTTGTGCTGTCACTGTTCTCTATAGAAACGGTGATGTCATGAAGAGGTAACTCTGGTACCAGCTGGCAGTCAAGTCTGTAGGAGGGCATGGAGAGTTGAAGAAAAAAGCAGTATCTTGAGGCAGACTGGAAGAGTCATCACAGCATCTAAATCGACAAGAAAACATCATTCCAGGGTCCCACATGATGGCCTACTCTGGTACTACAATGGTAGGGACATCTGACTTCTTTTTGACTAGCTAAGGGGGCATCTTAATGGTGAGGTGAAACTACAGAAGCTGCTAAGGCAGCCTCCAAGTTTCTATTTTCATACTTTTATTTGGGATACCCAGAAAAGATTTTGATCAACATTTCTCTGTTTCTATGTAAATCTAAAGATCTCTTGCAACATAACTCTGATTCTCTAGTAGGGATATGATTAGATTGTTCTGAAGGTCTAGCAGGAAATGAAAAGAGAAGGGATATCTTGATGGACTGTGAGCCAGAGAAAATGTGAGAAAAATGGCGTGTACCCTCATAGAGATAACAGAAAAAGTTTGTCCCACCGCAGGCAGCCTGATGTGCTTTTGATGGGAATAGGTTACTGAGTTTGCCAACATGCTCACCTTTGCTTAGGTTGTGACAGTTTCAGGCATTGTGACCCAACAAACTCTGTTGCCACACCCCAGGGTCAGAGGCAGCAGGGGAAAGCCTGGCCCCTCAGTCTGGTCCAACAGCTGACAGGGGTGGCAGCCAACTGCAGGTGCCCAAGAACTTGGCACTTCTCAGTTCCATCTAAAGGGGCACATCTCCTGGGTGTCACGTTTTCAGCCAAACGTCTAAAAGAACTTCATCATCAAGGTAATGAGTTCATAAATTTTGTTTTTCACAGTTCTTTTGGACTTGGACTTAGGCTGTTTCTGAATCACATGAGGGACTCTTTGCCTCCACCTCTTTTTTTACTAGGCTAGTGTTCTCTATGTAGCTCTTGGAAAAAAAGAAACTCCCTCTTCAGAGTGAGTCTTTTCCTATAACTTTTTCAAGGTTTCACAGAGATTCCTGAAGGAAGAGTTCAAAAAGATCTTGGTTGGGCCGGGCGCGGTGGCTCACGCTTGTAATCCCAGCACTTTGGGAGACCGAGGCGGGCGGATCACGAGGTCAGGAGATCGAGACCACGGTGAAACCCCGTCTCTACTAAAAATACAAAACATTAGCCGGGCGTGGTGGCGGGCGCCTGTAGTCCCAGCTACTCGGAGAGGCTGAGGCAAGAGAATGGCGTGAACCCCGGAGGCGGAGCTTGCAGTGAGCCGAGATTGCGCCACTGCACTCCAGCCTGGGCGACAGAGCGAGACTCCGTCTCAAAAAAAAAAAAAAAAAAAAGGTCTTGGTTGGAGGCAGGGATGGTAAAGAGCAGGAATGTAGTATTATCATGTGAAAGGATAGCCATTAGAGAATAGCTATTATTAATATGCTGTAGGGGAATAGAGAAGGGGTGGAAGGAAAGAAGGAAGAAGGGAGAAAGAGAAGGGGAGGGAGGGGGAGGGGAGGGGGAGAAAGGGGAGGGGGAGAAAGGGGAGGGGGAGAAAGGGGAGGGGGAGAAAGGGGAGGGGGAGAAAGGGGAGGGGGAGAAAGGGGAGGGGGAGAAAGGGGAGGGGGAGAAAGGGGAGGGGGAGAAAGGGGGAGGGAATGGAAAGGGGAGGGAGGGAGGGGAGTGGGGAGAGAGGGGAGGGGAAGGGCAGAAGGGAGAGCGGGAGTGGGGAGGGTCGGAGGGGGAATTCAACAGCCCTCTAATACTTGGCAAAAAGGATTTCTCTTATTAAAATTTAAAAAGAAATCAAATTCAAGCCCCAAATACCAAAAACAAGTCTACTGAGCTCTTAACTGTGTGTTCTGAGCATAAATCTCAGGTCTTACGTAGCAAAAATCAGTCACTGGCTTCTGTCATTTCCTTTTTACTTTTAGTTCCAGACTGGGTTGGGAGGCGGTGGTGGGGGGTGATGGTGGAAGGAAGTTGGCAGAGATTATTTTTTCTTTCTAAAATAAATTAAACTTGATCCTATTGGATCAGGGTCTGGTCTTCCCTCAGATTTCTGTCTCTCGGTGTTATATTGATGGTTATTAGACTGGGTTTTCTCAGCATTCAAAATCTTGTTCTATATATTGAAATTGTATATGTTGTTTTAATAAAAGGGCTATTTATTTACTGCTATTGACTTTAGTATTTTCCAATGGCTTTGAGTGATGTGTTATAGCTATTTATCTAATTTCACTTTCTTTAGTGTAATGGGAAAGACTGGTTGAACTGGAGTTAGCTAGAATTAAGTTAGAGGGGGTAACGTGAGCTGGAGTTTTTGAAGGTACTCGAGGGGGTAAAGAAATGTGGAGATCAGAGAGATTTAGTTAGTAGAGTTGGGTAGAAGTAAATCACTAAATGTAATCCCCAAAGTCACTAGATTTCCTTTTGAATTTGATTCCCAGGTCATCATACTCTCATGATTCCAAATACTTGGTGTGGGGAGTCTAAATTAAAGGAGACTATGGATTTTGCTAAAAGATAATGATCCTGAGCATCAAGTTCAAACATCTCAATGTTTCCCCCACTGCTCACCCCACCAGTTCCTAGCCTAAACCTATATATGAAACACAGAAATGGATTTCAGAACCCCTCCAGAGATTCTTATCCAAACTGACCCGGTCTCCAAAAACCATATATAAGCATTTCAGCTTTCTTTTATTTCTCTTTCCAGATGTCTGATGACATTGACTGGTTACGCAGCCACAGGGGTGTGTGCAAGGTAGATCTCTACAACCCAGAGGGACAGCAAGATCAGGACCGGAAGGTGGTAAGATAAAAAATGACTCATGCCGAGGAGTAGGAAAAATTGGCATATGGGTATAGATATCCTGGGGCCCAAGATAAACTAATGGACGATGATACCCTGACTTCTCCAAGCAACCAAGCTCAACAAGGTCTGTCAGGGGCCAGCGTGCTCATACATCACACAGAGATAAAAATCAAGGGAGGGACAGGGTGTGGTGTGATGTAAAGGACCTGGAGAGGGGAGGCTGGGGAGGAGCCTGAGGGAGGAGTGGTGGTTGCCTGGCAACCAGCCTCTATTAGTTAAGACCTCTTAAGTCATAATAATATTGCCTAGCTAACAATGTTACCTTAGGACCCCTCAGGAGGGCAAAATGCTTCATGGTCTGTTTCCCAAACTTCAAGTAATTTCACAGGGCTTCACAGTCTTCAATCATGTTCAAATGCCACACATACTATTATTTAATTAATATGTATTTTTACAATGTTTTAAAAATTGACTTACATTTTAAAAATTACAATCATACTAAGAAATATTATCCATAATATCCCAGGTTTGATGTTCTAGTATTTATTCTCCCTAATGCACAATAAAATTCACCTATTAAATGCAGAAATATTTATCCATACACTACTTAAAATATTCTATATTATTGATAATAAAATAAATTTTGAGAAACACTAGTGTAGTAGCAAGTGCTCTAAACTGGAAGCCAGGAAAATTGAGTTCTAATACAAGCTCCACATTTGTGTCAGTTGGGCAAGCCATTTCTCTTCTCAGTTTTCTAATTAATACATGTGGATATTGTACCTTGGGCCTCACTCTGACAGGAGGTTGGTATTCTCATTTAAGAAATGTACTAATGCTAAGATTCTGTCTGCCTAACAATAATCACAGTATTAACTCACTATGTGCCAGGCAATCTGCTTTTACATGCTTTCCATATAGTGTCTCAGTTAATCCTCACAAGAACCCTCTGAGGTAGGTGCTATTATCATCTCCGAGAAAGAGAAATTATGCCCCTTTCTCTAGAGTTTTTCTAAATTCACCCTTCTAATTTGATGCAGATATGCTTTGTCGATGTGTCCACCCTGAATGTAGAAGATAAAGATTACAAGGTGCGTATTCTCTGCTCAGAGTCAGAATCGGTGGGAAGCTGCTGAGAAGGATTATCAGTGAAGTATGAAGAATGGAAAATGTTGGGGGAGAGAGGGGAAAGGTGGAGGGGACTTGGGGGAAATCCAGCATTCTCATGAGCCCAAGATCCCTGGTTCTGAATTTACTGTCACTCTTGATATCAAGTCTCACTTTAGAAGCCACTTAAGTTGCTGGTAGGACTAAAAGAGATAAAACACGGAAGATAGCATGTCAGAAAAGTTGTTTCTTATTTTTTTATTTAAAAAAACCCATCCAAAGGGTGATGAATATAGTTCTTGAGATTGATGGCTTTGTGAACATCTTCAGAGTGGGGAGTAGTAATTTGTGGAGGGAACTTCGTCTCATTCTTCAAAGATTAGCTAGCCTCACAAGCCTACCTCTCCTGAAGAAAGAAAAAAGATTAAAAAAAGATAAAAGAAGTCATAACATTCACGATTTGAAGTCATAGCCTAGGGGGGCAGCTTGTAGCTTGGAGAAATCTCCAAAAGTAACTGTTTAAGAATCTCACCCTTTAATTCCATAGGATGCTGCTGGTTCCAGCTCAGAAGGCAACTTAAACCTGGGAAGTCTGGAAGAAAAAGAGATTATCGTGATCAAGGACGCTGAGAAGAAAGACCAGTCTAAGGTACACTTAGCCTCTGAGATTCCACCACTTCTAATTTTCAGAGCTCAATGATGAGTCTGAGGACTGGATCAGACATGGTAAGACACCTACTGTCAAACAGGCTCATCAATTTGAATACTATGACATTCTAGAGAACACAGGCCTAAGTTCAAGACCACAGTAAGTTCAACACCCAGGTACTTAATAATGGCACTAATCACAGAGGCTCAGAATGTCCTCTCCTGATTTCCAGCTACCCATCCAATCAGAATCACGCAAGACTATTTGTAATGTTCTTCGCTGGCTGGTAATGGACTTGTGTGCCCCACATTGCCCAGCATCCAGCAAGGAAGAAAGAGGGGTATGGAGCAGAGACAGTCCATAACCACCAAGAATTTGAGTGCCTCGTCCTTACCCTGTTGTCTAAGAGATTACCTAGGCTGTTGAGAAGCTTAAAGTTAGAAGCAATTAGACTTGCATGCCACTGTGACATACAACTCCTTTTGGTTTTGTTTAAGTATCCAAAATTATATCTGTTAGGGTCCTGGCTTTGGGAGGGCACTGGAGCATACAACAAGTCACCCTCTCATGCCTACAAGCCTGGAGTGGCTGGTAATAGGACAGGATATTTGACTTTAATGCAGAGGAATCAAATATTTCTTGTTCTGTGTCTCTAGGCTCATATTATAACCAAAACATTATTTCTGACCCCAGACTCCTTTGGAGTGAAAGAGTGGCCCTCAAGGAAGGAAAAACAAGTTTACATTACAGTATCCAAAGAGTTTTCAGTTTACTTGGGTATGGCCAACTCAATTTTGGAGTCTTAAGAAAGGGATCAATTATACCTGGCATTAATTTTTGAAAAAGCAGCCCATGTTTCCTACATACAATGCAGATCTACTTGATTGTAACTTAAGCTCATTTGCAAAAAGTTGACTTTATCATGAACTCACATTTCCAGAAATTCAGTGAAAAGAGAGGAGATGAAGCAATAGAAGGAGCAGAGGGCTTGGTAGTTAGTGTTGGGTGGAATATGTGTATATAGTACATATACACCTATCTGGACATGGGCATACACAGTCACAGGCATAGATATACACATATAAATTTATACAAAATGATACATCAATGTATACATTTATATACATTTACAGAAAACAATTTATACAAGCAATGATAAATACATGCTTGGCTACATTTGATATTGACACACACAAGCATTGATGTAGCAGACTTAAACTGATCATAAACAATGACACACATATAAAAAGATATACAAAGTCATACAGAGTCAGATGCAGTGACATGCCCACACACGACACACATAAACACCCATATTACACAATGCATGAACATACATTCACACACATTACATGCATAAGACTTGATCAAAACATAGTGACCGTACAGACTCAGTTATTGGTATACACGCTTATAAATATACATAACTATGCAAAGACATATATGGTCATACACAGTCATGCTGACATACACACAAACTTACACTAAGCGACACATATTTACTAACACACTTGTTTGTTTGTATTGATACATACACTGTTGACACAAATGCAATAACACACCTACTCACACACATACTCAAATACCAGGGTATGTACAACATTGACATACACATGGTCAAGCATTGACATAACATGTAAATATAGCATAAATTGACACCCAATTTATGAACATACATAGTCATTATACAATCATCTGTTTACACATATTCGTGTTTTAACATACATATACATTAATATATTAAAATAGTATCTATTATATTAATGAATGTGTATGTTAATATGTGAATTTATGCTTTAACATACATAAATGCATTTATAGCTGCATGATACGTACTAGTGAATTTATATTACACACATATATGCAGATTACTCAAATTGACACTTGCTCATTTACATATTCAGAGACACACTGACACAGACACTCATATTTTGACATTCACACATGTACAAATATGCATACTAACATGCACATGTCAGCCTATACAGTAGACATATACAGTAGGTAATGATGTCAACACATTATTACACATGCTTAGACATAGTCACACATATGCACACACACACAGAGGTGCATTTTCACACACTAACAATACAGAATGGCACATTCTCACATCTTTGAGATGTTCACTCATGTGAACTGCTATATTTCCATGCATGTATACACACACAACAGACACATTGACACATTTTTGACACATTGAGATACAACATATTCATATGAGTTGGCAGACATATATTGATAACACTTGTATAAAGTATACACATGTATATACTTTGAACTTTTGTTGCTGCCACTTCTGCTTGAATGTGTACTAATGGATATAACTGGATGTTATGTTCCCATACAAACTCTAAAAGGTCAAACCCCTAATCTGATACATCTTCTATATAAAATAAGGGAAAGAAGTAGCCTACCCAAACTCTTATGGATAGGTCTTCTTCTTTTTTTAGATGGAGGGATCTGTGTGCCTTTTCAAACAAGCTCCCTCTGATCCTGTAAGTGTCCTCAACTGGCTTCTCAGTGATCTCCAGAAGTATGCCTTGGGTTTCCAACATGCACTGAGCCCCTCAACCTCTACCTGTAAACATAAAGTAGGAAACACAGAGGGCGAATATCACAGAGCATCCTCTGAGAACTGCTACAGTGTCTATGCCGATCAAGTGAACATAGATTATTTGATGAAGAGACCTCAAAACCTCTGTCTAGAAATGACAGCAGCTAAAAACACCAACAATAATCAAAGTCCTTCAGCTCCTCCAGCCAAACCTCCTAGCACTCAGAGAGCAGTCATTTCCCCTGATGGAGAATGTTCTATAGATGACCTTTCCTTCTATGTCAATCGACTATGTTCTCTGATAATCCAGATGTCCCATAAGGAAATCAAGGAGAAGTTGGAAGGTGAAAGCAAATGCCTTCATCATTCAATCTGTCCATCCCCTGGGAACAAAGACAGAATCAGTCCCCGAACTGCTGCGAGCAAGATTGCTTCTGAAATGGCCCATGAAGCTGTGGAAATGACCACTGCAGAAATGTGTGGCACTGGAGAGGAGTCCAGGGAAGGTGGCCAGAAAAGCTTTCTATGTAGTGAATTATCCAACAAGAGCAAAAGTGGAGACAAACAGATGTCCCAGAGAGACAGCAAAGAATTTGCAGATTCCATCAGCAAGGGGCTCATGGTTTATGTAAATCAGGTGGCATCTGACATGATGGTCTCTGTCATGAAGACCTTGAAAGTGCACAGCTCTGGGAAGCCAGTTCCAGCATGTGTGGTCCTGAAGAGGGTGTTGCTAAGGCACACCAAGGAGATTGTGTCCGATTTGATTGATTCCTGCATGAAGAACCTGCATAGTATTACTGGGGTCCTGATGACTGACTCAGACTTTGTCTCAGCTGTCAAGAGAAATCTGTTCAACCAGTGGAAACAAAATGCTACAGACATCATGGAGGCCATGCTGAAGCGCTTGGTCAGTGCCCTTATTGGTGAGGAGAAGGAGACTGAGTCTCAGCGTCTGTCATATGCATCTTTAAAAGCTGGGTCCCATGATCCCAAATGCAGGAACCAGAGTCTTGAATTCTCCACCATGAAAGCTGAAATGAAAGGGAGGGACAAAGACAAAATGAAGTCAGACCCATGCAAGTCACTGACTAGTGCTGAGAAAGTCGGTGAACACATTCTCAAGGAGGGCCTGACCATCTGGAACGAAAAGCAAGAAAACCCATGCAAGGTGGCTACCAAAGCATGCAGCAGTAAAGATGAGAAAGGAGAAAAGATCAATGCTTCCACAGATTCACTGGCCAAGGACCTGATTATCTCTTCCCTTAAGCTGATCCAGTACCATCTGACTCAGCAGACTAAGGGCAAAGATACATGTGAAGAAGACTGTCCTGGTTCCACCATGGGCTATATGGCTCAGAGTACTCAATATGAAAAGTGTGGAGGTGGTCAAAGTGCCAAAGCACTTTCAGCGAAACAACTAGAATCTCACAGAGCCCCTGGACCATCCACCTGTCAAAAGGAGAACCAACACCTGGACTCCCAGAAAATGGATATGTCAAACATCGTTCTAATGCTGATTCAGAAACTGCTTAATGAGAACCCCTTCAAATGTGAGGATCCATGCGAAGGTGAGAACAAGCATTCTGAGCCCATGGCAAGCAAAGCAGCTTCCATGTCCAAGAGATCTGACAAAGGGGAAGAACAATGCCAGGATCATCAAGAACTTGACTGTATCAGTGGGATGAAGCAAGTGAACTGGCAATTTATAGATAAACTGGTAGAATCTGTGATGAATCTCTGCCTTTTCATGGCTAAGTATAGCAACGATGGGACAGCCCTTGCTGAGTTGGAAGAACAAGCAGCCTCGGCAAATAAGCCCAATTTCAGGGGCACCAGATGCATTCACAGTAGTGCAATGCCACAGAACTATCAAGACTCTCTTGGACATGAAGTAATTGTCAATAATCAGTGCTCTACAAATAGCTTGCAGAAGCAGCTCCAGGCTGTCCTGCAGTGGATTGCAGCCTCCCAGTTTGACGTGCCCATGCTCTACTTCATGGGAGATAAGGATGGACAACTGGAAAAGGTAAGTAATGCATTAAGGCACAAGAAGAAAGTTGGAATGGGCAGAGGCAGGGAGGCAGCATTGTACTTAGAGCCCAAGATCATTCCAGTTTCAAGTCTATTCTTTACCGCGTGCTTCATGAATTACTTTCACCTCATAAAAAGACACAAAAATGGTGAACCACTAGCTAAGTGGACACCTCAAGGCCTGCGCATTTCCACCAAGAGGAGGAGAGTGAGATTAACACATTTCATCAGTGACCCTTTTGACAAACTATTTGATAAAACATTGGGGAATGATTAAGTCTTATGTTTTGAGTTTTCAGATCCCCCAAAGTACTCTAGAGAGGAGGGAACAAAAAAGGAAAATGGAGTCCCTCGCTACCTCTTGAGGTGTTGGAAGTATCATGGACTAATTTTGTGTTTGACCTACCAGAAACAGTTTGAAACCTGTCTCTTACTATTTTCCCTATGCTCCTCCCCCAAACTCATGGGTCCCACAAGTGCCCTGAGAGTCCTGTCGCCTTAAATTTTATGCCCTAGGTGCCTCACTTGCCTGACCCTAGTCCTGGCCCTGCTCCTCAGATTCCATGGAGGCCAGCATTCATACATTTATACAGATGCACATTCTCTCTCAGTCTCTCTCTCTTTCTCTCTCTCTCTCACACACACACACACACACACACACACACACACCTATCTGACAGCTGAGTTTCCTGCATTAGATGGATTCCAGAAACATCAAATACTTAACAAAGTTATTTTCAGTCCAGGAGCCAAGGCTAGACAATCCTCCCTACTCCAAGTCTCATACTTTTTTAGGGAGGTGGGGGAATGGCAACCCCAAACCTTGACCTAGCAATCAGCACAGACTAACTGAAGGGTCCAGCATCTGGTGAAAAGTATTTAATGAACACAACTAATTTCAGAGTGTGTTTTTGAAGCTCAAAAAAGAAAGTATCTTTGGCATTTTGATCTATGTCATTAGAGAAGTTTCAAGGGAAAAGGAAAGATGTGTCAGCAGCCTCTAGTACTGGATCTATGACATGCTGTACCCTAATCCTAGAATCATGGGCGGGAAAGTGGTGGGTGTGGGTGAGGAGCTTAGGGGTTGAAGGCGTTGGGTGGTAGAAGGGTGTTAGTTCACTTTGTCCAGCAGGTCTTTCCTCCAAAAAGCATCACGTAACTCACACTAGCTCTGTTTTCCCCACAGCTTCCTCAGGTTTCAGCTAAAGCAGCAGAGAAAGGGTACAGTGTAGGAGGTCTTCTTCAAGAGGTCATGAAGTTTGCCAAGGAATGGCAACTGGATGAAGCTGTGGGAAAGGTGGCCAGGAAACAGTTGCTGGACTGGCTGCTTGCTAACCTGTGAGCTGATCCTTGACTCCTCTTCATCTTAGCCCCCCCTAGCAGCATTCCATCCCAGCCAGAGCACCCCCACCATCAGGCCAGTCAACTGCACAATACACAACTGTATTTCCCAATACACTTGAGCAGTTGCCTGTGAATGTAAGAGGTGTCAACAAACTGGGAAAGAAAATAAAAATAAAAATAAATGTGTCATTGTTTTTTTGATCAGCTATTTCCAAGACAAGAGAAGGGAATTGGCTCATTTTCCAGGAATGGTGATACAGTGTTGGAGTTGTATTCAGATCTCACCCTGGATTATTTTCTGAGCACCGAGGACACAGGGATATAATCCATGTCAAGGTCCCTAAGTAATCTGGTTTGTCCAAATAATCTCAATTCACAGTCTATTTAGAGTTTTCCCACCTGTGGCCTTCCTATTTCTCCCCGAACTGCACAACTAACTTGATAATCCCCTTTCTAATCCCAAGGATACAGCTTTCTTGGTTTAGTTGAAGAAAGTGTATACCCATTACCCTGCCTTGCTACACACACATCCCTCAAAAGTGTTCACTGCACATAGCTAAATACTACCCAGAACTACAATGGGATCTGATCCTCTCCTGTGTGTGAATAAAGCTTCCTCATAAGGAACTTCCTTCAATTGATGAGATTTCCTTGTCTTCTTCCAGTCTGAAAGAAAAATCTTCCAACAACATAAACCTCTAAGATGGGTAAATTCCTTTGGGGCCCAATGTCCCAGTGTCTTCTCTGGGAATAACAGTAAGTTCCCAGATTTGTTCTATGTGTCCTATAAGTCAGTCATAGTGCTAGCATTCACTGCAAATCAGATCAAGACAGTGGTTTCAACCCTGCGGCCCTTGTTAGCTAGTTTGCTGTGTGCTCTCATGGCACGTTTTGGCACCCTTGAGGCGTTGCGGCTTAGTAGAACAAGCACAGGATGGGGTGTCCTTCTGGACTCAACAGTCAAAGCTTTGCCTCTTACTAGTCACATGGCCTTAGGCAATCCTGAATACTGAGCCTGTTCATCTGTAAAATGTAGCTAAAAATTACCTTACATTGTTTATAGGTTAAACTAGAGGAATAGATGTGATGGTGTTTTGCACAGGGTGAATTTTGTTGCAAATATAGATATGTGAATGATATGTGACTTTCAATGCCAGTCCTAACACAGGAGTGCCCTCTTGATACAATTCAGAACTGAAAGCATATCCTCTGAGTATGGGACCCAGAGAGACACATTTTGGGAGAAGTTAAGCACACAGGCAAACTTTGCCAACTTCTCCACGATGCCTGACCCAGTCAGATAGAAGAAGTAAAGGCAGGCTTATTCAAAGCAGGATCTTTACAACTCTCCAGCCCGGCTGAAAGCTCATCGAATCTTTTTCAGTCTCACCCCACCCCATTAAAATCTTTGGAGTTGAGCCATCACAGATCCTTCTCTTTGCCCTTGAAGAAAATCCTTAATAAACAAATCTCGAGGCCAGGGCTACATTTCTAATGACTCAGTCCTCCTGAGCACAGCTGGGTCCCATAGCAGTTTACTTCCTTGATTAACTTGGCTCTTACCTTGCTCCTGATTTTTATTATGAGACAGGCTTGGGGATTCCTTGAAACGTGGAAATAGAGCAAAGGAAGTTACAGGTTCTGTTAAATGAAAGGGGTTGGGGCAAGATGGTCTCTCAGGGCCTTTCCAGTTCTGACATTTGAGAATTATACGAACAAGCTTCTTTTCCATAATTTCTAAGGGAAACTTGTGTGGATGGAGTAAGTTCAAGGTGAGGAGACTTGATTTTTGCCAGAGCTAACTGACAGATTCCAGCAGAGAAAGGAATGCTTTGGGCCACAAGGACCCTGTCAAGGGTCTGGAGGAGCTCAGTAGCCCTTGGGGTTTATTTCTGGAGAATAAGACCCTGGCCTTTGACCTCTCTAAATGAAGAAGTAACCCCAGGCATCCCAATAGCAATGTGGCCATGCTCAATGCCAGCAGCTGGAAATGGACAAGGACTTCTGCTGAGCTGAGAGTCTGGCATATAGTAAGAAAGAGGCGAAAGGAGCAGAAAAGGACAACACGATTCTCTCCTGGCAGGCGGTACAATTGGCTTAATAACAGTTTCAGTCTCTCTGATATCAGGCTTCCATCTCAAAAGAAAATTATAAGCAAAACTTGTCTGGGAGGTTATTACAAGGCCAGAACTAGACTGGAATGAGGTGAGAGAGGTACTTGCCTCAGGGATCAAAAACTCCATAATCAAATAATATTTTAATAAATTAAAATTAATGCCAAAAAACCATGATGAACAAAATATCAAAAATTTTTATACACACGATCAGTAACAGTGCCATGCCAAGCCATAATGGAGCCTGAGGCAAAAGGAAAAGTTAATTTGTAAGACTGATTTCATGGGAGTAATGTTAGAGAAACAGGAGCCTAGGAGAGCCAGGGTGACACCATTTTAAAATCAATTCCATGTTAAAACCAACAAGGCACATTCCTTGCCAGTCACGGCCCATGGTCATAAGATGTTTATGGCTGAGGAAACAGCTTAATAATACCTGTAAGGATAAATGCCCACGACAGCAGAATGTACAGATGTCCCAATATCGCATAACAATATATGCTTTTAAGTTGATTATAGTCATGCTTTGATGTGCTTACAAGCTAAAATGCCAAGAATAGTTTTCTTTACATCAGCAAAATAATAAATTGTCATGCTGTCAGCCCACCAGCATGTAGACATAACTTAGTTTTACATAGAAAATAAGACCACTATATAAGAAAACTTAAAGACAAGTCGTTCCTCCTCTTGCTTTCTGAGGACGCCCTACTCCTCTGTAACTGAGTAGCAGCGTAACTGAGTAGCAGCGTTCAATAAACTGTCTCTTCTCCCTGCAAGTTGCCGTGAATTCCTTCCTGCATTAGATCCAAGAACCTTCTCTTGGGGTCCGAATCAGGACCCCTTTT
This sequence comes from Symphalangus syndactylus, assembly GCF_028878055.3. NCBI lineage: Eukaryota > Metazoa > Chordata > Mammalia > Primates > Hylobatidae > Symphalangus > Symphalangus syndactylus. The sequence continues at coordinate 63,659,865 of NC_072447.2, read as the reverse complement.
TCTGACAACAGTAACACTTTCTGGGAGATTGCCAAGGCAGCATTTAGACAATGTGTTGCCCTTAAAGCCTATATCAGAATAAAAAAAGAAACAGTGACATCCTGCCTAAAGAAAGTAAAATAAAATCCAGGCTTAAACTAAAATCCAGTGTAATCTCAAATCCACGTTTGCCTCATGTCAAACAACAAATTAAAAGTTTAGAAAAGTGGAAATAAAATTTGGAACAAGGAAAAAGACCAAACAAGGAAAACAAAGTTTTGCTTAAGTCTTAAGACATCAGAAATAAGAGATGGGGTGAGGGAGGGTGGGTGTTGCAGTGTTTTCTCTCTTGTTTAACATGATTGATAAGAGTACACCCTTTCCCCCCACCCCCCAAAAAATAAATAAAATAAATAAAAACTCAAATGAGATTTATTCTGGGTAAAAACAGGAACTGCACAAGATTACCCGTATTAAAGTTCTACCTTAAAACAATTCTAATAATGAAAGAAGAAAAATAAACAAAAAGTAGAAATATAGGAGAGAGGGAAAAAAATGCCACTTTTGCAAATAGTATATTTGTACATCAGTGAAAATCAAATCCCCAAATACCAAAGGTAATGAAGGAGTTTTGCAAAGGTATTAGGATAGGAGATACTGGTGAGCTGCAATAATTTGTCGTCAATTAAAACAGTCTCCCCAGTGACTCAGAGACATGTAAAAAGTTCACTGCTTCTCCCGAGCCAAAGCCTCTGTGGTATCAGAACATAAAATAAATCTAAAAGAATCTGTTGAATTCCTATATCCTAAGGCCACCCTGCCAGAAAGAGGAGTCTACTCACCATTGTGACAACAATATTAAACACTTGGGTTTTTTTTTTTTTTTTTTTGAGACGGAGTCTCGCTCTGTCGCCCAGGCTGGAGTGCAGTGGCGCAATCTCGGCTCACTGCAAGCTCCGCCTCCCGGGTTCACGCCATTCTCCTGCCTCAGCCTCTCCGAGTAGCTGGGACTACAGGCGCCCGCCACCACTCCTGGCTAATTTTTTTTTTTTTTGTATTTTTTTTTTTTTTTAGTTTGAGCAGATAAATTCTTTTTTATTTTTTTTTAGTATTTTTAAGAATAATTTTTTTTTATTATTATACTTTAGGTTTTAGGGTACATGTGCACAATGTGCAGATTTGTTACATATGTATCCGTGTGCCATGTTGTTTTGCTGCACCCATTAACTCGTCATTTAGCATTAGGTATATCTCCTAATGCTGTCCCTCCCCCTTCCCCCCACCCCACAACAGTCCCTGGAGTGTGATGTTCCCCTTCCTGTGTCCATGAGTTCTAATTGTTCAGTTCCCAGCTATGAGTGAGAACATGCGGTGTTTAGTTTTTTGTCCTTGCGATAGTTTACTGAGAATGATGATTTCCAGTTTCATCCATGTCCCTACAAAGGACATGAACTCATCATTTTTTATGGCTGCATAGTATTCCATGGTGTATATGTGCCACATTTTCTTAATCCAGTCTATTGTTGTTGGACGTTTGGGTTGGTTCCAAGTCTTTGCTATTGTGAATAGTGCCGCAATAAATATATGTGTGCATGTGTCTTTATAGCAGCATGATTTATAGTCCTTTGGGTATATACCCAGTAATGGGATGGCTGGGTCAAATGGTATTTCTAGTTCTAGATCCCTGAAGAATCGCCACACTGACTTCCACAGTGGTTGAACTAGTTTCCAGTCCCACCAACAGTGTAAAAGTGTTCCTATTTCTCCACATCCTCTCCAGCACCTGTTGTTTCCTGACTTTTTAATGATGGCCATTCTAACTGGTGTGAGATGGTATCTCACTGTGGTTTTGATTTGCATTTCTCTGATGGCCAGAGATGATGAGCATTTTTTCATATGTTTTTTGGCTGCATAAATGTCTTCTTTTGAGAAGTGTCTGTTCATGTCCTTTGCCCACTTTTTGATGAGGTTGTCTTTTTCTTGTAAATTTGTTTGAGTTCACTGTAGATTCTGGATATTAGCCCTTTGTCAGATGAGTAGGTTGCAAAAATTTTCTCTCATTCTGTAGGTTGTCTGTTCACTCTGATGGTAGTTTCTTTTGCTGTGCAGAAGCTCTTTAGTTTAATTAGATCCCATTTGTCAATTTTGGCGTTTGTTGTCATTGCTTCTGGTGTTTTAGACATGAAGTCCTTGCCCATGCCTATGTCCTGAATGGTATTGCCTAGGTTTTCTTCTAAGGTTTTTATGGTTTTAGGTCTAACATGTAAGTCTTTAATCCATGTTGAATTAATTTTTGTAGAAGCTGTAAGGAAGGGATCCAGTTTCAGCTTTCTACATATGGCTAGCCAGCTTTCCCAGCACCATTTATTAAATAGGGAATCCTTTCCCCATTGCTTGTTTTTGTCAGGTTTGTCAAACATCAGATAGTTGTAGATATGCGGCATTATTTCTCAGGGCTCTGTTCTGTTCCCTTGATCTATGTCTCTGTTGTGGTACCAGTACCATGCTGTTTTGGTTACTGTAGCCTTGTAGTATAGTTTGAAGTCAGGTAGCGTGATGCCTCCATCTTTGTTCTTTTGGCTTAGGATTGACTTGGCGATGTGGGCTCTTTTTTGGTTCCATATGAACTTTAAAGTAGTTTTTTCCAATTCTGTGAAGAAAGTCATTGGTAGCTTGATGGGGATGGCATTGAATCTATAAATTACCTTGGGCAGTATGACCATTTTCACAATATTGATTCTTCCAACCCATGAGCATGGAATGTTCTTCCATCTGTTTGTATCCTCTTTTATTTCATTGAGCAGTGGTTTGTAGTTCTCCTTGGAGAGGTCCTTCACATCCCTTGTAAGTTGGATTCCTAGGTATTTTATTCTCTTTGAAGCAATTGTGAATGGGAGTTCACTCATGATTTGGCTCTCTGTCTGTGATTGGTGTACACGAATGCTTGTGATTTTTGTACATTGATTTTGTATCCTGAGACTTTGCTGAAGTTGCTTATCAGCTTAAGGAGATTTTGGGCTGAGACGATGGGGTTTTCTAGATATACAATCATGTCATCTGAAAGCAGGGACAATTTGACTTCCTCTTTTCCTAATTGAATACCCTTTATTTCCTTCTCCTGCCTGATTGCCCTGGCCAGAACTTCCAACACTCTGTTGAATAGGAGTGGTGAGAGAGGGCATCCCTGTCTTGTGCCAGTTTTCAAAGGGAATGCTTCCAGTTTTTGCCCATTCAGTATGATATTGGCTGTGGGCTTGTCACAGATAGCTCTTATTATTTTAAGATACGTCCCATGAATACCTAATTTATTGAGAGTTTTTAGCATGAAGAGTTGTTGAATTTTGTCAAAGGCCTTTTCTGCATCTATTGAGATAATCATGTGGTTTTTGTCTTGGGTTCTGTTTATATGCTGGATTACATTTACTGATTTGCGTATGTTGAACCAGCCTTGCATCCCAGGGATGAAGCCCACTTGATCATGGTGTATAAGCTTTTTGATGTGCTGCTGGATTAGGTTTGCCATTATTTTATTGAGGATTTTTGCATCAATGCCCATCAAGGATATTGGTCTGAAATTCTCTTTTTTGGTTATGTCTCTGCCAGGCTTTGGTATCAGGACGATGCTGGCCTCATAAAATGTGTTAGGGAGGATTCCCTCTTTTTCTATCTATTGGAATAGTTTCAGAAGGAATGGTACCAGTTCCTCCTTGTACCTCTGGTAGAATTCAGCTGTGAATCCATCAGGTCCTGGACTCTTTTTGGTTGGTAAGCTATTGATTATTGCCACAATTTCAGAGCCTGTTATTGTTCTATTCAGAGATTCAACTTCTTCCTGGTTTAGTCTTGGGAGGGTGTATTTGTCGAGGAATTTATCCATTTCTTCTAGATTTTCTAGTTTATTTGCATAGAGGTGTTTGTAGTATTCTCTGATGGTGGATTGTATTTCTGTGGGATCGGTGGTGATATCCCCTTTTTCATTTTTTATTGCATCTATTTGATTCTTCTCTCTTTTCCTCTTTATTAGTCTTGCTAGTGGTCTATCAATTTTGTTGATCTTTTCAAAAAACCAGCTCCTGGATTCATTAATTTTTTGAAGGGTTTTTTGTGTCTCTATTTCCTTCAGTTCTGCTGTGATCTTAGTTATTTCTTGCCTTCTGCTAGCTTTTGAATGTGTTTGCTCTTGCTTCTCTAGTTCTTTTAATTGTGATGTTAGAGTGTCAATTTTGGATCTTTCCTGCTTTCTCTTGTGGGCATTTAGTGCTATAAATTTCCCTCTACACACTGCTTTGAATGTGCTCTGGTATGTTGTGTCTTTGTTCTCGTTGGTTTCAAAGAACATCTTTATTTCTGCCTTCATTTTGTTATGTACCCAATAGTCATTCAGGAGCAGGTTGTTCAGTTTCCATGTAGTTGAGTGGTTTTGAGTGAGTTTCTCAATCCTGAGTTCTAGTTTCATTGCACTGTGGTCTGAGAAACAGTTTGTTATAATTTCTGTTCTTTTACATTTGCTGAGGAGAGCTTTACTTCCAACTATGTGGTCAATTTTGGAATAGGTGTGGTGTGGTGCTGAAAAAAATGTATATTCTGTTTATTTGGGGTGGAGAGTTCTGTAGATGTCTATTACGTCCACTTTGTGCAGAGCTGAGTGCAATTCCTGGATATCCTTGTTAACTTTCTGTCTCATTGATCTGTCTAATGTTGACAGTGGGGTGTTAAAATCTCCCATTATTATTGTGTGGGAGTTTAAGTCCCTTTGTAGGTCACTCAGGACTTGCTTTATGAATCTGGGTGCTCCTGTGTTGGGTGCATATATATTTAGGATAGTTAGCTCTTCTTGTTGAATTGATCCCTTTACCATTATGTAATGGCCTTCTTTGTCTCTTTTGATCTTTGTTGGTTTAAAGTCTATTTTATCAGAGACTAGGATTGCAACCCCTCCCTTTTTTTGTTTTCCATTTGCTTGATAGATCTTCCTCCATCCCTTTATTTTGAGTCTATGTGTGTCTCTGCCCGTGAGATGGGTTTCCTGAATACAGCACACTGATGAGTCTTGACTCCTTATCCAGTTTGCCAGTCTGTGTCTTTTAATTGGAGCATTTAGCCCCTTTACATTTAAAGTTAATATTGTTATGTGTGAATTTGATCCTGTCATTATGATGTTAGTTGGTTATTTTGCTCGTTGGTTGATGCAGTTTCTTCCTAGCCTCGATGGTCTTTACAATTTGGCATGTTTTTGCAGGGGCTGGTACCGGTTGTTCCTTTCCATGTTTAGTGCTTCCTTCAGGAGCTCTTTTAGGGCAGGCCTGGTGGTGACAAAATCACTCAGCATTTGCTTGTCTGTAAAGTATTTTATTTCTCCTTCACTTATGAAGCTTAGTTGGGCTGGATATGAAATTCTGGGTTGAAAATTCTTTTCTTTAAGAATGTTGAATATTGGCCCCCACTCTCTTCTGGCTTGTGGAGTTTCTGCTGAGAGATCAGCTGTTAGTCTGATGGGCTTCCCTTTGTGGGTAACCTGACCTTTCTCTCTGGCTGCCCTTAACATTTTTGCCTTCATTTCAACTTTGGTGAATCTGACAATTATGTGTCTTGGAGTTGCTCTTCTCGAGGAGTATCTTTGTGGCATTCTCTGTATTTCCTGAATCTGAATGTTGGCCTGCCTTGCTAGATTGGGGAAGTTCTCCTGGATAATATCTTGCAGAGTGTTTTCCAACTTGGTTCCATTCTCCCCGTCGTTTTCAGGTACACCAATCAGACGCAGGTTTGGTCTTTTCACATAGTCCCAAATTTCTTGGAGGCTTTGTTCGTTCCTTTTTATTCTTTTTTCTTAAACTTCCCTTCTCGCTTCATTTCATTCATTTCATCTTCCATTGCTGATACCCTTTCTTCCAGTTGATCGCATCGGCTACTGAGGCTTCTGCAATCTTCGCATAGTTCTCGATACTTGGCTTTCAGCTCCATCAGCTCCTTTAAGCCCTTCTCTCCTTTGGTTATTCTAGTTATCCATTCATCTAATTTTTTTTCAAAGTTTTTAACTCCTTTGCTATTGTTTTGAATTTCCTCCTGTAGCTCGGAGTAGTTTGATCGTCTGAAGCCTTCTTCTCTCAACTCGTCAAAGTCATCCTCCATCCAGCTTTGTTCCGTTGCTGGTGAGTAACTGCATTCCTTTGGAGGAGGAGAGGTGCTCTGCTTTTTAGAGTGTCCAGTTTTTCTGCTCTGTTTTCTCCCCATCTTTGTGTTTTTATCTACTTTTGGTCTCTGATGATGGTGATGTACAGATGGGTTTTTGGTGTGGATATCCTTTCTGTCTGTTAGTTTTCGTTCTACCAGACAGGACCCTCAGCTGCAGGTCTGTTGGAGTTTGCTAGAGGTCCACTCCAGACCCTGTTTGGCTGGGTGTCAGCAGCGGTGGCTGCAGAACAGTGGATTTTCGTGAGACCACAAATTCAGCTGTCTGATAGTTCCTCTGGAAGTTTTGTCTCAGAGGAGTACCTGGCCGAGTGAGGTGTCAGTCTGTCCCTACTGGAGGGTGCCTCCCAGTTAGGCTGCTCAGGGGTCAGGGACCCACTTTAGGAGGCAGTCTGTCCGTTCTCAGATCTCCAGCTGCGTGCTGGGAGAACCACTACTCTCTTCAAAGCTGTCAGTCAGACAGGGACATTTAAGTCTGCAGAGGTTCCTGCTGAATTTTTGTTTGTCTGTGCCCTGCCCCCAGAGGTGGAGTCTACAGAGGCAGGCAGGCCTCCTTGAGCTGTGGTGGGCTCCACCCAGTGTGAGCTTCCTGGCTGCTTTGTTTACCTAAGCAAGCCTGGGCAATGGCGGGCGTCCATCCCCCAGCCTTGCTGCCGCCTTGCAGTTTGATCTCAGACTGCTGTGCTAGCAATCAGCGAGACTCCGTGGGCATAGGACCCTCCGAGCCAGGTGCGGGACACAGTCTCCTGGTGTGCAGTTTTCCAGGCCCGTTGGAAAAGCGCAGTATTAGGGTAGGACTGACCCGATTTTCCAGGTGCTGTCTGTTACCCCTTTCTTTGACTAGGAAAGGGAACTCCCTGACCCCTTGCACTTCCCGAGTGAGGCAATGCCTTGCCCTGCTTCAGCTGGCACACAGTGCGCTGAACCGGCTGTCCTGCACCCACTGTTTGGCACTCCCTAGTGAGATGAACCTGGTACCTTAAACGGAGATGCAGAAATCACCCGTCTTCTGTGTCGCTCAGGCTAGGAGCTGCAGACCGGAGCTGTTCCTATTCGGCCATCTTGGCTCCACCCCCTTGTATTTTTTCTTTAGTAGAGACGGGTTTTCACCGTGGTCTCCATCTCCTGACCTTATGATCCGCCCGCCTCGGCCTCCCAAAGTGCTAGGATTACAAGCGTGAGCCACTGTGCCCGGCCACACTTGGGTATTAAAGGAGGCAAGAAATGACATTTACACAGCACTTACTGAGTGCCAGATACTACTCAGTGCTTTAATGCTTTCAAAAACCTTGTGAGATGATTTCTTCCCAGCCAATTTTTATGGATGAGAAATTAGCGAGTCAGGCCTTTTGCAAGGTCATCTAACCAGTGAGTGGGAAAGTTGGGATTCAAATCCAGGTTTGCCTCATGTCAAATACTATGCTCTTTCCATTCTATCACATTGTCTTCCCTTTAATCCAGATCCATGTTTATTAAAGAACAAACTATAAAACATGAATGAGAAAAATAAAAACAGGTGAATAGTAAAATAGACCATGCTCTTGACTGGTAAAACTAAATTCAACAAAACAACACTCTCTAATTCAACATGTAGATCTTATATAGTGCTAAATCAAATATTTATGGGATAGTTTCAGTGTCTCTCCCAAGATACTTATTAATTGCAAAGGGAAAAGTAGTAACTTTCCAATGGAGAAGTCTGTTAGTCACATCTTAATTAGATGGTCAAGGCCAATATCACCAGGAAAGACATAATGATATCGTGTATCTCCTGATATAATGTGATAAGAAGGGCATATCGCTTCTGTGGTATTCTTGTGAAAAACACATAACCCTAGTCTAATAATGAGAAACCATCAGACAAACCCAAATTGAGGGACATTCTACATAATACCTAGCCAGAATTGACTGCGAAGGCCTCAAGGGAACACTTTAGGGTGATGGAAACTTTCTGTATATCTTGAGAGAGGCGATGTTTAACACAGGGGTCTATGTTTCTCAAGACTCATTAACCTGTATGCTTAGAATCAGTGAACTTTATTCTCTCTAAATTATATCTCAATAAAGTTAATTTTAAAATGTTTAAACTTAATAAGTACCTATAAGGAAAAAAATTCCCTTTCCACTGCTAAAAGTTTCTTTGCTCTCCTGCCTCTTTCCAGAAAATCTCAAATTTAGCAAGTCTTTCTGACTTTGGGCTCTGAGCAACCCTTACCTTGCAACCCTCCTTCCTATTATAAATCCACTTATCTATGGTGGCCCAGAGTAGGACCTTGGAAATCCCCTCTTCATGAGGACTTCTCTCCCAGAACCTAGCTACATATCCAAGGTGAGAAGGTCTCCAGCTCATCTACTTGTCATGAAAGTCACCTCCCCAGAAAAACCCTCCTTCATTCACTACCTTATCTCCCATAATTACTTTGTATCCCATTGCCCTGTTTAATTTTTATTGCACTAACTGATATATACCTTTTCTTGTTATATACTTGCTTATTGATTGCCCCCTTCCACTAAAATAGTAACTTCAGGAGCACAGGGACCTGTCTGTCTTGCTCACCACTGTACCCTCAGTGCCCAGCACAATGCCTGGCACACAGTAGCCATTCAATAAATGTTTATTGAATAAACAACAATCCATCTATTTCAGTGTCTTCTGGTGGAGAACAATAATATTAAACGGGAAATCATAAAACTTGTCATTAACCATGGCCATCTCACTTCATATAGCCAAGTCTTAATTTCTTTACCTCAAAAATTGGGATTCTAACCAACAGTCTTTTATACCTACCTCATTAGAACTGTTATGTACATCAAAAGAGCGCAATTATGCTTGAAAATATACCTAAATGAAGCCCACTAAAGCTTCAATATGGTTGGGCATGGTGGCTCAGGCCTCTAATCACAGCATTTTGGGAGGCCGAGACAGGTGGATCGCTTGAACTCAGGAGTACGACACTAGCCTAGGCAACATGGTACAACCCCATCTATATAAATGCAAAACTTGGTGGGGCATGGTGGCACTCGCCTATAGTCCCAGCTACTTAGAAGTCTGAGGTGGGAGGATCACCTGAGCCCGGGAGGTTGAGGCTGCAGTGAGCCAAGATTGCACCACTGCACTCCAGCCTGGGTGACAAGACCTTTCTCAAAAAAAAAAGAACTTCAATACAAAATAACAATAATAACAATAATAATAATGTCTAACATTTGTTGAGTTTTTACTGTGAGTCAGCATTTTTCTAAATGCTTTTCAGTATTATATAATCCTCCCAAAAGCCCTATAAGGCATGTATTACTGTTATCCCTTTTTGCAGATGAGATGACAGAGGCCTAGAAAGGCTGAGTAACTTGCCTAAGGTCACAGAGCTAGGAAGTGGTAGAGCTGGGATTCAAAAACACAGATAGGCTCCAAAGCTTCCACTCTATACTACTTCACAGGACACCAGGACCTTGTCTATAACATCATTAAGTCAGGATAAATCCTGGCATAGTGCAGGTAACACTGACAGAATGGAGTAGGAACATCTAGGAGGTGACAGGAACCTCTGGAGTAGAGTGGATGGTTGGCTGGAAGGAATCTCCCCTGGTGGACAGGCACAGGTTTTCAAAGGATATTGCTGGCATAGACCATAGCCCAGAAGAAGGCCGAACTGGGCATCCCCCAAAGCAAGCCGATACAGCTCCTGGGACTCAGAGCAGGCAATATCCCCAAGGAGAAGTATATGTAATGTTGAAAATGCAGACTCGCAGGACAACTATGGAGTCTGCATTTGCTCAGAGGGCTCAGGGCTGCTCCTTGTTGGGGGTTGAGGGGAACCAGAGCAAAAGAGCAACAAGATAGGCTGGCACCCTCACACCCTGGCAGGAGACAAGGACAGTCTCTGATGGTATCCGACCAACGCACGCCAGAATGTGTGAAGTAGAAGGAAAGGAGGGGTTACAGGCAGTTGGGGTGCTCAGGGCACTTGCCAATCAATAGGAAAGGATTTCAACATTTGAATAGCTGTGGGGCTGTGCTAGTGCCTTAAGTTTGAAATGCCTCTCCCAGGGTAGAAGTTTTTTACTTTCTCTTATCTGCCTCAAGTCTCGGGCCTGGCTAAGAATTAAATTCTAGGTAACACCTGGGGCGAGCCCAGCTGAAGAAAAGGTACAAACCCACACAGTTCCAGCGCCGCTGGATCACACTGTCTTATAATGTCTTGGTTTCATGTCTGCCTTTCCACCAGACTACAAATAGCTTGTAATAAATGAACAGATAAGGGCTTCCCACCTACTGGGCACCCAGCCAATCAATGTTTGTTGAGTAACAGCTAACTGTGTGCTGAGCCAGGCCCTCTGCTAGGCTCTTCTCACAGATTGTCACATCTAATCCTCAAGGCGCCTCTGTTGGTAGGCCCAATTCTCAACTGAGGAAATGAAGGTACAGAGGATCAGAAAGTTGCCTACATCTGGGATGAAGCCCAGACAAAATGAGACTTGAGTCTGTACTATTCACCACCACACTTGACTTGAGTGGCTGGTGGGTGCCCATCCATGTGCAAAACGACAGAGGTGAATAAAGGCATGGCTTGCTTAGGAATCCAGGAGACATGGCACTGGAGTAGAAAGTGTGTGAAGGGGAAGTGAAGGGTGACAAAGCTAGAAAAGTCAGCTGGCATCAGAGTACTATGTGGATTCACTGCTAAGTTCAAGGAGAAACCATTTGAAGGGTTTGAGCTCTGCAGTTTCAGAGTAAGCTTTGTGTTCTGGAGTGCTCAGTCTGCTATGGGAAGGATACATCGGAGCGAGCCATGTGCTGCTTAACTGTTCTTTACTTCCTTTGCTTATTTCTGCTTTTTTTTTTTTTTGCTTCCTTTCATCTTTCCTTTTTAAAATGGACTTCACTAAATGTTAAAAGGTTCCAGAGCTGAACCAACACACCTATTGGGGGGCAGATGGGGAAGGTGAGCGGTGCCCCTTATGACCGACTAGAAACCCCAGCTGTGATGGAGACAATTGGTGAAGAGAAGGGTGGTAGGTTTTCATTTTCCTTCCCTAAGGTTACACTTGGCCTCCAGGCCTTTATTTGCCACTGTCACAACCATCAGATGCCAGAAACAGTAGAAGGCAGACTCCAAACTCTCCCGACCTCCAAATGCCGAATGCATATATTTTCAATGACCTTGACGTGGCTTAACACAGCACCTCCCAATAGAAGATAAATCATGTCCCAGAACTCAGCAAGAGAGGAAAGTAAAATAAAACACCCTGATCTGCTAACTTTCCTCTCGATGGTTGACAGCATCTGGTGCCCAAAGGCCCTGCTTTTGGAAAAGAAATTTCTCCTGTTGGAGACTTCGGATGCCTTTGTCAAAGAGTCCTGTGGCACAAACTATCTGCTAAAGGGAAGGGAGGACTTGCCAGGAAAATCTCCTCTGGAACCAAATGGTCCACTTCTGAACTGACAGAGCAACTTAGTTCTCCCCATCCTGATGCAAACTCTAAGCAGGCACACCTAGATGACTTGTCATATCTCTCCATCCTCCTTTGAGTCGAATCTTGGGGTTTCCTTCCTACTTCCCTGGCCCTTTCTTCCCAGTCTCTTTCAAAGAACCCTCTTTCTCTGCCCATCTGATAACTGTTGACCTACCCAGGATCTATCCTTGTTTTGCTGCTCTTCCCACCAGCCCCACTATCTAGCTGCACCCACTTTACAGAGGGTGGGTGGACAGGCCTAGCTGGGACACTGCCAAAGAGAACTCGTGCCAGAGTTTGGATCCTGGAAGACGGCAAGGACCAGAGGAGGTAGAGGAGGGTGTGAGATGAAGTTCTCTCAGTGGTGTTTTTTCGCTGGGATCCTGCAACTTTTAAAATATAGATTCCCAGCCCATCTGTCCCACCCCAACTCCAGATAAATTCTCAATTCCTTTGTTTGGGGTTGCAAAACAAGCATATATATTTTACAAATCTCCAAGTGATGTCATATTACTCCGTTCTATTTTGAAGAAATTAAAACTTATGGAAAAGTTGTAACACTAGTATAATAAGTACCCATATACTCTTCATCTAGCTTCATCAATTGTTCATATTTTGCCATCTTGCTTTATCTATCATGCACACAAATGACTAAAATTGTGTGCATATATATATAATAACTATTATTATTATATAAAATTATCATTATTTTGCTGAGCCATTTGAAAGTCAGTGTAGACATCAAGATATTCAACCCTAAATACTCCAGTGTGTGTCTCCTAGGAACTAGGACATTCTTCCACACACAATTCATAGCCAACTCTCCTAAAAAATCCCAATAATAGCCTCAATAGCTGTTCCCCTCTGCTCTATCCAATATCCATGCATTGTATTCAGTTATCATGTCCCTTTAGTCTCCTTTAATCTAGAAAGGTCCCAGCCATTTTTTCCTGGTCTTTAATGACATTGTCACTTTTTTAAGAGTCTAGGCCAGGCGTTTTGCAGAATGTCCAAGAGGATTTGATCCACAAAGAAGAATGAGAACAGCTTAAAGAACAGCTTGGAGAGGTCATGACCAGTCAGTGAACTGAAGGCCAAATTGGAGACAGCACCACGGGTTAGGAACTACACGAAAACTGGAAAGCGGTCAGGAGTGAAGTGAGGAAGCTTGGTGGCTGGGTAGGTTGCATGGCTTAAAAACATAAGGTCACAGCAGCTATTTGTCCTACGGCTATAAATACCCAACTATACACAGCAGTGACTCACACAGTGATTTCTTCCATCCTCTCACTAGTTTCCTGAACCCCAGGCCCTTATATTGAACTGGCTACTGGACATACACAGACATTTCTTAAGCAAACACTATGTCTCAGGCACTGTCTAAGCACATTATGTGTATTATCTCATTTAACCTCCATCATAACAAACTCTCCAGGAGGCAGAAACTAGGATTGTCTCTGTTTGAGGGCAAGAAAACTGAAGCACAGAGGGGTGGAAACTTGTTTGGGGTCAACACAGCTAGTGAGTGGTGTTACCAGAATTTGAATGCCAGAGTCTTCACACTTTTAAATTATATTTTTTTAAGTATTATTCTGTAAAACTGGCTTTTTTCCGTTTTGGTTCACAGTTCTATAAATTTTAACACATGTATAGATTAATGTAGCTACCACCATAATCAGGATACAGAACAATTCCATTACACCCAATAAACTCCCTGTGCTGTCCCTTTAAGAGTCATCACCCCAACCCCACTATGGAGAATGTTGCTATTTCTTTTATTCTTCTACAGCCTGTATTTCCGATGTCAGTTAAGCTTTCAAATATTTCGCAGTGCTAATCCGTTTTCTCGCGTGACCAATCAGTAGGTCAGTTGAGTCTGTTGGGAAGACGGACTAGCTCAGTTCTCAGTTCTGAGAGCCTTGGTTATGGTAGTTAGGATCAGAAAACGGACGCAGAGGTCAAGGGTAAACGTTAGATGTCATAACAGCTCTTTGGGGCCACATTCTTGAGCTCTTCACTTTCCATTATCCTTCCAGTGCTTTCCAGTACCCTGCAAGCTCTCATTGTTGGAGGTTGTCTGGGCCACGTGGGAGGAGATGCGTCACGCGCGGGGCGGGGAAGGAGCAGGGGGCGGGGAGACAGAGACAAAAAAAAAAAAAAAAAAAAAAAAAGCAATGGGTTTGGCCCCTCCCCCTTAAAGCTGCAGCTTCATTGAACAGAAAAGTAAGGTTCTTCCTTTTCATTCACTTTTGGCTTTTGCAGTTTCCCATCCCCGGCTACTCTTTCCCACTGCCACCACCTCAACTGTGGGACTGCCTGCTGACTGGGGTGACAGACCACAGGGGAAAAAATAAAAACAGCACCAGTGTATTTCCTCCACTCTCTTTGAGCATTTTGGATCTCCCCTTTCCACCCTCCAATCAGAAGTAGAGGGTTTCTACTGGATCTCTGTCTGTACCAGAGTGCTCACTTCTGAGTTTCAGATTGTCTTGAGTTCCTGCTGGGGGATGCTGCAGGAACAAAAATAGTAAACTTACCACCAGTTTGGTGGCACTTTTAATTCTAGCCTTCTCTGGTCTGTCTGCTAATATTTACTTTTCAGAGTTCTCAAATAGTTTGGCATGCATTCTGTACAAGGTTTGTACTCAAGTTCAGTAGGCAATAAAGGGAGGTGTGTGCTTATTCCATCATGTACAGAATAAAAATCAGCCCTCACTTTTAAATCCCGTGCCACTGTGCCTCTCCACATGAATGTCCATAGACACTATGAACTCATCATGTGCCAATTGTATTCACCATCTACTCACCAGCCTTATCTCTTCCAGTGTTCCATATCTCAACCAGTCCTACCAACATCATTTGCCCAGTTGTCCAAGCTGGAATCTTGGGCATTGTGGAGGACTCCTCTCTCTGTCTGTTGTCTACATCCAATCATACATCCAGTCCTGGCTCCCCTCTCCTTATTTCCACTACTTTCAATTATTCACGCCTTCATTCTTTCTTGCCTGGATTATTGCTTGTTGTCAGTTAATTGGTGTGACTAGGTAATTGTTTTTCTTTTGTCGACTTCCTACTTTTTAAACATTGTATTGGCTATATACAGAAAACTGAACAAAGTTATAAGCTCAACATATTATCAATAAATTATCACAAACTGAGCCACCCATGGTCAAGAAACAGGACATTCAAAGCACTCAAAAGTCCCTCTTGGTTCTGCCTTTTTTTTTTTTTTTTAGATATAGTCTCTGTCTGTTGCTCAGGCTGGAAGGCCGTGGTGCAATCACAGCTCACTGCAGCCTCGACCTCCAAGGCTCACGTGAGGTGGGCTCCTTCCACCTCAGCCTCCCGAGTAACTGGAACCACAGGCATGTGCCACCACACCAGGCTAATATTTGTATTTTTTGTAGAGATGGGGCTTCACTATGTTGGCCAGGCTGGGTTCTGCCTTTTACAACACTTCATAGCTAAATAGAATCACACCGTATGATTTTTTGTGCGTTTGGTTTCCTTTGCTCAACATTATGCTTGTGAGAGTCAACCGTGTTTTTGCTTGTTGTTTTATTCTCATATTGTATAATATTCCATTATATATCATCCATTGTATAGTTGATGGACATTTATTTGGATTGTTTCCAGTTTGAGCCTATTAGGAATAGTGCTGCTATGAATGCCCCTATACATGTCTTTTGCTAGCCACAGTCACTCATTTTATTGGATACATACCTACAGGTGATATCCCTGATATGACTATATTCAACTTTAATGGATCATGACAAATCCTGCCACAGTGGTTGTACACATTTTCTCTTCCATCAGTGGTATAGGAGACTTTCTGTTGCTCTATAGCTGGATAATATTTTAGGAGAAGAATATATTTATTTATTTTTTTCTCATTGTACATTCCTCCTTTTCTTTCCTTCCATCAAGCAGATAGCTGGTTCAGGCCCTCTTGGCTACCAGGAGGTTTGTAGCACAGCAGAAAACAGGGCAGAAAAGTCACTTTTCCTACAGCACTAAAAAAAAATAGAGATGGGGTTTCACCATGTCACCCAGGCTGATCTGGAACTCCTGGCCATCCACCTGCCTCAGCCTCCCGAAGTGCTGGGATTACAGGGGTAAGCCACCAGGCCTGGCGCCCTACAGCACTTTCTAATTTTGGTTCACAACAGCCTTGAACCTCAGAGTGGGGAAAGTTTGCCAGTAAAGAAACAAAACAAAAACCATCTTGGAGGAGACATGAAGGGAAAACGATTTTTTTCCACATCAAAAAAAGTGATTTCCCTGATACAAGGGGAGAAGAGAAAGTTCCAGAGCAGGAGAGCCTGGGCTGGCTTCTGGGCAGTGTGCATGGGAAGGCAGCAAGACCCCAGAGAGAAATGGTGAGGTGGGGAATCTAGGAGGATGGGATGTTAAGCAGAGGATTTTTGCAGAATCATCAGAGTGCTGTTGGGCCTGAAGGGTCCTGCACAGGAGCCAGTAGATATCTCAGCATTAGCCACTGTGAGTAGACGACTTGATGACCAGAGAGGGCCATACCCCTATGTCCTGCTACATACAAAAATCAGAACTCAGGCGCAACTCTGAGTGAAAAGTCCCAAGAATAATTGAGGTTGAGTTTCCCTCCAGACTGTGGGTCCTGGGAGCTCAAAGTGGAATTCACTATGATTTGTAAAAAGATGTGCTGCTTCTTACTTGAGTGGTGGACTAATATGTGTACCTGCTACATGGGCCTGGCTTTTCCCCAAGGCTAGTGCTAGCACGTGTAGTATCTTCGTGAAAGTTGTGTTTTTGTTGTTGTTGTTGTTGTTTCTGAAAGGCACTGCCTCCAGGCTGACCAATCAGGAAAAGGTTCACTTTCCTTTGAGCTGGCAGTGTTGTGCCAGGGTGCTTGGCTTGATATATAGAATTATTGGGCTGCATTGCAGCCCACATCCACATCCATTGTACCGCACACAATCTGCACAAACACACATAGCAATCTTGAGTGGCTGGCTCCTGTTCTTGCTCTGAAGCACACATCAGGACATGGCACTCCACATCTTAAAACGCTTCAGTGGCTCCCTATTGCCTAGGTCTGCACTGACAAATACACTAGTCCCTAGTTACATGTGGCCCTTGAGTTACATGTGGCCCTTGAGCATTTGAAATGTGGCTAGTTCAGATTAAGATGTGCTGTCACTGTAAAACTACACGCCAGATTTCAATGACTTAGTATTCAAAAAAAAGTGCAAAATGTCATTAATCAGTATTCATTTTGATTACATGTTAAAATGATAATATATTTGATATAGTGGGTTAAATGAATTATAATATTAAAGTTGATTTTACCCATTTCTTTTTTCATGTGGCGGCTAGAATATTTAAAATTGCATATGTGGATCACATTATATTCTTAACGGACAATGCTGATCTAGGTGAAGTTCAAACTCCTGACTTTCACAGGAAAGCACATTGTATGCTGGTCTTTCCTTCTTTGATAGCCTTATCTCCCATCCAGTTTCCTCTTTTTTCCTCTCGCTTTGAAACATGTATATGCACACTAACTCATCTGGTCTTGCAGCCACTCAAAAATCTCTTCTAATTCCCTTTCATGATGTTTGCTTTTGCACAATCTTTTTCATTTTCCTCTAATACACTTGTCTCCATTGGGTTTTGGGTTCCTCATGTGTCAAACTAAGAGAGAGCAACAGGTCTGTAACATTCTTTCCACCCCAGTGGTTTTATAATTTGGTCTTACAGAAGTATACAGTTTTCTGGATAATCCAATGGTCATTTGCATTTGCATTTTCATTCAATGGGAGGAAATAAGGATAGATACTATGCACTGGTGGCCTACTGTGTGTTAGCCTCTGTTCCCATGGCTTTCCATACCACTTAATCTCATTAGCATTCCTATGGGATGGGTACTATCATTAACCCTGTTTTACAGATGAGAAAACCTAGAATCAGAGAGGTTCCCTGATTTGCCAGGGTTAGTGGAGACTTCAGAGCTCATACTTTTATCACATATACCGTGTTTGAGAAGCTGGGAGTTGATAGCACTTTCCATTCATACCAGGCATGGGGCTCTGTCTGAGCCATTTTCCAGGGGACCCATATGGCCCTCTTCTAAACTGTGAAGCCCCCATCATCCCTTCAATCCCCCACCATGTCTCCAATCATGTAGCCCCTCCTGTTTTGGATTCTTCCCCAAACCCAGGCCTTCATTTAGCTTTTTTTTTTTTTTTTTTTTTTTTTGAGACAGTCTCGCTCTGTCACCCAGGCTGGAGTGCAGTGGCGCGATCTCGGCTCACTGCAAGCTCCGCCTCCCGGGTTCAAGCGATTCTCCTACCTCAGCCTCCTGAGTAGCTGGCACTAGAAGTGAGTGCCACCACGCCCGGCTAATTTTTTGTATTTTTAGTAGAGATGGGGTTTCACTGTGTTAGACAGGATGGTCTTGATCTCCTGACCTCATGAGCCGCCTGCCTTGGCCTCCCAAAGTGCTGGGATTACAGGCATGAGCCACCATGTCTGGCCTCATTCAGCTTCTTTTTTCTCCTTCAAAGAGCCTCAGGCTTCACCTTCCCCAAGACTGACTGAAGTGTGGGATCCAGGCCTGAAGGTCTCCCCTTCCTTGCTGTCCCCAAAGACAAGCAGCTATGGCCTAGCACATGGGAAATTCTGACAAATCCAGTACTTTTCACTCAAGGATTTTCCTGTCAGCCCCTTCAGGAAAACACAGAAGGATTCACAAAAATCGATAGCACTGGAATTTTGACAAAATTTCCAGAATAATGGAAAGTCTCAACATCACATTGTACACCTTAAATATATTCAATAAAAATAGACACAGATAATGGATGTTTGGATGCAAACAAAAGGGGAAAATAGACACATGTTTTTTTAAAAGAAAGCTCCCTGAGTCTCTGTCCCTATTGTTTTGTCCGTGCTGCTCTTGCTAGATGCTACCTTGAAGCTCCAGGAGCCTTCTGTTCAATTCTACTTCTCAAAACAGAGCTCACGAATTCTCTCATTTGTCACTGACTAGCTGCGTAATCTGGAGCAAGTCACTTAACCCAAATCTCAGTGGACGTAATATCTCCTACTGCTTATTTCCACTCACGCTTTCTTCTTTCCTTGAAAACAATATTTCTCTATTTCATTGTTCCCCTCATCTGGAACACTCACCCCAACTCCTATTCCCAGTCTTTGCACTTCTAGCAACTTTGTCTTTAGGTCTCAATTTAAATATCCCCTCCCCAAAGAGGCCTTCTCTGCGTGCCAAGTCTAAAGTATACCCTCTACCCTGTTACTTTCTCTCTGTGTTTTCTTCCTAGCAATTAGGACCACAATCAAATGGCATCAAAGGTTGTTTTGTTGTTGTTGTTGTTGTTGCTTTTTAAAGTAGCTGGGCCAGGCACAGTGGCTCACTCACGTAAACCCTGCACATTGAGAGGCCAAGGTGGGAGATTGCTTAAGGCCGGCAGTTCAACACCAGCCTGGGCAACATACGGTGATGCTGTCTCTACAAAAATTTGTTTTAAAAATTAGCCAGGCATGGTGGTACGCAGCTGTGGTCCCAGCTATTTGGGAGGCTGAGGTGGGAGGATCTCTTGAGCCTAGGAGGTCAAGGCTGCAGTGAGCCATGATCCTGTCACTGCACTCTAGTGTGGGAGACAGATTGGGGTCCTGTCTCAAAATAATGATAATAATAATAATTGGTGGTGGGGAGTAGAATTTATTGAAGATGGAGAGACTGAAGGAAGGGTCATACTTTCTCCTCTCTCCCTTACTGTTTCTCTCCTGAGCTATATGCTCTGGCCGCCCCAAGCTCCAAATTCTTCTCTCTCTCTCTCTCATCAGAATTGCCCCGACCCCCACCTTTAGTTTTACAGCCTCTGGAGAGTCTTTTTTTTTCTCTAGATAATTATGTTAAAACGAACACAGCCTCATTTGCTTCTTTCCCCTGTCCCATTTTCCCTACCCCCACCAGAGGCAAATATTATTATGCATTTGGGATGTAACGATTTGATTCAAGATTGTGGGCTTCCCGAGGAAAAGGACTCAACTCTTTCACCCTCCACATCCCACAGCCCAAGCACAGGGCTCAGTCAGTATTTGATGAATGATTGGAAGAGTGGACTTTCTGTTTTCCCTTGCATACTCTTAGTTGGTTCCCCTCTCACAGGGGCAGGGGAAGGTGGGCTCATTCCTGCGAGGAACACAAGAGCAGTGCCTGCCCCTGAGGTACTTATGATTAATTGAGGAGAGAAGAGAAATGCACAAGGCAGTATATTCTAAGGGCCACATGAAGGGACCAAGTACTGTTGGAGTTCAGAGGAAAGACTGGGATAGGCTCAGGAGGCCTCAGAGCTGAGGTGGGATCTAAGTTGGGTGTTAAAGGAAGGGAAGATCTTAATTAATCATCAGGTAAATAAGGAGAGTATTAGAGGACAAAAGCAACCCAAGCAAATATGTGGAGGAAGGAATAGAAATACTTCCTTGGACACAATGGTGTCTGGTAGGTTTCTCTCTGATATATCATCATCTACCATTAACTGCTGATCTATGCCTGGGGTCCCCAAGGCAGCCTGTTATTCAAAAGTAGCTCCTCTTATCACCACTTGGGGATTCTACAGGCTAGCTCACAGGTCGCTAGCTTCATAAGTAGCCCTAAATTGTATTCTGGATCTGTTGTATGAGTCCAGTGAATGTGTACTGAGATATAAGATGGGCTGCTGCACAGGCAGTGCCTATCCAGGAGTGTTTGTAGCAGTATGACTTGATATTTTATTTAACAAACAATTATATATTTATCTATAACACAAAAATACAAACACATGGCATTTACTAGTGCTAGGCATTGTTCTAAGTACTGTATTATATTAACTCATTAACAAATATCAATCTTGGCCAAGCGTAGTGGCTCATGCCTGTAATCCCCGTACTTTCAGAGGCTGAGGTGGGAGGATCACTTGAGGCCAGGAGTTTGAGACCAGCCTGGGCAACATAGTGAGGCCTCTTCTCTGCAGAAAATACAAAAATTAGACAGGTGTGGTGGTGCACACCTGTATGTCCAGCTACTTGGGAGGCTGAGGTGGTTGGATCACTTGAGGCCAAGACTTTCAGACCAACCTGGGTAATATTGTGAGACTTCATCTCTACAACAAATAAAACAAATTAGCCAGGCATAGTGGCAGCTGCCTGTGGTCCCAGTTACTTAGGAGGCTGAAGTGGGAGGATTGCTTGAGCCCAGGAGTTCCAGGCTACAGTGAGCTGTGGTCATGCCATTGTACTCCAGCCTGGATGACAAAGCAAGACCTTGCCTCAAAAAAAATAAAAAATAAAAAATAGAAAATAAATCAGACTGCTCCAAGTGCAGTGGTGTTTACAACTAATGACCACAACCAGTGATAGATTTCTTTGTTGCTTCTTTACTCCCACTGCTTCACTTGACTAGCCAAAAAAAAAAAAAAAAAAAAATTGAACCTTGTATTGGGCCATGAGGTAGTTGATATTATTATCCTCATTTTAGAGATGGCTAAACTGAGGCATGGGGGGTTAAGTTACTTACTTGTGGTCACACAGGTAGCAAGCGGTAGAGCTGAGATTCAGTCAATTCTTAACTGTTATACCATAGTGCCTGTCTCTACAAATACCTTTGATGAATGGTTGTATTAAGGTCTTTAAATCCTGTTAAAGGAATCTTGAGACTATTCCTTTTCTTTTTCTGTCTTCCTTCTTCTTCTTCTTTTTCATCCACTTACTGACCAATGTTCGTTTCTTTAAATAAACTTCTTATTTTGAAATAATTTTAGATTTACATAGAAGTTGCAAAGATAGTACTGAGTATTCATGTATACCCATCACCCAGTTTCTGCTTTCTTAACCTGTTACATAACCATGGTCCTTTCGTCAAAATTTAGAGATCAACATTGGCGGATTACTTTAACTAACTACAGACTTTATTCATATTTTACCTGTTTTGCCACTAATGGCCTTTTTCTACTCCAGGATTCAATCCAGGATACCACATTTCATTTAGTCACTGTGTCTTCTTACTCTCCTCTGGTCTGTTAGTTAGTCAGTTTTTCCTTGGTACTAACGATCTTCACAGTTTTTAAACGTATTGGCCAGGTATTTTGGGGAATGTCCCTCAATTTTGGTTTGTCCGATGTTTTCCTCATAATTAGACTGGAGTTACGGGTTTGAGGGCAGAATACCACAGAGGTGAAATGCCCTTCTCATCGAATCGTGTCAGTGGGTACATAATATCCACATGACTTATCACTAGTAAGTTAACCTTGATCCCCTGGCCAAGGTAGTGTTTGTAGGGTTTCTCTACCATAAAGTTACTATGTTTCCATTTCTATACATATTTCTACTTTTTGGATGCATTAGTTTGAAGTGAGTTATTAAGTGCAGCCCACACTCAAGTGGGAGGATATCAAGCTCCACCTCTTGGAGGAAGGGATTATCTACATATATTATTTGGAATCATTCTATAAGGAAAATTTGCCCTTTCTCCCCCATTTATTTATTTGTTCAATCATTTATTTATATCATCATGGACTCATGTATTTCTGTATTTCATACTTTGGGTTATAATCCAATAATATGTTATTTCTTCCTTTTTGTCCTTTCTGAGCTTTTGAAAGGTTATCGACTTGCAAATCCGCAATTCCTTATTTGTGGGTTTGTTTAAACAGAAACTATCTGAATTACCTTCTGGTAGACAGTTTGGGGAGGATGTGCATGCGTGCACCCACTTTACAGATAAGGAAGTTGAAATTGGTAATGTTAAATGAGTCAAGCATGCTTATGCAAGATGTGATGGAATCTTATACAGGAATCGTCTCTCCAAAATTCTCAATAAGTAGACTTCCATCGTCCTCCTTCACACCTCTGGTGACATGAAGCTGATTAGCTCACAAGGCAGCTTTTTTGCTGTAGGGTCTGCTTGATTCCTAGTGGAACTGCGGGCATCCAGGTAGTAGGATTGGGAGAGGGAAAGGGAGATGGTGGCCTTGGGGGAGCAGTCTGTGATGGAGCAGCTGGCAAGAAAAGGTATTTGACTAGAGAGGAAGCAGCAACTGAATTTAGAGCGGTACAACTGAAAACTGGTGTGTTTCCCAGGATTTCAGGGAAGCAGTTCTCTGCCAGGCTGACAAAATGCATGCAGAGAGAGGACCTGTAGTGACCACCCCCCACCACAGCCCATGCCCATCTAGCTGTCCACTGTTCCCCTCAGCAGACAACTTTCAGTTATTTTATTACTCTGTTGGCCCACCCCCTGTATATCCATTCTTAGATATAAAACATATTCACCAAGGTAACAAATATTTCTTAAGCACCCACTATATATGCTGTTGCCATGGGTGAGTTGGAAGGACAGTGTGCGTGTGTGTGTGTGTGTGTGTGTGTGTGTGTGTGTGTTTAGGAAGTGTGTAGGAGGTGACAAAAGGCTTTCTGTTGCTCATATACACTTGGAATAAATTAAGTATTTCTCCATCCTTTTATGCTTGATTTTTAAATTAAGTATAGCTTTATTGAGACATAATTCCCACAGCATACAATTTGCCCGTTAAAAGTGTACAGTTCAGTGGTTTTGGTATATTCACATATGTGCATAACAATTGCCACAGTCAATTTTAGAACATTTTCATCACCTCAAAAAGAAACCATTTAGCTGTCATTTCCCTACCCATCCACCCCCTTCCCCAAGCCCTAAGTAATCACTAATCTACTCTCTGTCTCTATACATTTCCCTATTCTAGGCTTTCATGTGAATAGAACCATACAGTGTGTGGTCTTTTGTGACAGGCTTTTTTCACTTAGTATGTGTTCAAGGTTCATCCATTTGAGAGCATATGTATAAGTGCTTTATTCCTTTGATAGCTGGATAATATTCCATTGTATGGGTATATCACATTTTGTTTATCCATTCTTCTGTTGATGTACATTTGGTTCATTTCCACCTTTTCACTATTGTGACTAATGCTGCTATATATATTCATGAACAAATGTCTGCACAGGCTTATGTTTTCAATATTCTTGGGTATATATTTAGGAGTAGAATTGCTGAGTCATACGGTAACCGTATATTTAATTTTGGGGGAACCACCAGACTGTTTTCTAAAGAAGCTGGACCATTTTGTGTTCCCATCAACAGGTTATGAGGGCTTCCATTTCTCCACATGTTCACCAATACTTGCTATCTGCCTTGATTCTAGCCATCCCAGGTGGTATGCAGTGGTACGTCGTTGTGATTTTGATTTGCAGCAACCTTGATGACTCATGATGTCTGAGCATGTTTTCATGTGCTTATTCACCATTCTTGCATCTCATTTGGAGAACTGTCCATTCAGATTCTTTGCCTGTTTTTGAATAGGGTTATTTGTTATTTTATTATTGAGTTGTAAGAGCCCCTTGTGTATTCTAGGCACAAGTCCCTTATTCTTTTTTCCATCACTTGGCTGACATCCATGTCTGGTAGTAAACCTTACAAAACCTACCTTGCTTTCAAGATGATAGTGCAGAGAGGAAACAGCCTCAAACACAGAGAGCAGGAGATGTGGAGAAAGGATTTTTAAGAAGTCTGGCAGCCCATGAAGGGGTTCCCAGGCCAAGGGGAGGCTATATCTAACTAGCTGGCTAGCAATGCTACTGTACGTAGTTAAAAATCATTTGACCTGCCGGGCGCGGTGGCTCACGCCTGTAATCCCAGCACTTCGGGAGACTGGGGCGGGCAGATCACGAGGTCAGGAGATCGAGACCATCCTGACCAACATGGTGAAACCCCGTCTCTACTAAAAATACAAAAATTAGCTGGGCGTGGTGCCATGCGCCTGTAGTCCCAGCTACTCAGGAGGCTGAGGCAGGAGAATTGCTTGAACCAGGCAGTCAGAGGTTGCAGTGAGCGTAGATCATGCCACTGCACTCCAGCCTGATGACAGAGCGAGACTCCATCTAAAAAAAAAAAAAAAAAATCATTTAGCCATGTCCAGACTTTATTAAGTGGTGCTCTGGATGAGGAAAACCTCACTCTTGGTAGTGCTCAGTAGTCTCAGCTCCTCATCTTGGAACAATCGTGCCAATGCCCTCCCTCCTCCACCCGCCAGATTTATCTTCTCCTAGACTAATTTTCCATGCCAACTTCCGTGTGGGTAGAAGAGTGTGTAAGCCAAGAGAGAGGACAAACAACTGCTAAACCAGTGTTCGATTTGAGGGTTTTGAGGAGGGCCCCGGAACTCCGTTCATTCTCTCACCCCTCACTCCTACCCCCACCCCAATCCTCAGCTCAGGCCAAGCCGTCAGTGGTATTACGGGTCCCATAGCAAAGACTTATCATGAGACCACCTGGGTTCACATAGCAAAGACTTATCATGAGACCACCTGGGTTCACATAGCAACTCCATCACTTACTAGCTGTTTGACTGTAGGAAGGTTACTTCAACCCTCTGTCTCAACTTTGATTTCCAAGGAGTAAAAATCTCTCACTCCACTTCTGACTTGTTGAATAAAAATCTAGTGATTCGCAAAGCAGAAGAAATATTATTTGAGGAGGAAGAGATCAAGAGCAAAGGAGAGTGGCCCCATCCTTATATTCCCAAACATTTCTGAGCCCTTACCACTTTCATAGGGAAGTGAGAATCTGCCTTTGACTAGTGTAGAAATGGCTGCCCTGTAAATGGGGACAATATTTCCCAATTCATAAGACTATTGAGAAGGTTAAAATGTGTTAATATATATAAAGTGGTACGTGTCAACTGGTATTTTCATCGTGGATGGAAAGGAGGGCAAAGGTCTTGGCATTCAAAGGCCTGGTCCTGGCAATGGTTGAGTCCCATACAGCTGACAGGCATTGAGCATCTGGTGTGTGGATACTTCATACACTAGCAGGGAATCCTCTCAACATCCTGGTGAGGTCTGCATCATCGCCCCATTTTGCAGATCTACCTCTTAGCAAAGCAGGCAGAAAGGTAGGGCAGCAGTAAGTGGGGAGTGTTGGAAGGAAAAGCTCAGCCTCCTGGCTTCCCTGCTAGTGCCCTTTCCACTTCACAGTCTGCCACAGAGGGCTGAGGGAAGAACAATACTTGGGCAGGAGGGCATCCAAGGTATCCATTTTCACCTTTCTATGGAGTCAAAGTACAACATCAAGGAGGGAAGCACTGGCAGCAGGGAAGGGCTTCCTGGTTAGATGCACAGCTGTGTTTTGGCTCCTGTTTCTAAAGGGTTATGAATTTCCTCTGAAGTTGGAGTGTATTTCCTTCCCATAGACAGAATCCAGGAAACGAAGCTACTCTCTTGTTAGCTAACCTGAGTCCTCTGCAGGAAGCAGCTAGAACCTCGTTAATCACCTACTCCAGCTCCCTTGTCCCTACTGCCCTTTGCAGGCAAACCTACACAAACATATGGCCCTTTACACAATGAGAACTTCGATTTCCAAGGAGTAAAAATCTCTCACCGCACTCCAGACTTGTTGTATAAAAAATTCTAGTGATCCTCAAAGCAGAAGAAATATTATTTGAGGAGAAAGAGATAAACAGCAAGGGGTAGTGGCCCCATCCCTATATTCCCAAACATTTCTGAGCCCTTACCACTGTCAGAGGGAAGTAGGAATCTGCCTTCGACTAGTACAGGAATGGGGCCCACAAAACTTCAGAGATAGCTCAAATGGAGAATAGCGGAACTCAAGGCTACATGTATTGATTCCCAGCTTTTGGTTTTTCCCTCACAATTAGGACATTCCCTAGAGAGAGGAATAGACATGCCTCCTGAGATGACAAGCCAGACAAATTTCAATGTGCATTTCACCCTTCACTCTCACACCCTAAGCCAAAGCTAAATTAAGCCTATTTATGCCGAGTGTTCCATTATTGGAACGCTAAGCATGGGGAGTTATTTATATCAATGTCATCACCAAGGTCCAATTACAAAAATTCAAAAAATTGTAACCTAAGGCATAAATGGGTTAAGACTATATATTAATATTATAGTGGGGGTGGTTAGTGGTGGTTGTGGTGTGGTTTGGATGACCAACTTTTTACAAAGCAAACTAGGACACAGTCACATCAGACAAAAGAAAACCATAATGATATAATACGTAATAAATAATTATACATGTGTTATAACCTTAACGTAAAAATATTAAAATAGGTGTTTATTTAGAATTATACATTATTTATTATTTTCTTTTCTGTGTGGCAATTAGTAGTAATTAACAGTAAGACTAATTAAACCAATAATATGGGGAACAAAAATATACCAATGTTTTTATAATGTTTCTGTCCAATACAGCTACTTAACTCTTTTTTTAGCTTCTTACTAGATATTTAAATTTTGTAGGCTATAATATTCTGTATTCGTCAGGTACATAAATATAAGACTTAATAAAAAGGAAAATATAAATACAAGAGGACTAATTGAACAGATATTGCCTATATTTGATTTTTCAAAATAGTAATGACATGTTTCTTTTGGTCTGTGATATAGTAGGATATATTTATTCTTTCTGTTTTTTTTTTCTGATAATAATTCAGAACGCCTGTGACCATTAGGACATTTAAAAAATTTTTTTCTTTCATATAGTAGTAAAATTTCATACAATCAAATATAAAAGTCATTTTGACCTGCAGTTCTGCACCGATTTTTGGTATTTGCCAGGCTGCATGGCCTTTGAACAACAACAAAAAAAAAAATGTGAGCATTGAATACTTAGAATTTTACTTACTAGCAACAGCAGGTTTTTAGATTTATAGAAATGTCCCACCACTTTCTGTCTACAGGATTGTTTTGGTAGGTCAGCTGTTTGTCAGTCAGGCCTGTTACATCTATAAATACATCATATCCATGAGGCTATCCATGTTTTAATATGCTTATCATTTTTAAATGCTTTTGTGGTGTTATGATATATATTGGTTTTTGTCCACGGTTCCTGGCTCGTAACTCCCATAGCCCTTGTTACAGTCTTTTGTGAAAATATTGGGTGTGTTAGGCTTCAGTAACAGGCCTCTGACCTCCTGTCCTCTTTTTACTCTAACGTTCCCCCACCTTTCTGACTGTGGGTCTTAAGACCTCCCATGAGAATGTCCCACCCTATACCTTGGGAGAAGAAATGCTAATGTCATGAAGTTTCCATAAAAACCCAAGAGGACGGTGTTCAGTGAGCTTCCAGAGGCCTGAACATGTGGAGGTTCCTGGAGGGTGGCACATCCAGGGAGGGGAGGGAAGCTCCACACCCTTTCCCCCATAGCTCACCCTGTACATCTCTTCATCTGTATCCTTTGCAATATCCTTTATAATAAACTGGTAAATGTGTTTCCCTAAGTTCTATGAGCCACTACAGCAAATTAATCAAACTGAAAGAGGGGATCATGGGAACCCCAACTTGAAGCCGGTAGGTAGGCCGGAAGTTCCAGAGGCCCAGACTTGCAACTGGTGTGGGGAGGGCAGTCTTGGGGACTGATTGCCCGACCTGTAGGATCTGACACTATCTTCTTGGAGAATCAGAGGATACCCAGCTGGTGTCCACTGTTGGTATGTGGGGAAACATCCCCCTACATTTGGTCACAGAAGTTTTCTGTGTTGATGATTTTGGTGGTGGTGAGAGTAGAGGAAGAACAGTTTTTGGAGAGTTTTTCCTTACATAACTCCCAATAAATAGATGTTACCACAAGCTAAACCTCTCCTTCAAAGGGAAAATGGTCCCAAGGGGCAGAGGTAATTTGAACTTTTTGATTGCTATAGGAATCCAGTTGGATTCCAGATAAGTTACAGTTTTATTAGAGAAATTGATGAAGTCTTATTTCATGTTGTTGCCTTTTCCTGGTAACCTTTTTTGTTGTTGTTCTGAAGCAGTCTTATGATGTCTGCATGAATGAGTCATTTTTTGCCATGTGGTTTTTTGTTGAGATCTGCTTATAACATGGAACAGCTCAGCTGTAATGAGTCCATTCTTTCCGAGGCTCCATATGACCTCTTCAATGGTCTTCAAACAGTTTTAGGGGAACAGCTGATAAATTTCTGTTTTATTGTCATTCTTTTCTCCATTTTTATTCTCAATGTATTTCCAAATTACAGAAAAACATTCTTCTCATACCACACTTTGAAATTATGGTTTTATGGCAGGCTGACATTTTAACATTTTTTTTCCTGTGGCTGGCAACAATGATAGATATTGTAGGCACCTGCTAAGGAGGCTATGTCCTCCCATTTCTATAAAGTAAAAAAAACTCACTACATACATCTGCATATTTTGAAGAAATTAAAAAGTCATCAAAAACTTTCATTATAAAACCTTTAATTTTATAGATAAGCAGAATGTATCTGTGTTTAGCAGGATTGTGTACAAGGTGTGCATGACATTTAGCAGGTAAGGTCTTTTCTTTTTTTTAATAAAAAGTTTATAGATTGAATGGAATTTCACACAATTGACATTTATGCTGTCTGCTAAGCATGCAGATAAATGAGAAAAGTCTCATTTGTATTTTTTCATATTTTCTGTGGTTTTATTAATATTTTCATTGAAATCAAGAAGATAATATGAAACTTCTTTTTTTTTTTTTTTTTTTTTTTTTTGAGATAGAGTCTCACCCTGTCACCCAGGCTGCGAGTGCAGTGGAGCATTCTCGGCTCACTGCAGCTTCTACCTTCCAGGCTCAATTGATCCTTCCCCTTTCACCTCTGTAGCTGGGACTACAGGCATGCGCCATCACGCCTGGTTTATTTTTCTATTTTTTGTTGAGACAGTGTCTCACTATGTTGCGTACACTGGTCTCGAACTCGAACTCTCGGTCTCGAACTCCTGGGCTCAAGCAATTCTCCCACCTGTTATCCGCATTCTTACAAAACATGGTGTTACGGTTGAATTGTGTCCCCCAAAAAGTCATACGCTGAAACCTTAGCCCCAGGTATCTCAGAATGTGACCGTATTTGGAAATAGGGCCTTTGAAGAGGTGATTACATTAAAATGTGGCTATTAGGGTGGGCCCTAATTTAACCTGTCCAGTGTCCTTATACGAAGGGGAAATTTCTACACACACAGAGACACCAGGGATTCACAAGCACAAAGGAAAGACCTGCGAGGACACAGAAGGAAGGCTGCCATCTGCAAGCCAAGGAGAGAAGCCTCAGAAAAAAACCAAACCTGCTGGCACCTTGATCTTGGATTGTCAGCTTCCAGAACTGTGAGAAAATACATTTCTGTTGTCTAAGCCACCTAGTCTGTGGTATTCTGTTATGGTAGCCCTAGCAAACTAATGCACATGGTCACAATATTCATGATGTGAAAGGTTAAACGACCTTGATACAAATCACAACAGTTGATCCATAGGCAAATACAAAGGCGAACTTGTTAATGCTCACAATTTCGATGCACTTAAGTTGCATGCTAAAGTGGTATCAGTCACCGTGATGCAACAGTGGATGATCATTATTGTGAGGTGCAAATCATGGTTGCCAATATCAGCAGTTGGGGGAAAAAATGGCCACAGCAACTACAGAAGGCAGAGAATCTATGCCATATCCATTTCACATTACAAACTGCTGTTTTCACTCCCTATCTGGGCGGGGGGGCAGGTCACCATATGGGTTTTGTACTTTTCCCCCAATCTTCTGTACCCATCGCAGAAAACTGAGACTTTTCACATCCCAGGGAGGAGTTTCCTTGGGATTTGAGCCTTTCTGTGCTAAAAGTGGAACAGTCCAAGGCAAACCAAGACACCTGGCCATCTGAGGTGGTGCTCCTGGGATGCTGCAGACAACGTTCTATTTCTTGCCTGGGTGATGGTTACATAGTGTTTACTTTATAACAGCTTTTAGTTGTACATTTGTACTTTATGCAATTTTGTGTATGTGTATTTTTTTTCAGAATATGGATACTTTTTAAACATTTTTTAAAAATCTTCTGTAGAAATGGGGTCTCACCATGTCTCCCAGGCTAGTCTTAAACTCTTGGGTTCAAGTGATCCTCCTGCCTCAGCCTCCCAAAGGGCTGGAATTATAGACATGAGCCACCACACCTGGCCAGAATACATATACTTTAGAAGAAGTTATGCCTACCACTTCCTACCCCATATGTAATTCAGAATAAAATGACACTGCACCATAAAATAGATGGAACATAATCTAACCAACTTCTTATTTTCTCTTGTTTTATATATAATGTAAAGTTGATTTACATTTTTGTTTTACCCCTGCTTTGCTAATGCCCTATAGGCATCTGACTATTTAGGCAACCCAGTACTGCCCTAGGTAAATGACACATCGAGTTACCAGATGCAACATTGGCAGTCCTTCTGGCGCCAGGCCCATGTGTCCTCTTCCTTTTTAT
Organism: Symphalangus syndactylus; assembly: GCF_028878055.3. Taxonomy (NCBI): domain Eukaryota; kingdom Metazoa; phylum Chordata; class Mammalia; order Primates; family Hylobatidae; genus Symphalangus; species Symphalangus syndactylus. The sequence continues at coordinate 63,628,934 of NC_072447.2, read as the reverse complement.
GATTCTTCCAGGTAGAGTTAGTGGTTCCTTGCCACTGAACTGTGACCTAGTGCTGAACACAATGAATTGGAATTAGATGTTTATTGTGTGTCTCCCAACATCAGACAACTTTTTGTGAGAAAAATTGTACCTTGTTCCTTTCTACACCATCGGCACTTTGTGGTTGGGACTTGGTAAACATTTGTTGAATGAATGATGGGCTTTTATTGGGGCTATCTATCAAAGTCATCACTTCCTCACGACCTCCTTCTTACAACTGCATTTTAAGCCTGGTTATGTTGGCTAAATCCTGAGAAAATAAATTTCTGTTGTTTAAGCCACCCAGTCTGTGGTATTCTGTTATGGTAGCCCAACAGAATGGGTCCAACTGACACCATTTGTTTTCTGAGCAGACCTGTTATCCTAGAATGTAGAGCTGGTACAAAATTCATTTCTTTAGGATGTATTTATTGACAGTCCACTGCATGCCCTGACCTATCGCTGGAGTACAAGAGGCAAAATCTAAATTGAAAGCATAATCAAATGCTGAATTTCTGGCAGGGAAAATTGGTCTAGGCGAGTTATTTACTAAACTGTCTGCATTTGATTGTTCCTGAAAATTGTTGTTTGGCATCATCTTTTCTAGTTAAACATAGCTGAAATTTGAGAGTCTGGACAATGCCTGGGAACATTCACATTCCAGAGGCATCTTATGGGTCCTCTTACCACCATAATTCTCTTTGCTGGTAATAATAATGGATGACCTTCCACAGAGAAGCCTGTTATACCATTGAAGGTAGAGGTTCAGGGAAAAGTACAAGCAAAAGCAGGGTGACACTAGAACTGTACAGAGGCTATTCTTGGGTCACCAGACCAGCTTAGGACTTGTATAGACAGGACATTTTTAAAAATCCTAGTTTTAAGTGGTGAGGATAGAGATAATTGCAAATGTCTAGAAACGAGTATGCTTTTATTTAGCTCTGGTTTATTTCTGCTACATAGACTGGCTCTTGGCCAAGCACAGTGAGTCACGCCTGTAATCCCAGCACTTTGAGAGGCCAAGGCAGGAGGATTGCTTCAAGACCAGTCTGGGCAACACAGTGAAACCCTATCTCTACAAAAAATACCAAAATAGCCGGGTGTCGTGGTGCATGCCTGTAGTCCCAGCTACTTGAGAGGCTGAGGCAGGAGGATCAATTGAGCCTGGCAGGTCCAGGCTGCAGTGAGCTGTGATCACACCACTGCACTCCAACCTGGGCAACAGAGTGAGACCCTGTCTTTAAAAAGAGAAAAAATTTAGACTGGCTCCCACAGCCCTGAGTGTAGTGTCAAAGGCTCAAAGAATCCCGTATGATCTGAGTTTATTTTCAAAGAACAGAATCTTTTCTAGCTAATGTCACCAGAAAGTAATTTATGGTATTTAACTGGCTTACAGAATCGTGGGTAGGGATGAAGAAAAAGGATCTAGGTAGAGCTTCCAGGAGTGCTTCCAAATCCATACCACAGAACTGAGCTACCTTAGGTAGCTGCTACTCCTGCTATGATCAGGAAGCTGGAAAGCCACCATCAATAGCAGCTGATTCCCAGACTACACAATCTTTGCTATGATCTGTACCAGTAAATGTTTGGCCTTGAGTATTGTTTCTCTCTGCTTAACTCACATCCAAATTCAAGTCTTGAGCTAGTTCTGATTAGTAGAACTTAAGTCACATCCAGAACCCCAGCTGCAAGGAATTGTGAGAAATAGAGGTTTCAGCTTTCCAGACTCTGAAATACAAGAAGGCATGCAACAAGGGGATTGGAAAGGGTATTGAGTGAGTCAGTCCACAGGATCTGTCACAGGTCCTGATAACTGAGACTGGTGAAGGATTATTGTGTCAGTCAACATACTTCCAATTGCAAGTAACAGAAAAACTCAAACTGGTTTAAAGAAAATAGGAACTTGAACTGCTCATGTGACTGACAAGACCAGAGGCAGGGCTGGCTTCAGACAAGGCTTGGTAAGTCAGTGTTTCCTTAGTGTTGGCCCCATTCTCAGGCAGGTTATCCCCTCGTGGTCCTAAAATAGTTGTTAGCAGATCCCAAGTACATGTTTCCTTCTCCATGGCCAGAAGAGAGAGTCTGTGTCCCACCCAGCATTTCCAATAAAAGTGCTAAAATTGGACCAGTTTATGTCATACGTCCACTCCTGAATCAATCACTGTGGCCAAGTGACTTTTAGTTGCTGAATGACTTAGGCCAGGGCTGAGATCATATTCCTGAACTTATCACTGTGGCCAGAAGGAATGTTTGAAGGAAGCAAGAAGAATGGGCTCGTTATTTTAAAAATTATTGTTCCTACATGTAACGCATAAATGCATTATTTTCTTTTCCTGTGGAATTTGTTCTTTATTTTGGGACCAGGGAAGGACCATACACAGCCCTCCAGCCCAGGGGGAGTGGGTACCAAGATGCGGGTGGAGGGCCCCACCCGAATCCTGCCCAGACCCTGATGGCCAGGAAGGGAATCCGTGTTTCCCCGGGTAGGAGGTGGATATGCAAATCAGGTGGGTGTGGTTAGCAGATCCCCAAGGAGGCCTCAGGGGTCCTCACCACATGTCTGCACCCTCCCACCACTGTCTGGTCACCACGTTGAGGTAGTGGCACAGGGAAGCATAATAGTGGCTCAGCTCCTCCAGGGACTCGTCTTCACCAGGAGCCTCGGGTTTGACGGGGTAGGTGTTGACCAGCGCCCCCAGTCAGACCAGCAGAGCCAGAAGCACTATGGCCACAGCAGGCCACGGCCTGCACATCGACACCATAGGGATAGCTAGTGAAGCAGATGAGCAGGAGGTGGAAGGCGAGGGAACCCCCAAGGGCTGTACTGTCGCAGGTCAACCTGACGCCTCCTCTGCATAAATACATTCTTATAAAATTTAATAGTTCCTGCGAAGTTGATCTTCAGAGTGGCTCAAATGTACATACTCCCCATCAGTGTATGAGAGTATCCTTTACCCTCACCAATACTTGATATTAGCAAACGTATTGAAAATCTAGTTATTTTGATTTGACTTTCACTGATTAGTACTGAGATTCAACAACTTTTCATATTCCTTGTGATCATTTTTATTTTCTATTTTATGAGTTTTCTATTCATATGTTTTGTTCATTTTTTGATTAGGATGTGTAGAGGCTAAAGTAACTCCATCTTAGATGCCAATCTGCCATGCTGACTTTTGATTAGCCCCAGTTCCAGGAATGCCTCTGAGATTTCCAGTTTATCTATTATTCCTTGTGTATGAAAGAGCACATCCTTACGAAAAATCCTGCCTTTAGACCAAATCAACCTTGACGAATTCATACTTACTGTCAATCCTGCCCTTAGACCAAACTCCAACCCATTCCCTCTGAAGCACATATACCCTTCCCTATGGTATATAATCTCTGGGTCTGGGGAGTAATGGCACAAAGATCTACCTGTATTCTGGCCACCCAAGACCACGCTTCTGTCACTATATTCCCCAATAAAATCACCCTGTGATGACGAGCTGGACTTGTCTGCCTCCTTTGGTTTCTCAGCTCCTTCTGCATTTGGGGACTGCTTTGCAAATACAGCTCTTTCAAAAAACAGGTTATTGGTCTTTTCCTTATTGATTTTTAGATGTTCTTTTTAGCATAGTAAAACATTTAATATGGACAGTGAAACACTTCCAACCTTTTACAGACTCTAAAACTAAAGACAAGTTCTAAAACTGAATACATATAGAATTCTATTCTAAGTCAGGTATGCCATGTGCATGTACACACAAATATTTCATATAGGCTCACATTTTTGATTTTCTGAAAGACTTCCTTACAGCGAGGTCCAGAGATCATGGGTAAACTAAATTCATACAAGTGATTTCTATTATTGCATAGAAATCTTTGAGAAGTAAAAACAAAACATGAGTTGCTACAATTGGCATTACTTATACCATATTCCAAAATATGCTTTATATTTCATGTTAATTTGCCCCAATTTTAAAAACTTAACAGCCATTCACTGTCCATACTGCACAACCTCATTGGAGCCTTCCTTTCTACTGGCCCACAAGGTTTTCCTCCCTCGTGTCGCATAGGAAAAAAGGAAAACAAAACAACAACAAAAAGCAGGGCAAATGATTTCTTTCTATCTATCCCTACCCCACACTAACTGGCTTCCTCAAGGGCTAGTCATATGGGTGTTCATACTAGTGCTATATCTGTTCTGTAAATGCTACCCCCAATGTAAATGTGAAACTGTCTTTGCAAAAATTATAACAGCAGGAAAAGTATGACTGTGACAGAGATCGGACTTTGACTCCATCCTGCTTCTAAACAAGCTGCCCTTGTTCAGTCCTGGGCATAGGCTGAACTAACTGTGGGAGAAACTTAGTTTACAGTTTAACTTTGAAACAAGGATGATAACAGTCCTTTGCTGAAGCAAACCTCCTTCTTTGCTGGTGACAAGCCTGGTATTATAGGACTAATAAATTAGCCACAAGATTTTCAACTTCTCCAATTACTCCTGTAGACAACACCACTATTGTAGAACCCAAGATTGGCCTTTTGAGATGTCTTTTCAGGTTTTTGCATTTCCGACTGCAGATGTCTCCACCCTGAACCGCCAACTGGTCCTGTGGCCACACCCAGCAATAGACTTAGTGTGCACTTGAGAACCATTTTCCTCATCCTCATGATTACATCCACAACCAATCAGCAGCACTTATTCCCAAGCCACTCCTCCTTCCCACAAACTACCCTTGAAAAACCCTAGTCCCCAGATTTTCAGAGACTGATTTGAGTAATATATCTCTGGTCTCCTGTTTAACAAGTTCTGTATAAATTAAGTTCTTTCTGTATTGCAATTCCCCCTCTTGATAAATTGGCTCTATCTGGGCAGTGGGCAAGGATAACCCTTTAGGAGGTTACAAATTCTCTGAGAGATACAATTGTTTTCCTGTAAGGGATCCACATTCAAAGACCAGGGGAGTGGCCTCTGACATTGTGATATAATTGTAAATATATATTGGTTCTTTATCCTTGGTTCTTGGCACAGAGTTCCTAAAACCCTTGGAATTTCCTGAGTGATTGGAGTGAGAAGAGCATCTTTTTTTTATTATTCACAATAAGCCCGTTTCAGCCATACCTGAGTTTATGTTAGTGAGGTGACTCTTGGAGGATGGAGGCTGGATGCCACAGGAACCAATCATATGATTAGAGGGTGGGAACTTTCAGTCCCATCCCCAACCTCTGGGGAGGGAAGAGGGAATGGGGATTGACTTAATTGCCAGTGGCCAATGATTTAATTAATCATGACTACATGGTAATGAAGCCTCCATAAAAACTTTAAACAATGAGGTTCAGACAGGTTCTGAGTTGATGAACACATCCACGTGCCAGAAGAATGGTGGACTCTTAACTGCGTGGAGACAGAAGCTTCTGCACTAAGCATCCTTCTGGACCTTTTCCTCTGTACCTCTTCATCTGGCTACTATCTGTATCCTTTGTAATATCCTAGGATAAACTGATAAATGTAAGTAAATGCTTCCCTGAATTTTGTGAGCCATTCTAGCAAATTATCAAACATGAGGAGTGGCTTGTGGAAACCCCTGATTTATAGGTCAAAAGTACAGGTGACAACCTGGAACTTGTAACTGGCACCTAATGTGAGGGCAGTCTTGTGGGATTGAGTCCTTAACCTGTGCAGTCTGAGCTCACACGGGGTAATTAGTGTCAGAAATGAATTGTATGATACCCAGTTGGTGTGCAGAAAGTTGAAGAATTGGTTGGTGTGGGGAAAATTCCCACATATTCAGTGTCAGAAGTGTTGTGAGTAAAAGAAAATTTTTTTCTTTTACATGAGTGGACGCAATTGGCATCATTTATATCGTTTTCCAAAAATTGTTTTATATTTTATGTTAATTTGCATCAATTTAAAAAACTTAACCATTCATTCTTTGTACTACACAACCTCAATGGAGCCTTCCTTTTGAGGCTTCATGGCATTTTCCCCTCATGTTCCATGGTAGAAAAGAAAAACAAAACAAAACACGCTGCTCGTTTCACCATCTATTCCTCAAAGGACAAAAGAATGCAGGATTTCTGCCAAACTGAAATCCTACAGTAATAAGAAATTCAGTGAAAGGAAGAGTTTCCCAGACTCAAGTTAATTGAATCCATAGTACCAAAGTTCATTTTCTCTTCTCAAATTAATATCCAACTCTGATCTGGGCACTCATTCCCAAAGGATTTATGATCTAAATTCTTGTAGCATTGTTTCAGGAAGAGAGCGAAAGGAAACAGTGACTGAACTAGAAACAAAACTGAGGCAAGCAATGATCAACTTTGAAGTTAGATATCAGGACTTACATACTCAAATGTCTAACTGCAGCCATGCGGGTCACCTAAATAAATGAAGCTTATAGGGTGAAGCTGGCTTGTACTGAACTACAGGGCTCAGGCTCTGTCTCAACAAGGCAGGGACTTTTCACCTCCAGCCAGTTCTTCCTAGGTGGTAATATGGGCCAATGATGCCATGTCTGCCAGTTTTTCAAGGGAAGCCATGAATTTCGACTTGCATGTGAAATCATCTGATATTTAGATATAGGCAGTTATTTTTTGTTTAATTTTTTTGGTTTTTTGTATGAACTGGTTCTCACTATATTGCCCATGCTGGTCTTGAACTCCTAAGCTCATGCAATCCTCCCACCTTGGCCTCCCGAGACAGCTAATTTTTTAAAAATGTTTTAATATACTTTCCAGGCTAAACAAAAAATGTCAACTAGGCCTTTGTGGTACATGCACAACCAATTTCTGAATGGCGGTATAGAGCAGAGTAGTTCAGAGTATGAATTAACTACAAGAAAGACCTGAGTTCAAGGCTATATTGTTTTCTATTGCTGCATAACAAATGACCACAAACTCAGCAGGTCAAAACAACACCCATTCCTGTGTCCATGTGTTCTCTTTGTTCAATTCCAGATATACCTAATGCTAAATGATGAGTTAATGGGTGCAGCACACCAATATGGCACATGTATATATATGTAACAAACCTGCATGTTTTGCACATGTACCCTAAAACTTAAAGCATAATAATAATAATAATAAAAACACCCATTTATTATCTCACAGTTTCTGTGGTCAAGACTCTGGGTATAGGTTAGCTGAGTATCCCAGTCAGATCAGGTTGCCATAACAAATTACCACAGATTTGAGGCCTTAAGCAACAGAAATTTCCTGCTCACAGTTCTGGAGGCTGGGAAGCCTGACCACAGGGTGCCAGCATGGTCAGCCTGTGGGGAGGACCCTGTTCCGGGTTACAGACTTTCTGCCTTCTCAGTATATTCTCACATGGCAGAAAGAGGATAAGAGAGTTTTCTGGGGTTTCTTTTATAAGGGCACAAATCCCATTCATGATGGCTCTACCCTCAAGACCAATTACCTTCCAACAGTCCCATCTTCTTATACCATCACATTGGGATTATGGTTTCAACATATTAATTTCCAGGGGGACACAAACACAACATCCAGTCCATCAACCTGGGTCTCTGCTCAGGGTCTCACCAAGTCAAAGCATTGGCTGGGGCTGTGATCTCAGCTGAGGCTTGAAATCTTCTTCCGTGCTCACCAGTTGTTGGCACAATTTACTTTCTGGCAGCTGTAGGACTGATGGCCCTGTTTTCTTACTAGCTGTCTACCAGGGACTGCCCTCAGCTCTTAGAGGCCATCCCCAACAGGGGCTCCAGCCATGTGGCTCCCTCCATAGGCCCTCTCACAAACGGTAGCTTGCTTCTTCAACACGAGACTCTCTTTTTTAAGGACTCACCTGACTGGGCCAGGATAATCTTCCCTTTTATTAGCCCAAAGTCAACTGATTAGAAATCTTAATTATTGTGTCAGAATTCCTTTACCTTTGCCATACAGAGTAACCTAATTATGGGAGTAATTTCCCATCATGTTCACAGGTTCTGCCTACAGTCAAGAGGAGGAAACTATACAAGAAGTGTATACCAGGAACAGGAATATTGGGGGCCATCTTAGGATTCTGAGAACCACAGAGACCTAGCTCTGTCATTTGATTTCATTAATTTATGTAATTATTGCTATGGATGCATTTACATCTGCAGTTTTGCTATTCCTCTCAAGTAGCTGGGATTATAGGCGCCCACCACTATGCCCAGCTAATTTTTGTATTTTTAGTAAAGATGGGCTTTCACCATATTGGCCAGGCTGGTCTCAAACTCCTGACCTCAGGTGATCCTCCCACCTCGGCCTCCCAAAGTGCTAGGATTACAGGCGTGAGCCACCATGCCCACCCAAGTTGCATACTCTTTAACGATCTATCTTTAAGTTCACTGATTCCTTCTCCTGCCAGCTCAAATTTATTCTTGAGCCCCTCTGGTGAAATTTCATTCCAAGTATTATACTTTTCAACACCTGCTCGTTATATATATACACAACTTCCAATTAATCATAGGCTGACCATTAAGCTATGCTGACTCAGTGGTAACCCCTAGAAATCTTGGCTTCAATTTAAAAATGTTTAAATTTCTAGGGTTCAAATACGTTTAAAATAGTAGAAACTATGTTTAAAGAATTAAAGTATTATGACATATATGTAGACTCTGCAAAATGACTCCAAGTAAGCCACTATATTAGTCAGGGTTCTCTAGATGGACAGAACTAATATATATATAAAATTATACAGATTATTATATATGGGGGGAGTTTATTAAGTATTCATTTACACAATCACAAGGTCCCACAATAGGCTTTCTGCAAGCTTGAGGAGCAAGGAGAGGCAGTCTGAGTCACAAAACTGAAGAAATTGGAGTCTGATGTTCGAGGGCAGGAAGCATCCAGCACGGGAGAAAGATGTAGGCTGGGAGGCTAGGCCAGTCTCACCTTTCACGTTTTTCGACCTGGTTTATATTCACTGACAGCTGATTAGAGTGTGCCCACCAGATTAAGGGTGGGTCTGCCTTCCCCAGCCCACTGACTCAAATGTTTATCTCCTTTGGCAACACCCTCACAGACATGCCCAGGATCAATACTTTGCATCCTTCAATCCAATCAAGTTGACACTCAGTATTAACCATCATAGCCACTAAAAGGACAAACAGAAATGATAACAACCACTGGGGACAGAAATCAGAATCTAGAGTTTGTACAATATATTATCTAAAATATCCAATTTTCAACCAAAATATGAGATTTACAAAGAAATAGGAGAGTGCTAACTATACACTATGTCATCATATTTTTCTTTAATTCTTTAATATTGTTTTTGGGTAGGTTAATATTTTCCATGCTCACTCAGCCATTCTGAAAATCCCCACAATGTTTATTAAGAAGTAGAAATTTTATATATATAAAAAACATAATTATACATTATAAAAAAGTAGAAATTTTATATATAAAATATAATTATATATATAAATTATGAAAAAGTAGACATTTTATATATAAAATTTCCTTTTTAATTTCTTCTTCACTTTATAATTTCTTTACAATTACATATAATTTCTATAATATCTTAAGAAATTATAAAGAAGTAGAAATTTTATGTCTAAATAAATTATACATATATTTATATATAATAATATATATACAACTTCTATTTCCTTATAATTTCTACTTCTTTTTTTTATACTTTAAGTTCTAGGGTACATGTGCACAACGTGCGGGTTTGTTACATATGTATACATGTGCCTTGTTGGTGTGCTGCACCCATTAACTCGTCATTTACATTAAGTATATCTCCTAATGCTATCCCTCCCCCCTCCCCCCTCCCCCCACCTCACGACAGGCCTCGGTGTGTGATGTTCCCCTTCCTCTGTCCAAGTGTTCTCATTGTTCAATTATATAATAATATATATAAAATTTCTATTTCCTTATAATTTCTACTTCTTTATTGATATTCTCTATTTGATGAAACATTGTCATCATACTTTAACTCTTTAAACATAGTTTCTACTAGTTTTTCAAACATATTTTAAAAAGCTGCTTTGAAATCTGTCTCCTAAGTCAACATCTGGGTCCTCCCAAGAAAGATTCTATTATTGCTTTTTCCCTTGTGTACAGTTAGCACTTTATTATTTCTTTCTTTTCTTTTTTTTTTTTTTGAGATAGAGTCTCGCTCTTGTCACCCAGACTGGAGTGCAATGGCGCGATCTCAGCTCACTGCAACCTCTGCCTCCTGGGTTCAAGCGATTCTCCTGCCTCAGCCTCCTGAGTAGCTGGGACTACAGGCACCCGCCACCACACTCAGCTAATGTTTGTATTTTTAGTAGAGAGGGGGTTTCACCATGTTGGCCAGGCTGGTCTCAAACTCCTGACCCCAGGTGATCCGCCCACCTCAGCCCCCCAAAGTGCTGGGATTACAGGCGTGAGCCACCGCACCTGGCTGCACTTTCCTATTTCTTTGTAAATCTCACATTTGGTTGAAAATTGGATATTTTAGATAATATATTGTACAAACTCTGGATTCTGATTTCTGTCCCCAGTGGTTATCATTTCTGTTTGCTCATTTAGTGGCTTGCTTAGACTGATTTTGTAGAGTCTATCTTGTCTACAGTATGTAGCTACTGATGTCTGCTCATTTTTTTTAAAAAATTGTATTCTTAAGCCTGGCTTTCTAGAGGTTACCACTGAGTCAGCATAGCTTAATGGTCAGCCTGTGATTAATCAGAAGTTGTGCTTAAGCATTTTTAGCCTCTAAGACTTCCACCATTTGCCAATTACTTTGTGTGTGGTTCGGTAAATGTGTTCAAAGTTCAGGCAGTTTACAAAACTGCCCAAGCTTTTGTTTTCTTTGTGTAAGACCTCATGTTCAGCATGGAATCAGTAGATGCTAGAGCCCTCTGTGTCTCCCTAAGCAAGCGTGCTACCTTGTGCAAGCACACAGATTTACAGACCACCAGGGATATGTGAAAGCCCACTATGCCTGTCTTGTTCCCCAGATCTCCTTGTTAAATTTCTGAATAGTCTGCTAGTCTGTTGCTTTCCCCAACCTGTAGAGAAACCTCAGATCAGCTGTGATGTTTGCCAGACTCCCACTGTTCTAATCAAGACTTCATGGTTTTTCTTGAATAACTGCTTCTCAATTTGTTGTATGCATTTGGTAACATTTCTAATGTTGTGCCTGATCATGTTCCCTGGTTTTACTGTTGTTTTTTGGAGGGAAAATATTTTCCAAGCTCCTTAGTAAGCCATTCTGAAAATCCCCACAATTATTTATCAATTGTTGTTCGAGATTCTGTCTTCATGAACACAGATATTGAAATTTTCAAGTAGCCCCAAAAAATAGAGGCATTACTATCTAAAATCATAAGGCAATATGAGAAATTTCTGTACTTCCCACTCAATTTTGCTGTGAACCTAAAACTGCTCTAAAAATTAAAGTCTGCTAAAAAAAAAATAAGGTAAAGGTTGTTTCTTCATTTCTTAAAAGCACAAAACAAAAAAAAAGTCTGTCAAAATCATTCTTTAATATTCAACTTATAAAAGACAAATATTAGGAGGACAGGCACGGTGGCTCACGCCTGTAATTGCAGCACTTTGGGAGGCCAAGGTAGGCAGTTGCTTGTGCACAGGAGTTCAAGACCAGCCGGGGCAACATGGCAAAACCCCATCTCTACAAAAAAATGCAAAAATTCACTGGGTGTGGTGGCGCATGCCTGTAGTCCCAGTTACCTGGGAGGCTGAGGTGGGAGGATCTCTTAAGCACAGGAGGCAGAGGTTGCAGTGAGCCGAGATCGTGCCACTGCACTCTAGCCAGGTCAACAGAGTGAAACCCTGTCTCAAAAAACAAAAGCAAAAGCAAAAACAAAAACAAATTAGGTAATCTGATGGTTCTTGGCCACTGTGAGATACCTTTGTTTTCATGTTTTGGTCTTATAGATGCCTTTTGTTGTTGTTGTTTGTTTTTTGTTTTTTTGAGACGGAGTTTTTGCTCTGTTACCCAGGCTGGAGTACAATGGCACGATCTCAGCTCATTGCAACCCCTGCCTCCAGGGTTCAAGCGATTCCTCCGCCTCAGCCTCCCGAGTAGCTGGGATTACACGTGCCTGCCACCACACTTGGCTAATTTTTTGTATTTTTAGTAGAGACAAGGTTTCACCATGTCGGCCAGGCAGGTCTCAAACTCTTGACTTCAGTTGATCCACCTGCCTTGGCTTCCCAAAGCGCTAGGATTACAGGCATGAGCCACCGTGCCTAGCTGTCTTGATTTTTTGATGCAGTCAAAATTATTTAGCACTCCATCCTGGGCAACAGAGTGAAACCCTGTCTCAAAAAACAAAAACAAAAACAAACATTAGGTAATTTGAAGGTTCTTGGCCACCATGAGATACTTTTGTTTTCATGTTTTTGTCTTACAGATGCCTTGTTTTTTTGATGCAGTCAATATTATTTACCTGTATCTGTATGTTTTATGCTTACCCTACCTCAAGGCTTACAGCCCTCTCTTGTATTTTCTTTTTCACTTATACAATTTCATGTTATATGTTCAGGCCTTTAATCTATCTAAAATTTACTTTTATGAAAATTGTGAGATGAAGATCTAACTTTACTTTTCCTAAACGGATAACCAGTTTTCCTAATACCATTTATTGAATACTTCATCCTTTTTCCTTTATCAAAAACTGGATTCCTGTACATATTTGGATCTATTTTGGACTCTATTCTGATCCACTTATTTATTTGTAAAGCTTGTTCCATTATCACATCATTTTAATTACTACACTTTTTTTTTTTGAGATGGAGTTTCACTCTTGTTGCGCAAGCTGGAGTGCAATGGCATGATCTCGGCTCACTGCAACCTCTGCCTCCTGGGTTCAAGCGATTCTCCTGCCTCAGCCTCCTGAGTAGCTGAGATTACAGGTGCATGCCACAACGCCCGGCTAATTTTTTTTTTTTTTTTTTGTATTTTTAGTAGAGACGGGATTTCACCATGTTGGTCAGGCTGGTCTTGAACTCCTGACCTCAGGTGACCCTCCCACCTTGGCCTCCCAAAGTGCTGGATTACAGGGGTGAGCCACCACACCCAGCCTCATTCTAATTACTACCCTTCTATTCTAGGTTTTGAAATCTGGTAGGGTAAGTTTCCTCCCACTGTTCTTTTCTCAAAATCATCTCAGCTATTTTTGAATACTTTCTCTTCCAGGTGGTTTTTAGAATTACTCTGTTGGGTTCTATTTAAAAAATAATTAGAATTTTTACTGGGATTAAATTTACAGATTTTTAAGGTAGTTGACATTTTTACAAAAGTGAGTGTTACCGTGTTGAATTATAACATAGCTATCACTTCATTCAGATATTATTTTTGTGACCTTCAGTAAAGTTTTATGTTTTTCTTCATCTAGATTTTGTACATTTACTACTAGATTCTTTCCCTAAGCATTTTAGAGTTCTGGAAGTTATTGTGGCTGAGATTTTCATCTATTACATTTTTCTGATATATTATTGCTGATGTATAAAAACATTTCTTTGTATGTTGCTCTTGTATTTTGCCACTTTGTTGAATTATATTTATTGGTTCTAATGGCTTCTACGTTAATTGCCTTGAATTTTTAATGTAAATAATGATATTTTTAACAAATAATGATGATTTCATATTTTTCTTTTTAATATTGATATCTCTTTGGCCAAAGGTAATTTACTCATTCATTTGATATTTATTGGGTAGCTGCTATGTGCCAGGCATTGTTCTACATTCTGGGGATACAAAACAGACAAGCTTTCCACCCTCTAAAGCTTATATTCTATTCAGGAGAAACTGACAATCTAGGAAAGGTATAAAAAGGTCAATCACCTTTGGCAAAATATTCCAAAACTTAGTGGCTTAAAATAGCAACAAAGATTTATTATTGGCTGGGAACTATGGTTCACGTCTATAATCCCAACACTTTGGGAGGCGGAGGCAGGAGGATTGCTTGAGACCAGGAGTTCAAGAGCAGCCTGGGCAACAAAGTGAGACCCCATCTCTAAAAAAAAAAAAAAAGAAAGAAAGAAAAACCCACAAAACGAACCTGTGCATGGTGGCGCACACCAACTGAGGTGGGAGGATCACTTAAGCCTGGGGGTTTGAGACTGCAAGAAGCAGTGATCATGCCACTGCACTCCAGCCCAGGCAACAGAGCAAGACCCTGTCACAAAAAATATATATATTTATTATCATACACAATTTATGCTGGTCAGAAATCTGGGGAAAGCTTAACTAGGTGATTCTGGCTCCATTTCTTATGAGATTGTAGTCAAGATGTCAATGGCATTTGCCATCCTCTGAAGGCATGTCTGGAGCTGAAGGATATATTACCAAGGTAGCTCCCTCATATAGCTGGCAAATTGGTGCTGTACGTTGGCAGGAGGCCTCAGTTCCTCATAACATGGACCTCTCCACAGGGTTGCTTAAGCGTCCCCATCACATAGCAGCAGGCTTTCCACAGAAAGAGTAGTCGGAGAGGGAAAGACAGAAGCCATAATGTCTTTTATGATCTAGCCTTAGAAGTCACACTCCATCACTTCCACAATATACTATTGGTTACACAGGTCAATCCTATACAGTGTGGAATGGGGCTACACAATAGTATGAATACCAGGAGGCAGGAATTATTGGGGGCCATCCTGGAGGCTAGTGACATGGTTTGGATTTGTGTCCCCACCCAAATCTCATATTGAATAGCAATCCCCAGTATTGAAGGAGGGGGCTGGTGGGAGGTGATTGGATCATGAGGGTGGATTTCCTCCTTGCCGTTCTTGTGATAGTGAGTTCTCATTAGATCTGGTTGTTTAAAAGTGTGTAGCACCTCCCCCTTCACTCTCTCTTCCTCTGTCTCATGTAAGATGTGCCTGCTTCTCCTTCACTTTCTATGATTGCATGTTTCCTGAGGCCTCCCTAGCCGTGTTTCCTGAACAGCCAGCAGAACTGTGAGTCAACTAAACCTCTCTTCTTTATAAGTTATGCAGTCTGAGGTGCTTCTTTATAGCAATGTGAGAACAAACTAATACAACTGGCTACCACAGACTATCCATAAAACCCCACAACAGTCCCCGGAGTGTGATGTTCCCCTTCCTGTGTCCATGAGTTCTCATTGTTCAATTCCCACCTATGAGTGAGAACATGCGGTGTTTGGTTTTTTGTCCTTGCGATAGTTTACTGAGAATGATGGTTTCCAGTTTCATCCATGTCCCTACAAAGGACATGAACTCATCATTTTTTATGGCTGCATAGTATTCCATGGTGTATATGTGCCACATTTTCTTAATCCAGTCTATCATTGTTGGACATTTGGGTTGGTTCCAAGTCTTTGATATTGTGAATAGTGCTGCAATAAACATACGTGTGCATGTGTCTTTATAGCAGCATGATGTGGGGTGGGGGGAGGGGGGAGGGACAGCATCAGGAGATATACCTAATGCTAAATGACGAGTTAATGGGTGCAGCGAACCAACATGGCACATGGATACACATGTAACAAACCTGCACATTGTGCACATGTACCCTAAAACCTAAAGTATAATAATAAAATAAAATAAAAAATTTTAGGGAAATGTAAGCCATAAAATAGAGAGTGTCGGCAGTGAAATGCAGAGAAATAGAGGCCAGGACATAGCCTCATGAAGAAGGGAGGCTTGTAAAGGAAGGAAACTCTAACATAGTGATCCTTAAGCACTATCCAACTTTTGATGGATAGTGATCCACCAAACTCAATGTTTTTATAGTAAATAATTTGTAACACCCTTTTGTTATCCTGAAGTGAAATTTGTGGATAAATAACCTACCTATCCACATAAAAATTTGAAAAGATGAATGCTTGAGGGACAGTGAGGAGGCCAGTGTGGCCGGAGGGAAGTGAATGAGGGAAAGAACAGTAATGGAAAAAACAAGGCTAACAATGGGGATCAGCAGGTGGGGGAGCACCAGATCAGTGAGGGTCACCAGATCAGTGAGGATCTTGGGAGCCAGAGTTAGCACTTCAGTTTTCTAATAAATGAAACAGGAAGCCATCAGAGGGTTCTGAGTAGAGGAGTGATGTGACTTGTCAACTTATGTGACACATGCTTTAAAAGGAACATTCTGGCTGCTCTATGAAGAGAAATGCTAAAAGGAGTCGAGTGGAACAAGGAGTGCAGTTGGCAGGCTCTTGCAATCATCCAGTTAAAGGTGATTCATGGTGGCTTGCAGCAGAGCAATGGCCATGGGCATGGTCAAAGTGGATTGATTCGGGATAAATATTTCGAAGGTAGAACATTAGGACTTACTGACAGACCAGATACAGAGTGTGAAGGAGAGAGCAAGCACTTACAAATATATGGCCTCTTCTATAAGTTCATGAAATCCCAGATCTCTGTCCTTTTAGGTGCCCTGACAGCACTATGCATGTGACATATTTTAGTGGTAGGATTAAGGCAACCATCATGCAGTAGCCTCTGAACACTGGACTGCTTGGGAAACTTAAGCTAAGAGAAATCCGTCCAGTAGGCTGGTTAAATTCTTGTAGTCTATGCATATACATGTGTAGTGCCTGTATAATATTTCTAGCCAATCCACATGTCTTGAACATCATCAGCTGAACACCATTCATTTCACCAAGGAAAAATCACTTGCGATTTTCCTTATGCTATTTTACAGCCTTTGGTGTCAATTGGAAATATCTTAAGTATTTGTGGCAGCCCACTGAAGTATGTGCTCCTTCAAAGAAACAACACATGGAGTGTGTATTCCTAATTAAGATATTTTGGATGTTAACCATATATCTGGGTAGTATTAACATCCTAGAAGCCTTGGATAACAAGGCTTAGGTATAACAAGGATGTAAATATAACTGGTTAGTGTATATATAGTATATATTCTGTATAATATTATGTCCTATTATCTATAATAGATTATAGACATTCTATATTATGTAATTGATATACAATCAATATATTGTAATATTTATATATTATATATTATAAATAATATAATAAGCTATCATATACTAGACTATATTAATGTAATGTAATATGTTATAATATTTATATACAATTTTCTATTATAATTACATATCACATATAATACATTATATCATAATATTTATATATTACATTATATATTATATAATATATATTATCATCTTAATATATTAAATACGATATAATATAATCTTAATATATAATGTAAAGGTATGTTTATTTATACATATAAGACAGAACGTGTGTGTCTGTGTGTGCATCCCATTAAATTCTCTTTCTTGAAGTATTTAAAAGCAAGCTTCTGTAAAATTTAACTCCATTTGGCCTCACCTCTAAGGTGCGGAAGCTCTCCATTTCTATGGACCTTGATGCTGTCACAAGTTTGGCTCTGAGAACTTACATTCTTGTTGGGAGGGTATGGGCCCGTTAACTGAACAAGCCTGCAATCCCTTCCCACTTTGTGTTAGTCTAAGGTCCAAGAGTTCTCAGAAAAAATTCCCAGTGATGTTTTTCTGCACCACTATCCCACCTCTGCTCCATGCCCATCTCCATCAGGGCTTGTTTTTCCACTTCCTTTGCAAGAGCCAGGATGAACTCTGCAATGCATCCGAGGGGCAGCTGGCTGCCATTCTTCACTCCTCCCTGCTCACCTCCCTCTGGTGCCCTGCAGCTCTGCCTCTGGGTGGGAGGGAATGTGAAGGATGGGATGGATTTGCTTAGGTAAAGAGGAGAAATAGCTATTTAAACTGGGGAAGAACATGATCAAAGGCACAGAAGTGGAACTGTGAATGGGCTGGGAGAGGAAACAGTCCCACAGGATTGGAGCTGAAAGCCCCAACAAAGAAGTGGGAGATAAGGCTGAAACAGAGGGGACGGCCATGTAATGGAGGGACCTGAAAGCTTGGCTAAGGTATTCGGCCTTCCTTTCAGTAATAACAGTAGTAATCTGCTTGTTGAATGTCTCCGATGTGCCCATCTCTGTCTGGGCACTTTTCCTGCACTTTCTCATGTAATCTCCATGTTAAGGTAGAGATTATTTTCCCAGTTTTTTCATTTTAAGGAAACTGAGGCCCAGGGAAGTTAAAATTCCTTGCTCAACGTTACCTAGCTAGTGAGTGGTACAGCCCAGACTTGAACCTAGGCTATCTGGTTCTTGTCACAATTTAAACGAGTCACTCTCCTGGTTAAGAACCTTTGAGACTTTGGAAACCTGAGGCAAAAACTCGAATTGAATCTAAAGATTCAATGGGACTGTAGGTTGATGATCTCCCTCATCGTTAACAGCCACCTGCTTCTCTTCCTTCCCCTCCAGAAACTCTGGTCCATCCTGAGGAGCTACCCCAGTCCTGGCATTATTCCTGCACAACTGGGAGCCCTGAGACCTGCTGTCTCACCTGCACAACCTCACCTACCAGGGAAAGGCATTTCTGCCCAGCCAGGGTGGCAAGTACTATGTGTATTCCTAGGTCCACTTTACTTCAGTAGCAGGGATGAGGACAAGGAGCCCTTCCTGATGGACCAGCAGCTGATACAATGCATCAATCACTGCACTGATTACCTCCATCCCATTCTACCTCTCAAGGGTATGGCCACAAAGTGTTGGTCACTCAAGATTGGCCTACATGCTGTAGTACAGTCGGATATCTTTGAGCTCAGGACTAGGGGGAGTTCTTTGTGTCTTTCTCATCTCCCTCTTTAGAGTTCCCGCACAGGACACTCAATCATTTGGGGGCTTTCCATCTGGCCATGTGACCAAGCTCATGGCCTGGAGGCGGGGAGTAGCAAGACTGGATCACACACCCTTCCTGCACGGTGAGCCCCCAGCATGAGAACTAAAAGATGTCCAGATGCTCAGATGCCAGCATCCAGGCCCACCAACTGGGGCTGGCCTGTGGATCCCCTTCTCAAGACCTCTCCCTCAGGAATCCAATCTATGAGGTCCTGAAAGCCCAGCATTGTCCAGTCTGCCTATGCAGAGCCTCAAGTCCAGAGGGAGCCAGGCTGAGGAGAGAGATGAGGATGAAGAGAGGCAGGAGGCCTGTCCCAGAGGAAGACAGCAGTTCTCACCTGCATCCCCACTCCTAGGGCAACAGAGCACAGCTGGGAGCTGAGAGCTACATTCTCTGGGAGTGGCCTATAAGACTGAGACCTCACTGGGTACCTCCTGTTGGCCCATGTCGTGACAAGCCTACGTACCCTGTCCTTTTCTCCAGGGTACGAAGGGCATGGAATAGGCAAAGTGAAGGGCAAAATTGCTACTTCATAGCAGGCAGTAGCACGTAGATTCTGTAGAACAGGTAGATGCTGTTGCTGAGGGAACAGGACAAGTAGGTTCTTGCTGGCTCTCAGCTTGCGACTTGTGCAGCCCCTTGTGTTTGTATCTGTTACTCTTGATAATTTACATTAAATCAATATGTAAGGCTACTGAAAAGACTTTTGTTGGTGGTGGTCTTGTTTGTTTGTTTGTTTGAGACAAGTCCTGGCTCTGTTGCCCCGACAGGAGTGCAGTGGCAGGATCTCGGCTCACTACAACCTATGCCTCCTGGGCTCAAGCCATCCTTCCACCTCAGCCTCTCAAGTAGCTGAGATTAGAGGTGCACACCACCATGTCTGGCTAATTTTTGTATTTTTTGTAGAGACTGGGTTTTCCATGTTGCCCAGGTTGTTCTCGAACTTGTGAGCTCAAATGATCTGCCCGCCTCGGCCTCCAAAGTACTGGGATTACAGGCGTGAGCCACTGCACCCTGCCTAAAAAGACTGTTATTCCTTGACTCCTTCTTCTTACTTCAGTATTTCCTAGTAAAATTGACACTGGCCTCCAGATTGTAAGCATTCCCATTGCCTTCATTTCTTCTGTAATTCTCTTCAGACCCCAGGTATCAGCTTGCTACAAAGGCCCAGTCTTTTGCCTTGGTTTTTTCACTCAATACTTGAGCAACATGCTGGAACTGGGACCCTCTTGCAACTTTAATCCGGTCCCTGAGTTGATCCCCAATCCTCTGCCTGGCTCTCACCAAATTCTTCCCAAGTGGGGAGAATCCTGCTGCCATTTTTCCAGGGCACTCCTGTCAGTGGGCCAATCATTAAAAACCCCAAGTCTAGCACCTACTTACCTTAGAAAGGAGATGGAATGAGGCCAGGCACTGTGGCTCACACCTGTAATCCCAGCACTTTGGGAGGCTGAGGCGGGCGGATCACAAGGTCGGGAGATCGAGACCATCCTGGCCAACATGGTGAAACTCCATCTCTACTAAAAATACAGAAATTAGCCAGGCGTGGTGGCACATGCCTGTAATCCCAGCTACTCAGGAGGCTGAGGCAGCAGAATTGCTTGAACCAGGGAGCTGGAGGTTGCCGTGAGCCAAGGTCACGCCACAGCACTCCAGCCTGGTGACAGAGCGAGACTCCGTCTCAAAAAAAAAAAAAAAAAAAAAAGGAGATGGAATGAATATCAGGATAGTTGTTTAATGGGATTTCCATGCAAGAAAACCATGATAAGGGGCATCTGAGAGAATAAGACTGAAAAGATGGTTCATGACTTGGGCACAAAGTCTTAAGGCCATACTCCAGTGATAGAAAGTCCCTCTGACATTTGTTATGGAGGTGAGGATTAAGTTCCCTGAGATTTTATGTGAAGTAACTGACAGTCGCAGGTGCCTAACAAATGCTAGCTTCCTTCCTCCTATCTTCGCTATGCCTTCAGGTCACATCTACTATTTCCACCATCTATCCTAGCTTCAGCCTTGCTCTGCACAGTAGGACACTGTGTCTCAAAATGCCCAACCAGCTTGTAGCCTAATAACTCTTTTTTTTTTTTTTTTCTGAGAGGGAGTCTTGCTCTATTGCACAGGCTAGAGGCTAGAGTGCAGTGGTGCGATCTCAGCTCACTGCAACCTCTGCCTCCCGGGTTCAAGCAATTCTCCTGCCTCAGCCTCCAGAGTAGCTGGGACTACAGGCATACAACCACACCCGGCTAATTTTTATGGTTTTAGTAGAGACAGGGTTTCGCCATGTTGGCCAGGCTGGTCTCAAACTCCTGACTTCAAGTGATCTGCCTGCCTTGACCTCCCAAAGTTGTGGGATTACAGGCATGAGCCACCTGGCCCAGCCTGCAGTCTGGTAACTCTTGACCCAGTCCTACCCATTCAAAAAGTTCAGTGGTTAGCATCCTCAGCCCTCTTTGGCTTAGCTAAATTCAAAGAATCTGAACCTAATTATCATTATATTCTCTATTCCTATATGCTTTCAGTTTTGCAAAATATTTTCCCATCCATCATTTCATCACTTTTTCCTAGGAATGCTGTGAAATACCAGCTGAGGCTTTCCCCTGCTTGAGTATAGTCTAAAGAGGTATAGTGACTAGTCAACACTGTAGTTGTGCTGACAGGCAGTAGCAGGTACATTCTTTCTGATAGTTTCAAATGTCCCAACTTAAGACCTTTCTTGAGTTTCATGCTTATGTGAGGGCTTGAATATTGATTTTTTTTTTTTTTTTTTTTTTGAAACAGAGTCTCACTCTGTGGCCCAGGCTGGAGTGCAGTGGCGCACTCTCGGCTCACTGCAAGCTCCGCCTCCCGGGTTCATGCCATTCTCCTGCCTCAGCCTCTCCGAGTAGCTGGGACTACAGGCGCCCGCCACCACGCCCAGCTAATTTTTTTGTATTTTTAGTAGAGACGGGGTTTCACCGTGGTCTCGATCTCCTGACCTCGTGATCCGCCCGCCTCGGCCTCCCAAAGTGCTGGGATTACAAGCGTGAGCCACCGCGCCCGGCCTTGAATATTGATTTTTAATGAGATATCTTGTGTTACATTCTGATTGTTTCAAGCAATACATGCTCATTGTAGGACATTTGCATACAGAACAGTATAAGGAAGAAAATTTTTTAAATCCCCCAGCATCCACCATTTGGACACAAGTATTGTTTCTTTCCAGACTTTTCCAGTAGCATGAATAATAGTTACTGTAATAAGTAGTGATATTTAGTGAGTACTTACTACATGCAAGCATTATACTAAGGGTTTTGCATTTATTATCTCATTTTAATCTTTACAAAAACCCTATGAGGCACATACATAGTATTATCCTTGCTAAAACTGATGAATTAGGCCAGGTGCGGTGGCTCACGCCTGTAATCCCAGCACTTTGGGAGGCCAAGGCGGGAGGATTGCTTGATCTCAGGAGTTTGAGACCAGCCTGGGTTACATGGTGAAACCCTGTCTCCACAAAAAAAAAAAAAAAAAATAGCATGCCTTGGTGGCACACAGTTGTAGTCCCAGCTACTTGAGGAACTGAGGTGGGAAGATTGCTTGAGCCCAGGAAGTCGATGCTGCAGTGAAGCAGGATCTTAACACTGCATTCCAGCCTGGGTGACAAAGTGAGACCCTGTCTCAAAAAAAAAAAAAAAAAAAAAAAAACTGATGAATTGAGGCATAGAGAGTTTAAGTTACTTGACCTAAGTTACCGCAACTATTGACACTAGAGTCGGAATGCAGGAGATCTGCCCCTGGAGCCCTGCTCCTACGCTATGCTATGTGGCCATGTGTGTCAGACAGATACTATCTAGTTCTTCTTGCAATAAGGTAAGAAGGTCATGCAAAAAAGAGACTTGAAAGTATTCATTTACCCTTCTTTGCTACACCCATTCCTTTTCACCAGAGCCGCAGGGTCTCAAACATGTTCCCCTTCGAGAGAATAGGCTAGAAGCCATGAATTGCCCTGAAGCATGCAATGGGAGAAGGACAGAGGAAGGAAATTAGGGGCTGCATGAGAAGGCCTGCAAGTTGAAGGAAACTGATAGCAGACAGAGTAAACCACAAGTAGCCCATATCTTCCTAGAGGTCACAGTCTGGAATAGACACTTTTGGCAAGCATTCTTCTCTCTCTTTTTTTCTTTTTTTTTTTGAGAGAGAGTCTTGCTCTGTTGCACAGGCTGGAGTGTAGTGCCACAATCTTGGTTCACTGCAATCTTTGCCTCATGGGTTCAAGCAAGCAAGTCTGGCTAATTTTTGTATTTTTAGTAGAGATGAGGTTTCACCATGTTGGCGAGGCTGGTTTCAAACTCCTGACCTCAAGTGATCTGCCCACCTCAGCCTCCCAAAGTGCTGGGATTACAGGTGTGAGCCACCATGCCTGGCCAATTTTATTCTTCTATCTTCTTGCTAATAGAAGCCCAACATTGATCAAGTGTTTGACAGAGATCTCTTGATCTCAGGAGGTGAGTCAGCACTAGATGAGCCATGATCAGTTTACAACAGTTACAGCAGTGCTCTTCCCCCTCACCAGTGATTGGTCTCAGTTCTGGCCAGCGAAGTATAAAAGGAGGTCAGCTACGGAACTTCTGGGAAAGGTTTATGTCCCCACCTGGTGACCCAGTTGACTCCTAGAAGACTTTCCTATGTATCTCATTAGGGACATGAGGCTCAAAGTCAGCAGAGAACATAAAATCCTTGCAACTGTGTGAGACAGACTATAAACACTACTGAACCTGAGGTAAAGCCTAAAAGGGTGGGAGGAGTTAAACGGCCAGATTATGCAGAGGGAGAAGGATTCCAAAATGATGCTAAATGGAACGAGCATAGTGAGCTTGGCCAGGGTATGAGGTACTATGATCAATCCAATTTGGATCATGTGTCCATCACTCAGAGCCCAAAGAATAAAAACTATTACCAGAAAAAAAGAACAGGAAGCAGGCAGGCAGACAAAATAGATGGCCATTATTGGGATCCTCCACTATTTCTGTTGTCACGCCTTCTCATACATTATCTGCTTTGGGGGGTCTGCCAAGCCCCTAATCCCCCTTCTCTAAGAACCAGATCTCTCCCAGCCACCAGCCACAGGGGTGGGTTCCTGGAAGCTGTGTCACAACCCTGACTCCTGGGTGGAACTGACTGAACCACACGGTATCCCTGATCTAAACTGGGACAAGCAGATTCCACCCTGAAAATTTAGAATTGGATTCAGAGATGCCAGTCAGCCACTTTTGGTCACTTAAACCCAGGACTTATAAACCCAATCGCTGTGGAGAAGCTATATTTAGTCAAGGTCATGGAAAAGCAGAGAAATCAGGATCATGAAGAGACTGGAGTGGATATGGATAGACAAAAGAACACACAGACTGAGAGGGACAGAACTGCCTTGATTCCTGGTGAGTTTCCAGTTCATGGCTTTAGTCCCTCCTGAAACATGGCTACACTTACTGACCTTGTGTTCCATAAAACTCCTCATATCCTGTAACAAGCTTTCCTATTAACTAAGCCAGCTCAAGTAGGTTTCTGTTACTAGCAACCAGAAGAGCCTTGATGAAGATACTATACTGTTTGGTTGTCAGATCAAATGAAATCAAAGTAGTCATCATCCTCATTTTACAGATGAAGAAACTGAGGACCCCCAGAAGTCAGACATACAGCAGAATATGGTTTCCAATGAGGTATGCCTCATGGAGGCTGTGCAACATTGGGCACCTTCCAGAACCTCATCTTACCTATGTCTGAAAATGCCTGTGAGTAATATCTTTATATTGCTTAAGCACCTGAAATTAAAGACCCATGTAAAATCCCAGGAATATGCTATTCCGGTTTTTTTCTGATGGAAAACCTCCCATAACAAGAGTTTGACGCCATTGGATCGTTCTCTGCATTTCCATGGCCACATATACTTCTCTATTTTAGCACTTCTAACATTGTATAGAATTTGCCTGTTTACTTGTCCATTTCACCACCCAGACAGTGATTTCTGGAGGTCATTGTGTAGCTGTTCCTGGCACACATCAGGTGCTCAAGAAATTTATGTTGAATGAATAAAAGAACAAATATCAGCTTTTGTTTGGTTTCCTTCCTGACTACGTCCTGTCTGAATATTGCACATGACACATTTGGACACTTGGGAAACAATGCTTGTTGGTAGAAAGAGCATCGAAGGGGCACATGGCTTCCAGGGTCAGTTCTGTCACAAATGAGAGAGCTGTATGACATTGGGAAAGTCAGTCCCCATCTGCAAAACCAGGGGGTTGGATTTTATGATCTCTGGAGTGGAAATTTATCATTTTGTGACATCTTTGAGCCCTCTTCCTTTGTCTGAGCCCTCTGCTACTTTATGAGCCCACATTTTCCCAAAGCAGGAACCAGACATCTGCATTCCTGCTTCCCTTGCCAACAGGTTACAAGCATATGACTTAGAGCCTACTGAACCCAATAGAGATTTGGAAGAGAATTCGATTTGGAAGAGCATGCCATGAAAGAGGAACTGCTCAGAGTCTACTGTGGAGGATGTGGAGGAGAGACAGCCAGCTTTCACAGGCAGTGGTGCTAAATTGCCTTGCAGTGATGCATCAGGCCAGCATTGGTGTTGAAGCTACACCAAGCCTACCTACAGAGAGCAATAGTGCCTCTCCCAGAGAAGCTCAATTAGGCTATTGTTTTTGGAGACAAAATTTATTTGGTTCTGTGGACAATTCAAATTTTCTGAGTTACTTAATATACTTAAATTCTTATTTTTCTACTAAAACTAGCTAGAGTGAGTTCTATTGTTTGTTTGTCACCAAGAACCCTGACCAATAGAGTCTTTGAGACTCCTACTAGCACTAAGATTTTTTCCTAGGCCCTCTCTCTTCAGAAATGACCCTACAAGGCCGGGCATGGTGGCTCACATCTGTAATCCCAGCAGTTTGGGAGGCTGAGGCAAGAGGATTGCTTGAGCCCAGGAGTTTGAGACCAGCCTGGGCAAAATAGCAAGACCCCATCTCTACATAAATAAATAAATAAATAAATAACCCTACAAGTCCTCAGTGTCTGGCCCAAGAGGTAGAGACAATTGTACTAGTTAGGGAAACTGTAAGCAGTTCTGTATAACTAGACTGGAAACTTCCAGAGGGCAGTGGTAGGGCCAATGAGTAGGCAGGCATCAGATCAGAAAAACCTTGGTAAGCCTTGGTGCTTAAGGATTTTGGAGTTTATTTTTCAGAACAGCAGTTTTCAAACGTTTTGGCTTTAGGATCCTTTCACAGTAGATGCCTAAAAATTATTGAGGACCCCCAGAAGCTTTTGTTTATATGGGCTGTATCTAGTGATTTTTACATTAGAAATTAAACTGAAAAAAATTTTAAGTATTTACTTATTCATTTTAAAGTAACAACAATGGGCCAGGCATGGTGGCTCACACCTGTAATCCCAGCACTTTGGGAGGCCGAGGCGGGCAGATCACTTGAGGTTAGGAGTTCGAGACCATCCTGGCCAACATGGTAAAACCCCATCTGTACTAAAAATACAAAAATTAGCTGGGTGTGGTGGCATGCCCCTGTAATCCCAGCTACTTGGGAGGCTGAGACAGGAGAATTGCTTGAACTCAGGAGGTGGAGGTTGCAGTGAGCCTAGATTGTGCTGCTGCACTCCAGCCTGGGCAACAGAGTGAGACACTATCTCAAAAATAAAATAACAACAATAAACTATATATTAGCTATATTTTAGCATGAACAGCATTTTGTGAAAAATAACAATATTTTCTGTTTTCCAAAACTGAAAAGTAAGTGAGAAAAGTGGTATTGTTTTACATATTTCCAGATCTCTTTAATAGAAGACAGTTGGATTCCTATATCTGCTTCTAAATTCAGGCCGGGTGTGGTAGCTTATGCCTGTAATCTCAGCACTTTGGGAGGCTGAGACTGAGACGGGTGGATCACTTGAGTTCAGGAGTTCAACACCAGCCTGGCCAACATGGTGAAACCCTGTCTCTACTAAAAATACAAAAATTAGCTGGGTGTGGTAGTACATGCCTGTAATCCAAGCTACTGGGAAAGCTGAAGCAGGAAAATCGCTTGAATCTGGGAGGCGGAGGTTGCAGTGAGCTGAGATTGTGCCACTGCACTCCAGCCTAGGCGATAGAGCAAGACTCCATCTCAAAAAAAAAAAAAAAAAAGAGAGAAAGAAAAATAAATAAATAAATTCAATCTGTTGCATTATGTTGTTTTGGTTAAAGTATATGAAAAAGAATCTGGCTTCGCACAGATAGGTGGTTAGAAAAAGGAGGACCTCATGGACCTGCTTAATGAATCTCAAGGACTCTCAAGGACTCTTGGATCCTATTTTGGGAACCCTTGGTTCACAGTTATAGGAATTCAATAAAAGCTTCTAAAAGAGAGTGGCAAGAGTGGGTTTGTTTTAGGAAAGTGATTCTGGCCTCAGGGTTCCCGGGACAGCACACATTCTATTCTATGTGAATGGTACCCCCTAGTAAGATCATAGTCTTGGTGTAAGAGAATTAGAGGGAAGTCAAGAAAGACAATTAAGAGGTCATTGTGTTAGTCCAGGAAGGAGATGATCTTGCCTTGTTTGGCTGTGGATATCGAGAGTAGGGGACAGAAGTTGAATTCAGACTTCAATATCCATGCTCTTCTCTCAATACCAGTGACCTCCAAGCACAATCAGTTAAAAAATATTGAGAAACAAATTGAGAATATCTCAATTTGAAATTCTAAAATACGATAAAAATGAAATAAATATTATTTTTAGAGGTCTTAACTATCATGATAGCTTCTTACTATCGGTAACTGACAATCTCGAGTTACAAAATCCAAGCACTTAGGGCAAGATTTCTTTCTAGTGATCATGAGTGTATATCCAGATTTCAAAACATCTTAGAAGTGCTGAATGTATGCCAAGATTTCATAATGCCAAAAAAAAAAAAAGGCTGAATGTTGGGGTCAATGTCTTGTCAGATCTCATTAGATTATCAATGCCCTTAACTTGTAGTGTGACTGATAAAGTTCTCTTACTAGGAGTTTAAGTGCCAGCTCTTTGCCATGATTGGTTGTTTTGGGTTTTCTTTGTTTTCTTTCGTCTTGCATGAGTTTACATTATTATCATTATTATTATTATTTTGAGATAGAGTTTCACTCTTGTTGCCCAGACTGGAGTGCAATGGCGCGATCTCGGCTCACTGAAACTTCCGCCTCCCGGGTTCAAGCGATTTTCCTGCCTCAGCCTCCCAAGTAGCTGGAATTATGGGCATGCGCCATCACGCCGGGCTAATTTTTGTATTTTTAGTAGAGATGCGGTTTCTCCATGTTGGTCAGGCTGGTCACGAACTCCCGACCTCAGGTGATTCGCCTGCCTTGGCCTCCCAAAGTGCTGTGATTATAGGCATGAGCCACCACGCCCGGCCACATTATTTTATCTTTAATCCGTAGTTTCTTTGCAGGTCTCTTTTGAAGCAATTTGTCCATTTTGTGAGCATTAGTTTTAAAAAATCAAAGTAAATAAATAAATCCATAATTCCACTTACCTGAGCTCATGTGAATAGAAAAAAGTTGCCAAAAACTCAGAGAGAGTATGGCACTCTTAATCCCTACCCCCGTTGGAACTCTCACTCTTTTCTGAAGACATCTCACCTATAGTACATAACAGGTCACCATCCTGTATAAGGGCTGAGTAAAAGTGCTACTATCAATCCTTATATTAAATATTAATAACGTATAGTTTCTTTTTTATTTTTTTATTTTATTTTAAGTTTTAGGGTACATGTGCACAACGTGCAGGTTAGTTACATATGTATACATGTGCCATGTTGGTGTGCTGCATCCATTAACTCATCATTTAACATTAGGTATATCTCCTAATGCTATCCCTCCCCCCCCCCCACCCCACAACAGGCCCCGGTGTGTGATGTTCCCCTTCCTGTGTCCATGTGTTCTCATTGTTCAATTCTCACCTATGACTGAGAACATGCGGTGTTTGCTTTTTGTCCTTGAGATAGTTTGCTGAGAATGATGGTTTCCAGCTTCATCCATGTCCCTACAAAGGACATGAACTCATCATTTTTTATGGCTGCACAGTATTCCATGGTGTATATGTGCCACATTTTCTTAATTCAGTCTATCATTGTTGGACATTTGGGTTGGTTCCAACTCTTTGCTATTGTGAATAGTGACTCAATAAATATACATGTGGGTGTGTCTTTATAGCAGCATGATTTATAATACTTTGGGTATATACCCAGTAATGGGATGGCTGGGTCAAATGGTATTTCTTGTTCTAGATCCCTGAGTAATTGCCACACTGACTTCCACAATGGTTGAACTAGTTTACAGGCCACCAACAGTGTAAAAGTGTTCCTATTTCTCCACATCCTCTCCAGCACCTGTTGTTTCCTGACTTTTTAATGATCGCCATTCTAACTGGATAGTTTCTTGTACTTTATTATTTATTTCTTATACTTTATAGATTCAAGCTAAAACTGAATATTAAACAAATTCTAATATTTACTCACTACAATTCAATGAATTGCCTTGAACTCCTCAATTTGGAACCCTCTGTTATGTGCTGTTGTAAACTAAAAGTAATATCTTAAGCCCCTCAACTGACTGAACAGACCTCCCCTTGGCCAAGGGAGCCCCAGAAAAAAACAAAAACTGAGTTCCTGGCCATGGTAGGATGGGAGGTCAGACTTGCCTCATTATACCCCCTCCCTTTTATGGTTTAGACACAACAGCTGACCAGCATTAATGTTAAAATAGAGATCATAAGACTGACAGGACAGGCTCTTTGTGACAATAAGATACCAAATTATAAACAGGATCTAAGGCCATGCCAGGCAAGGGTGAAGTTATGCACTCCTCACACTTAAAGAATAAACTCTGTTCTCACTGCCGCAAGGGTTTTCTTTTTCTCTAGCAACTAAACAAGCACTGGCTTCAAAATAAGCAATATTAAAACAATTATAGCTAATCCACCACCAGACACTGACTGACCCCTTCTTCCACAAACCATAACTACAGCTTACTGAACAACAGACTGATTTCAGTAACTTTCTCCTGATAAGAGCCCATTAGTCATAGACTGGTTCTGGCTGGTTTACAGAGGCTGCACACTTGAGCACCTCCATGTCCCTGGTTCACCTTTTCAAGTATGGGGACTAATTATAATATATTTAAATGTTAAGTCTCCACTCCAAAGTGACCATGGATTGTATGTTATATACATGATTTGTTCAATACACATGCATCAGGACCACCTTCATGAATATTCATAGCTCTTCATGTAACCTGTTAAATATGTATACTTGGCCAACTTGTTCACCTTAAATTCCTGTACAAACCCGTCTCCTTTGAAGTGCCTGCCTCTGGTCTTTTCCACAGGCTATGTTTCCCAGCCTGTGTAATGACCACTTTGCAGGCTGTAATCCCTTATAAAAAATAGTCTCCTTTTCTGGCCAGGCGCAGTGGCTCACGCCTGTAATCCCAGTACTTTGGGAGGCCTAGGCGGGTAGATCATTTGAGGCCAGGAGTTCGAGACCAGCCTGGGCAAAATAGCGAAACCCCATCTACAAAAAATACATATATACAAAAAGTAGTCGGGTGTGGTGGCACGTATCTGTAGCCCCATCCACTTGGGAGGCTGAGGCACAATAATCACTTGAGCCCAGGTGATGGAGGTTGCAGTGAGCTAAGATCACACCATTGCACTCCAGCCTGGGCAACAGAGGGAAACTCTGTCAAAAGAGAAGAAAGAAAAGAATAGAAAAAAAGAAAGAGAGAGAAAGAAAGAAAGAGAAAGAGAAAAAAAAGAAAGAAAGAGAAAGAAAGAGAGAAAGAAGAAAAGAAAGAAGAAAGAAAAAAAGAGAGAAAGAAAGAAAGAAGAAAGAAAAGAAAGAAAGAAAGAAAGAAAGAAAGAAAGAAAGAAAGAAAGAAGGAAAGAAAGAAAGAAAGAAAGGAGGGAGGATGGGAGGGAGGGAGGGAGAGAGGGAGGGAAGAAAGAAAGAAATAAAAGAAAGGGATCTATTGTGCCTAGAATTAGCATTAGCTCTGATGCTTATTTATTCTACTACAAGTGCCTCTCTCACCAGAGATTTTGTTTTTCAGACCTACAGGTATTCTCCCCCACTGACACTGATACTGGATTCAGAAATAAACTAACAATCTTTTCAGAGGTACCTGCTTATCTTTGAGAACCAAAAGCAGCAAAAGTCAATGTGGGTTTCCGAATAAAACACATACGTACTTGTTCTGCGCGTATCATTTGCTCTAGACATTTTCACACACATTAGCTTTAATCACACACCTTTAATCTTTGCAACAGGTCTGTGCGGTAGATGTTCATAGTGCACAGGGAGTACAACACAGTTCTCCTAGCACGATGCCTGGCACAGGTGAGTTCTCAACAAATATTTGTTGACTTAATCTTTCATTCAAATGTAAAGTTACCCTGCATGAGTAAGAATTGGAAGAATCAAACAAAATGCACGAGATCAGTAATCTGCAGAAATAAACTCTTTGTCAGAAAGTGGTACAATGTTAGTTAGTAGCTTCTACAATGGAAAGATCCAAAATAATGGTGGCTTCAATAAGATGGGAGTTTATTTTTCCCGCACATAAAGGTCTAAGCCATTACGGTGGCTCTACTCTTTAAAATTGTCAGGGATCCAACCTGCTTCTGTCTTCTTGCTCCATCCACTCTCTGACATTACTCTCATCTTCATGGTCAGATTGGCTCACCACTTACCTTCATTCTAGTCAATGAGAACGGTGAAAGCTGACACGTATAAATTGTGGGACGAAACACCCTTAGAGTGGAAATGGCTGCATCAGGATAGTAGAACTTGATAATAATCTCAGATCTTGTTACACAGCTCCCTTTGTTTACTACTGTGGAACAGAAGCAGCATTTGCGATTTCTGAAGTAATCTTTCTTTTTGAGGAGAGAATACACCGAACAGTCAATCCGTATGTTCCATTGACTTCGCAGGTGTGTTCCCCAATATTGCACCTTGCTCTGTTTGGCAGTCTGTTGGGATTTTACCCGGTGCAAGTCAGGCTCCCAGATCTCTTTTCTCATTCATTCATCCATTCATTCAACCAATATTTAATAAGCATCACCTATGGGTCAGGTGTTGTAGCAGTCACTGGACTACTCTGGGATTGAATGAGAGCATTGAATTCTTAACCCACCTAGCTGAAGATGGAGCTCAGTTTTTAATGATCACTGAAAGCATGGAATTTTTTGGGATTTGGTACAGAAAGAAAGATCCATCAAGCTGGTGGCATTGACTAATTGTCACATCCACAAAGCACAGCACTTAATCCACTTCTAGTGGAATCCTTGTGAAGGGTTCTAAGCATCACCTTCTTCACACCTCCCAAAATCTGAAAGGTTTTAATACCTTCCTCATGTTATGTTTAAATAAATAAATCTGTGGCTCATCCTGTGGTCCCAGCACTTTGGAAGGCTGAATGGCCAGGATCACTTTAGCCTAGAAGTTCAAGGTGGCAGTGAGCCATGATCGCAGCACTGCACTCCAGCCTGGGTGACAGAGCAAGACCTTGTTTCAAATAAATAAATAAATTTGTGAAAGCCATTTTAAAATTATACGCAGCTGCATCCCAGATAACTTAAGGTGGCACTTTATAGTATCAATTTTAGGAGATTTATGTGATGCATTTAATACAACTGGTAACTGCAAAATCTATTGTGTCTGTGTAAGCGAAAAATACAAGCGGTTATCTGGTTAACTCTATGAAACTCTATGCACATATTTAGTGTATAATCTATCTTCATTACATCTGGCAAGATATTCTGCCTTAGCACTCTATTATATTCTTTTCCTCTCCTTTTCTATTTGTTATGCTTTAATTCTAAGGACCATATGAGAGTGGAATATATTACATTTTTGAAATGACAAAAATCTGTGTAGGCAAATTATTTCCTTAAATTGATGACCAAATGTTTTTTCTTCATATCATTTATAATCTTGTCACAGTCCACTTAGCAAAGTTTGGTTGGATTTTAGTAAGGATTATCTTCCAGAGTAGACCTATGTTTCCTCTCACCCTTGGATAGGTGAGGAGTAACTATATTGGTACAGAATTTCATGCACATGAGATGTGCCAAACAGTGAGATAATTTAAGATTTTGTAAACAAATGCACAAACATACTCCTGGTTAGATCAAGACAGCCTCTAGGATCCAGTTTCTTTTACTAATTTACTGGTTAGTAAATGTTACCAATCTTTTGTTACATGGGATGAAGTCCTGACTTCGCCACTTATTAAGAGCAAAAATTGCCTACTTAACCATAGGCAAGTAACTTAACTATACTTTGCCTCAATTTCTGTAAAATGGGGATACTAGTAGTGTCTCTTGTTAAAAATAAATGAGATAATGCATGTAAAGTGCTTTGCACAGTACATGATAATGAGTAAGTACTTAATAGATATTAGTTATTATTTTTATTGAGTTTTCAGTAAAGGGAATCTAGTTGATCGCTAGATTCGAAACAGTGTGGAGCTGTTGGTCATATATAATAGGACGAGGCAGACTATCCCTATAGACCACTGGGAACGACAACTAAATTAACAAATGATTTTAGCACTCTAAGGAAAGGATGTGTCAACAGAAGATGAGGGGCCAGCATAGAAAAATGAGGGTTCCAAAAGATAAAATTAGATTGGGTGTTTATCCAGTACTATATCCTAGGAAAAAGAGATGCTGGATATAGGAGATAAATGTTTCAATCAGTGTGCTGGTTTCTCAAGAGCCTGAGTGACAGAGCCTCTCCAAATGACTCCTTTTCTCTTGTTTTGACTCCACATCCACCAAGCAAACTTCTGATTTTACTTCCCAAGTAGCTTGATTCCAGTTTGGGGAACGGCCCTGGCTAGGGCCACAGACACTGTGGTAACTACAAGGGGATCTTCACAACTGTGGAGTAGTAAGCGGGTATTCAGGTTTAAATAACCTGTCTAGTGTTAACAGAAGCCATCACCAAAAGTATAAGAATCTGTGAATGTACTGAAAATGTATTTAGGGGTGGAGGAGTGATGAGAGATAAAAGACAAGACCCTTGGTTGATAACAAAATTGGGGTGCTGCCCTTGGGTGTCCCAGATTAAGTGGCCATCCTCCCCCTTGAAAAACAATAACATGATCTGTACTGGGAAATGCCTGCCTCTTAAGCACCTGAATAATGAGGGCTACCTATGAACAACACTGTATTCTGATTCATTTCAGGTCAACAAATATTTTCTGAGTGCCTACTCTATGCCAGGCTGGATACTTAAACACTAGGAATACAAAATTCTTGAAGGGTGACCAAGAATTTCGCAGGCAATAAAGGGCTGTAAAGATGTTCCAGGCAAAGGAAAAACATAGGCAAAAGCATGGAAGCATGAAACATCATGCAGGGTGCTAGGGAATTACAAGCATTCTAGTACCTGCACTTATAGGGTCCGTTCAGTTACTCACACATTGTGAGCCAGTGTGGCGGAGGAAAAGGAGTATAGAATGCACCTGTATCAATGAATGATGTTGGCAAGAACCTG
The DNA here is from genome assembly GCF_028878055.3 of Symphalangus syndactylus. Taxonomy (NCBI): domain Eukaryota; kingdom Metazoa; phylum Chordata; class Mammalia; order Primates; family Hylobatidae; genus Symphalangus; species Symphalangus syndactylus. The sequence goes on along the minus strand of NC_072447.2, from coordinate 63,594,692 downwards.
CCCCTTTGGTGAGCCCAAGTTTTCCTTATAAGTGAAATGAAGTTGAAAATCCCTCCCTTAAAGGATTGCTGTGGGTGTGCACTAGAGGTAATGTACGCCCAACACATGACACACAGTGGGCACTCAATAAATATCAATGATACTGGTTTTTTAAACTTGTCCTGACTTTTTTACATTTGAGCTTTACTTTTTTATTGTACATAAGGAACAAATCTACTTTACAAGCACTTAAAGGGCAGTCTTGGCCACTCTATTAATCATTATTATTATTTTTTATTATTAGAGACGAGGTCTCCCTATGTTGCCCAAGCTGGTCTCAAACTCCTGGGCTCAAGCGATCCGCCCACCTCAGCCTCCCAAAGTGTTGGGATTACACCATGCCCGGTCAGCCACTCTAAATTAAATATAAAGGCACTGATGAAATGAAGGAGATCTTTGAGTTATAATGGGATAGTTCTGAAAGTGGTTGCTCAGTTCTGAAGAGGTCTCTTAGATACAGCGAGTCCCACTATAATGGGACATACACAGTCCTCAAAATAATAATGCTGTGCAGATTTGTGCAATACAAACCACAGAGCTTATGGGGAAAATAGGGTTAGGGGTACAGCGCTCAAAACCTTCATCCATGATATGCACAAAAAGATAAGAACCTAATAAAAATGGTAGCCCAGTTTCACATAGGTTAAATACTTGAGAAATAAGGAAGTATTGCTAGTAGCCTCGAAAGTTTGCTTGTGGAAGCAGATGTTGAAGGGGTGCAGTTTGTGAGTTGTGAAATGGAAAAAGAAAAAAGGTCATCTGAAATCAGAAGGAAAGTTGTAATACCAGGTGGTGTAGATGGTATCTTCCCCCCCTCCCCTATACAGTATCTTTGTATAGTTTTTGGTTTTGAACTGTTTTGTTTTTGTTTGTTTTAACTTATTGCTCTAGGGATCACAGTATATACGTAATTTGTTACATCCTCCTAGTATTGATATTTTACCTCTTCGAGTGAAATATATGTCCATTTAGGTTCTTTTCTGCTCCTACTTTATCATTTACTTATCCTAAATATTTCCTTTACCTACATTGTGAACCACATCAGACAACCTAATTTTGCTTTCAATAATCTAACATAATCTTTAAAGCTCAAGAGGAGATGGCTAGTCTATGGTATTTACATGTATTTTTGCTCATTCTGTTGATCTTTCTTCATTCTCAATGTTTCAAGCTTTCTTTCATTGTCATATCCTTTCTATATGAAGGACTTCTTTTGGTCATTCTTTTAAGGCAGTTCTGCTGGTGAAAAATTCTGCTGATTTTCCTTTATCTGAGAATGTCTTTATTTCACTTTCATTCCTGAAGAAAACTTTTGATAGATAAAGAATTTTAGCCAGCTGGAGGCCATCATCCTAAGCAAATCAACGCAGGAACAGAAAACCAAATACTGCAGGTTCTCACTTATAAGTGGGAGCTAAACATTGGGTACTTATGGATGTAAAAATGGGAACAATAGACACTGGGGACTACTAGACAGGGGCATGGGTTGAAAAACGACCTATTGAGTACTGCGCTCACTACCTGGGTGACAGGATCATTCATGCCCCAAACCTCAGCATCATGCAATATACCCTTGTTACAAACCTGCACGTTTTACCCCCTGAACCTAAAATAAAAGTTGAAATTTTTTTAAAAAAAGAATTCTGGTTGACAGTTCTTTGCTTACAGCACTTGAAAAGTTTTGCGTCACATCCTTCTGGTTTCCATGGTTTCTGATAAGAACTCCACTGTCATTTGAATCTGTGTTCTTATGTAGGGCTGTTTTTTAAGATTTCTTTTGTCTTTACTTTTTATAAGTTTTAGTATGATGTGTCTGGAATTGATTTGAGTTTAACCTGTTTGATTTTCTCTTGGCTTCTTGAATCTTCTCTTCTTCTTGAATCTTCTTTACAATTTTGCCAAAATTGTAAAAATTTCAGCCATCATTCTTTGAATATTTTTCAGCCCCATTTTTAGCTTTTCCTTTGGGACTCCAATGATGTGAACGTTAAATCTTTTATTATTGGGGGGAGGGGGGAGGGACAGCATTAGGAGATACACCTAATGCTAAATGACGAGTTAATGGGTGCAGCAAAACAACATGGCACATGGATACATATGTAATAAACCTGCACATTGTGCACATGTACCCTAAAACCTAAAGTATAATAATAAAAAAGAATGGCAATGAAAGGTAAAAAAAAAAAAAAAAAAAAAAAAAAAAAAAAAAAAACTTCTATTATTGTTCCACAGTTCTCCAGGCTCTGTTCATTTTTTAAAAAATCTGTCTTCTGTCTGTTAGTTTCACTGGCTGATTTCAGTTGATCTAGGATATTGACTCTTGCCTTTACTGTCACCATTCTGCTATTCAGTCATTACAGTGAGTTTTAAATATTTTGGTTATCGTATTTTTCAGTTCCAATATTTCCATTTTGTTCTTTATATCTCGTGTTTCTTTGCTTGAGACTTTCTATTTTGTCATTTGTTTTAAGACTATTTGCTGGCTGGACACAGTGGCTCATGCCTGTAGACCTGGCACTTTGGGAGACTGAGGCAGGTGGATTGCTTGAGGTCAGGAGTTTCACACCAGCCTGGGCAGCATGGTGAAACCTCATCTATACAAAAAACACAAAAATTAGCCAGGTGTAGTGGCATGTGCCTGAAGTCCCAGCTACTTGGGAGGCTGAGATGGGAGGATCACTCAAGCCCAGGAGGCAGAGGTTGCAGTGAGCCCTGATCATACCACTGCACTCCAGCCTGGGTGACAGAGCAAGATCCTGTGTCACAAAAAAGATACTATTTTCTGCCTACAAAAAAAGTCATTCCAAATCTAATCATAGGAGTAGGTTAAAAATAAATGTATGGAAAAAGATTCACCAATCAAAAGAAAGCTGGCATTGCTATACTAAATGTCAGATAACATAGATTTCATAATGGACAAGTCCCTTGAAAAACACAAACTACCAAAACTCACCTGAGACAAAACAGACAATCTTAATAGTTCTATAACTATTAAAGAAATTGAATCAGTAATTTTTAAATCTTCAGAAAAAGAAAGATTCAGGCCCACATGGTTTTTCCAGAGACTCCAACCAATCATTTACAGAAGAAGTGCATTAATTCTCTACATTCTCTCCAAGGGGAAGAGTTCTTATTCATGACATCAAAAGCACAATCCATAAAGAAAAAATGAATCAACTAAACATTTTTAAAATTAAAAACTTTTGCTCTGTGAAGAATCTTAAGTGGATGACAAACAAACCATCGACTAGGAGAAAATATTTGCAAATCCCAGATCTGACAAATAATTCATATTACAGAATATATAAAGAACTCTTTAAATTCAACAAGAAAACAAAGGATGCAATTAGAAGATTGGCAGAAGGCTTGAACAGACATTTCACCAAACAAGATGATAAGGTTCGAAAAACACATGAAAAGATGTTCAGCATGACTAGTCATTAGTGAAATGCAAATTAAAACTACAATGAGATATAACTACATACTTATTAGAATGGCTAATATGAAATATGCTGACAATACTAAGTGCTGACCAGGATATGGAGTAACTGGAATTCTCATACATTTCCATTGGAAATGAAAAACGAGAACGCTACTGTAGAAAACAGTCTGATGATTTCTTACCGTATGACCCAGCAATTATGCTCCTAGAAAAATTTATCCTAGAGAAATGCAAACTTATATTCATCCACAAAAAACCTGTACACAAATACTCATAGCAGCTTTATGTGTAATAGCCAAAAAGCTAGAAACAATGCAATGTCCTTCAGCGGGTGGATGGTTAAACAGGTTAAACAAACTGTACATCCATACAATGAATTACAACGTGGCAATAAAAAGGACCAAACTCTTGATGCAGGCAACAACTTGGGTGAATCTCCACAGAATTACGCTGAGTGAAAGAACAATAATCTGAAAAGATTACATACTCTGTGATTCATTCATATAACATTCTCAAAATGACAATATTAAAGAGATGGAGAACATCTAAAAATAGAGAAGGAGCAGGAGTATGTGTATAAACAGCACAGGGAGTTCCTTTGTGGTGACAAAACACTTCTGTGTCTTGATTGTGATGGGAGCTAGAGCCATCTGTACATGTCATAAAATGTAATGCAGTTATACACAAAGACACATAAAAATGAATGCATGCAAAAAAATGTAAAATCTGAGTAAGGGCTGTGGTACATATTTGTATTGTCACTTCATTTCCTAGTTTTGAAATGCACTTTAATTACGTAAGATATCACCGCTAGGGCAAGGTGTGGTGGCTCATGCCTATAATCCCAGCACTTTGGGAGGCCAGCGAAGGGGGATCTCTTGAGCCCAGGAGTTCAAGATCAGCCTAGGCATCGTGGAAAAACCCTGTCCCTATAAAAAATTAAAAAAAAATTATCTAGGTATGGTGGCACATGCCTCTGGTCTCAACTACTAAGGAGGCTGAGGTGGGAGGATCGCTTGAGCCTGGGAGGTTGAGATTGCAGTGAGCTGTCATTGTGCCACTGCACTCCAGCCTGGGTGACAGAGCAAGAGCCTGTCTCAAAAAGTATATATATCCCCATTGGGGAAACTGGGTAAGGGGGCACAGCTCTGTGCTAATTCTGCAATTTCTTATGAGTCTATAATAATTAAGAAATAAAAAGTTATCTCATTGTGGTTTTTGATTTACATTTTTCTGATGATTAGTGATGCTGAGCGTCTTTTCATATACCTATTGGCCATTCATATTTCATCTTTGGGAAAATGTCCATTCAGATCCTTTGCCTAGTTTTTGTTTGTTTGTTAGCTTTGTATTTCCTACTGAGTTGTATGAGTTCCTTATATATTTTGCATATTAACCCCTTATTGGATATATGGCTTACAAATATTTTCTCCTGTACTGTAGGTTGCCTTTTATTTTGTTGCTTTTTTTCTTTGCTATGCAGAAGCTTTTTAGTTTGATGTATTCCCACTTGTTTATTTTTACTTTTGTTGCCTGTGCTTTTGGTGTCAAATCCAAAAAGTCATTGCCAAGACCAATGTTAAGGAGCTATTTCCATAAGTTTTCTTCTAAGAGTTTTACAGTTTCAGGTCTTATATTTAAGTATCTAATGCATTTTGAGTTGAGTATGGTGTAAGAGTAAGATCCAATTTCATTTTTATTGCATGTGGATATCCAGTTTTCCCAACATCATTTATTAAAGAGACTGTCCTTTCCCCATTGTGTATTCTTGGTGCCTTTGTCTAAAATTAGCTAACTATATATATGTGGGTTTATTTCTGGGCTCTTTGTTCTATTCCCTTGGTCTATGTGTCTGTTTTTATGCCAGTACCATGCTGTTTTGATTACTATAGCATTGTAATATAGTTTGAAATCAAGAAGTGTGATGCTTCCAGCTTTGTTCTTGCTCAAGACTGCTTTAGCTATTCAGGATCTTTGTGGTTTCATACAAATTTTAGAATTGTTTTTCCTATTTCTGTGAAAAATGCCATTAAATTTTTGATAGGGATTGCAATGAGATATCACCTGACACCTGTTCAGATGGCTATTATCAAAAAAAAAAAAAAGGTAAGTGTTAGCAACGATAGAGTACAGAGAACCTTTGTACACTGTTAGTGGGAATGTAAATTAGTACAATCTTTATGGAAAACAGTATGGAAGTTCCTCAAAAAATTAAAAATAGAATTACTGTGTGATCCAGCAACCCCACTTCTGGGTATATATCCAAAGGAAGTGAAATCAATATGTCAAAGAGGTATCTGCACTCCCATGCAGCATTATCCATAACAGCCAACATATGGAAACAACCTAAGTGTCCATTAACAGATGAGTGGATAAAGATAATGCGGTGTGTATATCTACACAAGAGTATTATTCAGCCTTAAAAAAGAAGGAAATCCTGCCATTTGAGACAACATATATGAACTTTGAGGACATTATGCTAAGTGAAATAAGCCAAACACAGAAAGACAAATGCTGTTATGATCTCATTCATATGTGGAATCTAAAAAAAAGTCAAACTCATAGTAACAGAGAGTAGAATGATGATTACCAGGGATTTCAAAGTGGGTGAAGGTGCAGAGACTGGTCAAAGGGTGCAAGATTAATATGTACTAGAGACTTAATTAATGTACAGCATGTTGACTATAGCTAATAATAATGTACTGTATACTTGAAAGTTACAAAGGGAGTAGATCTCAAGTGTTCTCACCACACAAAAAGAAAAAGTAACTCTGCGAGGTGATGGATATATCAATTAGCTTGATTGTAGTAATCATTTCACAATGTATACATATATCAAAATGTCATGTTTTACACTCTAAATATATACAATTTTTATTTGTCATTCATTCCTCAGTAAAGCAGGAAAAAATGTTAAAAAAAGAGAAGAAATCTACTGTTGGCTAGTTAAAGCTATCCCCTAGTGTTCTAATACTCACTTGGCCCTTGTTTCCCAAAGAGTATTAGCCCAAGGGTGGCATTCAAGGGCATTAACCTTCCACCAGTGTCTCAGTGTCCCTAGACAGCCTTTGATCTTGAGGCACTACCAGACTGAAGAAATGGAATATTGAATATTTAAGCAGGTTCTTCCCCCTAAGATAAGGGTTCTGAACATTTAGTCCATAAACCAGGCTTTTCAAGTCTGTCAATAACCCATTTGATGTTTTAGAACAGTGTTTTGGTGTTTATTTAAAAGTTATTCAGGCACATGATAAAATATTTGCAAAGTACTGGAAGTTAAAATTTAAAATTAAAAGCTCCCTGGTCCCAGAACTCTAATCCTTCTACTCAAATATAATTTTACTTTTGACAGTTTCTGTGTATTCTTCCAGGAAAAAAAAAAAAGACACAAATGGTAGTATGTTATATTCAGTTTCTTGCAGTTACACTTAACAGTGCATCACTGAGATCATTCTACTTCAGCACTACACTCTGTCTCTTGCTTTTAAATAGTCCTTAATGTTCTTAATATTAATGGATGAACTGTGTTTTATTTAACCAAACATTTTAATTTTTTTTGAGACAGGGTGTTTCTCTGTTGCCCAGGCTGGAGTGCAGTGGCACAATCATGGCTCACTGCAGCCTCGATCTCTCAGGCTCAAGTGATCCTCCTACCTCAGCCTCTCAAGTAGCTAGGACTACAGGCGTGCACCATAATACTGGACTAATTTTTTAAAATATTTTGTAAAGACAGGGTCCCACCATGTTGGCCAGGCTGGTCTCAGACTCCTGGGCTCAGGCGATCCTCCCACCTCAGCCTCCCAAAGTGCTGGGATTACAGGCATGAGCCATCAAGCTTGGCTTAACCAAACTTTAATGATGGACATTTAGTTTTTGCCATTATGAAAAAATTCTGCAGTAAACATCCTCACATGCTTACATCATGACATGCTTTTGAGCATATATCCATACAGTAAATTCCTAGCAGTAGTATTGTTGAGTCAAAGATAAATACACGGTAAGTTCTGATGCACACTGCAAAATTGTCCCCAAAGAACCTATACCAAGATGAGCTTCTTCCAACAGTAGAGGATAGCATCTATTCCTCCTCATGCTTTGTCAAACATGAGCATTATCCAACTTTTTTGTTTTTTACCATTCTGGTAGGTAACAAATGGCATCTCCTTGCTTATTGCTGGAGATAACTAGCTTTGCATGATTATGGTTCTTCTGTAGCTCCTCTCTAATCTTTCCTATTTGTTGTCTTTTATTTTAAAATAAATAATTGTATTGCTTCTTCTTACACAAGTAACAAATAACATTCATTGTAAAAAGAAAAGTGATATCGAAGTATAAAGAGTCAAAAAGGGAAAGCCCTTTCTCTCCCCAACCCTACAGTCTCACTTCCCTCCTTAGAGCTGCAGAGACACTGCTGTGTGCCCGAGTGCCACTCTGCTAGAAACACAAGCACCAGGCACTCATTCTGCTTCCTCTGAGTCATGATCGGGATGCTTGTGACAGGGGCGTGGCTAAGGTTCAGCTTTTACAATATCCAGGAAGGAAGGGTTTGCCGAGCAAATCAGCAGTAATAAAGACTGCAAAGACCTATTTGCAATAGTAAAGACATGGAATCAACCTAGGTGCCCATCAACAGTGGAATGGATAAAGGAAATCTGGTACCTACACACCATGGAATACTCTGCAGCCATAAAAAAATGAAATCATGTCCTTTGCAGCAACATGGATGCAGCTGGAGGCCATAATCCTAAGCAAATTAATGCAGGAACAGGAAACCAAATATTGCATGTTCTCACTTGTAAGTGGGAGCTAAACACTGGGTACACGTGGACATAAAGATGGCAACAATAGACACTGAAGATTGTTAGAGGTAAGAGAGAGGGAGGGGGTAAGGGTTGAAACTATCTATTGGGTACTATGTTCACTACCTGGGCGATGGGATCATTGTGCCCCAAACCTCAGCATCATGCAATATACCCATGTAACAAACCTGCACATGTAACCTTTAAATCTAAAATAATAATTGAAGAAGAAGACTGCAAAGAAAATGACTAAACAATTTATATGAACAAAATGGCTTAAAAGTCCTTCAAAAGCTTTAAAGGTACCATTTCCCTACAATCAACACGCAAACTATAAATAATGTGTTTATGAAATCAGAATCCAGAAACACTTCAAAGAATCAAAGCTTAGTTAATGTATTTCCTATATGCTTTGAAAGGAGTAAGATGGTATTTAAATAGGGAGAAGGAGAAGGAATCAGTAATAAAAGACAAGGGCAGAGTCCACATATCTAGAAACATACTGGGATAAATTATTTGAGCCTTAGTTTCCTCACATCAATGGGAATAATTATCAGATATCTAGCTTATAGGGCTACTGTAATAAATAATTATCTATGTAAGTGCTTAACACAGAGCTAGGCATAGAATAAGTACTCAATAAATAGTAATTACTCTTAGCTATTGTTAAAACTCTTTCCTGGATGAGAGAAGATACTGTGGGTGGGAAGCTCAGAATGAATCAAAGTGTCAATTGTGGATTGTAACGGCCCAATGAGTTTATTTTGCCTGCTGCCCAGATACAGCCGATTTATCAAGACAGGAGAATTGCAATAGAGAAAGAGTTTAATTCACACAGAGCTGACTGAATGGAAGACTAGAGTTTTATTATTACTCAAATCAAAAATTTGGAGACTAGGGTTTTTCAAGGACAAAGGCAGGGGGCTAGGGAGTGGGGAGTGCTGCTTGGTCAGGTCAAAGATGAAATCACAGGGAGTTGAAGTTGTCCTCTTGCACTGAGTTGTTTCCTGAGTGGGGCCACAGGACCAGCTGGCAAAACCAGGTGGAGCGGTCAGCTGTCAGAAATGCAAAAACCTGAAAAGACATCTCAAAAGGCCAATCTTAGATTCTACAATAGTGATGTAATCTGCAAGAGTAATTGGGGAAGTTGCAAATATTGTGGCTAATTTGTTAGTCCTACAAAAGCAGTCTGGTCCCCAGGCAGGAAAGGGGTTTGTTTCAGGGAGGGGTTGTTATTGTCTTTGTTTCAAAGTTAAACTATAAATTAGGCAAGACACAGTGGCTCATGCCTGTAATACCAGCACTTTGGGAGGCTGGCGGGTGGATCACTTGAGGTCAAGAGTTCCAGACCAGCCTGGCCAACATGGTGAAAGTAATAATAAATAAACCTCAACTAATAATAAATAAATCTCTATAATAAATAAATCTCTACTAAAAATACAAAAATTAGCCAGGCGTAGTGGCATATGCCTGTAATCCCAGCTACTTGGGAGGCTGGGGCATGAGAATTGCTTGAACCCAGGAGGCGGAGGTTGCAGTGAGCCAAGATTACACCACTAAACTCCAGCCCGGGCAAGATGGAGTCAGTTAGGTCAGATCTCTGTCACTGTCATCATTTTCTCACTTACAGTTTCTGCAAGGGTAGCTTCAGAATGAGGATGGTGTACCTTGAAGGGCAACGGTAAGATGGGACTAGAAGTGGAAGATTCATTCATGCAGTAAATGGGGAATGCAATGATTGTGGAAAGATACTAAAGCAGTATGGGAAATGGAGATTTTTTAGGCAAAAATTAATGTGAACATTGGGCAGAACAGTGTAGGGTGGGGAAATTGTTGGGGTTGGGGGGCAGTAGGAGGCTGTTACGGTACAGGAGAGAGCTAGAGGCTATACTAACAAAGGAGGAACCAGATCACAAAAACGTTATGAATTAACAGTCCCCAGGCCTTGATGCCTGTTTGTATGAAGTAGGAGAACAGAAGGAAGTAGAAAAACCTCTATTTGTTTGTTGAATGGATACAGTTAGTTGGAGGGGCTGGTTTTACTCTTACTCTAGGTGGAAATCTGAGACTGTGTTACCCGTGGAGGGTGTCCAGGTTCTTGGTGTTTTGAACAAAGAATTGGACAAAATGCACAAACAAAGCAAGGAAAGAATGAAGCAACAAAAGCAGAGATTTACTGAAAACAAAAGCACACTACACAGGGTGGGAAGGGCCGAGCATAGGGGCTCAAGAGCCCCATTACAGAATTTTCTGGGATTTAAATACTCTCTAGAGTTTTCCCATTGGTTGCTTGATATACACCCTATGTAAATGAAGTAGTGGCCCACGATCAGTCTGATTGGTTGTGGAAAGCAACTATCAGAGGCTGAAATGAAGTTACAAAGTTACGCTCCTATGCAAAGGAGAGGTATAATAAGGCATGTCCAACCTCCTCACTTTCAATTTTCAATTTTCAATTTTCCATCTGTCAGGCAGAATACTCGGAGAGGGGGATGGGGTGGAGCGGTGCGTGGAGTAGGGGGAGGTTGCAAAAGGAGTAGCCTCACATCCTTTTGTTACTTAGGTGTCGAAAGTTGGAGTTTTCCTTTTGACTTAGTTCTAGGAAGTCAGCGTTAATTGGCCTTAGGTTCCCTGCTTCCAGGCCCTATTCTCCTGCCTCAACTGGAAGTCTCCCCCCTACACATTGAGTATGTGTGGGGTAACTGCAGAAGACTCCAATTAGTAAGCCTTGACTAGAGGTAAACCAACAAGGCCAAGGTCTCTGGATCTCCTTTTCAGAACTCCTGGAGTCAAAACAGCTCCAATTCAGAATGGCTGACATGGCTGTTACGTGAGACGTCCCATTAAACTCTCTTTTATTATGAAGTAATCACAGATGCTAATTTGGGAACACTCACTACCTCCCAGTAAACCACAAATAAAATTCTAAGGTCCCCCAACCGTCTGAATGGACTTTCTCCTCAGCTAGGGCGCTCTTTTAAAATTTAACCTGAGAGACTGGTTCAGCCCATGACAGAAAGTGAGGGGGTTGGACATGCCTTATTATACCTCTCCAGCCTTAACATTAACACCGACCTTTAAGTCTGATAAGAAGCATTTACAATCTATTCTCTCTGAAGCCGGCCACCTGGAGACTTCATTTACATGATTAAACTTTGGTCTCTACAACTTCTTATCTTAACTCCGACATTCCTTTCTATTGATCCCAGGTCTTTAGATAAACTCAGCCAATTGTCAACCAGAAAATTTTTAAATCTACCTAGAAGCACACCTCCCCCACCCCAGCTTTGAGTTGTCCCGCCTTTCTGGACCAAACCAATGTATTTCTTAAATGTATTTGATTGAAGTCTCATGTCTCCCTAAAATGTGTAAAACTAAACTGCACCCCAACCACCTTGGGCACATGTTCTCTGGATCTCCTGAGGTCTGTGTCACGGGCCATGGTCACTCATATTTGTCTCAGAATAAATCTTTTCAAATATTTTACAGAGTTTGACTCTTTTCATCAACACTTTTTTTTTTTACCTAAACAGACAATGTTTTTTTTTTAACCTACAGATTCAGCACTGTTCTAAATCCTCAGTCCCATGCCTATTGGAACGGGAGCTTGCTACATCAAGAAGGCTGCTTCATGGGCCTGACTCCAATATGGCTACTATTCGAACCTATGGCCTCTGGCCTCTGGCCTCAGACTAGTTACAGTTCAGAGAGCTAGACCCTTGCTGCCCAGAGTGTGGTCCAAGGACCAGCAGCACTGGCATTACATGGGAGCTCATTAAAACTGCAGAATCTTAGGCTTTACCCTAGACCCACTGAATCAGAATCCGCATTTTAACAAATCCCCACATTAAAGTCTAGAAATACCAACCTAGAGCATGGTTTTGAAATAGTTTTTAATTTTTTTTTTTTTGTGAAGAAGAAAAACAACTTTAAATGTAAATGTAAAATGATGGTATGATGAGTCCCAGTTTCAGAAATTAGAAAAATAGTAAATCATAGAATTGAGAAAACATGGTAGTTATATATTCAATAAATCAATTCAATAAATCTATTACTTTTAGGCTGGGATGGTGTCTCACACCTGTAATCACTGCACTTTGGGAGGCCATGGCAGGAGGACCACTTGTGTCTGTAAGTTTGAGACCACCCTGTCTCTACAAAAAATAAAATAAAAAATTAGCCAGGTGTGGTGGTACATGCCCATGTTCCCAGCTACTTGGGAGGCTGAGATGGGAGGATCACTTGAGCCTGGGAGGTCGAGGCCACCGTGAGCCATGATCATGCCACTGCACTCCAGCCTGGGTGACACAACAACACCCTGTCTCAAAAAAAAAAAAAATCTATTACTTTTGTAACACAGGTAGTGATGATGATAGTTAACACTAACATTGATTGAGCACTTAACTTTGTCTCAGGTACTATACTAATTCTTTTCCGGATATTATTTCATGCAACCTTCAGAAATATCTATAGCCTAACAACAAGCCTATAAAGCAGGTACTATTAGCATCCCCAATTAATAGATGAGGAAACTGAGGCAAGGATGCTTAATTGACTTGCCCAAGTTCACAAAGCTATTAACTATTGGAGCCATGTTGTCAATGCAGTATATCTGACTTCAGAGGCCACAGGCTATAATCACTATGTTGTATGGCCAGCTGAGATCTCACTGATCTTCAGAGAGTTTGGTAAAGTCAAATCAAACACCCTCTTTACATGCCCTTACAATTCCTGCCCCGCTCCCCTGCCATTGGTGTTTTAAAGTGCCCTCACCCTCAGGTCCCTTCATGTAGCTCAGGCTTAAAATACACCCTCCACCACTTGAAGCTCCAATTGCATTATTTCTTTGAGATGTTCTATATATTTTCTGTCATTCTTAATGTGAAAAGCAGGCTGTCTTTTAAAAGCTATTCTGTTTTTAAAAAAGTCATTCTTTCAAAGAATATTTAATGAGATGGAAAACACAATGGAATGTTAATGTAACCATTCCTCAAGAAGTTTGGAGCACTACAGTCCCACTTTTTTGTAACCCACGCATATTTTTGCTGAAGTTGAAATCACAGCTAGGGTATAATTTGGTGCCTCACTTTTGGCATTTCTCATTGGATCATTATTAATCTCAGACTTTTGTCATCATCCCAGAGTCCATTTGCATTCCCTTGCTCCTTCCATGCAAATCATATAGCCTATGGTTTGGCTTCTATTGCTGTGCTTTAGTAAAAGAGAACTTGACTCTGTGATTTGTGGGAGTCACAGGTTCTAGTTCACTTCTTCTACCTGCTCCCCAGAGCCATCATTTCCTCTTACCTTCCCGAGGGAGTTTGCAGGTGAAAACAGAGTTGCTGAGAAAGTCACATGGCCTGGGGAACGTCTACAAGGACAAAGCTCCTTTGGGCTTAGAGCCAGGCCCTGAAACAGGCTGGAGCTGGCTCAAAATAGGCTGGAGATCAGGAAGTCAAAAGCCCAGGGGAGAAATCGTTCTGAAGGAAAAGACATCTGTGGAAAGCAATTCGCTCCAAGAAATGTTAAATCAGAGGAAAAAAGAATATAAAGCACTATGGTTCAGCATTATTCCAATTCTATTTGTGTGTGTATATACACTGTCATATATAGAAAAATAATAAAATAAATTTACCCAAATATTAACCATGGTATCTCTGAGTGAAGGAACTGCAGGTAATTTTACTTTCTTCATTATGATTTTGAAACCTTTTAGAACTTTTCTTTAAAAATTTCTAATTTTTTCTTACAATAAACCTACTTTTTATTTTTATTTTTTTTGAGATGGGGTCTCACTTTGTTGCCCAGGCTGGAGTGCTGTGGCGTGATCATGGCTCCCTGCAGCCTTGACCTCCCAGGCTCAAGTGATCCTCCTGCCTCAGCCTTCTGAGTAGCTGGGACTACCAGTGTGCGCCACCACACCCGGCTAATTTTTTTAATTTTTAGTAGAGACAAGGTCTCCCTGTGTTACCCAGCCTGGTCTCAAACTCCTGAGCTCAAGAAGTCCTTCCACTTTGGTCTCCCAAAGAGAGGCAGGAGAACAGGGCCTGGAGGTAAGGAACCTATGGACTTCCTAGAACTAAATCAAATGCAAACACTTTACCTATGACAGGAAATATCCTCTTCATTTACACAGGGCGTACACCAAGTAACCAATGGAAACCTCTAAAGGGTATCTAAACCCCAGAAAATTCTGTACTGGGGCTCTTGAGTCTCTATGCTCAGACCCGCTCCCACCCTATGGAATGTACTTTTGATAAATCTCTGCTTTTGTTGCTTCATTTTTTCCTTGCTTTGTTTGTGCGTTTTTTCCAATTCTTTGCTCAAGACGCCAAGAACATGGACACCCTCCACCCGTAAAAAAAGTGCTGGGATTATAGGCATGAGCCACCATGCCTGGCCCAATATGTTTATTTTATAATCAGAGAAAAATGAACACAATTGTTTTTAAATGCGGGTTCTTTCCACGTGTCCCAATGTCATCTGTTGAGCAGCTGCAAACTGAGAAGAGTGGGTTTTGATCTGCAGATTATAATGGCTTCACCCAACGAAGGTGTCTTAGTCTGCTCATGCTGCCAAAACCAAGTATCATAGGCTAGGTGACCTAAATCACTGGAATTTATTTTCTTAGAGTCCTGGAGGCTTGAAGTCTGAGACCAAGGTGCCAGCAAAGTTTATTTCTGATGAGGGCTCTCTTCTTGGCTTACAGATGGCTATCTTCTCACTATAGAAACCACTTTTGCAAAAATTATAACAGTAAGAAAATTATAACAGTGAAAGAGATCCGATCTAACCAACTCCATCTTGCCTCTAACCTCCAAACTGCCCTTGGTTATTCCTAGGCATGGGCCAATCTAACTTTGGGAGAAATTTATAGTTTAAATGATAACAGCCCTTCCCACAAACTAAACTACTTTTGTAAAACAAATGAAAGACAACCAGATTTCTGGAGGTCACAAGATTTGCAACTTCCTCAATTACTCCTGTAATTAACATTACTATTGTAGAACCTAAAACTGGCCTTTTGAAATGTCTCTTCAGGCTTTTGCATTTCTGATAACTGGATGGCTCCACCCTGACCCTCAATCGGTCTTGTGGCCCTCACCCAGAAGCAGACTCTGCACACAAGGACCATTTTTCACACCCCTGCCCTCCAAACTGCCTTTGAAAAACCCTAGCCTTCAAATTTTTGAGGAGGCTTATTTGAGTAATAATAAAACTCTGGTCTTCCATTTAGGTGGCTCTACTTGTATTAAATGCTTTCTCTATTGTAATTCCCCTGTCTCGATAAATTGACTCTATCTGAGTAGCAGGCAAGAAGAACCCACTGGGCAGTTGCACTACGTCCTCATGTGACCTTTCTCAGTGCCTCCATGGGGGTGGGGAGGGGGGAGGGAGAGAGAGAGAGGGAACACAAGAGTGAGGAGTGAGCATGTACTTTGATGTCTCTTCTTATAGGAACAGTAATCCTATTACATCAAGGACCCCATCCTATGATCCCATTTAACCTTAGTTCTTTCTTTACTCCAAATACAGCCACACTGGAGGTTAGGGCTTCCTCATATAAATTTTGGTGAGGCACAAACATTCAGCTCATGACAGAAGGAAAGGGAAGGGATATGCATACTGTAAACCAAAAAGTGTACACCTGAGACAAGTCTCAATCAACTTAGAAGTTTATTTTGCCAAAGTTAAGGACGTATCCATGACACACCCTCAGGAGATCGTGACAACATGTGCTCAAGGTGGTAGGGCTACAACTTGGTTCTATATATTTATGGAGACATAAGACATCAATCAATACATGTAAGATGTACATTGGTTCAGTCCAGAAAGGTAGGACAACTGGAAGCAGGGGCTTCCAGGTCATAGGTGAATTCAAAGGTTTTCTGATTGGTAATTGGTCATTATCTAAAGACCTGGAATCAATAGAAAGGAATGTCTAAGTTATGATAGGGGGTTGAAGAGATCAAGGTTTTGTCTTGCAGATGAAGCTTCCAGGTAGCAGGCTTCAGAGAGAATAGATTGTAAATGTTTCTTATCAGACTTAAAGAGTCTGTTCTATCAGACTTAAGGTCTCTGTGTTGATGTTAGTGCTGGTCAGCTGTGCCTGAATTCCAAAAGGAAGGAGGGAATAATAAGGCATATCCAACTTCCCCTTCCCATCATGGCCTGAACTAGTTTTTCAGGTTAATTTTGGAATGCCCTTGGCTGAGAGGAGGGGTCCATTCAAATGGTTGCGGGACTTAGAATTTTATTTTTGGTTTACGGTACCTATTATATTTCAGGCAGCTTCACACATAATCTCATGAAATTCTCACAGCCATCTCATAAGACAGGTGTTACTGTTTCCCATTGTGTATGTTGTAATAGCAATAGTAAAATTTATTAAGCACGTACCATGTGGCAGGCACAGGGCTATGGGCGATCCTTGTTAAGTAGTGGAAAAACACTTACTGAAACTGTTGCCTGCGATTATGTGGAAAGTAGACTGTAGGTGATGAATGTGGTTATTTAGTTAACAAGATTTCCAAGCAAAGTGTTGAAGCTGTGGGCTGGTTTTTTCTTGATGCTTATAGTAAAATGTGAGAGGAGACACATAAATTGAGGGAAGCACTTTTAAACCCAAAAGAAATCAGTACTCGATTCTCAGTCTCTCCAGATGGCAAAAGATGCTAAAATTAAGAAATGGCTTCCAAGCACTGTTAGGAAAGCATGGCATAGAGAAAAAGCCAACAGCAACTGGACAACCTTTTGTTAAAATCTCAGAAAGATCAAAGGATCAGAGTGGTATTCGTCGCACAAAGGGTCCTTTCAAGAGGTTAAAGGTGTGGCTCCAAGAACCTCTCAAACAATAGGGCCTCTTAGGAAACATAAGAGTTGTGTACCTAAGCCATCACAGAAGGAGTCCAAGGTAAAGAACGGCTTATCTCAAACAGATCTGTGGGTATGTCTTTTTCTAATGGAGCAAACTCCAGTTAAATCCACTGAAGATTCGAAAGTTTTGGAGGAAGTTATTTAAGCAGAAACACTGTTAGCTTGGATGGAGACAGAGAGCATACAAAATTAAAGATAGCTGCTGGACCCCTAAAATTCTACTGGCAGGGAGCAGTCTGATAAACTACTTAGCTGCACACATGTGCTACCTTTCATGGAAAAGGAAGGACAATTCAGAAGGCAGAACTAAGAGACCAAACAGGACTTAAGAACTAATGAAGGAACATCCAACATTTGCCCAGCTGGATTTCAGAATTGTCACGGACCAGTGACTCTTGCATGCCTCCCATTTCCCCCCTCCTTTTCAAATGGAAATGTCTATAGCAGTTACCTTAAGCCTTCCCAACATTTTATGTTGGTTTTATGGGAGGTAGATTACATGTCTCTTTCATTTTACAGATCAACAAATTGAGAAGAATTTTGCCTAAAAAACTGCATCTACACCTGGACCTGACTTAGATCATGAGATTCTAGACTTTAAGCAGAAGCTACAATGGGATGAGAAATTGAGGAATATTGAGAAAGAAATGAATGTATTTTGCGTGTGAGAGAGACATGAATCATTGGAAGTCAAGGAGTAGACTGTGGCAGAAAGACTCTAACATGGCCTGTGTGATCTCTGCCTCCTGGAATTCATGCTCTTGTGTGATCCTCCTCCCCTTGAGTGTGGGCAAGATGCTGTGATTATGTTACATAATCTTGCAAGGTGTCTCTTGTTAGGAGACTCACTTCCTTGCTTCATCTTCCTTTGATGAAGCAAGTGGTCATGTTGGGGAGCTCCACTATGACAAGCATGATGGTAAATTTTTTTTTTTTTTTTTAGTTTCCCACATTACACTGATGTAATGATGGTTAATTTTATGTCAATGTGGCTATGTTTTGGTACCCAGATATTTGATCAAAGTTTATTCTGGATGTTTCTGTGAGGGTGGTTTTAAATGAGACTAACATTTAAATCAATGTGCTTTGAGTAAAGCAGATTTCTTAATGAGGGTGGACCTCCTCCAAACAGTTGAAAGCCTGAGTAGAACAAAATCCTGACTTCCCCAGAGCAAGAGTGAATTCTGCCAGTGCATGGCCTTTGAACTTGAACTGCAACACCAGTTCTTCTCTGGGTCTTCAGACTGCCAGACCACCATGAAGATTTTGAACTTGCCAACTTCCATAATTACATGAGCCAATTCCTTAAAATAAATCTTTCAATATACACATGCATATGCACACACACACACACACACACACACACACACACACACATCCTAGGGGTTCTTTTTCTCTGGAAAACTCCGACTAATACAGCAAGAAACTGAGTGGCAACAGGTGAACAGCAAGCTAGGAACTGAGGCCTTTGGTCTGATAGCCCACAAAGAATTTAATGCCACCAACAATCATATGAGCTTAGAAGTGGATTCTTGCCCAGTTGAGCCTCAGATGAGAGACCAGCCCTGACCAACACCTTGACTGCAGCCTTATGGAGGACACAGCTAAGCTATGCCAAGACTCCTGACCCACAGAAACTGTAATAATTGTGTGTTGTTTAAAGCTGCTAAGTTTCTGGTAATAGTGTTACCCAGTAACAAATAACTAATACAAGAAGATATGGAAACTTGAGGATTCCTGTCTATAAACTGAGTGTGATTGGCCTTTGCTTTTTCTTTCAAGGGCTCTCCTAGGTTCCAGCAAGTCAGCCCTGTGTAATGCTTCTTTTGCAGAAATATCCTGTGGCAATATTTGAAACACTGTGGTATTGTAGAAAACAACTCAGGAGTCATACAGCTCTGGACTTGAATGCCATCTCACCACTTACTATCTGTGTGACCCAGAGCAAGTCACTGCACCTACCCACTGGCATACACTTCCCTTTCTTTATCTGACATAAACGGGTTTAATAACAGTATCTACTTCTCAAGGTTGTTGTGGGGGATTAAGCCAAACCATGGAAGTGAAGCATGAAGTCTAGTGCTTGAAACAGAGCACCCAATATGCAGAACTTTTAAGAATAACTTGCAGAGAGTTCCTAAGCCTGTAAAACTCCAAGGACAAACATGGTTCTCTCTGCCTGCGCCAGATCCAGGGCCACTCGGTCATCTGCGGCAACGGCTGGTAGTGGTATGATAAAAGTCTGGTTGCCATAGTCACCATTTTCTCAAGCTAGAGAAAGCCTAGAACTGCCAGGCCCAATAAATATTTGCTGGAGGCATACAGGGAAAACAAATCAACAAAAACTTCACTAGACCGCAAGTACTGTGAAGACAAGGCCCGTGTCTGTGTTATTTGCTGCTATATATTCCCAGCACTCAGCACAGTGCCTAGAACATAATATACGTTCAATAAATAGCTGCTGAATAAATGAACAAATGAATGAATGAATAGCTACCTTATATATGGAGCATGAAGAGAAGTACACTGGGTGTTTATTTCCAACAAGGGGCACCTCCATCTGAATGGCTCCTCAGCAATCCTTGATAAGAGCACTGGAGTAAGCCGGGGGCTCCCCTCAGGCCAAATTATTTCTACTGCTGTCCTGAAGAACTGCTAATTTCCCCCAAAGAGAGGCAGTCAGCTGTGAGAAGAGGGGCTCTGGTTATCTCACTAGAGTGAAGTAGAAAGGGAAATTCCCTTTTTTGAGAACCTACTGGGTACCAACCAGGCACTGCTAAGCTTTTCACACACATTACGTGTCTTATTTCTTACCACAGTTCTCTGGGTTAGGTATTAGTACCTCCATTTGGCAGAAGAGATAATTGAGAGACAGAGAGGTTAGGTGCTTTGCCCAGACCACACAGCAAGTAAGTGGCAGAGCTAGGATATGAACTTAGGTCTGTCAGACTCCAAAGCCTATGCTCTTTCTACTACACCAGGATTTGAACCTAGCAGGAGCCACAGCCTTTTAGGAAGTCAAAGGGCAGGAAGCCTATCTTATTAGATTTTGTGCGTCAATTTCCATCACAGTAGCTGTCAAATAGCAGAGACTCAATAAATGTTCAATGAATGAGCCTGTCAGTGAAGAATTCTTCCCATTCACTCAATACATATTTATAATGTTTATAGTGTGTCTGGTAAGTCTAAGTAGAATCTGGGGATACAAAGGTGAAAAAAACCTATGGAACTAGCAGGGTGTGGTGGCTCACTCCTATAGTCCAGTCCCAGCTACTTGGAGGTTGAGGTGGGAGGATCGCTTAAGCCTAGGAGTTGGAGGCTGCAGTGAGCTATGACACCACTGCACTCCAGCTTGGTGACACAGTAAGACCCCATTTCTAAAACAAACAAACAAAAAGCCTGTGGAACTTACATTGTAACTGGGGGAAGATATACTATAAACAAACAAGAAAATATCAGATAATGATGACTTCTCTAAAGAAAAAAATGAGCATGATGCAATTAAAAATGGCTGGGGGGCGGTCAGGGAAGCCCTCTGTAAGAAAAGACATTTGAATTGATTGACAAGAAGAAGCCAGTCATGTGAAGGTCTGGGGGAAGTACATTTGAGAAAGCTAAAACATACAGTGCAAAAATCCTGGGGTGGAATAAACTTGGTGTGTGTGTGTAACTGAAAAAAAAGATACTGTGCTGGGGGCAAGTGAGAGAAGAGGGTGAGTGGTAACAGAGGAGGCGTGTTAGTTTGCTGGGGCTGCTACAACAAAGTACCATAAACTGGGGGCTTCCACAAGAGAAATGTACCGTCTCACAGTTCTGGAGGCTACAAGTCCAAAATCAAGGTGTCAGCAGAGTCGGTTCCTTCTGGGGGCTAGGAGGGAGAATCTGTCTCACGCCTCTCCCCCAGCATCTGGTGGATTTTTGGTGATCTTTGCTGTTCTTTGGCTTGTAGAAGCATCACCCCATCTCTGCCTTCATCTTCACATGATGTTCTCCGTGCACCCAAATTTCCCCTTCTTATCAGGACAACAGTCATATTGAATTAGTAGCCCACCCTACGCCAGTATGACCTCATTCTAACTTAATTACATCTGCAACAACCCTGTTTCCAAATAAGGTCACATTTAGAGATAATGAGGACTTCAACATGAATTTTTGGAAGACACACTTCAACACATCAGGTTAGCAAGCCATACCACATGAAGGACGTGGAAAACCTGAGAGACCAGGGGAAGGGGTTGGATTTGCCTTGGATATAATGGGAAGCCACCAAAAGGTTTCAAATCCAGCAAGTGACATGATCTGATTAATGTTTTAAAAGGATAATTCTGGCTGCTGTGTTAGATTATGAGAGAAAACAGCCCCCGATGCCTGCATGAGTCATATGGCCGCCCTGCTAGGGATGGAAACTCTCGTCATAACATCCACTTACTGGACCTGAGGCTTTAGTTTTCATTGTTCATCATTAGTTCATAGGAAAAACAAATTTAGCTTCCAATTGATGAGATGAACACATCCTTATAATCACATATAAAAATATTATTTTCTTTCCTGGATCTTTACTTCTAAAAAAATAATAAAAGTAATACAAGCTCTTGGTAAAACTCCAAATAATACTAAGGGAGGCAAATTAATAAACACAGGACTCCAGACACTGCTCCTCAACCCCCACCCATTTCCGCTTCTCAATTTCTTCACATTCACATTTTAAAAGAAATCTCTTTGGAGACCCCTTCCTAGAATTGTTTCTAATCATCTATATGTCTCTATATAGATTCTTACCCACAGTAAATTTTTAACACCAGGCCAACTGCCCAACTTCACCAGGCAAGCTTCTGTTACCTTCTTCCCATAAATTGGCCTGAAAATGTTCAGGATGAACAGGAGCACTGAGCCACAAAATTAGTAGTAGATCATTGGGCTTGGGGTCAAAGACATTGAGTTCCAGTTTCTGTTACATCACTTCCTGCCTCTGAGTTACTGAGCAAATCACAACCAAGTCTCGGGTTCTTCATATTTTGCCTATATCACAGAGCTGTAGGAAAGTTCAAGAATGTTTGTGTAATAAAGTACTTCTGGTATTATTGCTAACGAAGACAACCCTCCTTTCCACATACACACAGCCATATCTGTTGGTATCCACTTATAGACAAGGGAGTTTTTATTTTGTAACTAGAACTAGAAAGAGGCATCATGCTTGAGGACAAGGTGAGGGTGGATGGGGTACAAGGAACTTTGTCGGGCTGGCTGATCTCTGGGGCAAGGGTTTTCTGAGTGTCTTTGCAGGCTCAGATGTGGCCAAATGGGAGCTGGAACAGGGAGGAATAAGGTGAGTGTGCCCCTCTTGAAAACCATAAATGACAAGACTGGTTTGAGTGTACCTGGGATGCCCTGATTTAGTGACATATTCAGAGTCTCAAAGGGAAAAACGGTCAGGAAACATTGTGGTGGGAGAGGTTCCAAGATTCTGTTAATATAAAGGAGAGGCTGCCAAGCCCGCAAACATTGGACTTGAAGGGGTAAAAGTATCTTATCGCTAGAAAAGACTGCTGGCCCTCACTTTGGGAGACTGAGGCAGGTGGAGCTCTTGAGCTCAGAAGTCTGAGACCAGCCTGGGCAACATGGTGAAACCCCATCTCTACAAAAAATACAAAACTTAGCTGGGTGTGGTGGGGCATGCCTGTAGTGCCAGCTACTCAGGAGGCTAAGGTGGGAGGATTGCTTGAGCCCAGGAGGTTGAGGTTTCAGCAAGCTATGATCAGCCACTGCACTCCAGCCTGGGCAACAGAGCAAGACCCTGTCTCAACAACAAAAAGACTGCTGGTTCATGCCATTCACAATGGACTATTTTGGATTGTCATCCAGGGAACGGATCTGTTTTTTCCTTTTATTGTATCCCTAGTACTTAGTATAGTCCATGGCACCAAGTAGGAGCTCATTAAATATTGGTTGAATGAAGTGACTATTCCTCATACATTAGCTCTTTTAGCTCACAGGACCAAATGAATAACAACGATGTTCATATAGCTAATTTGTAAAGCCCAGTGAGTACCTACTTTCAATTTATCATCTTGATGGTCCAATGAGGCAGGTTTTATCATCATTCTTAATTTGCAGATGAGGTTACTGAGGTCCAGCAAGGTCAAGTCATGTGCCTAAAATCACCTGGTGAAGAAGTAAAAGAGCCTGAAATAAGCATGCCCTCCATCACCCACACAGGGTTGTACTTCAATGGTGATGATCAGGTTGTGACTTGTAATATAAGAACCAGAACCCCCTGTGGCTGGGTAAGTGTAGTGTGCCCAGAAGGTGGTATACAACCAGGTAAGAGACGTATCTCCAGGCAGGGAACAGGAACTAGGCAGTCCAGCTTTGCGCCACCAGCCAGTGTTCAGCAAGCACTGTATTCTGAGGTCCTGCTCTGTGCTAGGCACTACACTTGATGCTTGGGATACAACAGTGAACAAGCAGAAGGACAGTGAGTTCTCTCAGGTGGTGGCAGGTGTTAAGATGGTGCCCACACACAGGAGGCTGATAAGACTTTAGGGTGAGATGAAGCCTGGAATGCTCTTCCAGGGTTTTCCAAATACTAGCTCAAGGTCTGGAGCCAAACTGTCCAGGAATCTCTTTTTTAATACCCAGATGATTCTGATGCACAGCTAGATTTGGGAGCCACCAATATGGGTGAACTGGGCTGATTTCATGGCACATCACGATGGCTCTCTCTCATTTTTCCCAAACTTTTAGAAGAAAAGTTCTACTTTCAGCTCAGCTGGGCTCTGGAGGCACACTTGGGCCAGAATATTAAAAAGGGGATGATCTCCACCACACACCCCTAGGCCAGTGAGGTAACTAGGAAAACTGCCTCCAAGGCAAGAACAATCTTGTGGAACACAAAGCCATACTGTGAGATGCAGAAGCTCCTTTTCAAGAGGAGACTGTTCATCCAAGGCCAAACGTAGAGATCCTGAGTTTTGTTTCATCAAGGAAAGTAGCTGGTCACAGTGGTTCATGCCTGTAATCCCAGCACTTTGGGAGGCTGAGGTGGGAGGATCGCTTGAGCCCAGGACTTTATAGACCAATCCGGGCAACATAGTGAGACTCTGTCTTTAAAAAAATAATAAAAGAAAGGTAGCCAATTCCTCAAGGTAGTAAACCTTGAGTCCAGGTCCTCTGGCATCAAATCCTATGCTTTCTCCCTCTTCTCTACCTTCTCTTCTACCTGCAACCTCTGGAGCGAAGATGCTCAAATGGTCGATTTAGAGACACCAGCAGTGGGCAACATATAGGTATAGAAAATCCTCAACCTGGCAGCTTGAGGAGGCCCCAGTGAACCTCTTACCCTGAATGTTGCTCTCTTCTCAGAGCTCTATTTTTGTTTTTGATATATGAATTTTTTACTTGAGGTTTGAGCATTTCTCTTATCCCACATCCTAGTGGCAGTTGAGAGTGCTTATTATGAGAGAGGAAAGAGAGTCCAGGGGAGGGGCCTTGGGAGCTCAAGGGGAGGGCAGAGCCTGAGATGCTAGGAAAGGAGCTTGGGAGGCCTGGAGCTAGAGTCCAAAGGACAGGAGCTGAAGATCCCTGAGGAACAGAACCACTGCGCTTCTTGGTTGCCCTGGGAGAGTCCTAGCTTATGCCTGTTGTCCCTCCCACTGTCAAAAGTGCCCTACTCATACAGCAAATGATATGGCCTCTCCTACTGAGGGAGGAATTAGAGCCCTTCTTTCCTCATTGTTTTCACCTGGGACATTGCTTTGAGAAAGAAACTACAACTTTCAGATACCAGGACAGTAAGCTCCTTACAGGCAGGGACTGCCTTGTGATTGATTTCTTTAAAAACAATAAGAAAAGCATAAAGTGTATTATGTACATTAAGAGAATGTCTGATAAAGGAAGAAACACCCATGTGATTGAATTTTGCATTCCCAGCACCTAGCTACATGTATGAATTAATGCTTCCTGCCCTGCCTACCCCTCACAGTTCCCCTCCGGGCCAGACCTCAGCCACATCAGTATTTTAATGATTGCACTGACATCTGGTGGTTATTTCCAGCTTTTTCTCTGGGCTGCTCCTGTAAGAGATAATGGATAGGTCTGTACCTCATATTCCATCAAAGCAACTTTTATCTGAGCTCTACAGTGACTAGACATGACACTCTGATTCATAGCAAGTTGTTGATAGCTGGTAACAGATGTAATGCTATTTCTTAAAAGGTATAGAGATTAGAGGCAGGAATGACGGTAGTGTGGAAGGGGTACGGTAAAATGATAAATAACATGAATAACTGAAATTTTGTGGGATTTTAGGCTTATGAGGGAGTCATTTTCACACAGAGGTGTCCTTCCTGAAATGATACCAACTAGGCCAAAGGCATTAAAGTTCTCAGTAGCAACAAGAAATCAAGTCAACACCAGTGCAGGTGTGATCAAATGTCAACTAGGGAAATTCTTAAAGTAAAACTTGGACACATGGTACACTGTCTTCCTAGTACTGTCTGGCTAACAGAGAGCAGGAGGAAGTGGGGGAGTGAGACACAGGAAAAATAGAGTGAGAAAGTAGGAAAGCTGTACTTCAAGGGGTAGCTTTCCATGTTCCAGCAAGGCATGAAAATGTCCGCAGATACAGCAACCTCCCAATACCTCACCCCACTTTAATCTACAGGGTAACTTCAGAGGATTTCGTACAGAAGACATTTTAATCCCAATATACCATAAAGAGGGTACTAAGAATCCTAGTATTCATGGGAGGACCGTTTTGATCACCCATCCTCCTCCTTGTACAAAGTAGCCGTAGGCAAGAGGTCTGTCAAAGCCCATGACCTTACATCATTAAGAGCTGAAAGAGAGAGAAAAACACAGCTCCCAGCCAATTCTCACATCATCAGGAAAGTATCACCAATGTATTAGGTAGGAACATTTAAGTAGCCATAATGAATGAGGTATCCGGGTATCTGGAACATCTCCAAAAACGCAAGCTGCCTCTCATTTGCCTCCTTATGGTAAAGAGTATTACTGAGTCTGTAAATGTGAAAATAAGTATTTAATAAATCTTTTTAAGCAGTGGGCCTGCCAGTAGGGGTTTGCAGTTGTGTTTTCTGCTACCCTCCCCTGAGCCTTCCACTCTGCCCCTGTAGTTTTCTGATCAGAAGTCAATAGCTACCAAGTTTAGGGTCTTTAGAAACACACCAGACACCAGGATGGATAAGGCTGTGCTTTATTACATGCATAATTACAAATCTGTGCTAAGTGAAAATGTATAAAGCAATGGCGACCTGGGTTTAAGCCACACAGAGAAAGGGCTGGACAATCCATTAACCCTTCTGCCAATGTCCATTCCATTGCCTTTAACATGATTGTTTCCATTTCTTACAATTTGCATAGCACTTACTTGTCAACTTACTTTGAATTCATTGTCTCAGTTTATCCTCACAACAACCCTGTGAGGTAGGTAGGGCAATTAACACTATCCCCATTTTGCAGATGGGAACACTGAGGCACAGAGCGGTTAAGATCTCGAGGCTAGTTAGTAGAAGCATAGGGAATAGAAATCAGGTCTCCTAACTCCCCAGTCCACATCTTCCTTTTTAGACTATGTTGCTCCGCATGACTAGGGAGCAGAATAAAGCGAGCAGTGAGCCATAGCTCTGGTTCAGGCTATGCCTAGGAACAGGCGAGAATAAAGCTAAGAAAGCATTGCTAAGGGCTAGCAACACTCAGATAAACAACTGCTCTGGACAGCTCAGCACCAAACTGCCTGCGGAAACTTGGGCTCTATTAGCTTTGGTTGAAGCTACTTTCTGGATGCCTAGTTACTGCTGATGTCTAGACATTAGCTTCAGCTGAACTTTCACCAATTCTCAGGCATTAAAATGTCGAGTCAGACATCTTTGGCTACTGCAGTTGGAGCAGCCCTACAAAGAGCTTACTACAGAGAAATTCAAATAGTGGCCCATGGGCCGGAACCCGGCCCCTCTGATCTTCCTGGCCTCGTTGGCTCACTCAACAGGTGGTAGTTTTCCCATAGCCAGAAATGAATGGGCAGAGGTAAGAGCAGGAGGCTGGCCTTGGTAAAATGAAGAAGAGTCACCCACATAACATCACTGTCCCCCTTAGCTGACGTGACCAAGGTACTGACAGGGCCACCTCCTTTCTGGCCTATACCTGGTTAGCAGCATAGCTTCAAAAGACAGTTTAAGAGAACAAAATATTAAACACATCATTTTAAAATCTCGAATGGAATAAATTCTTAATCATCACAAAGTCCCAAGGGACAAAATATATAATAAAAAGTAAATACATACTTATAAAAAAAAGCTGAGTGCTAAAAAGCCAGGACAATGGGAGAGAAGGGAAGAAGAGGGGACAAAGTGAAATGCAGGAAGGAAAAGGAACACGCTGGAAGGACCATTTATTTTGAGGTACCCTTAATGTGATAGTGAGGCTGAACATTCCCCTCTCAGGCCACACCCTCTTCTCAATTTTGCCAGATGGCATTTCACTCACCAAATCTTAGACTGCCTCTGAATTCCAACAGATTTGGACTAGTAAGTAATGCAGCTTAGCAGTAAATACTTCATATGTCTGCCTTGAGATGCTGAAGCCCTCATCACCCCCGACAAGTATTAATGGCTTGGCCCTCACAGAGGAACAAAGCCCCGTTGGTCCCATCAACTCAGACGTATCTTCCAGTTTCTGTTCTCAGAACAATCCTCTCCCTCCCACAAAGTCCACATTCAAAACAACATGCCTGTAATAAAAGAAAGAGAAATCTGAATTCAGGGCATGGTGGGGGGAGAGAAAGAGAACGAGACAGACAGCAAGGTGGGACGAGGCAGAGAGAGGAGAGGCAGAGATCTTTTTTTTTTTTAAACTCTCATATTTTTATATTATCACATGCTGTTTTTCTTCAAAAGGCCAAACTTTAGGCAAAGCATTCATTCAATGAGTGTGCACACAGAGGCTGAAGGCCCTTTGGCAGGAACTAAGAGGTAGGAATTTATGACTGTAAGATTGGGCTGGGTGACCTAATAGGTCCCATCCAAGAAATGCAAACTCCACACGTCATATACTTTCTTTCTTGGGTGATTTGGCAAAATTAGACTACGCCATGGAAAAACCAATTTTGTTCCCTACATCTATTCAAACCTTTACCCAGATCCAGATGTTTAGAAATGAGAATGTGGCCAGCAAACGTTTGGGGAGTAACTTAAAGTTGCTAACACCCATTGTTCTCAGAACTTCTCTCCTTGGAGCAAGCAACTGAAATATGAAACAGAGCAGAGTCAGCGATCACCCCAGGACAACTACACTGATTGAACTTCAAATTGACCCAGCTCCTGAGCTCTGATCTGAGGAACTCTCACTTTTTTTTCCATATATAAGGATGTACAAGGAGGCAAAAATATAAATTTAAAAAAATTTGCTATCAAAATTCAAGACAATCTATCTAAACCTTATAGTTTAGGAAATGGCAACAGATGCCACATTTCTTCATGAGCAGATGTCTTGGGTTGGCCCTATCCATAAAACCAGACTGCCCTTGAGCCAAACACTGCTTTGAACCACTCATTTGCTTAGAAAGCCTGGCCTTTGAAGCATTGCTTGACTTTTTCTCCCCTTAAGGCACACAATCAAGCAGTTTATAAATGCCAGAACGTATGTTGTAGGGGTGTGGGATGGCTTTCCTTCCACTATCTTACACCATTCAAATATTTTCTTACCAGGGCTTTTTCCACGGTCATAACTTTTAGTTTCTTCTCCAAAGGGAACTCAGGCAATCCCAGAGGTGGCTAAAAAAATCAAGGTTTGGCTGGGTGCAGTGGCTCACACCTATAATCCCAGCACTTTGGGAGGCTGAGATGGGTGGATCACGAGGTCAAGAGATCGAGACCATCCTGGCCAACATGGTGAAACCCCGTCTCTACTAAAAATACAAAAATTAGCTGGGCATGGTGGCGTGTGCCTGTAGTCCCACCTACTTGGGAGGCTGAGGCGGGGGAATTGCTTGGACCTGAGAGGCAGAGGTTACAGTGAGCCGAGATTGCGCCACTGCACTCCCGCCTGGTGACAGAGCAAGATGACTCCTCGAAAAAAAAAAAAAAAAATCAAGGTTTTAGGACACTTAAGTTCAGACCACATATTTAGACCTCCATTTTTTTTTTAAAGGACTCAGTATTCTACCTCCCACTTACTTTCTAAATTCCTAATTTTTCTCAGGATTTTTAAGAGCTCAATGTTCTATGCACCACCCAAAAGATGTTCTCCTGCTTCCTCTGAACTGATGGGTGGCTTGCATTTGGCTCTGATCCAGTGCAGGGGACCCAGTTCCTCACAAGACAGTGTGGTCAGTCATCAGTAAGTACTTTGGCAATATAAAATATGCTGGCTGTTTCAAGTTCTCACCATTGTCTTCGCTATCATTATTAAAAACTCAAGTTCAAAGATTGCACTGTTCATTTAAAAAAAAAAAAAAAAAAAAAAAAAAAAACAAGAGATAGTGTGGGATAACAAGTGCATCTTCCTACTCATCACCTAACAAAACAAGTGAAAATCAAGACTGAACCACAACAGGTGATTGAACTACTTAAAACATACAGCAGTGGTTAATTTCTATAATGGACTCTATTGCACACTAAGTTTTTGAAAACATATTTGACCCCCTCACACCTGAATGTGTTCATAACATCTTGGTTGTGAATTACTTCACGGCCTTAGATCTCACTAAGCCCTGGTTACTTCATCATGTTCAAACAGAATTGAAGATCTGCTAAGAAATGTATAGTATGCTCTGCTCTTCCTGTAAAGGGTTTAGATTCAGCCTTTGGTGTCAAAACAATTCAACTGCTTTTCAGTTCAATCACAAATTAATCGTCTGCTTCACCAGCTGGCAAATTCAAAGTATCATCAATGTCAGCTTATCTACCAGAGGATATCTGTTCTGTGGATCTTACCACCTCTACTCCACAGCTGGGCTGAGCCAGGATGCTGTGGCCAGAGAAAGAGGAGAGCATTGGAATATGTTTCTAACCAAACCTCCAAGTAGAAATGATCTTTAAAGTTGCCATTATTTTGTATTATCAGTCCCCTGCTTTTTCCCTCCAATATAACAAATCATGCATTAACTATTTCAGGTTCTTTAAATTCTTTAAATTGAAGATTTGAAGATAGAAAATATAGCAGTTTCACTTTTACAAATCTATAGACTCTCATTCCTTTTATGGCTGGATGGCTACCAGCTACTTACTTGGAAAATCCTAACTCCGTTGAAACACTAATTCCCATTCTTTTGTAAACTCTTCCCTTGTGTTAGGCAATTTTCTCATTTAATACCAAAATAGTCTCATCTCGACTCATTAATCTTTAAATCACAAACCATCTAGTCTTTTGCCATTGAGGTATGTGGCCATTTGATGCCACTGACAGTCCTCCCTATACTGGCTGTATTTGTTGCTTAAGCATGTCCAACTGTTAAAGTGGCAATGGCAGAAAGAACATTTTCCTTCTCCTCAAGACAAGAAACTTCAAATGTCAAGGTGCTGAGCTAGCAGTTGAAAGCTCTAGCCGCAATTAGCCAACCTTTGAGCCAAACCATAGGATTGGACATATAGTGGATACCATATATACCATAGCTACTTCTAGCATACAAGCTACAAGGATTCCTGAGAAGCTGAGGTTAATGAATGAGACCGATCAGGAGTGAGGTATCAAAGGGATATTGTCATTCTCTGGAGGGCCAATCGGTGCTTAGCATCTACAAAGTATACCTTGGCACAGTGTTATCTGATTTCTCGAATTTATTCTCTGAAGTAGCACCTTAACACTGGCTCATCTGTCTAAAATCAAGAACAAAGCCTAGAAGAAACACAAAAGCAAACTTGAGACACCCTCCTTATCGCTACTGCACTATGAAATATGACCAAACCTTTCATTGTCATTCAATACCAGAAATAGTAACATTTTCTGTTTTGCATACTTTAGTGGGGAAGGACAACTAATAAGACAGGTATTGGACCAGAAATGTACAGATAAGAACTTTGATTTCTGCACAATATACAGGGTAGTCAGCCAAATAGTCTCATATGAAGGAATCAGTGGCATGGAAAGGACAAAATATGTGGTTACTGAGCCATTACTATGATACAACATACCCCAGAGAGATTTTTTTCTTTTTCATCAAAATGCTAGAGTGATCTATTCACAAGGAAAAACTCTAGCGACTGCCTTGATTATTTCAAAGATGAAAATAAAATAACCCTTGGCTACCCAGTTCTGAACAAAAAAAAGAATTTCAGATTTTGGAAAGATAAGAACTAGGGGTAAAAACATCCTAGAATCAGGGATCAGCAACTCTGAAAATGAGGTACACTGAAGTGTTTGGGGGTAGAGGGTTGGTGGGAATATGCAGAATGACCGCTGATTCTGGGCTGGTAGGATGATGAGAAGTGCTCTTACCCCGGCAGTGAAATCTCACTGCCATAGGCATCTAGTGTGGAAATGGAGGCATGGCAGCAGCAACTGGGCCACATGGCAAAGAAAATGGCTGTGTGTCACCTCTGGTCCATGTGTTGTGAGACTGCTGAGCCTTGGTTTACAATTTAACTAGCCCTGGGAGTTATTTTTTTTTGTAGTAGGAATGATTAACCAGGAGCAGCGCTCAATCCCAAACAGAGGATTTGGTACTAAGGAGTAAGAAGTGGAACAGAATGGAGGGGGAGTAATTGCACATAGGTAAAACTACAGAAAACGAAATAGTGGTTGGAATGATGATGGTGGCTCTGTAATTCCACCAAGTGTCCCCAGAGTGTGATTTTTTTTTTAACTGTAATAAAGGTGGTATGAAATTGAGACAGGCACCTTTTCAATTGGATACAAGCACCTTTGGTGTCACCAGGCCTTGTCCATACCCCTGGGTCTTAGGATGGCTCTGCATTTTATTTAGAATTCTAAGGACTCTTGAGGGAGTCACAGCTGCCTATCCTGTTCCAACACCTTGAATATATTTGGAAGTATCCCAAGCCTAATTCATGCTCATGGGGACAACACACTGGCCTGTTACACATACTTATCGCTGGGAGGTGCAATGAGTGTCCAGTTATTCTAGTACTGGTGGTCTTTACAAAGGAATGCATGAGGATGCATATGTAGTTCTGAGTCTTCCCTGGTTTACCAGTATGCAGTCTAGACTTGGTTCCCTTTGCTGCTTTTACATATTCCAGAAG
Source organism: Symphalangus syndactylus (assembly GCF_028878055.3). Lineage (NCBI taxonomy): Eukaryota > Metazoa > Chordata > Mammalia > Primates > Hylobatidae > Symphalangus > Symphalangus syndactylus. Next base: position 63,562,317 of record NC_072447.2, on the reverse strand, counting down.
CCTAAAGCACCATCATTCATGGAGGTGGCATCTGGGTAAGAGAATTAGTTAGGACCTCACAAACATGTGAAACTCCTAGTCATTGACTTTGCTTAGAAGTTTACTAATTATTCATTTCAAGGAAGCTGGAAGAAATCATTCCTTGCTATTAACAAATTCATGGCAAAGTCCTTGTCTACCAGCTAACAAATGCCACCTGGAAAATTACCCTTTTTGCAGACAAGGAGAAAGCTCTATAACTTATCTTTGTGCACTTCAAAAGAGTACCAGGAACAAGCAAGCTATAAAAGTCAATCTCTCTAAATTCATTTAGAAGAGATTAACCAAAGCAGCATTGTCTTATAATCAGAAATTAAAATTAACATAAACATACACACATAACAAACTAATAATGCTAAATATTGTAACAGGAACAAGGATAACATTTGAACTGAATCTTCACAGTCTAGCAAATACCATTACTCTTTTCCTTCTGGCTTTCCTTTCTCTGGTGTGAAAAGCAAAGCCCCTTAGTTTACACTTCGTCTTCCAGTAACAACAGTTCGATACCAAAAGAGTGACTTTTTTGTCAGTTTCCTACAGGTTATAGGTCAGGACGGTTGGAATTTTTCTTGCATAGTTTTCAGTGATTGCATATTGGCTAACTACTTTTTAAGTTAAAAAAATCTTTTAAAAAACAAATATAATTAAACCATAGCAATCTTATTTATTCTTTCATGAAATCTTCCTAATGTAACATCACGGAAGCCTAACTGTAATTTCTCCTAAAGAGAAAATTAATTTCCAGAGATTATGTAGTGCAACTGGTTAACTTGTAGGAAAGAGACAACACACTAATGTGACTTCACCATCCAAATATGGAAAATGTGTTTTGGGTACCCAGTTAATAAAACATATCCATGGTCTGTAATGTCCTTCCCGCTTTACATCCAGAACTCTATGATTCTAGTTGAAGAGAATGGAATCAGGATCTTGGTTCGCCATCTGTGCTATATGCTTTAACACATCCTTTTTGGTAATGATTCCAAGCAATCGCCTAAAAGACAAACACGGTACAACAAAACAAAAATAAATCTGTAGTTAAAATAGCATTCCCAAAGGTGATACTTGTCCTCCTCAGTCCTTTTCAACTTTGTCTTTGATCACTAGCTGCCCTTTCAGTATGAGATCACAGGAGTAGGACATGTGCCCCAGGCCAATAGGATGATGTGTGGGTTCCTAAATGTATGCAAGTGTTTCTACCTCTAGGTCGCAGACCCTGCGATTTCCTCTGGTTTAAATACTCTTCGCTACATATCTGAATCTTATCTACTGCAGCCCAGTTCAAACGCCCCTATTCCAGAGCACCTTCCCTGATTCTATGAGCCAGCAGGAACTCTGCCCTCCTCACAGCAACAGCATACACATTCTTTGCAAGCCTCCTCAGTGGCACTTGTCCTCTTTGCTATTGTACTATAACCACTGCTAGGTTCTTGCCTTCCTTAAAACACTGCATGCTCCTTGAGGGCACAGAAACGTCTTATTCATTTTTGTGTCTCCCTGGAATCTAGTGGAGTACCTTCTTATATGGAGCAGGGATTCAGTAGATGTTGAATGAACCAGTTACGGAACTCTCCTTACTGATTTAAATCCTGTAAGGCATCTGTTACACCATTTAGAAATTTCAGAGGTGAAATTCTTATATAATTGCTGGATTAACGTAGCATGTTTGGGAAAAAAATCCACCCCTCTCCTCAACCTCCTTTCTTTTCCAATAAAAATAGAAGGGTTCCCTTTACTGGATAAGAACTATCCAGGAAGGAAAGAGCCATGGGCCTGGGAGTCGAAGACTTGTGTTTAAAGCCTTTCTCTACTATTTATTAGCTGGGGAACTTTGTATAAATCTCACCTCACTGAAACTTGGTTTTCTCATCCTCAAGTAATAATAAGGAGATTGTAGGGAACAAACACCCAGCAAATACACTATTACCTGATGCTACTGTAATTTCAGTGCTGCTTATGCACAAAACACAGCTGTTTCCTTTGTCAGGGAGGAACTGAGTTATTTATAATATGCAACCAGCAGTTCACATCTCTCAAACACATGTTCTTTCCCAAACTCCCTTTACATTAATTATGATTTAAAAAGCCTATCCACTTTCATCTCAGAGCTTCAAAAAGTCCTAAAAGTGCTACTAATGTTCATTTAAACTGGGTTCTACTTCTTTCTACTTCTTCTCTCTCTGCATTCTCTTTTCTCCTACAATCCAATTTGACTTCACTCAAGACTTCTTACCCGTTGTGTGTAACCAGGCACTGCCGCAGTCCCAGCTTTCGGAAAATATCCACTACGATCTCCATGGGTGTAAGGTCAGTCACAGTGAAGGGGCTGAGATCGAGGATGTTCCGAAGCTTTAGAGTGGGTGGAGTGTATGGTGGCAATGGAGGAGAATGCTCCGTGAAATAAATGATGGAAGTGCTAACAACCCCATCCTGTTTCTTTCGAGCATTTTCTATTCAAACAGAAGGAAAAAACAAATTAAAGACGGACGTGCTAGTTCTATCCTTCTAGCTCCTAACCAGTCCCCCCTTCCCTGTCTTGCCCCATTTCATGCATATTTATTGAGTTCCACAGCGGTTTCCACTATCCCCTTTCTGAAATCCTTACCAATTGAAATAATGAGATCTCTTCGGAGGACAAAGCCCACAAGTCTTTGGGACTCCCGGGATACCACCACTGGGAAGCCACTGTAAGTGGTTTCACTGATTATGGTCTCTACATCTTCCACAGTCATACTGTCCTGAGTAAGGACAGTCAACAAAGGATCATTTCTCCGGGGTTTCATCACATCCATTGCCAGGGTCTTATGAGCAAACTCTTCTTTGGCTTCAAGAAAGGGGTATCCATTGAGACGGATGTGGGCATCATAGATGCCCTCCCGCCCAAGAGCATCTGCCACCCACTTGCTTGTCATGGCTGCAGCCATCAGAGGCACGATGTATTCTAAGCCACCAGTCAGTTCAAACATTATGACAACAAGAGAAACAGTCATCCGAGTCACTCCACCTGCAAAGAAATAGACACAGTCTACTCAGGTAGGCAAAATACAGGATTCTTACAATTATGGGCCTTTCCAGGAAAAGCTGACCTACCAGAAACAATGAGGTCTCACCTACAACTGTGCAGACCCCAGAGATTGCAAGAAAGCAAGGTTACAATGGACACGATTCAGAGTTCTCAAAATAACATCTACAAGAAGGCTTCTGTTTTTCTTTTCTTTTTTCTCTTTCTTTTTTTGAGACGGGTTTTGTGCTCTGTCACCCAGGCTAGAGTGCACTGGCATTATCACTACTAACTGCAACCTCCATCTCCCAGGCTTAAGTGATCCTCCCACCTCAACCTCCTGAGTAGCTGAGACTACAGGCACGTGCCACCACACCTAACTAACTTTTTATTTTTTGTCGAGCTGGGGTTTCACTATGTTGCCCAGGCTGGTCTTAAACTCCTAACCTCAAGTGATCCTCCCACTTCTGCCTCCTAAGTAGCTAGGATTACAGGTGTGAGCTACCATGTCCAGTCCAAGATGCCTTCTTGTTTCTTTGTTCTTTCATTTTTCTGTTGCTTCTTTTCCATAATTAGAAAATACATGCCCATTGTGGAAAATCCAGAAAATATAAAAGAAAGTCATTATCTATTAGCTCACTGCCGATAAATAAGCAGAGTAAAAATTTTGAATGACTTTTTCAAGTTTTTTTCTATGCAAAAACATATGTTTTTTAATGAGTGAGCTCACATTATATGTTTAATTTTCTGCCATGTTTCCCCCTCTACTTTATGTTGGGAACATTTTGCATATTATTACAAATTTATATAACATCATATTTTAAGATGTTAAACATATTAACATTATATTTTAAGATGTTAAACATATTAACATCACATTTAAAGGCTGCATTGTATAACATCATATGGATGTACCATAATTCATTTAACCAGTCCCTCAAGTGCAAATTTAGGTTGATTCTAATTTTTTGCTCTTATACTATGACACGTATTCTTGTGCAGATATCTTTGTCCAAATTTCTGATTATTTCCCCGGTATGAGAGAGTAGAATTCCTTTTCTTTTTTATTATGATTTTCATTTTTATTTTTTTTAGTTTCCTCATCTGTATACCAGATGCTTTCTTAATGTGCTTGGAAAATGGCAAACCTAACTGGAAAGGGATGGGCATTTAAATTCTCCTACAGTCAATTGTGTTTAATAAACTCTTCTGTTGTATGTCACCTGTGTAGCAACTTGAAATTAATGCAAACACTGCTCACCTAAGCAGGCTGCAGCCCCAACCATTGCATAAAGGCCGGGAGTGATGCAATCAGCTCCCTGACTACACCAGCTATTGAAGACGGTCCATTCCTGGTGGTAATAAGCCAGTTGTTCCATTCCTACTCCTAGAAGTCGACCTGCTATAGCACCAACAGCCATGCTAGGGATAAAGAGGCCAGAAGGGATCTGCAAAGAGAAAGCAATAGATGGTTAGTGAGAAATGATGTGATTACTTGGCACATGGTAAGGGCTGGAGGACTGACCCTCTGCAAAGCAAACAGGCCAATGACAATTTAACTATGCACTATGCTAGCAAGTGGCTGTAAAGATTTGTGTAACACTACAAGGACTAGAGGTTCTCTGGGACGTGCAGGCAAGGACGACTGCAAAGAAGCTTACCCTGATTCGGGGTCCATCAGGCAAGAGCCTGAACTCTCCAGACCAACACAGAACTGGAGGCAGAAATTAGGCCTTTCCCAAAGAAAAAGGAAAATAGATGGAGTTTCTCATATATGCAGACATTTCCACCAATTTTGAATTCTTATCAACAATGACTACCCTTTATTGAGTACCTACCATGTTCTATGCTGGACGCTCTACATGCAAGATTCATGGGTTCTTTATAACCCCAGGAGGCAGGCATTATTATTCCCAAATGCCAAAGAACCTAACGTTCAGAGAGGTTAAGTAACCCACCCAAGGTCAAGATTTAGTAAAGACTGGTGCTGGGATTTAAATGGAATGCTCATAACCATGCTCATTATTGAATCTTAGCCCATTGCTCACACAAAAAGGATATAGCACATGAGGTTTCAGTCTATTTTGTAACAGTAAAAAGAAAGATTAAACAATTAAAAATTTTTAATGAGATCATGACTATGGTTACATGATTAACCAAAAATGGAAAGCTCATCTATCTCCCCACTCTTTTTCTTGACTCCTAGGATAATATTGTAAATTCTTAATATTCTGTACTGAGAGAGGGAAATGATGATAAGGATAACCAAAACAGCAGATTCTTTTAAAATAGCCTATGTTTGATTTTGGAATGCATTTGAATCTGGTGTTCTGATGGTTTACAAATTCCCTTTAAGTGAAAGAATGCAGGCATGAGATGAAAATTAACTCAAGAAGCACTGCAAAACTTCTCAGGGTCTCCATCCCTTCCCTGTATTGAGGGGATGGATGGCGTCATCTTAGAGAATACAGTAATGCCTAAACTGAGTTGCTATCTCTTCTGGCTTGAATCTCCATTTATCTAGAGAATAGAGGAAAATAACTTGGTAGTTAGGGTGCTAAAGAAAAGAAAGAAACAAACGAAAACCTAGAAAGGAGGAGGAAAATACCTTAACAAATTTTCTTTTCTGGCTTCTTCTGAAACATGGAAATGGTAACAGGTACCGAAAGTAAAACGTGCCAGCCTGATGTCCACTTTTGATAGCTTAAATATTAACTAAGGATCACCTGTGAAGTGGATCCCACTTCTTGACAATTGAACATTGATACCACTGTAAAAACTATATTTAGCTATATATTGGGTTGAACCACAGGAAATTGCCATTTTAGCAGTCAAAATGGCCGAATCCCAGCAACTTCTTTGGTTCAATCAATATTGTGCTTTATTGGTAAACTCTAAAGCCACCCTATAAGGAGTAACACTGTGCCGGTCAGATATCATTTTAATATGAAATGTACTGGAATAAATACCTCACCATCGTTTTTGAGGGGCAAAATATGTTTTCCACAGAAAAGGAGCAAACATTCTTCCTAAAATTTCATCACTGAGGCTGGCATTTGGACAACTCAAGGCTTTGACAATTTGAGATACAGGTACAATTGTCTAGCAAATTATGAGAACGTGTGCGGTAAAAGAGGCTTTGGGGGTGGGAGAATAATGTGAGGGGGATTTGAAAGCACCATATGAGGTATCAGGATTGTATGATACCTGGGCTCTGCCCTCCAAAACCCACAGCTACGCATGCAGCCACTGAGTCCCAAAAGAATTCCTCACCTTCATGCCAAAGGTGAATACAGTAATGACAATTTTCAGTATGAGTGTTAAAGCCAGCTGCCACATTGCACTGTAGACTCCCACGCCAGCCGGTCTGTCAGGCAGTTCACCCCCCTTGCTTGTGTTGAAACGGTTCTCATAATCACAGAGCTTGGAGGAGTCCAGAAGGCCACAGTCATTAAACAGCTCAGAAATGAGCTCACTTGTGCTCATCCGAGTGTATTCATTGGGGAAAGCCAGGATGGCAGTGATGGCTGTCACGACGAGTACCTCTATGACAGGATACTTGCCCAACTGGGTGGTCTTTCGCTTCCGACACCAGGCAATGTTTGTGCGGATAAACAGCGCTCCCCACAGACCACCAAATATGCCCAGCAAAATGAATGGCACGAGCTCAAAGAGATGCCATGGGGTGTGAAACTCCACATAAAATAGTACCAGGCGGCTGTTCCCAAATGGATTGATGGAGCGTAGAGTGAATGCTGCCACCAAGGCAGCAAAGAATGAACGCCACAATGTTTTGAGGGGAAAATAGTAGCTGACCTAGAAGAAAGAAGGTGAGAAAGCAAACTCAGTCAATACGCAGAAACTATTTCAGGTGAAATGTTGTGCTGTAGGCATGAGAGTCAACTAATGGATGAAAACTGCCCACTGGATTTCTAGTCACATGGTAAAGCACCAAGCTGGGGAGAGCACTCAGGGACTGGGATATACACAGATATCATACATTATATACAAAATTACTGCTCTGCAATGTACAAAATTCCTGATATAAAAGCATGCACATGCTGTACAATGAAAAGTTGTTACCTCTTCAAGGCTGAATAATACTCCACCTATAGGTGCTCCAAAGGCTACAGATACACCAGCTGCTGCTGCAGCCGACAAGACCTACAATCCGAAACTCAGAATTAGTGACAGAATAATGCTGCTTTCCTCAATCACTCAATCACATTTTTAGAAGAAATGTTAGTAGTTACTGAACATTTAAAAATACCTTTATATGCTCCATATCATCAAAAACAAAATTCAAACACTGTATGCTGAATTTTGAATACACATGCATAGCTCACATGCTTGACCAGGTTAAGAGGACCTTTCCTTTGTAATTCATTTAGCCATGTGCTTTATTCTAAATTATGACCCCCCCCCATCTCCCATACTCCCAATTCAGTAACTGCATTTGAATTTCTAGGCCTATTTGTTCACCATCTAAATGACGTACCTACAGTGATGTATTTATTTATATAGCACTTTGTAAAGGAATGCTTTTTAAATGAGATGTTCAAGAAGGCTCTAATGACATAAAACTGAAGTCACAATTGGTTCACAGTTATTCAGCAGCTGCAAGTATTCATGCAATAGGTATTTACAGTCTCCTGTACCATGTGTCCTACTCCATGCCCAATAACCTATGGACACAGAAATAGGGAGGTGACTAGATTTTTAAGAGAAGACTTAAGATATCGCAAGGAAAGGGACTAGGAGAGAGTGGGAGAGAGTGGGAGAGGAAGAAGGAGCCAAAGGGAAAAAGTGATAAAGAGAGAAAGAGAGAAAGAGAATAGTGATACTTAGAGACCTCCACCTCTGTGTAGGTGTGTATACACATGTAAAATGTACATGACAGACACTAACAATGGCAAACAAACCAAAATTAACAGATGGACCAAGTCCTTTCATTGGATTCTGGTTGCTATGGAGAGAGATGATTTGAAGAAGTAAAGAAATATTTTAGAGAAAGTTGAACAAAATTATGAGTTTTGAAGAATAAAAAGGTCCTTGGCAAAATAAGCATATAGGATTATCTGGGAGAGTAGGATGGCTCAGGAAAATGATGGGGAGGAAAGAGTGGAGTCTCTGGCACTAGCTGTAAGGGCTTTGAAATTCCTAGCTACAATGGCTTTCATTTAAGAAAGATGAGGACAGCCAACATGCAACTTGAGAAAGGGGATTTCAGTGACTATGTTTAGGACGAATTAAGAGACAGAAAGAATCGGGGTGGCTAGTTTGTTTTAATTTTATATTGTAGAGTGGAGTCGGTCTACGCCCTTCTTTCTCAAGTCTGTTTTACTCTCAACCATCTGCCTACTTTGACAAGGCCATAAGACAAAAAAGGTTGCCGCAAATGATGAAAGCAACAGGAAAAAATAACTGGAAAGTCTAAATAAGTGCTAGAAAGTAAATTTAAGATTCAAATACTAGCCGGTTGTGGTGGCTCATGCCTGTAATCCCAGCACTTTGGGAGGCTGAGGCAGGAGGATCACTTGAGCCCAGGAATTCAACACTAGCCTGGGCAACATGGCAAAACCCAGTCTCCACAAAAAAATTCACAAAATCAGCTGAGTATAATGGCATGTGCCTGTAGTCTTAGCTACTCGAGAGGCTGAGGAGAATTGCTGAAGCCCAGGTGATGGAGGTTGCAGTGAACTGAGATCACACTACTGCATTCTAGCTTGGCCAAAAGACTGACACCCTGTCTCAAATAAAAAAAAAAAAAAAAAAGATTCAAATACTGTCATGCACCACATAACAATGTTTCAGTCAATGATGGACCACATACAACATGGTGGCCCCATAAAATTATATTATATTTTTACTGTACTTTTTCTATGTTTAGATGCACAAATATTTACCATTGTGTTATAATTGTTCACAGTATTCAGTATAGTCACATGCTGTACATGTTTGTAGCCTAGGAGCCATAGGCTATATAATAAAGCCTAGGTGTGTAGTACGCTAGACCATCTAAGTTTGTGTAAGTTCAATATATAATGCTTGCACAGTGACGAAATCTCCTAACAATGCAATTTCTCATAACGTATCCCTGTCACTGAGACATGACTGTATTCATACGAGTCTAGCTGGAGAAATATATGGCATCTGTACAGAGAAACAGCCAAATCGAATTCCCCTCTTATTTTATTAGAAACTATTTGAACAAAAATGCCAATTTTTAGAATGAAAGTCCCCAGCAATCTGTAGTTTCAAATTCACCTTCATCCATGCAAAACCAGCAATAATCACCACTTCACTCTTAACCATTATAATATATATTTTTAAAATTTCAAACACAGAAAAGGTGAAAGAATAGCACAAAGAATTCCTATATATCTTCATGTAGATTCTGTAATTGCTACCATTATTGCATTTGTTTTATGATTCTATTTTTTTCTGAAGAATTGGAATTTCACTCAGAAAAGTCAGTTGCACATATAAGGCTCATGTACCCTGAAATGCTTCAGTGCATGTAGGATATAAATGTTTTTATGTCCTAAAAGCAAAGACAGTCTCTTCCATAATCACAGCTCAATGATCAAAATAGGAAATTTACACTAATAACTGTTATTTGATCTATAAATCTCATTCAAATTTCATAACTGTTCTAATAAAGCCCTTCTAGAAAAAAAATGTTTTCTCAACTCTTCCCTTCTGTTGAATGTCATTCCCATTTAACAACCTCACCAATTTAACACTGCCTTTAAGTCCCTCTACCGCGTGACAGGTAGTTAAACAATCTACTTATATTTCCCCATCTTCTCTCCTGCTAGCTTTCCTCTCCTTTCTAATGGTGCCAGGACCTTTCTCCCTTGAACCAACAAAATTTATTCTATATTTGAAATCTCAATATCTTTGAGTTTCCTTCTGGGTCTTGTGGTTAATTTTTTTTTCTTTTTTGGTTTTCATAAGAAATCATCAGGTTCCTGTTTTGTGAAAAATCCTTTTAAATGAAATGATCTTGGTCTTGACCCATTCCATATGTGACTTCTTTGTAATTCAAAGAAAATAAAGCAAGAGCCATTATTTTCTTAGGCCCTTAATTATAGCAAGAAAAAAGTAAACCAATGACTTGGAACTTTTTTTAAAAAAAGTCCTTCCTCCTCAAAACAGCATACATTAACAACTGCATAAACATGACAGCCACTACAGAGCTGCTGTGGCGGGACTAATTTAGCTGGGCTGAAACGAAAGGTAGAGAGAGGTCCAATACAGAGAGAAACTAATTCAAGTGTAGTGTTAGATAGAAATAGAAGGTGAAAAAACCGACATCTGAAACATACACTGCACTTATATGTACTACTCCATAGCAATAAACAACTTATTTTAAAATCTATTCTTTCTGTAACTTATTTTGTAAGAGAAGCAATATATACTTGAATAGATTACATACAATAAAAAGTTAAAATCCTTACTTCTCCTTCACTACCCCTCACTCTCCCACTCACCATAGATAAAATATTTTTAACAGTTTGGAGTAGGCCAGGCATGGTGTCTCATGCCTGTAATCCCAGCACTTTGGGAGACTGAGGCAGGAGGATTGCTTGAGCGCAGGAGCTCGAGACCAGCCTGGGCAACATAGTGAAACCCCGTCTCTACAAAAAATACAAAAATTAGCTGGGTTTGGTGGTGCATGCCTGTAGTTTCAGCTACTCTGGAGACTGAGGTGGGAGGATCATCTGAGCTAGGGAGGTCGAGGCTGCAGTGAGCCGTGATCATGCCACTGCACTGCAGTCTGGGTGACAGAGTGAGACCCTGTCTCAAAAAAAAAAGGTAAAACCAGTTTGGGGTAAAAACACTTTCCAGACATTTTCTATCAATAAGTGCATGTACACTTTTAAAAAATATGAATTATATTACATACATTATTCAGAAACTGGCTTTTAAAATCTAATGGTGTTTCATAGCCAGAATTCCAAGTCAATATATATAAGGTTGTCTCATTTAATGGTTGCAAAGTATTCTACAGTATGAACAGAATAGTATTTATTAGATCAGTTCCCTATTGATGGACATTTTTGTTGCTTCAGTTTTTTACTATGTTGACAGATGCTGCACTATCCTTACACACCTTTGTGCACACACATGCTAGGATGTCTGTAGGATAAATTCCTACAAGTGGAATTGCTAGGTCAAAAGGTGTTTGCATTAACATTGGTAGAACCCTCAAATTCTCACCCCCTAAGATTGTATCATTTATGCTCACAACCAAAGAGAGACTATTAAGGCCATTCATTATTACCTCTCTGCGCTTGGCTTCATTCTTCCTGTATTTGTTGAAGCAGTGGCACAGGATGTTCCCACAGCAGCAAGCCACGTGCACTAGAGGGCCCTCTTTGCCCAGGCTCAAGCCAGACGACACTGCCAGCACCAAGGTGATGGTTTTGATAACCAGAGTCCACTTACCCAAATAGCCCCTAATAATGAAACCACTCAAGATAGTTTTTATCTGCAGGTTAAACACAGAAAGATTGAATATAGACTAAGGAAGTCAACAAGGCTAAGAAGCAAAAATCTGGACCTCATTATAGAAACTGCACCTTTTGAATAAGTGACATATAAATGCTTGACCTACAGTGATCCCTGTTTGGAAGGGAGCCCAGGAGCCCAAGAAAGCAAGAACTGTTCTGCTTTCATGTTCTCCCTCTTTTTAGGGGGAGGGGAGTGATAGCTGGGCAAGGATGTATTGTAAGTATGAGAGTGTGCATATATGAAGGAGGAGCTGGAGAGGGAGGGATAGGTGTTTTCCTCGTGTTACAACGTGGTAGCCCAAGAGGCATGTTTTGAGAGGACAAGGCTAATGTCCCTGAAACAACCTTAAAGGTTAGGTATAGTCTTGATTCCCTGGCTTAAAAAAGAATTGTGACTTATTACCTGGTCAGGAAACAGGGAAGGGCAAAGTCATCCTGGTAACCTAAGTCTCAGTATCTTCAGTCACTGTCAAACAATCTAAGCCAAAAGTAGTTAGAAACAGGGTTTTAACCACCCCATGTAGCCTAAATCATATTGTGGGAAAGGTGCCAAATGATTTTCTTTCTTTTGCCCTGAAAAAGCTGACAATAACACTGCTTTTTCAGGTCAGAATCTTGGGATATACTCTGGAAGCTTTTTGGATAGGGAACAGGGGAAGTTTTCCAGAGCCTGGCTCAACAGGAACCCTCAGGAGGGTAAGAATCAACTCCCTTTAATTTCCAGGTAGCCGAGGCTGAGAGGGACTTGTGGAAAGACCTAGGTCTTAGATGGCCTCAGGATCTGATCCTGTTTAACATTCATCAAATTGTGGTATGTGCTGGAATACATATTAAGAGATTTTAACCAAAAAGTATTCGTACTGTAACCATTTATAAACCATTTTAAGAGACTCACCTCAGGGATTCCAGAGCCACAGGCATAAGGCGCAAACACCTTGACAAGAGATACGGCAAGGAAGGCAAATAGGAGAGCCCAGAGGACGTATATGAAATAATTGACTATGTAGGCAAAGGCTCCCTGGAACAGGGGGAAAAAGAAGCTTGTTTTAGCCTAGACAGCTTCAGTGAGACATGCAGCTCTTCTGAGTAATGTTTTTTCAGGAAAAAAAGTCCAAAAAAAAAAACACACCAAGATTAAATTGTTCAATACTTTTCTTTCTGAATTGTCAACTACTGAAACACTGTCAGGCCACTTAGTACTGAAAATGAGATGCTTTGCTACACCCAAAGGAAATTTACCATGGATTCTAAGGATGAACAAGGAAAAGAGCAAACTGAAAACCTTGAAACAAAATTCTCTTTCTATATGACTGCTTTGATGGGTTTTGTAGTCAAATATATATGATTCCATGTCATTTTACCAAGAGTCTTAAGAGCACCCCCCCAGCTTTTTTGGAATGGCTGAACTTTGGCTTCATATCTGAAGTGAAGAGCAGATCTAAAGTTCCACTAAATTCACCTTTGGCTACCTACCTTGGTGTCAAATTCTCATAGTTTATAGTAACAAAATTTTGGGTGTTTGGCTTTTTTCTTTGCTTTTTAAAATTTTTTTATTATATGTATTTAAGGTGTACAACATGATGTTTTTTATATATATACACATAGTGAAATTGTTACTACATTGAAATAAACTTACATGCATATCACCTTCCATAGTTACCTTTCTTTGTATGTGTGGTAAGAGCATCTAAAATCTACTCTTAGCAAATTTTTAGTATATAGCATTATTAACCCTACTGTACATTAGCTCTCTAGACTTATTCACCCTACCTCACTGCAAATGTGTACCCTTTGGTCCACTTCTCCCCATTTCCTCCTCCTCCATGCCCCAGGTAACCACCATTCTGCTCTCTGGTTCTGTTTACTCAACTTTCTTTTTTAGAGTCCATATATAACTACATCTTCAAGAAAATTTTGGTACCACAGACTCAGGAACAACCATATAAGTAGAAAGTTTCGGATCCTGGTGGTACCAGATATAAATAAATAAAATGGAAACAACTATTTTTTAAAATGGAAAGAATATACTTTTTGAGACTATTCCCCTGTGATAAATGAAGCATGCCACAAAAGAAATCTAGCTTTGACCAGCAGGAAAGATTCATCCATATTAAAGGGCCTGCAAATAGTCATGTCTTACAAAAAAAGCAATTTTGATTAGGAAGTTATGCTTGCTGGTAGAAATATTAGGAATTGCAACTCACTCAACTTACATAAAATACAAAACCCAATGGACTTTTGACTCTTCAAAACACAAAACACTATTAAAGTAACTCACTGACCTAGACAAAGAGAACCAGAATGCTCAGGTTTTTTCTGAGTTGTAAATTTGACACAGGTTTTCCATTATCTTAGGCCCTCAGAGGAACACATGATTGCTATTTCTTTGCCTTTCCAATGTAGCTAAGGAGGAAGAAGACTGCAGAGATAGGAAACAAAGAGGGTAAGGGACTGAAAGGAAAAGTAACTCAAACTGGCCAGAGGCAGAGACCAGGAGGCCAATTTACTGGCATTTGGAGAAGGCTTCTTAAAACCTAGAGGAGGCCGAGGCGGGCGGATCACGAGGTCAAGAGATCAAGACCATCCTGGCTAACATGGTGAAACCCTGTCTCTACTAAAAATACAAAAAAATTAGCCGGGCGTGGTAGCGGGTGCCTGTAGTCCCAGCTACTTGGGAGGCTGAGGCAGGGGAATGGCATGAACCCGGGAGGCGGAGCTTGCAGTGAGCTGAGATCGCACCACTGCACTCCAGCCTGGGTGACAGAGTGAGACTCCGTCTCAAAAAACAAACAAACAAACAAAAACCAAAACCTAGAGGACTCTTTCCCCAGGGAAGGATTTCGTTCATAAAAAGAAGAGCCAGAGAAATTTGTCACTACAGCAAATCTCAAGCTCCAGTTTGAAAGTAACTGTTGGAATGCTTACACACATACAGCTATAAAGGGGCAGCATGAGGCAGCCCTGCAGTGATAGAACAGTTCTAAATCTTGACTGTGGTGGTGCTTAAACAAATGTCCACATGGGATAAAATGGCAATGAACTACATGCATGCACACATACACACACACACAAATACATACATAAATCAATGTGTGTAAAACTGGTGAACTAAAGCCTGTGGATTGTACCTATGTCAATTTCCTGGTTTTGCTATGGTACTACAGTTATGCAAGCTGTTGCCATTGAGGGAGGGAAGGCTGGGGGAAGGGTACTGAGGACCTCCTTGTACATTGTTTTGCAACTTCCTATGAATCTGTAATTACTTTTTTGTGTGTGTGTGTGTGACAGGATCTCACTCCATTGCCCAGGTTGGAGTGCAGTGGCACTATCATTGCTCACTACAGCCTGGATCTCCTGGGTTCAGGGAATCCTCCCACCTCACCTTCTGAGTAGCTGGGACTATAGGTGGTTGCTACCACGCCCAGTTTTTTTATTTTTAGACACAGGGGTCTCGCTATATTGCCCAGGCTGGCCTCAAACTCCTGGCCCTGAGGGATCCTCCCTCCTCAGCCTCCCAAAGTGCTGGGATTACAGGCATGAGGCACACTTCACTCAGTCCTTCGAGGAGAGGATTTGTTTTTTTTGTTTTTTTTTTGAGATAGAGTCTTTCTCTGTCACCCAGGCTGGAGTGCAGTGGTGCGATCACGGCTCACTGCAACCTCCGCCTCCCAGGTTCAAGTGATTCTCCTGCCTCAGCCTCCCGAGTAGCTGGGATTACAGGCACTCACCACCACACCTGGCTAATTTATTTATATATATGGGGTTTTCTGTTTGTTTTTTTGTTTTTTTTTTAGTAGAGACAAGGTTTCACCATGTTGGCCAGGCTGGTCTCAAACCCTTGACCTCAGGTGATCCACCCACCTCGGCCTCCCAAAGTGCTGGGATTACAGGCCACCACACCTGGCCGATTATGTTTAAAATAAAAGAATCCCCCCAAAAGCAAGGGAAATACACAAACACACACACACACACACACACACACACTCTCTCTCTCTCTCTCTCTCTCTCACCCACCCTAAGTTGTAGGACTTCTCAAACTTTTCTACCTAAGTTCTCCTAATCTAGGAGAGAGTAAACAAAGGCATCAGAGTGTGGGACAGGGTACCCGGGAGCAGAGCTGAAAGATTTTTTTTTTTTTCTTAACAAGTATGAAATTTTACATTCCATTTTTAAATGATTATTTACACATAAGTTTTGAAAAAAATTCCAAATATTCAGGAAAAAGTAATGCTCTGGGAAGGCAAATAATGTTTGTCCTATAGTTTCACCTACCCTCTGGCACGCTGACCTTACACTAGTTTGAGAAGCATAGACCTAAACTCTCTCAAACATACAGCATGTATCTATCCCTTTTATTGAACCCTTTACCTAAGCCAATATGCATAGTCATATATGTATATAAACACTCCTATTTCTATCTTTATTCTTTTCCTATCCTCCTTTTCCCTGGACTGTTTGTATTTGTGTATGTGTGTGCACATGCCACCTCAAATTGTTTGTAGACCAAGGAGGGTAATATAAATGTTTAAAAGTACAAACATACATCCTAGTCTTGTTTCCCTCACTAACAAAATAGATGAGTAGTGAACCAAGATGGTACCTGTCTTTGTTGGCAGAAGTCAGGGTGGAATTGGGAGTTGGGAGTTTTTTGCTTTGTGTGCTTTTGTTTTCAGTGGGAGAGATCAAACATATAACTGAGTGGTAAAAGAAAGGTAAGGAACTGAAAAATAAGCAAAGTTACCTTGGCATCAAAAAACATATGCTAGGCCAAGCACAGTGGCTCGTGCCTGTAATCTCAGCATTTTGGAAGGCCAAGGCAGGAGGGTCACTTGAGCCAAAGAGTTCGAGACCAGCCTAGGCAACATAGTAAGACTTCATTTTTACAAAATAAATAAATAAATAAATAAATTATCTAGGTGTGGTGGTGCACTCCTTTAGTCCCAGCTACTCCTGAGGAGGACTGGTGGGAGGATTGCTTGAGACTAGGAGGTTGAGGCTGCAGTGGTGAGCTATGGTCATGTCACTGTACTCCAGCCTGGGTGACAGGGAAAGACCCTGTCTCAAGAAAAAAAAAAAAAATATGCTAGAAGACAAGGACAAATGAAAATATTGATTTGATTACAAAATGGGATGATAGGCAATTTTATTCCTGGGTTTCTGTTACTTTGACATGGAATGCATTGTACTTTTTTCAATGTTCTAATGCAGTGCTCAGGGAAAATCACTTTTCGAATCTATATGCATAAACACATTTTTAACCTACTCCGTCCTTCATTAGAAATTATAGCTCACCTGTTGGCTGCCTCTGACACTTCTCTTGAAATTATTAGAAAAAGAGAAATTCAGTCACACTATGTACTAGTACCTAAGAAGAAACACCAGGCTTATTAAAGCAAACAAAAAACCATTTTAAACACATGCGTCAAATGACTCCACACATCAGCAGAGATGGAAATAGAGCTGCGCTTAAACCACAGAGAAAGTCAGCTGGTACTGGTTCCCTTTTCTGTGGAAAGGAAAATAAAGGAAGATTCCGCAATTGCTGTGAGCACAGTATAAGAAATAAAATAAATGTAAGAATAAAAGTCAATAGCTCATAAAACATCACTACATGTTACCTCATCTGTGCTGATGATAAGCTGGGACCAACTATTCCACTCTGGACATTCGTCTCTCTCTTCAAAGGTGACATGCTCAGAGTTCCAGCAACAATGTTCATGGTTAAACCAGAATCCCCCTGTGCATATACCTTCTTTTAAGTCTGTCATCCAGTGAGCAGAGATGTCTATCAAACCAGCTAACGAACCTGAATTGTGGGGAGGGAGGGAAACGCCAAAGTTAAACTGAATCTCGGAAACTGTTCTTTGGTCATCAGAATAAGCTTTGTCAGAGAGAATGAGGGGAAAGGAATCAAAGTAACAGATGAACACATACTTCCGCATTCCACCTGTAACCTCTTTCTCATTGTGTGTTTGCTTGATTTTCATTTATTATCTCTGCACTAAACACTGCCATCTGTGGAATTTCTATATAGAAGGGACTTAGGGAAAGCAAAATGGTTAAGTGGGAGCAAGGGTCTAGTGGGCCTGTCTTTAAGCTGAACTAACAGGGCAAAAACACTATTTTGAGTTCAACTTTATGAATACTGATCCATAAAGAGTCAAGTTTATTAAAGATTCTTTTATCCTCACATATATATGTATATACGTATATATATATGTATATACGTATATATATATGTATATATACATATATATATACGTATATATACATATATATATATACACACACAAGATTCAGAATATGTGAATTGCCCAACATTGAGGAATATTCTATGATGTTTATTTGAGATTGCTTAGAGAGGAGAGTTGATGAAGATTATGGGGAGAAGGGCAGGATTGTGCTCCATGGAGAAGGGAATTTGAGCAATGGCAGGAAGGCATTCTAGGCTAAAGGAGCTGAATTTATCAAAGCACAAACTGTGATGTGCATCGAAGGTGAGATGAAGCTATAGACATGTTGAAGCCTCCTGAACCTAGGACATGAACATCCTGAAGTTTTCTTACTGAGAAAGAGCAAACAGTATTATACACAGAACATTCACCAAAGAAAATGATGGGGAAATGGAATCGTGAACTGGGGACTTACGCACTGTGGCTAATAGACTGATAGGGTTAAGACAGTTATAGTAATTTAGATTCTGGCCTTCTCATCATTTCTGTCATCCAGATGAAGAAACTCTGGCATAAAGAAATCAAATGGCCCAGAATCATGCTTTAGGGAAATAGTAAAGCCATCACAAAATTCACAGCCCCTGAATATCCAGACTGTTCCAGCATTCAGACACACTGCTTCTATTGTTGCTCTCCAGTGCTTAAAAACAAAATACCCTGTGTGTACAAGGGAAAGGAAAATATTCACTGACCACCTAGTGACAAGAAATACATTAAAAAGTTGAGGATATTATGCCTACATTCCAACAGGTGGGAGGCCATGTCATGTGTATGTTTTGGTAGGTGCTAAAAGTGTTAACACAGGTTACTTACATACTTGAAGAATCTAGTCAAATCTAACACATTGTTTGACACCTACTCTTGGTCACTCCGGTCCACAATATTCTCTGCCTTCTAACTCTTACTGCCTGGATTCAGAAAAATTACCATGATGTTATACAGTTTGGCTTATTCTCTGGTTGTCTCACGTGTGCATGTCTTATTTCACCTAACACTGGTACCCTCAATCCTGTCTCCTCCTTCTACCTCTCCTCCTCCCCAGAGTCAGTTCTTTCTTCTCTGGTTACAAATTTTATTAGGTTTCCCCTACCCTGAAGAATAAAATAATAAAATGCTGTCCCTCGTCCTTGTTATCATTTCAAGCCTTTACCCTTCCTCTCTCTCCTGTTTTGATACCAAAACTTCTACAGTGGTTGCCTTCTCTTGAAATCTATTAGGTTGGTGCAAAAGCAATTGCGGTTTTCGCCATTAAAAGTAATGCAATTACTTTTGCACAAACCAAATAGATTTATCTCCTAATATTTTTCTGAGATGGCTTTTCAAGGTAATTGCTGTGTTCCTAACTGCTAGGTCATATAATCTTTTCTCAGCCATCTTCCTTCTCCTCAGCCTCTCTGCAATACTTAGCATTACAGACCACCCGCTCTATTATTAGGCAGCTCCAAACAGCCAGACCATGTTCTCTCTCCTGTAAGAGCCAGAAGGGGCAGAGTTAACACCCTAGGCCATGGGTTGGCAAACTATAGCCCAAAGACCAAATCCTGCCTGTCTCCTATTTTTGCAAATAAAGTTTTTCTGGTCCTAGCTAGGCTCGTTTGTTTACCTATTGTCTATGGCTGCTTTCGTGCCACATCAGCAGAATGGAGTGGGTGCTAGAGAGAACACTTGGCCCACAAATCCTAAAATATTTACTATCTGGCTCCTTTACAGCAGAAGTTTGCCAATCCCTGCCCTAGACAATTTTTTAAAACCCAGCTATAGATAAGCCATTCCTCATTTGCTACAGTCACATTCTACTCCATGGCTCATGAATTATTCTCTCTAGGTAACGGCAGCAGCAGCAGCATTAACAACTGTCTGCTGTGCTTAATAAGTGCTATTATGTGCTATATCTCATTTAATCCTTACAGCAAACTTCTAACATAGGGACTTTGATTATCACCATTTTACAGATCAGTAAACTAAGGCTTCCAGGGGTTAAGAAACTTGCTCAAAGCCACAAAACTAGCAAGTGGTGGGGCTTGGATTCAAATCCAGGCAGCCTAAAACTAGAGCCTCTACTTGCTGTTAACTATCACTGTACACCTTCCACCTCCAGGTTTCCACCTAACTTCTCTTTCAGCTCAAGATTACAGATTTGCCTAGGCCCTATCCTTTAATGCCATAAGGACACACCTCTTACCATCTCTACCTAGTGTCCTTGGCCCTCTCCTCCACCCACCTGGTGAGAAACCTTCTTGGGAACTTGGCTGAAAGCTGTATTTGTACAGTAAGTATACCATTTTTAGTGAGACTGTATATTATATGGAGTGGCAGGGAGGTTGACGGAGTTTATAGGGCAAGGTGGCACCATTCCACCCCCAGCCACTATGAAAGAATGAGATCATAAGCTTCTTGGGAGTATGAGCCATATCTTACATGCTTTTCTGCATCACCAAATGAGAGAGTAGTTGTTTAAGAAACACCCACAAAATGTCTCAGGAAGTCCTCTTCCACATCTTATCTCCTAAAACCCATGCAGTATGTATTAAAAAAAAAACAAAAACTGTCTCCAACAGAAGGGCTTTTCCTCAAAATAAGCACCAAAGGGCTAACATCACCTTAAAATGGATACATTATTTTATAGTGTACAAAATGCATTTAAATGCATTTCCTCATTTATTCAAGGTAAGAATTGCAGGTATTAGTACCCTTTACAGATGGGGACATCGAGCTTCTACAAGATTCACCAGCAATTCATTTAAGGTAGAAAAATAGGAAAACACAGCACCTGACTCAGCTCAGGACTTACGGGAGAGACATACCACAATTTTAGGAGATTTGTTTTGAAAACTAACAGTTTACCATACCTGATAAAAGCCCAATAAGGAGCATCAACAACCAGCCGGAAAAAGCATCACTCACACTGTGAATTAAGGCCCATGTTGACTCTTTGCTTTTATTGGTAATCTAGGGGAAAACGAGAAAACATTGGTACACTCTACACACACCCTTTTTTCACTTAAAAACTGTTCAACAAAGAAATACAAAGACAAATCACTGGAGAATAGAGACCAATTTAGAGCTACTTTTCACATAATCTTTAGCTGAACCAGTTTCACTAACAACTTTGAGGTTTACTGAAACCCCACCTTCATCTACAGCATTGTAATGCCCACAAGTCCCTTATTCAGAGCTTCCTCCCAAGCCACTCATTTCTTATAGCATCAACTTGTTTTGCTTATTGCAGTGGTATCTTTCTGTCCTGGACATCAGATATTCCAAGGGTAATCTCTTGACTCACAGCAAATAGTTTCAATGTTTTTCAAAGAATAAATAAACACAGGCTTATTTGAGTGATAAAAGTACAAATTGAGGCTTACTACCTACCAGGGGGCTGTGGTTCAGGTCAGGCAAATTCCCAGACTTCATCCCACAAACCCCTAATTGTACAGTGGTCACCGATACTAAGTGATAGCAACGATGTATCTCTTTTCATTTTCAACAACCTGCTGGTAACATCAAGGCTATCAGGAGGTGCAGAAAGTTTTATCTTTTAAGTCCTAGACTTGACAATTTAACCCTTCAGGGCCTACATTTTAAAAATCAACATTCTGACAGTTTTGTCACTGGTACCTCCCCTTTCTCTGTACCTCTATTTCTTATCTTTGAAATGGCAACTTAGTTACCCCACCTTATCTACAGTAACGTCACAAACAATAAATTATTCTGAAAATTTCAAAAGCATTTTTTAAAATAGTTTTGACCTATGACTCTAAGTTTCCAATTTCAGTGCTGAAAAGGAACAAAGTTACATTTTTCCCTGTGACAGTGTTTCCCTTCTGATAATGAACAGTTAATGCTATAAAACAAAAAGCCCCCTTGGGCTATTTGATAAACACACTTTAACTGGTTTTGGATTACTAATTGGCATAATTTGCCTCAGATACAACCACTAATATAAAAGGAAGTGTGCACTTGTCATATCACAGGTGACTCTCATAATCCGGATAACATGTTGAATATGCAACTGATGACAAACTGGTAAATTACAGATGGCAGAAATTCTAAAGCCCACCTGATGAATTGATACATACGATAGAAAGAATATGTGTATATGTTCCCAAATGGCAGAAATCTTATGAAAAACATGAAATGCTTTATAGTGATCAACTTGTCGAGTTGTGACAAGAAAACTCGGTGGAATCACCAAATATCCAAGGATTAAGAAGGAATTTCTCAAAACCTGTACTTGGGGCAACCTGACTCCTGGGTTCAGGTGGTCGTGAGAAAACCAGTCAGGAGCTGGAAAGGCTTAAGAATGAAAGGCAATCTTCACCTCACTACTCAAGAGATTTGCTTGGTTCTAAGAGGAGGAAATCATGAACTTGGGAGAGAATGGGACAGCTTAAAAAATCCCATTTCAAATCTGGAGTCCAAGCAGAAATAGTAAGAAAGAAAAAAAAAATTATACCTATTGTGGGTTGAAGAAGTGACTCACCAGAAGACCACCTACTGAGAATCTCTGGGGTTGGACACCTATTTTTTAAATAAGCTCTCCACGTGGCCCTTATACAAACCAGAAATTGTGATTCCCTAATTTAAATGATACACAGCAACAAGTTAAAGGCAAATGACCTTGGCAAGTCTCTCTGATAAATTTTCACAGTATTTCAAAAAGAGAAAAGTGGGGAAATTCTCTTGCTAAATTCAAAAGAACCTGTGCCATAGCCATAAGTACCATGTATTACCTATCACATTAAGTTAATGTCCCCAGTTTGAATTTAACTGGTCTTGTGGTTTTGTTGGAGTTGAAAGCATAAGTTTACTTTGGTTTTATGGTTGTACAAGAGCAATAATCACAAGGAGTTTACTTTGTATGCTTCAGTAAACACTAGGGCTCTGAGAGTTTTTTCTTTTATTCCTTTAACAGAAAACCATTTACTTTTCTTAGTTATGAATATCCTGCATTAAGGAAAAAACCATAAAAGAGAGATGATATGGGAAAGGAAGATCTTTGACATTTATTTTGCCACCTTCCTCCAAGTTTGTTTTCACCTCTCTTCAGAGGCATTTATATCCCTTTTTGCTGTGAGGATCCTTTTTGACTATTTACTATAGTAAGATAAATCATTAAATACAATTTTTAAAATTTAGGATAAAAATTATGTGCAAGCACCAACATGGCACATGTATACATATGTAACAAACCTGCACATTGTGCACATGTACCCTAGAAGTTAAAGTATAATAAAAAAATTATGTGCAAGATGTCTTTAAAAATAAATTTAAAAATGAAACCCTATATTGCCAAAAGAAACCAGATTCAGTCACATCCAGGGCTAAAGAAAGGAAAGAATAGAAAGAATATGTATCTTCAATTTCTTCCCCTGTATTTCCTAATACTCACCCATGTGCCATCTTTTGTCTTACCTCTCGGTGCCTATCCCGGTCTCGAGACTTCTCTCTCACCCAATCAATTGTATTGAAATCATCATAGGTCCCTACACCAGGGATTGGCTCCTCCAAGAAGTCCATGATCCTATTTGAAGAACCTATTCCTCCACCATTGTACGACTTGTCCTCTGTATTGAACAAGAAACAGACATTAGTACTTCAGAAACTCTTAACATTTTTAATACGTTCCTTTTGGTTCCAAAAGGCGGGCCCTTAAACTATCGGATGACTACAGTTGGGGTTGATAAAGAAATACAGTCACCTGGTAGGAACATCCATTACATTCAGAGGTTTCTGTGGTGTAGGCACAAAATGATGAGTGGCTAAAGGCAGTGTGAATGGAAAGCAACAGATGAGAGTGACAGTACAAAGAGAGACAAGAGTTGATGTGCAATGGGAAAGGATTTATGAAACAAAAGACAAAAACGAGGTAGGAGCAGCTTAGGTATTTCAGTTTATGGAAGGGAGACAAAAGGGTCAAAGGCACTTGCAGCCATAACACATCAAGAACCATTTTACATTTATAAGGCAATAATTCAATCCTATGAAGTGGTTTTTGCCTGACTGGGGACTCCAAATAAAGCACGTGGGCCTCTTCACGAGTTAAGTTGGCTGGAATGTACAAATTTCCCTTCAATAGGTATAAGACTTGATCTCTGATGTAACAGGCTTGTAGGAACTCTAAGTATGTCAGCACAGTCTAAAATTTACCAGCAGAGATTCAAAGAACAGAGTATGATTCAGTGATGAAATGTCCCTCCCTGATCCTTCAACTGGAATAAACATATCCACCTGCCCACCCATCACAGTCCCTTATCTACTTTGCTTTGGGTACTTCTATTACAATTACTTTTGTGCATGCTTTATCTTCCTTTCTAGACTACAAGCTCTTTGCTGGTAGCCTGATATCTGATTCATCATTCCCTTCTCTACAGTGTCTAGCACATATCCAAGAATCAGTAAATATCAGCTGAACCAAAATTTGTTTGATGAACGGTGGGAATGGGGGAGAAAGTTTTAAACTCACAAGCTATACTCACACAAGGCTTAAACTTGATCAAAATATTTCAGCAACATCATCTGATGGAATAAGATTTTGCTATTAAACACAAAATACAAAACAGTACTGAGGAATCTATGCAAATGCACACTGGGGAAAAGTGCAGAGTAATGCCATCATTTAATTCACCCAGCCAAAGCTCACATTTGCAGCACCAACCTTGGCAGGGACAAGGCTTCCTCCAGACTGTTTGGTAATGAATCCCTCTGCAGAGGAGGCCCAAGTGGGCCTGAGCTGACTCCCTCTCCTCCCATCTGCATCCCCATCTTCACTGTAAACTCCAAACAGACAACTTTAGCACTCTCATGGGGAAAGTTTGAAGGAACACCCCAAGCTGTACTTAAAATTGGTTTACCAATTATAAGTCTTCTGAATACCTAAGTCAGCATGCCTTTCACAGGCAAGGTGCACATTTGAAAGAAAAAGCTCTGCAGAGTCCAAATCATCTGTAGGGTGGGGGCGGGGTGGGGGTGGAGTGGAAAAGGTGAACAAGTTAATCTTAAAACCCCAACCAAAGTCCTTTCCGTATCTTCATTCGTACCTGACTGTAAAATGGATGGCTGCTGAATCACCAGCCCAGCATTTCCTATCATGTCAGTGTCATATCGATAAAGATGAAAGCTGGTGTGTTTCTTGAGAGCTTAGAGGGAAGAAGCCAGCTAGGAAATGAGGGCAGAAAGAGGATAAAGTATGTGTGTGTGGAGGTGGGGGAGGGCAAGCTGTTTCAATTCTCAAGTCCAATGCTGACATGAACACATGACACCAAACAACCAGATATTTACTTTTTAAGGCAGGTTAATGCTCCAGTTGAATTTGCTCTGGTTTAAGAGTTCTCCTTTCAGAAGGGGAAAAACAGGATTTTGTGAAACTGATTTTAAAAATCGTCTGATAGCTATCTAATGATACACTATATATCAAATGAGGCCCCCACCTTTAAGGATATTAAGGCAAAATGAAGATCTGCAACAGCTTCTAGCAGGAAAGAAAGAATCCTATTACATCACTAGGTAACATGAGCACCGCATCATCCTCCTTTGTAGTCTGGTTTCCTTAGAAACGCAATTGTCAGGCCCCTCTCAAAGAGCTGGCAGTGATTAGAATCCTAAACAGACTGCTTGCAATTCTCCAGACCCCCTGCTCCCGGGGGGCATGCTTCAGTCCTTGGTCGGGCTCAAGTCTGCTTACCTTCAATCACAGTTTTCTTTTTTTCTGCCTCAAGGAAGAAATAACCTTGGCAGCCCGCATTTGGTCATTTAGGTTGGGGAGCTTTTACAAAAGAAGCTCCAGTCTGAAGTGCTTTAGAAGGGCACTTGCTGCATTCTCTGCCTTTCACAGCAACAAACGCCACCTAAAGAACTACCAGTGTTCCCTGGCGGTCAGAATGTGATGTCACTGTTGGAGTCACGTGACCAGACCTTTGGACCAGCCTGGGAGAAAGGAAGATTTTTAACCGGGCACAGAAGCCTTAAAGATGTAGTCTCATCTAAACAAATGCCATCAAACTGGTAGCAGTCGGGTCAGCTCAGGAAACCTGGGTCCAGACAAGTCTTAGTCTTCATTTAACAGAAAGTCCAAGAAGGCAAAGTAGAAATATCCAAAAGAATTTAGAGTTACAGGGGTCCTAAGTATAAAAGGGAAAAAGGCAAATATAAAAAAAGGCATTTTAAAAAATACACTGGATAGCAACAACGTGGGTAAAGTCTCACAAACCTAATGCTGAGTGAAAGATACCAGACACAAAAATGCACATAACATTCATTACGATTCTATGCCTCTAAGTTCAAAAACAGGCAAGCAAGTTATATCATTTTAGAATACAAATGTAAGTGATTACATTTCAAAGAGAAGCAAGGAAATGGCAAAAGTAAAGACAGAAGCTACGCAAAGTAGAGGGCTGCCATGTGGGAGGGGCACATGGCAAGGGCAGGGCTTCTGGAATGCTGGTCATTTTTCTTGATCTGGGAGGTGGTTTACCTGAGTGTTCACTTAATAATTATTCTTTAAACTGTACACGTTTTATGCTTCT